>NC_047132.1:23030597-23642874 GCF_009829125.3 Periophthalmus magnuspinnatus
AACTGTACAGTGGTCCTTCCTGCACCACGTGAAGGTGGGAGTGTATGCAGGACCCCCGCTTGTTCAGAAACTGATCACAGACTTCAGTAATATGTCACGCTTATAGTAATTAATCCCCCTGATTTTGCATGTGTTAAGAGCGTGGGAGGATAGCTCTGCAGAGACATTATAGAAAATACTCAAATCTACAAAACTAAAGAAGCGGCTTGGGTGTGCAGTGAATCATCTTCACTGCTACAACTTTTTGTCCTGTTGACAGATTTAACTTTGGCTTTTACTATCAAATCTACTTAGCTAAATTTGTATAGGTGAACTCAGGAATTTTCTTACAAGTAATATAGCCAAAAATGCAAAACAGGTCTTGTCTGACAATAGGTCTTCCAATTTTCAATATAACTTTCACAATATCCATCCATTTTCTTCCGCTTATCTGGGGCTGGGTCATGGAGGCAGTAGTCTAAGCAGGGACTCCCAGACTTCCCTCACCCCAGGCACGTCCTTCAGCTCCTCTGGTGAGACCCCAAGGCGTTTCCAGGTCAGCCGAGAGACATAGTCTTTTCAGCGTGTCCTGGGTCTTCCCCGGGGCCTCCTCCCGGTGAGACATGCCCAGAACACCTCCTTAGGGAGGCGTCGAGGAGGCATCCTGAGCAGATACCCAAGCCACCTCAGCAGGCTCCTCTTGATGTGTAGGAGAAGCCGCTCTACTCCAAGCTCCTCCTGTGTGACCAAGCTCTTCTTCCTATCTCTAAGGGAGCGCCCAACCACCCTGCGGAGGAAACCCATTTCAGCCGCTTGTATCCGCGATCTCATCCTTTTGGAAATTACCCAGAGCTCATGACCATAGGTGAGGGTAGGAACGTAGATTGACCAGTAAATCGAGAGCTTTGCCTTTCGACTCAGCTCCTTCTTTATCACAACAGACCGATACAGTGACCGCATCACTGCAGACGCTGCACCAATTCACAATATTCTTGATAATTGTTATTGCCCATACTCTATGTTATCACAGTGCTTGAAGGAGGTGTTCACTTTTGTCTATCTACACCTCTATCTAACCTCTATTACTGACATTGTGACCATCAAATATGCTCGGAAAAAAACCCCAAAAAACATTGTAGTGCTAGTGTTTGTCCTTGGATAGTGGATCTGAAGAATCATACCACTATGTGTAACTGAGAGATAAGTTTGTCCAAATAGGCTTACATCTATTGTCTGTTTGCTTCCACAACCCCTGAGTCTTCTTATTATTACTATTGTTGTCATGACCTTTAAATTTCAGCTTTTAATTTGAAAACTACAGCGATAGCCTATCTTCTGTGCAGCAGGCTTGGACAGTGCCCTGCGTCTTACACTGGACAGTAGACAGTGGACAACACAGCATAGCAAAGGGGCATAAACTATCCCATGTAACTGTAAGAGTAATGAGCTGTTATTTGCCCTTTTACCTACACCCAGGCCTGTGTGTGGTGTTCAAATGGTCCTCATTACTCACTATTTGACCCAGCATGCCAGTTCTGCTTGGTCTCACTCTGGGGTGATATAAACAATTTTATGGAGTGCATCCATTATGTGTAATCTTATAAAGATTTTGTCACACTAATATACAACCCCCTATAGCCCCATCCTCCTAAAGCTTAGAGTCAGACAAGTGAGTCATGTTGGAAGTGACAGTAGATATTTATCACTGCCAATGTTTATGGTGCAAGCTGCATCAAGACTTTTTTTTCTCCTTTTAATGCAGCTGCTGTCAGTCTGGTGGTCTGAGCACGAGTTAAGCGCTAATAAGACAGCTTCGGTGTTCGCCTGGTGCACGCTCCTCTTCCTCAGTTGTCAGATGAAGGCAGAGATGAGAGTCCTGCAGAGAGCCTCCCCAGTGTTAGGAGTATATGGAAATAAAGCCGATTGCTTAAGTACCAACGAGCACTGCACATGACTGACGGACTGGTGATAACTGTTTGAAGATGGTTGAAATAGGAATCATATGTATGTACCTGTTTTTGTTCTTCTAAACAGTAGAGGTGCTACTTCATATGCTTGAATAGTGTTTTTTTATGTGAAAGAAAAAAATTACTATTTGTTTGTGTAAAAGCAAGACAATACTTCTTCAGGTCCCCAAAAACATGACAGAAATTAAATCTACTCTTAAATGCACCCAGTTAAATACAGCATCTAGAAAGTATACAAGTAGTTAAGAGCAATTAGTTAAATGTATGTAATTACTCGCTATCTCTTCAGTGTGGAGGGTGAACCCTGGCATGCGGCTGCATTTCAAATCTAGGACTCGCTTCAGAAAGCCCATTCCAACAAAATATCTTGTGATGATTAAAAAAACATTATGAATTATTAAAGAGGAAAGAGCAGAGGCAGCTTGATTTACACATTTCCTAAAAGGGCTGCATACATCAGAACAAATCAGGGTCTACTTATCTTCCTCTAACCTCACCGCTTCCATCAATGTCCTCCTACAAGATACCAAGACATATTTAACTAAAGATTTTTGTGCATAGAAAGTGTGTATATAATACCAAAGTCAATGTTGCTTTTACCCTCTGCTGTGTATCATATAGTGGACTTCTTTAAAAAGCTTCTATCAAAACAAAGAAAAGTGTAAGCTTCACCTACCTTCGATCCCTACCCACAGCTCTGTTATGTGCATATATTTTTAAAAAAATGCTGCAACTCTTAATAAATAGCAAACATAACAACTACGCTAAAACATGTCAGATTTTGATAAACAACAAATTCTATGGGCTCTTGAGAATGTTGTAATTCTGCACAAGAACCTTTCACATTGGAGTTCATAAAAATGTTTGCATTACATCACAGCTCAAGGCCTCTGCATGTTTTCACAAATAAATATAATGACATGTTTGGGTAAGTGAATAGTTGTAGCAGTGGTGGCATTCACTCGGTTATCTGAAAACCTATAATAGCTGAATTTCTCTGGCAACCCGACCTATGTTTGTAAGATGTTGTCTATTTGCTGAGTGTCATTGTTCCAGAACAGGTTAATAAAAGCCAGAAAGCAGTTACCCCAAATTGACTGTGGAGAAAATGGCTGACCCTGAGGAGACCCGTTGTTTAGATTTTGTTTGTTTCAGTGCATGATTGTGATCTACCCATAACCCTGCAGCATCTCTTACACTTTCGATTTTTTCAATTGCTCCCATTGTCTCTCTTTGTCTCCACTCTTGAATTACTTGTTCCACCTTTGGCGCTTAAAGGTCCTATATTACGCAAAATTGACTCTTGTGGCCTTTGAGCCTTGTTAGAATGCTGTTACCTCCTCAAAAACTTACCTGAAGTTGTGTTTTGTTTCACATTTTTGATCCTTTATTATTAATCTGTCTGCATTTCCAAAGCTCAAAATGCTCTGTTCCACCCTGTGACGTCATGAAGTGGCAAGTCTACCTTTTACCTTTTATTAGTAGAGATTGTCAATTCCAGGGCTGAAGAGAAGAAGTCAACTTAAAAATGCAGGATTTGTGTGTTAAACGTGTGAATGAGACGAAACACAACTCCAGGTATGTTTGTGATGAGGAAACAACATTATAACAAAGATCAGAAAATAGAGTAATCTGGGCCCTTTAAGAACAGCAACTATGATAACGATTATGCCTTGTATAGGGGGAAAGTTTTTAACTTCTTTTTAAAGATAATGTCTTGAACTTTATGCCATTATATCGATGCAGTTTATTGATAGATTTTCATATAGTTCAAGTAACATGTAGTTTCCCACTGAACAAACATGCCTCACGAAACAGACTAATGCTTTTTGTCACAAATGTAATGCTAATTCTTTAAATAATTTCATTTAAAAAATGTTTTACTATTAGTAAAATGATACTGTTGATATGTTAGTAAAAATACAAATCTTGTATGAAAATATACCCTTATAAACAGGGTACAAGCGAACTGTAGATGGACAATTGTAAATTAGGTTTCTCAGGCAGGCTATAATTTTTTATTTTATTTTTACAAATAATCTTTTGTTTAAACATTCAAGGTGACAAACTGCTACAAAACATAACGATAATCAAAATTCTTCAGATTGTTACTCTACATCTAAAATTAATACATAAAAAACAGTCTGAGATCTCCTTGATGACCTGTGAGATCAAGTAGAAATATGCATGTGTACAAAGACATTTGAATGATATTGACCTGGAATATGAATGCATGAACTCATATTTTCCATTCCAAAGCTGCACTGTAAAAGCTTTGTGAAAAGCTATCCAAGGATGTTTCCCGCTGCACTCTTGTGGCCCTCATCAATTATGTCCTTGGAGGGCTGAGTCTTCCCTTGCATATTTCCACTGTTAAATGAATGGGATTCTCTATTATTTAGCTGCTAATATGGCTCATGATGGCCTAAAAGTCTGAAAGGATGAGCCCTGGTTCGGTGATTTCCTGCACTCTTGAGCGTCCTAGACACAGAAGCCGACTTGATGGCCGCTACGGTCATTTTATCTATTCTGTTTGCTTCCTGTTTGTTGCATTAGCTCTCCCACCAGGGGTTTCTTTTAGCACATTAAAACAGATTTGGGTTAATAATTGATGTCAGGATTTATGGACACTGTACTGGCCTCATTTATGCGCCTCCACTTAAAGACAATACTGGCTTTTCACTGCTGTCATTCTCCACTAGCATGTTGATTTACAATGTTTGATGTGCCAGGATTTATTGTACGATAGTAGCCTTGTACAGAACACGGCCAGACGTATCATTTTTGAAACACTGATGTGATTATTTTTGAGTGTCAGATTCCACACGTCAAACTGATGGAATAAAGCAGTGTATTGATTCATGTGGAGTCTGTCTATAAGACTTGTTTAACTGAAAAAAGGTAGCTGGTAATAAATGCTCAGAGTTTTGACATTATGCCATTCTCTATAGAGGACATTAATCAATAGGAATAACAGGTGAGAACAGCAGGTGTGATACATGTGATAGGGCTTTAATTAAAAGTGCACACTGCTGCGCTCTAAAATCTCATGAGTCATAGATGGTGTTTGTGTGCTTGGTCCACACAGATATAGCAGTGAATCATTCACAGTGACCAGTCAATAAAGAGAGACATATCTTTAAGGGGTCGGTGAGGTTGCTATAAACAACTTTTTGTTTGGGAAAGCAATGTGAACCTATATAGGTATGTGTATGTGTTGTGTGTATATATATATATATATATATATATATATATATATATATATATATATATATATATATATATATATATATATATACACACACACACATATACACATACCTATATAGGTTCACATTGCTTTCCCAAACAAAAAGTTGTTTATAGCAACCTCACCGACCCCTTAAAGATATGTCTCTCTTTATTGACTGGTCACTGTGAATGATTCACTGCTATATCTGTGTGGACCAAGCACACAAACACCATCTATGACTCATGAGATTTTAGAGCGCAGCAGTGTGCACTTTTAATTAAAGCCCCATCACATGTATCACACCTGCTGTTCTCACCTGTTATTCCTATTGATTAATGTCCTCTATAGAGAATGGCATAATGTCAAAACTCTGAGCATTTATTACCAGCTACCTTTTTTCAGTTAAACAAGTCTTATAGACAGACTTCCTCATGAATCAATACACTGCTTTATTCCATCAGTTTGACGTGTGGAATCTGACACTCAAAAATAATCACATCAGTGTTTCAAAAATGATACGTCTGGCCGTGTTCTGTACAAGGCTACTATCGTACAATAAATCCTGGCACATCAAACATTGTAAATCAACATGCTAGTGGAGAATGACAGCAGTGAAAAGCCAGTATTGTCTTTAAGTGGAGGCGCATAAATGAGGCCAGTACAGTGTCCATAAATCCTGACATCAATTATTAACCCAAATCTGTTTTAATGTGCTAAAAGAAACCCCTGGTGGGAGAGCTAATGCAACAAACAGGAAGCAAACAGAATAGATAAAATGACCGTAGCGGCCATCAAGTCGGCTTCTGTGTCTAGGACGCTCAAGAGTGCAGGAAATCACCGAACCAGGGCTCATCCTTTCAGACTTTTAGGCCATCATGAGCCATATTAGCAGCTAAATAATAGAGAATCCCATTCATTTAACAGTGGAAATATGCAAGGGAAGACTCAGCCCTCCAAGGACATAATTGATGAGGGCCACAAGAGTGCAGCGGGAAACATCCTTGGATAGCTTTTCACAAAGCTTTTACAGTGCAGCTTTGGAATGGAAAATATGAGTTCAGTGCATTCATATTCCAGGTCAATATCATTCAAATATCTTTGTACACATGCATATTTCTACTGGATCTCACAGGTCATCAAGGAGATCTCAGACTGTTTTTTATGTATTAATTTTAGATGTAGAGTAACAATCTGAAGAATTTTGATTATCATTATGTTTTGTAGCAGTTTGTCACCTTGAATGTTTAAACAAAAGATTATTTGTAAAAATAAAATAAAAAATTATAGCCTGCCTGAGAAACTTAATTTACAATTGTCCATCTACAGTTCGCTTGTACCCTGTTTATAAGGGTATATTTTCATACAAGATTTATATTTTTACTAACATATCAACAGTATAATTTTACTAATAGTAAAACATTTTTTAAATGAAATTATTTAAAGAATTAGCATTACGTTTGTGACAAAAAGCATTAGTCTGTTTCGTGAGGCATGTTTGTTCAGTGGGAAACTATGTTACTTGAACTATATGAAAATCTATCAATCAACTGCATCGATATAATGGCATAAAGTTCAAGACATTATCTTTAAAAAGAAGTTAAAAACTTTCCCCCTATACAAGGCATAATCGTTATCATAGTTGCTGTTCTTAAAGGGCCCAGATTACTCTATTTTCTGATCTTTGTTATAATGTTGTTTCCTCATCACAAACATACCTGGAGTTGTGTTTCGTCTCATTCACACGTTTAACACACAAATCCTGCATTTTTAAGTTGACTTCTTCTCTTCAGCCCTGGAATTGACAATCTCTACTAAATAAAAGGTAAAAGGTAGATGTTAACTTGAAAACTATCACTTCATGACGTCACAGGGTGGAACAGAGCATTTTGAGCTTTGGAAATGCAGACAGATTAATAATAAAGGATCAAAAATGTGAAACAAAACACAACTTCAGGTAAGTTTTTGAGGAGGTAACAGCATTCTAACAAGGCTCAAAGGCCACAAGAGTCAATTTTGCGTAATATAGGACCTTTAAGCGCCAAAGGTGGAACAAGTAATTCAAGAGTGGAGACAAAGAGAGACAATGGGAGCAATTGAAAAAATCGAAAGTGTAAGAGATGCTGCAGGGTTATGGGTAGATCACAATCATGCACTGAAACAAACAAAATCTAAACAACGGGTCTCCTCAGGGTCAGCCATTTTCTCCACAGTCAATTTGGGGTAACTGCTTTCTGGCTTTTATTAACCTGTTCTGGAACAATGACACTCAGCAAATAGACAACATCTTACAAACATAGGTCGGGTTGCCAGAGAAATTCAGCTATTATAGGTTTTCAGATAACCGAGTGAATGCCACCACTGCTACAACTATTCACTTACCCAAACATGTCATTATATTTATTTGTGAAAACATGCAGAGGCCTTGAGCTGTGATGTAATGCAAACATTTTTATGAACTCCAATGTGAAAGGTTCTTGTGCAGAATTACAACATTCTCAAGAGCCCATAGAATTTGTTGTTTATCAAAATCTGACATGTTTTAGCGTAGTTGTTATGTTTGCTATTTATTAAGAGTTGCAGCATTTTTTTAAAAATATATGCACATAACAGAGCTGTGGGTAGGGATCGAAGGTAGGTGAAGCTTACACTTTTCTTTGTTTTGATAGAAGCTTTTTAAAGAAGTCCACTATATGATACACAGCAGAGGGTAAAAGCAACATTGACTTTGGTATTATATACACACTTTCTATGCACAAAATCTTTAGTTAAATATGTCTTGGTATCTTGTAGGAGGACATTGATGGAAGCGGTGAGGTTAGAGGAAGATAAGTAGACCCTGATTTGTTCTGATGTATGCAGCCCTTTTAGGAAATGTGTAAATCAAGCTGCCTCTGCTCTTTCCTCTTTAATAATTCATAATGTTTTTTTTAATCATCACAAGATATTTTGTTGGAATGGGCTTTCTGAAGCGAGTCCTAGATTTGAAATGCAGCCGCATGCCAGGGTTCACCCTCCACACTGAAGAGATAGCGAGTAATTACATACATTTAACTAATTGCTCTTAACTACTTGTATACTTTCTAGATGCTGTATTTAACTGGGTGCATTTAAGAGTAGATTTAATTTCTGTCATGTTTTTGGGGACCTGTAGAAGTATTGTCTTGCTTTTACACAAACAAATAGTAATTTTTTTCTTTCACATAAAAAAACACTATTCAAGCATATGAAGTAGCACCTCTACTGTTTAGAAGAACAAAAACAGGTACATACATATGATTCCTATTTCAACCATCTTCAAACAGTTATCACCAGTCCGTCAGTCATGTGCAGTGCTCGTTGGTACTTAAGCAATCGGCTTTATTTCCATATACTCCTAACACTGGGGAGGCTCTCTGCAGGACTCTCATCTCTGCCTTCATCTGACAACTGAGGAAGAGGAGCGTGCACCAGGCGAACACCGAAGCTGTCTTATTAGCGCTTAACTCGTGCTCAGACCACCAGACTGACAGCAGCTGCATTAAAAGGAGAAAAAAAAGTCTTGATGCAGCTTGCACCATAAACATTGGCAGTGATAAATATCTACTGTCACTTCCAACATGACTCACTTGTCTGACTCTAAGCTTTAGGAGGATGGGGCTATAGGGGGTTGTATATTAGTGTGACAAAATCTTTATAAGATTACACATAATGGATGCACTCCATAAAATTGTTTATATCACCCCAGAGTGAGACCAAGCAGAACTGGCATGCTGGGTCAAATAGTGAGTAATGAGGACCATTTGAACACCACACACAGGCCTGGGTGTAGGTAAAAGGGCAAATAACAGCTCATTACTCTTACAGTTACATGGGATAGTTTATGCCCCTTTGCTATGCTGTGTTGTCCACTGTCTACTGTCCAGTGTAAGACGCAGGGCACTGTCCAAGCCTGCTGCACAGAAGATAGGCTATCGCTGTAGTTTTCAAATTAAAAGCTGAAATTTAAAGGTCATGACAACAATAGTAATAATAAGAAGACTCAGGGGTTGTGGAAGCAAACAGACAATAGATGTAAGCCTATTTGGACAAACTTATCTCTCAGTTACACATAGTGGTATGATTCTTCAGATCCACTATCCAAGGACAAACACTAGCACTACAATGTTTTTTGGGGGGTTTTTTCCGAGCATATTTGATGGTCACAATGTCAGTAATAGAGGTTAGATAGAGGTGTAGATAGACAAAAGTGAACACCTCCTTCAAGCACTGTGATAACATAGAGTATGGGCAATAACAATTATCAAGAATATTGTGAATTGGTGCAGCGTCTGCAGTGATGCAGTCACTGTATCGGTCTGTTGTGATAAAGAAGGAGCTGAGTCGAAAGGCAAAGCTCTCGATTTTCTGGTCAATCTATGTTCCTACCCTCACCTATGGTCATGAGCTCTGGGTAATGACCAAAAGGATGAGATCGCGGATACAAGCGGCCGAAATGGGTTTCCTCCGCAGGGTGGTTGGGCGCTCCCTTAGAGATAGGAAGAGGAGCTTGGCCACACAGGAGGAGCTTGGAGTAGAGCGGCTCCTCCTACACGTCGAGAGGAGCCTGCTGAGGTGGCTTGGGTATCTGCTCAGGATGCCTCCTGGACGCCTCCCTAAGGAGGTGTTCTGGGCATGTCCCACCGGGAGGAGGCCCCGGGGAAGACCCAGGACACGCTGGAAAGACAATGTCTCTCGGCTGACCTGAGAACGCCTTGGGGTCTCACCAGAGGAGCTGAAGGACGTGCCTGGGGTGAGGGAAGTCTGGGAGTCCCTGCTTAGACTACTGCCTCCATGACCCAGCCCCAGATAAGCGGAAGAAAATGGATGGATATTGTGAAAGTTATATTGAAAATTGGAAGACCTATTGTCAGACAAGACCTGTTTTGCATTTTTGGCTATATTACTTGTAAGAAAATTCCTGAGTTCACCTATACAAATTTAGCTAAGTAGATTTGACAGTAAAAGCCAAAGTTAAATCTGTCAACAGGACAAAAAGTTGTAGCAGTGAAGATGATTCACTGCACACCCAAGCCGCTTCTTTAGTTTTGTAGATTTGAGTATTTTCTATAATGTCTCTGCAGAGCTATCCTCCCACGCTCTTAACACATGCAAAATCAGGGGGATTAATTACTATAAGCGTGACATATTACTGAAGTCTGTGATCAGTTTCTGAACAAGCGGGGGTCCTGCATACACTCCCACCTTCACGTGGTGCAGGAAGGACCACTGTACAGTTAGGGAAATAATCAATAAGCACTTTAAAAGGGTACAGACCAGGAACATAGATAATATCATTGAGGTCTTTTTCATCTCCTTAGAAATGCAGGGAAATTCACATTCATTTGGCATCTGAAACGTAGCATAAATGATTTTCTAAATGAGGCAAGTATCTGTGAATAAATTGCAGCATGAATGAAAATGAGACTGAGTTGTGACAGTATTACATATTCAAGACTAAACCCTGAAACAAACAACGTGCCATAAAATAATTAAATAGACATAATTAAATAAACAACTAATTGCAAAAATTAAAGATGGATTACATTAATTGTGGAGAAATGTTGTGAACCCAATCAAAACTCACAGGAAAAGTGGAAGACAGATTCAGACTTGTCTCGGAATCAAATCCACAACTTTCTCAAAATTACTTCTACTCTCAAATAGACCTGTTATAATAATTACTATATCGATTTATTGTTCAATATATGAAAGCTGGAACAATATTTTTGGAGATCAGTACTTATCGTGTGCACATTTTCTTTGCACTACCGGGACATTTTTAGTAATTTTTTGGTCATATGATAAGATTTAAGCTGGAAAAGGTTGAATTATTAATTGGTATGACTCATTACAGATGCAAATTAAGTACCAAAGTGTTTCATTCTGCTATTTCTTTATTGCAGCTCATGATTTTTTAACAATATTGTAGATTTAGATTAGTTTTTGTGGTTGAAATCTGCTCTTAGGTTATTGTGTCAGTGGCAATTAGTTTCAGCATTATCGTTTATCGTCTATATTTACTTTACAGCAATATATCAAACTTAAAAATTTGTTTGTGACAGGCCTACTCTCAAACTTGTGTCTGAAAGAACAACGCAAATAGCGAATGTGATGTATTGTCGAAATGTGGCTGTGGTTTAAAAATAAATGAAAGCTTGTCTAGCTTCTGAAACGCCACGACTCCGCCATTACTCATCTATGTATACATGTTAGACGCCATCCTGTATTTACTGGAATCCTAAAGATGCACTATTAGCTCGTGTTCTTTGGCAAAGCAGCAAACAGAATTGTAATCATCAAGATCTAATTAAATTGTGTTTGCTCCAGCTATAAGCACGTTGGATCTGCTTTAGTTTTTTCTGAGGATGTACAGAATGTCAGCAAAAAGTCACCTCTGAGTAATTTTGATTGACAATCCTTCATAAATGTCTGGGACTGAAGAGAAATTGCAGTCTTTAAAAATCCCTCTATTTTTATTTTTGCTCAGGGACGAGGCAGTGCAACCATGCTGCCAATAAAGCCTTTCCTCAGTACCACTTTTTTTCCTTACCACTACCACAAACAGCAATGGAAAAAAGATAATAGTCCTATAATGTTTTTGCTTTAAAATAACTAATGCGAGCATGTTACTGCAATAAGCCATTTTGTTTGTTGAAAACTCTCCAAGTGGTAAAAAAGCAGCTGCTATCTCTGCGGTCTCAGGGGACTAGTTAATTTTAGAAAGATAATCTCCTACAATATACAGAAGGATTAGTACGTTAAAGTCTAAACACAGGCAGATGAGAAGAGCTGTTTTTGCATTTAAAAAAAACTGAAAAAGGGAACTACCGGGCTTATAATGGTAATCAGCATGCAGAGCATGAAAACAAACACCAGTTGTTCAAAGACATACAGTGTAATATGCCAGCACTTTCTGTGAAGACCAGTGATGATGATGAAGATAATGATGAAGGTTCCTCTTCAGTTCTTAACAGTTGCTCAGGGGGCTGTGTTTTATTTAGTCCTCGCTGCATTAAGGGTCACACATACTGGAGTCTATCCCTGTAACTACGGGCAACAGCTTGGACAATGGCCAGTTATTTAGTTGGTCTGACACCACAGTCTCTTCAATCAATCTGAATGTCTCTGGGTCAGATAGAGCCCACAATTAAATAGAAGACATGCAGAATGCATGTAGAAAGTATCTAATATCTTCCACCCTCATTGCCAGGAATTTTTTTGATGGCATGTGTCAGCAGCCCCTAGAATACCTTTTATCACAAACTATAACTATTTTATTATTGTTCTAAAAAATATAATATTTGAAATACTGGGTGCATCTTTCCACTGGTGCTCAAAGTGTTAGCCTAGCTCCCCTGTTGATATCTTGCAATGCTTTCTCCAAAGATTACCTACAGAGGTACACCACGCCGAGGCTGTCTGTGGCTTAATCACTGTCATTTGCATATTCAGGATAAAACTAATCCTCATCAGAGGGAGGGTCCCCACCTCGGGCCTTTTCTTGTCCTTTCCTTTCCCTTATTAAATGATCCCTTGGCGACATTCACCTTGCCAGAGAGAACAAAGTGTGCACTCTCATGCTGGGAGCAGAGGGAGGCAGCTCTACAGGGATGTTTGGGATGCAGGTTGATGCAGGGAATAAAAGTGAAGACAAGGCTGAATGTTGCAATAATGCTGTTTAGGTCGAGGCTGGAAGTTAACCAAACAGCAAGTTCCAGCTGAATAACAATGTGTGGATTTAGAGGAATCCTGTTTGAAGTCTGTAGCAGTGTCACATGCTCATGGCCACATGCTTGTCTTTTGGGGAAGGGCCAAAGTTCTCAAGCAGTCACTGGGGAAAGCAGCTACGATGGTACACATGAATAATGTCTGATATCTGAAGAAGTAAAACAAAAACACATTTATAACTATCCACTTATCATGACAACACTATCTTCTGAGCTTCTTTGTCATTACATTTGAATATCAGCATCACTCTTAGGGCATAGTTACTCCCTAAGATCAGAAATGGAGCGTATGGACCTCTCTGCTGGCTTGGGTTACATATTGTAAAGCAGGGTGGGTCAATAGTCCACCTCTCCTCTACCCAAGAGGATAATGTGACATCTAACCATTCAAAGCAGTGTACTAAGTGTTACTAAGAGACTGAATGTTGTTGTTTTTTTATAGTGAATTGTTTTACTTTTTTTTTTTTAAAGCAGCAGTAGTGGCTCAGTATGACCTCAGGAACCAAAATCACCAGACTCTAAAAATTAACCTCTAGCTGAAGATAGAGGAGCTGTGTCTCTGCTGGGGGGGATTTGTCACATATTAGATGGGTGCTGTGCAGAAAAGAACTGGGTTTTCTAAAGATCCCTTAAGGCCTACCCCTTTGGAGACAACCTCTTCCCTCCTGCAGCTTCTCTCTATAAGATAAGCAAATTTACACAGGCGAACAGACGTGACATTTCCCTGGTGCAGAGGCTGCTTATGTGAAGGCTACGTACTGTAGGTGGGCCGCGCTGATAAGGCGACAGCTGGGACCGGAGCGACTGGGAAGCCGGTGTGAAAGGAAGATGACAGAAATCAGCATGAGTGGGATTTGATTTCATTCTCCTTTAGGTATGAGGTAGATGGATGGTTTGAGAGAGGTTAGACTGAGAAGGTTTGGACACATACAGAGAGGGGACAGTGAACGTATAGGTAAAGGATGTTAAATTTACCAGACAGGACGCTGAGAGGAAGCGATAATTCATCTTAGCAAGGTAAAAAGTTTAAAAGAGATTTTGGGGATTTTTTTCAGAACTGTGTACCTAGAAGCCATATCCAATTTTAATTTTTTACATTTTATTTATCTTTATTTATACAAATTTCAGTATCATCCTTTTTCATAGGACGATACTGAAATTTGGTGTCACAATTAGCACTGCCAAAATAATTGCTATTAACGATTATATCATGATAATTATTAAAGCTACTGACAGTTTAGAAATGGTACAGATATGAATTATTATCATTTTAATACTGTGAACAGGTTCCATATTTTTTATTTTATTTATTTATCTTTATTTACACAGGGGGACCCAATGAGAGCACTTGGGCTCTCTTTTTCATGGGTGCCCTGTTAAAAAAACAACACAAACCGAAAAAACAATCAAAAACAAATAAGTCCATAAAAAACATCAATAACAAGTGCAGATGTGTGTATAAAAGTTTGTTATCAGATTATTAAATTGCAATTGTGTCACCAACGTGTCCAGTTTTGCTTTTCCTTGGAGCATATTCCATTTTTGTGAAGCAAAACAGCTAAAAGCCCTCTTTCCCATCTCAGTTCTGGTGTGGCTCATCCTTAGCAAACAACTGTTATAGAGGACTGTTACAGAGGACTATTTTTTTCTGCACATTCTGGAGCTATAATGGCGATTATCTTTGTTGGCGATTATCACAGTTATATAAAATGTCCCATGACTAATTGTCCCATCCCTAATTCAAACAATACTGTGGAAAAAACAAAAGCCACCTGTCACTTAGTGCAAGTAGTGGATGGGGAAAGTATCTGTGTTTCAGCATAGAGCAGCATTAAACAGAAAAACACAGACTCACCATGACAACATCACCAAAAAGCATATTGCCACATATAGCAATCAGATCACGATTACATTTTCATCACCATATCGCCAAGGACTAATTCAACATCCCAAAATGAGGATAAAGGTACTATAGTAGCATGTATGTTATTTATTTTACAATAAGTCAGTGACATGTTTGTGGAGATAACTACTGCTCTGTCTGAAAGAGTCTCAAAGTTCTGTTAGACCGTTTCCTCCGGCCAGACTTCACTGGTCTCTCTGTGTTTATGTGCTGTCCAATGGGTTATAGTCTCATTATCAGCAGCGGTTTGTGACCACAGAAGCCTGTCGTTCACACCACATTTCTACTGTGTCAGCCACAACCCTAACCTCCTCACTGGGCACTCAGCTATGTGTGTGTAGACTGCTTTTATCGCGTCACAGCCCTTTAAATCCACCTTTACACTCACTTCTCACACACTGTGCTTTCTTATGGGAATTAAGCCATGGATCCATAACATAAATCATACATTTGCGGTTAGTTTTAGGGTTAGGCTGAGAGCTACATATGTTGTGGTTAAGGTCTGGAGGTATAAGTCAATATGGCGTCTCCAGAGAGCGCACCAGGGGCTGTGTGCAGTTTGTGGGAGTGTGAAAAGAAAGCGGCAGTTCTCAAAGCACGGCTGATTCCTTTAAACATGGTGTCTCATTTTTTAACCTGAAGCTAAGCGATTGGATGCCGAGTTTACCAACAGACTTCAACTACTGAGCCATGACGGAGCTGCCCTTAAAACACTTTTAGCAGTAAATATAAAATAAAGCATTCACAATTCATTTCCCTCGTCTATTTTCCTTCCAGCTCCACCTTGTATTAAACTATACTGTGCAAAAGTCTTGAGAAAAGTTTAGAAGTTGAATTGATATAACATTGTCTACAAGTTGAAAAAGAAAATTTGAAGCTGCGTTCAGTTAAGCGCATCAAATAGGGAGAAGAGAACAAAAAATATTCAAAGTTTTCACCGTTATGTAGACAATTTCGGCTATTTGAGCTTATTGTTATATACTGTTGCTGTGTCCTTGGGCAAGACACATTACTCGCATGGTCACCACACCAATCAACAATAAGTACAGTGTCAAATCTGTCACCGCTAAATTACTGAAACATGCATGGATGACATCTAAAATTTCTTCAGACAAGTTTTTGATGAGGGAACAATGTTATAATGGTAGAAAGCAACAAAAAATAATATAATAGTATAATAACCTTGCTTTAAAAACAGAACATCATGAGTATTTCAAAGTATTGCAGCCACCACTGAAGAGGTGAGAGGAGAAGAACCTTGTGTTATTCAGTTTTAGGGTAGGCAGCACTGGTCGGCTCCAGTCTAAATCAGATTGATGATCCATTTTCCCTGCCCTGGGGCCTTTGTAACGTGAGGGCCCAGGATCTGCACCCAGACAGATGGGACCTTGTCTGTTTTGACCTTGCTGAGCTAATATTTCTCGCAGGCCTTCCTTGTCTGTTGCCTCATCATTAAAGAGGTGACATGGCTATTAACATTGGAGCGAATACTTCAAAGACACTGTTTACTCGGACAGGGCACAATCAAGAGCAGAGGGAGATTACAGCAGGTGTTCAGGGGAGAGAGGGATGGAGAGGAAAATGGTGACAGACAGAGGTTAGCGGGTCAAGTCAGAGGAGTGTGGCTGGTGAACTAAATAACTGTCAATTTTAATGTCAAGATCTGAGATGTCAGGGAATGCATTCTTTCTCATAACATGTAGCTTCAAGGTAAAATTGGTTAGCTGAAATAAAGTCATGGTGAAAAGGGTTTTGTGGGTCAATAGAAGGTTACTTGATTTTAGTTACTGATATAGGGTCAAAATGCAGTCCAGTGATTTTGAGAGAGGAAGTCAGCCTGTATACGAAGGGTTTGTGTGTGAATGAAACAGAATATAACTGCAGGTATGTTTTTGATGAGGAAAAAACATTGTAACATAGATCAGAAAATAGTGTAATATGGGCCTTTTAATCCCTGAATTGTGGGTTAATATTTATCACGAGTATAGTTTATTTGCAATGATTGGGAGATTTGTGTGGTTTACATTAATAATATAGTAATATAATCATATAATAATATTTTAATACAATAAGACTAGAGCGACAGAGGGTTGAAAATGTAACCTCTATGCCTAAGTATTGCTTCATTCTGCCATTTATTTGTAGCTGGTCATGTCTTTTAATGGTACTGTCGTCAACATTTGTTCACTCAGATTATCCTGCTTTACGGTCATTGTACCACGGGCATAAAGCAGTTTCAGTATTCATTTTGCTGTGAGATACCCTGGTATGGGTTACACTTAATGTTTCCATACTACACTGACAGTTTACAAGCGTTTTATGTGGAAACAAAAAGAAAATCTTGCATGTAATTTGCATTTCTAACAACTCTATTTCTGTTCTATAGAAATGTGTTTTCTCTTTGCAAATATGATGCAAGTCTCTGGCAACCATGAAGAAAATTCATGGTAAATTTATCAAATGACGTGTTTGTATTTGATCCATGGTAACCGCAAGAGAGCTTTGTGATGTTTAAAGTATTAAAATAAATATACAAGGTAAGACTTATTGCATCTTACATTTTGATTTGATTTACGTCATTTTTTGGTTTTAAGTCTACTATATAAAACAAACACAAAAAAATAATTGGGGCTGGGCGATAATATGTGTACGGTTTGATATTGATATGACAAAAGTATAAATACTAATGGGTTTTAGTATTAATATCCTGAACATAAATAAGACAGACTTTTAGCAATGAAATATCTTCCTCCAAAGTCTGAACTCTGCTCCAAACCACATGCTAAGGATTGGCTGTAAACCCAACCATGTCATTGACAATCAGAAATCACTGAATCTTGAAATTTGATTAGTCACATAGTCCTATTATGATTTTTATTTATTTTTTTCTGATATTGCCCATGTTACCTTTATGTTTCATCGTATTTGTTCAAATCAAAGTATGCACAAAGCCAGTTGAAATATTTTTTTCTAGGTTTACGCTGCTTTGCCTTTTTATCATTACAAACTTGCCGTTTTACATACAAGCAGAATTTGCCTCATCTTTTCTAAGAAACCATTTTGCTCTTTGGGACATTCTAAATCTTTCAACTAAATCCTTTGACATTAGGAAAGGGTGGCGATGCAACAGTCCTACCAGGAAATATGGTTTTCAGAGGCAATCCAGCGGTCACTGTTACTCACCAGCAGCAGGCAGTAAGCGGAAGATAAGGAAATAATCAAAACAGAGCAGCGAGGGCTAACTTCAGGCAGACCGCGCTGACAGATGGGCTTCCTCTTTAATTTTATGGGAGACCACCACTATTATTTTATTCCATTCACGCTTTGTTAGCAGTAAATGTTTCAGGCTCAGTTCTGTTAGATAAGAGCAGTTCAGTTGAATACGCAATTGTAATGTAATGTAATGCAATGTAAAGTTCTGAATATTAGTGGTATTAATGGGTTATATGGACAGTAAATTGGGATGAAGGGGGCATAAGAACTTTCGCAAACCTTGGATATATTTCTGAAGTTGGACTGCAGATGGCGGCGTGATCTGACCGTCTCACTTGATTTTAATTTTCGAGTTTCAGTCTGGACATATTGCAAAATAGGACCAGTGCCTTGGCATCAGTATATATGTGAGTACATTTTCATGCCTCAAGTTAAAATAATAAACATTTCATGCCATAATGTTTACTGCAATTTTTTTTACACACCTTTCTTTGAATTTCACAATATTGTATCTACCTTCTGGAGCATCTAGCCTCTTTTTATAACCTTTATTCTTTGCTAGGCTACTCAGTAAAAGAACTAGAATACCCCGCAAACCCTAACTCCTTTATCTCTCCTTCCTTATCTCTCATTAGCTTTGGCCTGTGCAGCGTGCGATGGAGGAAATGTTCTATTGAAATCGGGTTTCATTTTGGATAGATGTTATCGGGCCTAAGCTATTTGAATTTTGATAATGAGGAACTGTGTAAGTCCGATGCGCACTACAGCAATAACAAGACACAGCGGGTGGTAATCATCACTCCAGCCATATACCAAACATCTCCAGTCTCTGTAGTGTTGATCCAGTCCCCAAGCAGCATGGACCCAGAAACACTTCTACTATCTCTGTAAGAGCCTCTACATATAAAGCAGGAAACTCAACCCCCTTCAAGGTTGAAAGGAAAATACATCGAGTTTGAGTGGTATAAAAAATTAAGCAGTATGTGTCACTATTACCATGAAGGACAACTAAAATATTTATAGTTGATTTTTTTTTTTTAAGAAAGGTAATTGGCAAAGTGGTTTAGGGTAAGAATCTGGATGAAGAATGTCACTAGGAAAGGAGAAAAAAAAAAAAAGTTTTATGCATACATTCAAGTTCAAAATAGTGAGGAACAAAATAATTTGAACTTTCTAAATCTTTGTTTTGTCTCTCTTTCTGGTCACCATAGTTAATCACTTGCTTCCAAATGCACAGTGCTTTGCATAACAATGATTGAATGAGTAGAATGAGCTGCCTTTTCCTAACATAGGTCTTGATTTATTTTGGGTTTGCGCTGGGAAAAAAAAGTGTAATAGTTTGCTTGACATTTGTGGATTGAAGGGTATAGATTCATGGTCATATAGTAAATGTATTCCCCCCTTTTTTGCATTGACAGCCTGAGAGACACATGATGGAAGTGCTCCTTGATCCCATAAAAAAACATCTATGCTTACCTAGACTATTATCATGAATGAGAACCACTCTGTGTTATCATATCTGTTTGTGTTGGAGTTAAGATTTATCTCCTCTCCTCTCAATAAGGACAAAACAACAGGTGCCGCCGCTGCCTACCCAAGGACACTTCATAAGGACGAATCTCCATAACCTAGACCTGCCTTTCTCATTACTTCCTCATAATAGATTCAGTTAGTGGTATGTTCAGAGTGCTCCCCCTCCGACATGAAGGTGCACAGATCCAATCTGCCCAGAGGGAACATTAAACTTTTATCTAATGTCTTCTAATGGAGCCGTAGAAGACTTTACAGAAACACCATGTGCAACATCCAAAGCCATTTCCAAGTGCAGTTATAGTGTATATCTGTTGGGTGAAATCCCAAAAGAACCCGCCGTACATCACTCCCTTGAGCGCACCTCAGGCTTTCAAGTGGCATTGGCATTTTCATTGTAGCACATTAGCAATAATTAACAGAGCTAACTTTTTCACTGTGATAAATAATGGAGAGGAAGGTAGCATTATTGAGCCACACGTTTAATTCTGCTCATTAAACGCAATATACCAGAGTGACTACACTGATGCATCTGAGAAAGGTCGACGTGATCATTATTCGAATGGGATGGAGAACAATCAGTAGAAAGGGTGATGTGAGGCAGAACATGCACTGAAACGTCAATCTTTTTTATATTGTTACCATGGCATCAAGTTAGCTGTTACATATTAAATAGTAAGATTACACACTTTGATTGTGGTGAACTTCCTGTGTGAGCGGAAGCAATGGGTAAATGGAATGGATTAGATTCATAAACAGAAAAAAACCAATGTAAACTAAAGAGTTAACAGTGAAAACCGGAAAAAAATAGAGTGAAAGGTTACTCAAAGATAGCAACAATCGCCAGGGGAACGAGGTTTATATTATTTGTAAATGCGTATCTGAGCAACAAATTTGCACTTATAAGATTAAAAGTAAAATATAGCCGTTATGTTAATGTAATGAGCTAGTAATTGCGGTGTTCATATGGACATAAAGGTAATATTTTGGTAATATTCAATTGTACACCTTCGCTTTGTCGGAGAGTTCTCACTGTGGAGCTAAATTGTGAAATGTTTTAGTCCCCACCAGTGGTAAAATATAAATCCTATATATTGGCCTATTATGTTTTACCCTAATGCACCAACAAAGCAACCAACAAGAGATAACATAAAACATACAAGCCCGTGAAAAAGTCAGTGTTGATATATTCCGACGTAGAGCATTGCTGTGGGCATTGTGCTACTGACGGATTTGTGGCTAAGGCAGCTATATTTAGTGGTCTATTATTTAATGAACAGGTTCCCCTTCATAGGATTAATGAGGGACAAATGAAGCATAAATCCAAACAGGGAGACACCCCCACTATTTCAATGTCATCAATGGTCAGCATCGACAAACATCTTCCTCCTCCTTACCTCATCAATGACCATTGTCCTATAGCAACAGACTCTCCTATATAATCCTTGACACTACTTCATTAATGCCCTATATTGACGTCCACTGTTCACCTCCTCACCGTCTCATCAATGACTAGTTCTGTCCACCTCAGGGTTTTTTTAGTTGTCAAGCTCAAGTCCTCATTATGGGGGCCATATGTACTCCGCTGCTGTCCTATTCTCTATAAATGAGACAAATGTTAATATGTTGCTCAATATTTTTGCATGATTTTCCCCATGACAATAATAAAATCCAATTATATTTCTACAAGTTATCAGAAATGTGCTAAAACGTGCCTATAAATCATGGATGAAATTTGAGTATTGAACCACAAAAGGGTAGCACTTAATACTCATATTGGAAAGATTACACTGTAAGTTTGTTTTGAGTTCTTCTACGGTACTAAAGCTTTTATTTATTCCTTCCAGCTATCTACCTTCACGTTATTCAAGCCAGATGCCCTTCTTAATGCACAATGTCAGTTAATTCAGGCTGAAACTAGCACAAAGAGTACACAAGTTGAATGTCCTATCTGTCCTCAGCCCACCCAATGTCCAAACTTTCGGAGATTGTCAGTGCAAGAACATGATAATGACTGAAAGATAAAAGTTTTTCTATAATATTTCCATTGGATTGCTGACCTTGTAGTGATGTTCCAGAACAGAAATAAAAGTCAGTTTAAACCTAATTTCCTTGCAATGTTAAGTATAATTGAATCACATTTTGAAGCTTTGTCACTTCACTGCCTTTGCTACAAATTCAGCTCGAGTACAGTGCTTTCCTCCTGTGCAGGAAAATGCCTTTGAAACGACGGGCTGAAGAAGTTGGAAATGGTTCCAGGAGACCAACTCTCCATTTTGTCAGGTCTAGCACTCAATAGCTCCATGATTAAAGTCGGTCTATTTTATTGATTGAAAAGGAAGAGGAGGAAAACCTAGGGCCTTTTCTCTGCTTTTCAGGCCTTCACTCCTGGCTCGGCAAAAATGGAGGGGTGAGTCTCTTTTGACCATGTCCAGGCAATTTGGGGAGGAGCGGGCCCCTCGTGTTGCACTGGTCGACTCCTGACATGGTCTGTTACCTCATCTCATCAGCTGGAAAAGTATTTGGGCTTGTTGCAGGAGAGAAGGCGACCGTGACTTAAATTGAGTTACCTGTTCACGATGGTTTCATTTTGCACGGCTGGCCACGGAGATCCTTGATTGAAGCGCTAACTGCTCATCACCCCAATGCACCTCCCTTCAACGTCGATCTGAGCCCAACGCAGAGATGTGACTCAGGTGGCAGAGACAGCTGCTGCCGGATCCATCAAAATATCTCAACTGTGCAGAGCAGTCGCACAGAGAAATTGGGCGGCACAGAAAAACAAGAGACGGGATAACTAGAATGGATATTCCAAGAATGAGAGCAACACTGTATACCGTCTACACAGATTTATTAGTAATGTACATAAATGAGAAATGATATTGATTCATGACGAAACAGCTCTGGACAGACATATGCACTGAAATCTAAAACTAGTCTTTTTTAGGTCATAGTTTTTAATAAAGTTAAGGTTACACTGGCTTGAATTGTGTGCTAAAGAATACTACACCATATAACCAGAACATAAAGTATATTTCTAATCTCGACTGGGCTAACATTTGAGCTGGAGAAGTCAATGACCCAATACAAGAATAACCCAATGTGTGTGCCAAAGTGGAGAGTACTGAGCTGTGACAAAAGGAGCCATAAGATGACTCTCATGAAATTTACAGTGTTTTTTATGTTTTATTACTGTCGTACATGCAGTATATATTGTGTAAATATTACATTACCAATGCCAACAATAGCATAAAGCCCTCCCCCTAATAATAGATTCCATCCATAACATAATAAATATGTCGTTAGAAAATGGCTACGTTCCTCAGTCCTTTAAGTATGCTGTGATTAAACCCCTTTTGAAAAAACCTAACCTAAATCCTGATGAATTAGTCAACTATAGACCTATCTCTAATTTTCCCTTCCTCTCAAAAATTCTAGAACGAGTTGTGGTGAAACAGCTCTGCCGCCACCTGCAGGACAATAATATATTTGAAAAATTTCAATCTGGATTCAGAGCTCACCACAGCACAGAGACTGCACTGCTTAAAGTAACAAATGACTTACTACTAGCTGCTGATAACGGGCTGGCTTCAGTCCTGGTCCTACTGGACCTCAGTGCAGCGTTTGACACCATTGATCACAACATTCTACTGCAGAGGTTAGAATGTGACATTGGAATCAGAGGGACCGCCCTCAAATGGTTTAAATCCTATCTATCAGATAGGTACCAGTTTGTTAGTATAAACCAGAGCACCTCTCCCTGTTCTAAAGTAGCCTGTGGTGTTCCACAAGGATCTGTGCTTGGTCCAATCCTATTTACTCTGTATATGTTGCCATTGGGTAACATTATCAGAAAACATGGCATTAATTTTCACTGCTACGCTGATGACACTCAGCTGTACTTATCAATGAAACCAAATCAGACTGATCAAATAGATAAACTCAGTGCCTGTGTGAAGGACATCAAAACCTGGATGACCTTGAATTACCTGCTCTTAAATCCTGAAAAAACAGAGGTCATTGTCGTTGGTCCCAAAGGTCAAAGAGATTCTCTGTCAGACCAGATAATCTCACTCGACAATGTGAGTATAGCTTCTAGCCCTACTGTAAAAAATCTTGGAGTCCTATTTGATCAAAATCTCTCATTCACAGCCCATATAAACCTAGCTTGTAAAACCGCATACTTTCACCTGCGAAATATAACTAAAATTAGAAATATTTTACCTAAAAACGATGCTGAAAAACTCATCCATGCATTTGTTACTTCCAGACTTGATTACTGTAATTCCCTGCTTGCCGCCTGCCCCAAAAGTACTATAAGGAGCCTCCAGTTGGTCCAAAATGCAGCGGCCAGAGTCCTAACAGGAACTAAAAGAAGAGACCACATCAGTCCTGTACTAAAATATCTGCACTTGCTTCCTGTCGAGCTTAGAATCAAATTCAAAGTCCTCCTCCTGACATACAAAGCCCTAAACGGTATGGCCCCATCCTATCTGCAAGATGCTATTGTCCCGTACCAGCCAAACAGAGCACTCCGCTCTCAGAATGCAGGACTATTAGTGGTTCCTAGAGTGTCCAAAAGTACAGTGGGAGGGAGAGCATTCAGTTACCAAGCTCCTGTGCTATGGAATCAACTCCCTGCTGATGTTAAACAGGCCCCCACAGTCTCTGTATTTAAGACCAGGCTTAAAACCTTCCTCTTCGGTATAGCGTATGACCAGGTTACTTAGTGAGGGAGTTAGGGTTATTAAAACCCGGGATAAGATAAGCTGCAGTAGGAGTAACTAGCTGGGGGAAGTATGGCAACCTGAGCACTATCCTCTACTTTGCCCTATTTTCTCATCAGCAATGCTATTCACATGTTGTCCCCTGTCCCACTCCCCCTGTGGAGTGTATCTCTTTCAGATGCCCCGATGACAGCTGGACCTCCTCCTTGCCTGGCTCTCCTCCTCCTCGCCCGGCTCTCCTCCTCCTCGTCTGGTCTTCCTCCCCCTCGCCTGGCCGATTTCTTATGTTGTCTGATTTTTCCTGTTGTGTCTGATTTTTCCTGTTGTGTCTGATTTTTCCTGTTGTGTCTGATTTGTCCTGTTGTGTCTGATTTTTCCTGTTGTGTCTGATTCTTCCTGTTGTTTTGTTTTTTGTGTCTTGGCGGCACGGTGACTGAGTGCCATCACTCATGTCTCACAGCAAGAAGGTTGGTTCGATCCCCGGGTCGCCCAGGCCTTTCTGTGTGGAGTTTTTCATGTTTCTCCCCGTGTCTGGATGGGTTTCCTCCGGGTACTCCGGTTTCCCCCATCAACCAAAACATGAACGCCCTTCGAGACAACTGTTGTTGTGATTTTGGGCGTTACAAAAATAAATGAATTGAATTGAATTGAATAAAATGAGTTGTGAGATCTATGCCAATTAACAAGCTCCAGGTATTTGAGTACGAGACCTGTTTTCAAACAATGTTTCTCAGTAACTAATTCAGCCAAAACCTACTGGTTTGAAACTCATATCTGGCAACCAAAATGTCAGCTTTTCCCCTCAGGGACTATATTAACATGCTAAATAGGTAAACAACATATCAAGAAGTGGAAAGTGACACAAAATTATGCTTTCATCCGTGTGTGGCTTAAGGGCTACATAAAGAACACATAAACACACAACATGACCCACACAAGCACATCGAAGAAGTAGTATTTAAAGTAAGTCAATACTTGCAGTTAGCAGTGGCAGATAAATAATAAAAATATTGCAATTATTGTTTTGTAGGTATCAAAACAATTATAAAGAAAGTGTGCACAATCTAAAAAAAAAACATTATCCAAATGTCAAGTCCAGTTTTGGTCATTAATCATAAGTAATAAATGCTATGTCCCAGAACTGAATCCCATTTAACCCTTTTAAAGCTGTTGTTTTTTTCATGTTTTCTTCTGGTCTGGGATGCAAAAGTAAAAATGCATTATTTAGTATTTGTTAAACCAGTTCTCCACCTCCCACAGGGTTGTAGCACGAAGAAAGACAAAGCAAGTTTAGAGTAAATGCAAACTGGGTTAATCTGAGTTTATTTTTCTCAAACCGTAATCTATTTTCTGAAGATCACTGTTCCCCGCTCCAGGTTGTGGACTAAGTACGACAGAGCCTTCTGTGTCCAGGCCCCTACAGTCTGGAAGTCCCTCCCTCCTCACTTACCAATGCAATTCCTGTTTAAATTGTATTGAATTGTACATTTTCCATGTTTGTGTGAATGTGTATATGTGTGAAGTGAACTGTCTGTTATTATGAAGCACTTTGGGTGTCTTGAAAAGCATTTTACAAAAAAGTTATTTTTACTGAAGTGATTATAGGACAAGCCCCGTGTCTGTATTTAACATGGAGAGAAGAAAGACATTATTCAGCTGAGCAGCAAGACCATTACTGCACATAGCAAGGGAGAAATACGGTTTCATGGGAAATAATATTCTGAATAGTATATATTTTTTATATTACCATACTTACACTAGTTCTGATAAGCTGCTTTTCATGGGGGTGGTATGAGGTGGAGCAGTGAGCCCTGAAAGTATTTCCATTTTCCAAAGTGATCCGTAACGACCTGTTTGAGGGCTAAGAAGTGGTAATTTCATGTTTACTCCAGTGTTACCCACGTCTCATAGCACCACAAATTACTAACATCTTTTTGTTATTAACTACTGACATCTGCCTCATGATAAAACAGGTAATTTCAAGTATAATTTACCTGAGTTTATTTACTAAGAAAACATTTGATGAGTTTGAATAATATGAGTTGCTCAGATGTAGCAGACCTCTGTCCCCAAAACCAGGAACATGTAAAAACACGTCGTAATTATTAATCATGTGCAGTGCCAAACAGCTCCAAGGAGAACCAGACAACAGCAACAGAGCAAGAGGAAAAACAACTATTGACCATTTTACAACGATTAAGGAAAATTCCAATTTCATCTTATATTTTTAAAATTTCAATATTGACCACCTCAAGTCTCTGGTTACAAAGGATAAGGTGCAATCCAAATTTAAGAGTTAACAGAATATTTGGCAGAAGCTCTAAATCTATTTTTTTAAAGAGATATTTGATGTTTTGTATGTTGTAGTCTACTCAACTGATTTAAAGGAGGGTACCATTTTTACAGTAAGAGAGTTTCCACTGTAGTATCAAATAAAGCACTAATCTTAAGCATTTATCTTGTCCCATGTTTTCATCTATTCCTTCAGTGTAACACAACATATGTATGTGGGTGGATCGTGTGAGATCTGCAGGAGAATTTTTAACCATTAAACTATGGACCTGACCTGCAATGAGGACGCTACACACTAAAGCGTTTTCACTTTTAATGTCAGAAAAACATTTGAGGGACAATATGGAGAGTAGTTCATAGTTGTAGCATCAGTGCATTTCAAAAAGCAATGTCAGGCCACAGTGTGGAACGTAAAGGCTTAGCTAATCTCACTATGCCATATTTTATTCAGTGTCGTTATCACTACACTAAAATAATCTTATAAATAAATATTTTGGGGAAAAAACACACATTTTAATGAACATAAGATGGATTGATGTGCAACTCCAGACTCTCCCTATCATCTCCATCATCTTAATCATTTTATAATTTTTTTCACAGTGTCTTAACTGTGTATTGTGTAGTATCTGAATATCAATCCTATTATACATTACATTTCAAAAGCAATTTTATTATCAGTAATACATTCTTAATTGCAGCATATAATAATGATGATGATAATAATAATAATAATCATCATCATCATCATCTCATCCTCACCCCCCCACAGGTGAGTACTTTTTCAAGTCCCAGTTTGGGGGTCACTGCCCTGAGTGCTCCAATGACCAGGGGCACCACTGATACCTTCACCTTTCAGGCCTTCTCCAGCTCTTCTTTGAGCCCTAGGTATTTCTCTAGTTTCCTTTTGCCTGACGTTCCCATCACTTGGCACTGCAATGTCCACAACAACAGCTTTGCCCTGTTGATTATCCACCATAATGTGTGTGTGTATATATATATATATCATCCCATTTATTTTCCTGGGTTGTGCTGCCGTATTCATTGGCAGCCAACACTTAAGTATTTATTTTTGCACAAACTCATAAATGGAATCGCTGCTGAGCTTCATATAAAATTCCGTCATTGTCTACTGTACTATAATTGCTATTGATTATCACAAAGCACCGTTCGACCACACAGTAAGTGATCTGGAAGGGGGGGAAAGGCCAATGGCTGGTGTCCTGTCTGTCTCTACTGATAACCACAGAGCACCGAGGATGAAAGAGTGCCCCAAGTGATGTGGGTTGATAAGGGTGGGGAGCAAAAAGCAAGGGTAGAGTACAAGATGAGAGGAGACTGGTGAAACGTCTCCAATGAGGAAGTGGCTCATGAAAGGCAAATCTCTGGAGAAGGGTATAAAAGAACAAGGAAAGAACTATAGGAGACTTAAAAACTAGTACACATGCAGCCACTCCAAACTGCAACTTCACACAATTCACCATGTTCTGGTCCATAATGTTTTATAGCATGAGCGCAGCTAGCACACAGAGTATTCAGTAGTGATCTCATTTCACAAGCCATATCCCTCAGTAATGTGAACACAAAGGGGAGATGCACAACCATTAGCGACGTCCAGCGCTCATTTACTGCTACTCATGCATAATTGGCTTTCTATGGAAGGAAGCAAGAAAGGGTAAACAGCAAGCAATCATATTAACTCCTGTTTGGACTAATGGTGGTCCGTTAAGACGAGGGCAGTGATGTTGAAAGCTGGATAGGTGCTGGTTTATCTGTATTGACATCTGTGAAGACATGTAATGGATCTTAGACTTGATTGGAGCATGGATGAACTACAGCCTTCAAACAGCTATTTAAAAGGTACTGTTGTTCTTTAATTAAAATCAATGTCTATTTTATTTCTTCAACTGGGAAAGCTAATTGTTTGACTGAAAGAATATTAGTAATTAAAGATGGCAAGGAATAGACTTTGTACAATACTGTAAACAAGGAGTGCCATGGCAGTAATGAGTAATTATTCTGTACTACATGTATTTCCAAAAAGCAGATCCAATTGTAGTCTGACAAACAGTGTTAAGAGCCTCCGTATTTGGATCACTGGATCTTCATTAGTGTCCACAGTACCACTGTGGTGCCCATTCAAACATTTATGGAGCAGGAAATAGGATCCACTATATTTAACTGTTAGTGTTAGTATTTACACTCTGGCAGCAAATACAGGCCAATAGTTTATCTACAATCATGTATATTGTTTTAAAACACTAAATGTTCCAATAATGTACAAGATTAATACTGTATAAAAGAACAACATGGGCAGTGGTAAAAATATCCTGTTACATTATGCTGTTTGTGCTTTGATTGCAGACAGTCCCAGTTGACAGTTGAAGCCACTAGATGGAGTGCTTGTTTCTCTGCCTCCTGATGGGACAGTGCTAAAATCCCTCAGAGTCGTGTTGTCTACAGCGTGTGACATGATGAAACACACAAGCATCAGTGCAGAACTATCACTATGGTTTTGGGAGCTTTCTGTAAAACATATCAACAAAGAGTGTCTGTATCATAGAGAGTGATCCTCAAACAATACCACAGCTCAAGCAAACAGTCTCTCACTGTCTGATTTTTTTTTTTTTTTTTTTTTTTTTTTGGAAACAGATGCGTCACTGGGGAGAACAAAAAGCAAATAAAAAAAATAAAATACTGGCACAAAACACAGTCAAAATGTAAAAAGAATGGAGCTGTTTTATACTGTGTTTAAACAGAATATGAGATAAGATAGATTTTGAATATGGATATCCGGCACAATACCATTACTAACACCAGACACATGAGGTCAGTAAGAGAACAATAGGGACTAATAATTTGTTTTAGGACTAGAATAGTCAAAGATAAGATATTCAGAGACAAAAAAAACAACACATAAACAACACATTTACACATTTCCTAAATAGTTTTAGAACATTCTTGATCTTTATCAGAAGGACCATATCATAATACTAAAGAAAATACTATTATAAATGTATTGATTGATCATGAATTTTGTTTCTTAAAAACAAATAAATCTGGCTTTCAATCTTAATTTTTTCACATAAAAATGCAGGACAAACAGAAGTCTGTTAATATTCATATTCATATTCAACATTGATCAGTTCCATTTACCACAAAAGAATACTCGAATGTGTTCTTCCAAAGTCTGAACTCTGCTCCAAACCACATGCTTTTACTGGAAGAGAATCAGCTGAACAACTATCGATTAAAAAGTCCTAAAAGCTTAATTGCTTAATTATGCCACCCTTTTTAAATTAATATAGGGACCATATCGTAATACTAAAGAAAATACCATTACCACTACCAGTACATGTGTACTTATGTGTAGTATCAAAAATTGGTATCAAAATTGCGTTTACCATTTCAATATTAAGAACTTCAAAAAACTTTGGTATAATCAAGGTCTGCAAACCCTATACAGATATATGCAGTTTCTCACTGCTCAATATGGTGGTGCCTTGACAAACATATTTCACTGCTTGTTACTCTACATATACGTGATACATGTGAAAAGGAAAAGTATTTTAAAAAAACTGCCCTGTTATCCCTTTTTTTCCAGAGCTTTCATATTGTATAATAATATTCCAAGTGCATGTGAAAATACACTGATTTATATTATCAACTGTAGTGAGCTCCAGTGGTTCTCAAGGGCGAGATAAGAGCAGACACATCCCTGCACCGCTGCTACTGCTGTGGCTATGTGTCTGATTCTTTCTCCCCTCTTTACCCCGCCATGGCTCCACAGCAGATGGCAAAGAGAAAATCACTTTGTGCTTCGAGCAGGATGCAGCAGGGTTGAGGGTTTAAGCTTTTGAGGTCCACTGTGAACCTGCCTGCCTTCACGGCCCTGCAGTGATTTTGCATACGCACACTTCCTCTAATCAAATATATGCGAATGAGCGAGGCATAGGATTTGCAAAGCAGCGTCAGTCGGAGATGCTGATTAGATTATGGGGATTGTGCAGAGCAGCAGGCTACAGCCGAGCAGACCAGTTAAAACAAGAGTTATTGTATATGGAGGAATACAGTGGATTTGCTCGAAAGGTGAGAAGTTGTTCAACATTTTGTTTTGATTTATAAGTGCGAAAAGAAGGAATCAGAAGTGGACCATAATTGCATAGTTAAAATGAACAGTAGAGAAGTAATTCTTTGATTGAAATGATCGATGTGAACAATGGTGAATGATTGCACTTAAAAGGACGGAGGACAGTCAATAGTGAAAACAAAGAAGCACTTAGTTGTTCATGAAATACCCACAAGACAAAATGTGCCAATCTTCAGTAAAATACTGTATCAAGACAGCTAACAAGAACAAAACACTGGTTAAAAATACTTTGATTATAGGTCACACTTGCCACAACTACATAACAACTAAACCACAGTAAAGTAAACTTGCAAAAGAACAATACTACAACTAAACTAGGACACAGGAATTTCTAAAACCGGGGGTTAATATGGACTTAACAGAGATGACATTTTAGTAACTACACTATAATCTACACAACCTATCCCACTTTTTCAACAGCCAAGCTGCTAAAAACAAATCTACATGCACCTACTTGTATCTGGGATATGCAGAACAAACATGAATCATTGACGGCTTATGCAGATGAACCCGGCTGCATCATACAGTATATGTTTAGACTCTATATGATTGCAAGAGCTTATTCCAGAAAAAGCACATGTTACACAATACCTCAAAAACAATCAATGCACATGAATATTTCACCAGCTATTAAGTGTTGCTTTACAGTAGGGCAAGGTTCACACTTTCTTTGCAAAGCAGGCAAATGGCTTCCTAGGATTGCAAGAATTGAGATGCTACCCAGGCCATAGACACAGTGGACCTGGTTTAGAGACAATTTAGTCAAATAAACCAGGGTGTGGGAGTGTGCAATGCAATGTACGGAGCTTAGCCGATGACTAGCCCTGGGACAGGATTGTGCTACATGGCAAAGAAAGACATTTTAGCAACACATCTAATGTAATCCACTTTTTAAATGCAACAACTAGGACAGGGATTCTCAAACTGTGGCTACCAGGTTTTTGTTCATAACCAAACATGGCTAGGCAGTATGGCAAATAAATGTACTGATCGATCATGAATTTTATTTCTTAAAAACACATAAATCTTTTTTTTTTTTTTTACATAAAAATGCAAGACAAACAGGAGTCTGTTAATATGATCAGTTCCATTTAGCACAAACAAATACTCGAATGTGTTCTTCCAAAGTCTGAACTCTCCTCCAAGCCACATGATTTTACTGGAAGAGAATCGGCTGAACAACTATCGATTAAAATGCTTAATTGCTTCATTGTGCAGCCCTTTTTAAATGAATATATACATATAGTTTTACAGAAATGTTAATGTTAGTTTAGACCATAAAGAGATAGATAGATAGATAGATAGATAGATAGATAGATAGATAGATAGATAGATAGATAGATAGATAGATAGATAGATAGATAGATAGATAGATAGATAGATAGATAGATAGATAGATAGATAGACAGACACAGAGAGAGAAAGAGACAGATAGAGAGACAGGCAGAGAGACAGAGAGAGAGAGAGAGACAAAGAGAGAGTAAGAGACAGACAGCAAGAGAGAGACAGAGAGAGAGAGTAGGTAGGCTTTACAAGATAGAACATATTTAAGCATGAAACGGGGGAAGAGTGAGAAGACATTCAGGAAATTGGGAGTTTGGAATCGATCCCTCTGAGGCCAGCCCAGACCTGAGCCTGTATAACACTGGCTCCAGCAAAAACTCAGACATACAGCAATATTTTACTCTAAAATGTTAGACATACACAACAGTGGGACAGATGTTTGTTGTTCTTATAAACAATATATTCACCTGAAGCACATGAAAATGTCTTGTCATCTTGCACCTAAAAACATAAAACCAGAGAAAATTTGAAATAATTTTGCAGAGGTCTTTTATTTTCTGGAGCTGTAGGTGGTAGTGGAGGTGGTGTGGGTTCGCATCAAGCAGGAAGCAAAGCTAATTCACTGTGACAGGAATCAGAGCTGTGAGGACCACCATGACCAAACAGCGTAGACGCAGTGGATCCAGTCAAACTAAAGCAGCCTGAAGGAAAACGAGGGGAGGATGTCAGAGGAGAGAGCGATCGGATGCAGCGGATAATGCACTTAGACTGATAGTGTGTGCAGCCCACAGAGGAGCAGGTGATATTTGTCCAGTAAAGACCGGCGAAAATAGAAATGACAAGGTTCAGGGGCTACAGAGAGCACACTGGCCTCAATAGAGAATTTTCAGAAGTTTTCTATGAGTTCTATCAAAGCAATTAGGCCTGTCACAATAATTTTTAAGTGCATTCTTATTGCATTATTTTCTGAGACAACATATAGAGCTGCAAAATATGTTATTGGACAGAGCTAGAACTGAAAAAACTTTATGTTAACTCACTTCAGTCGATCAAAGTGAAGTATAGTCTATTCAGTGCGGGCAATAACATCAAGATCACTGCATAAAATGTAGACCTAATGGTATAAGACCGCAGTGCATGATAAATGCATTAACTTCTACAGTAATTTGAGATACAATAGCTTGTCTGTTGCATCAGACTACACAGGCCAGCCTTCTCTCCCCGCATACACAACCTTTCATCAGTACAGCACTGTGTCTGCAGCCTATAAGAGCATCCTATAAGAGCTGCAGCTTTAGAGGTGATGTAAAAAGTTTTCACACCAAGTACCACTTAAAAACATTTCAGTGCTCTGAGTACCACCAGCTCTAAAGCAGGTCTAATGCGAAACTATATGTCATATAGTTTGGACTAGGTCTAAATCATGTCTAAAATATAATTACATTTTATTGTGGTTTTGTTGACCTATACTGTCAATGCAGGTACACATGGGCTTTTATACAAATTTTGTGAGTACTTAAACTATATTACGATTTGTAAATTTATATATATATATATATATATATATATATATATATATATATTTTTTTTTTTAATTTAAAAATAGATTATAAAACCTATTACTGTTTAATGTGTTTTCATGGTTTAGACCTAATTTTGTCCTGGTTTAGCCTCAGCTCTAATACAGGCTCAGTGCTTCAGAAAGAGAAACACAGGGCGTTATTGGAATTGATTATAAAGAGGATGTGATGATATCTGATATGGCTCTGTGAATGGGCCAGTGCAGCGTCATAACTTAATGATGAGAGAGGGAGACACATGGCTGGTCTGTAAATGACACGAAAAGGGAGGAGGGGATTGTGGGAGATTAAGTGAGCTGTGTGCTGTTTGTTAAAGACCGCAAAGCTCTGCAGGATGTTTGTACAGCGGTTCTCTCATTTGGGACGAGGAGAAAGAAGGGCGAGCCAGCGGGGAGCCTTAAACTTGGCCCACAACAAGGAAGCCAATAGTGGAGCATTGTGCCTCCATCTCCCTGGGAAGAAGATACAAAACAAAATCATGGAGGATTAGACGGAAATGCTGTGTTCACTCAGCAATGGGATCAAAGTCAGAAATGAGAAGAAGTGAAATCTCATGTTTAAGCTAAGCTGTGTTTTCTGGACTTGGACTGGCAATATTTTTGTATTTTTTTTTTCTAGTTTCATGAATAAAATGGGATCAACTAAGTGAACGACATTTCACACGTCTCTATGTAAGTGCAACTTTTGGCCACTTAACTCCTGGGGACATGTATTAGTAATTACTACATGGGTTTAGGTGTAGAGTGCATGTCAAAATAGTGAAACAATGTAATAAATAGCTTCCATAGTTTAACTTAACTGTTATATAATATTTTAATGTAAAATCAGTACAGTGGAATATTTCATATACGTTTTTACAAATGTAATGGTGATTATATTAATTGAATATAAAAATACAACTACTACTTTTCAAAAAATATTGTCACTAAAGCAAATTATTGGAAATTAATTTACTTTTGTATGTTTACAATTTCTGTAATTATCTATAACATGTGAGATATTAATATGTGTGAGGCAATAAAGTTATATTTTAAAGATTTAAAATAAGCAAAAGCAGAAATAAATGTATTATTTTACACTGAAATGACAAAACTATATGTTGAAGTCAGTATTTATTGTTTCTTTTAATCAAATGTATTTACTAACATTTTTTATAATATTTTTTTTCTTACAGAAGAGAGATATTATTTGAAACCATGCCAGCTCACATGGCCAATAGGAGCTGCTTCCTGCTTTTCCTCTGCCTCATCTGCTGTTGTGATGGGACCTGCCCTAATATGTGCCTCTGTCTATCTGACACCGTTAGCTGCAGCTCCACTGGCCTCACCAAACTCCCCGCAGTCTTACCCACATTCTCCATCATCCTGGACCTCAGCCACAACTACCTATCCTATCTGGGTGCTGGCAGCTTTGAAAAGACGCCCAGGCTGGAAAACCTTTGCCTTGCCCACAATCAGCTCACTAGTCTGGGGGAAGGTGTGTTCCAAAACGCCTCTGGACTCCGGTTTCTGGATCTGTCGTCTAACAAACTCCATCTGGTTGAACAGCACTACTTCCATGGGCTTTGGCGATTGGAGGAACTTCTGCTTTACAACAACAAAATAACACAAGTTGAATCTGGAATGCTGAATAAAATGAGTAGCTTAAAGAAACTCTATCTCAGTCTTAACCAGCTGACAGACTTCCCATTTTTCACCATACAAGACCATACCCATCCCTTTTTAATGATGCTGGACCTCTCGTCAAACCGCCTCAGCAGTTTACCATGGGAAGACATTAAAGCTTTACCCAGTTTGGTCCAAAGGGGCTTATATTTACATAATAATTCTTTAGTCTGTAATTGCGCTATGTACAGTATGTTTTGGCACTGGCAGCTACGAAACTACGAAACGCTCCGAGATTTTGCAGACGACCACAGATGCTCAATCTATGGTGAAATGCGAGCGTCTATAAAGTTCCTGCATCATACACGTTTTTTCCACAACTGTACCCTAGAAAAGGCAGTATCACTTCCAGTCACTGTCTATCTATCCACTGTTTTGGTCACAGAGGAAGAAACTATTAGCCTAGATTGCCAAACAGCACTAAAAAGCACAGAGTTATCATACACATGGCTAACACCAAGCAAGGGCTTCCTGACTCCAGCTGTAAACAGTTCACTAATTACCATCTTCCCCAATGGGACTTTGGAAATGCAATCAGTCAAGGTCAACGATTCAGGGCTCTATGTATGCACAGCTCTGGATGTTAAACTTGGGGTGAATGCCACGCGGGAGGTGAATGTAACCGTATCATTGCCTCCACCTGAGTCATTCAACACAGGATATACAACACTGCTAGGCTGCGCAGTCACAATGATCCTAATTCTTATGTACCTCTACCTTACCCCCTGTCGCTGCAGCTGCTGTAAACAACCCAAGCCGTCCTCGGTTACGACCTACGACCCCAGCAGTTTGTCGTCTGTGTTCACCCCCTCCATCAGGGAAAACAAAGCCTACAGCGACAAGCATGTAGCGTTCCTGGAGCCAATGATGAGCCCAGAGGTTACAGAGGAGTGGACACAAGAAAGTTAAGGGTGTCAGAGAGAAAGACAAAAGATCAAATGTGGCTAGCTAAGAATGTATAAAATATTTTATTTTGCAATTGTCAGGAAAATAAATAGATCAGGGAGTAAATTTGTATTTTTCTTGGGGATATTTTGGAATTTGATGTGTTTTAAGGTACACTGTTTCCTATGGAGCTCAACAGTCTTACCAAAGTCCACTCTGGTTCTGGTGGTAACCAATATCCATATTGCTGTTGTTTTCATTAAAAACAATACATTTAAAACCTAATATTTGGAGGAATGTTTTAACAATGTGGCAGTTTATGAAGTTTAAGAAATAGATTCTTAAAAAAACATGCATGCATTAGCCTGCTATATTATAACCCTAATAAAAGAAACAGGTCTGCTGACTTTCATGTTAAAGATCTGTGGTGCCCAGTGAGAGTTGACGTCGTCACAAACGTCATCACAACAAAGAGCCTCATAGCTGTCGGCACGTTTGATGGATAGCTTGTAGCTGATTTTTTTTTTTAATTTGTACTACACGATGCTGCTGAATCCCATGTGTATCACTGATTAAGAAAATAAAATTTGAGAACAAAGTAAGTAGAGAGCAGTAGGCGTATACCCATGGCAATGAAAAGAGGGCTGATGGAGCAATGACGTCTTAAATACAGGAGTATAAAGATTACTCGTGCATGAATCATGCAAATACAACTGTGAGATGCTAAATGAGATTTTAAAAAGTCAATTTTGCATAATAGGTCAGCTTTAAATAAAATTATAGGTCCTGTGGTCATTAGTAACCACATAGCTCATTAACCCTGAGGAGTTTTCAAACTTTTAATGATTTAAAAAGTCTATGGGGAAAATGAATTGGAAATTTACTTCCAGAAAAAATGGTGGGTGGTCATTGTTGAGCTCCAAAGGTTCTAAAGTCACTCACAACTATTATTATTTTTAATAGATTTGGGTGTTTTGTAGCTAAACAGAAACAAAAAAGGCCAGAATTAGAAGACTTAAATATTCATCAATACACCTGTCTCTTAGAAGCTTAGGGTCTTTGTTTTATTACTAAGTCGTTTTAAAACCACAATAAGTTTTCAATGGTGGCAGCTTGTTCTAGTTGGGGGTGGCAACTTTCAGGTGTGGTTTACTCTGCTTCCAGTACTGACTGCTAAATCTCAGCAAAGCCATTATCCCGCTTTGAGATCGGCTAATAACTTGCCCCACAAACACCTACGACGAAAGAGGCAGGAGGCATATTTTTCAGCTACCAGGAAGTGAAGGAGAAGAAATGTAGCTTGCTTCTCACAACAATGAAAGACTTTGGCAAAGCAGTTTATGGCTGTAATGAACTCCAAGTAGTAAGTTGTTGTATTCTGTTTTCCTGGGTTGAAGATAAAGTCAAATATACAGCCCGTAGCTACAGCAAAATGTAGCTTGGAAAAACTGGTAATGCAATCTAATGCTTTTTGGTATATTGATGACCAACAGGCTTCATCTGTTTAAATAGGACATGATAGTAAAAGAGTTTGTGGCTCCTAAGGAAAATATTATATCCATAAACTTCAAAAAACTTTAAGCAACACTTTAAGATGGCAGAGATATTCTTCACACACAGGCATTGCGAGAGAAAAAATGAACGTTGAAATCTACACACGTTGAAGCACTTTGTATTTTATGACTTTTATAGTGCAAATGAATCTAGGCAGGAACTGCAGAAATCTCTTTTTTGTGTAATCGTTTGTCAGGGGTCGCTTACATGACATTGCTCAGGAAAACATGCAGAGGTGCACTTCCAAAAATGTACTTACATTTATTGTTTGGTTGTATTATTATTGCTAACAGGGAATTATTCAAATCTGAAAAAGTCATTCAACCAAATCACTGAAAAAGAAAGTTGTGTAACCGGCCCCTCATCCGATTGTTTATTTATTTATGAGTTTGTGTTTTCTGAAATAAAATCCTTGAAAAGAGCACTAAACTAAATTTCAGGCTTCACGATCTAGCGTTTTATCTAGCCGTACACAGCACTGCGTCCTGCTGCGAGGTATTAAAAAACCCACATCTTCATATTAACCTGTTGCAACAAAAGGCACAATGTTTATTACAGTGGGAAGAATACGCAAATCTGAATTAGACACAAGCACCAATTGGGCCACACTTCAAAACATCTTTCTGATCAAACGCTTCTTTGGTACCAAACAAACAAGGCCATAAAATATGAACCGGAGTGACAAATTCTTCAAGAGCCACTGACAAGAAACCACAGGAGGGGACATACTCTGTTCTAATTCAGTGTAACGTGCTTCAAAATGGGAAACAAAACAACAAAAGGAAAGAGTATGCATGTGCTGGTATGCCAAGAGCTTTGTGTATAGGATGGGAACATGGGGGGTGGGGGAGTCGATAACATGGAAGACCAAAGTGAACATATGGATGACTAGAGATGAAGGGATAAGAGCGAGGATGAGACAAACTGAGGTCATCAAAGACATAAATCAATTTCTTTAAGGGCCAAGAAGAATTCATATAATTTATTGGATTGCATCTTAATCTTGATGCCAACACAGGGTGGGTCTAGGGGATTGAATGGGATTAGATGTAATCCCTCATATAATGTCAAAGAGAAGATGTAGTAACCAGAAGAGAGCCTGTAGGTTCAAAAATCACCATTTGATCAACCCAAATCCTTCATTAAAGCAGATCTTTCTGGGATTGTGGGGACTGAAACTGTTGTTGTGGAAAAAAGATGGAGATTTTGAAACAAATGGACAATGACACATAAAAGTGGGACAGTGCCATCACAACTGAGGGATTTAGTGGAAATCCTTCAGAATCAGACACTGTCATAACATGGCCCCTGGTTTAATCACACTATACAGGTTTTATCGGCAAAGTCCTCCTGACAATGTGAAGCAGGGCTCAAATTACTGAATGAGATTATGTAACAGAGAGAGAGGCTGAAGAGGGATTCAGAGCAGTATACAGTTTGGTATTATCAGCTTTTTATCTTCTTTTTCCTTCAAACACCACAGTAAATGAAACTTCCTAGAGTTTACATATAATTTATCTTACATGCAGGTTTTAAGTAACATGCCCTTCTTGACAAAGCACTTTCTGTTTACTCAGATTTGGGATGGGCACAAAGAATACATCATTTTACATTATCCTTTGAATGAATTTTCCAGTAAAACATCATTAACTTATTCCAAACTTGGTTGTTTTACTTATTATCAGTCATATTTGAAAACTATAATGCATTTCAACGTTTTACTACTGAAATCTTGTGTATTAACATGGAACATAAATTATAATTTGTCATGTCATGCCAACCTTTCTCTTGTGTTTTTGTCAGATAAAAAAAGCTGACATTACATTTGAAAAGTTCAGTTTTTAGAAGATTATTGCTGTTTATTTCACTATTTTTTCCCAAATCCCTTTAATCTGGGCCTAAGCTCTGGCACAGCAGCGCATCTGGGACACTGATGCCTTGTGATATGATTAGCAGATGGGATTATAAAACATGGAGGACATAATTTGAGCATTTCAGGAGATATTTTGCAGAGTGACCTGAGGTATATTATGTAAGAGTCATGGTGATTTAGGACACATGCAGCAGTGTGGGCACAAGGCAGGCTGCATGTCAGAGAGTTGGGACCGGGACAGGGCACGACTCAGAGGGCATTTGGTGTTTTATTTGGGTTTTTTTTTACTTTCAAAATGCCCCACAAAAATAGGCAGAAAGCTAAAAAAGTATATGGAAAAGTAATGAACAAAGTTGAGTCAACTAATGTCTTAACAGGCAGACAAAAGCTAAAGCTAGAGCTGAGAAAAACAGATAAGAAAACAATGCATTAGAATAAAGAAGAAAAAAAGGCTATTTGTTTGGGATCTTCTAGCCGTAATAAACCATTTACATCTACCATGAAGTGATTTAATAATTTAAGTGAATCCTGTCAGAAACACAGGCTACAACTTGTCTCCCATGTACAACCCCATCCTCAGACCCAAACCAAAGCAAAATCAATAAATAAACAAACAATGGGACTAATTACAGTATGCTAATAGGTGAGAGCTGGATAATTCATTAGGGTCATGAATGATTATAAAAATGTCTCAGGTGACTCAGATTCACACCTTAGAGTAGTTCAATATGCTACGTAATTACTGTAAACAACTGGGGTGTGTTTCTTTCAGTGTAGTTAGCTTCTCGTTTCAGACAGATATTTAACGCAGCCCTTTGCACTGTTCCATTATACGTAAAGAAACTGCTCGGATAAGAGGTGAAAAGTATTCACCCTAAAACTTTGGTCCAGCTGACAGAATTCAAGCTCCTTTTGCTATATACAAATAATCTTTAACTTCACGCTTTCAAAGTATACAATTTTCTTTTCAATGAACAAGACTGTAAACACTACAGAATCTTGTGCTCAATGGTGTTGCACACAGAAAAATGCTCCATATCTTCACATATCAGTCATGTTTTGCTCTAGTGTGAATTATTCTGAACAAATTGCCCTGATGTAAAAGAAAGGCCCCTTGATGACAGAAAGGGGCCTCTCCAAAAGAAAACACTCCATCGAGCTTCAATTAACACACACATCTTCCCTCTTTCTCATTAATTGTTTTCCCCAGATCAGCTGGGCTCCGAGGGACTCCAAATCATTTCATTCAAGAATCTAATTACTCTGAAATAGGGGAGTTTTGCTCTGAATAGCTCAAGTCAAATTGGGTTATGTGCCAATGGAGGTCTGCCTTGTCAACACAAGCACGACCGTCACTGCATTAGTTTAGACTTGCTATATGTTTTGTGAAATGAAGAATACACATAAAAACATGCAGTGTAATCTTTCAAAAATTAAGTGATATTGTACTATCCCTCCAAATCAACACCATAAAAATCAAGATAATTATGTTTGTCAACACTGCCCACCCCTGTGTATCTCAACCAGCATTAATCATTGAAGCTCAAGTATTTTGAAAGTCTGTGCACCTGACTTGTTCTGATCATTCCAATGCTCATAGTTTAGCAGCTTAAACTCTATTTTTTAGATCCATCCAGGTCTTATTTTAGCAACACCACAGGAAACACACAGTCAGAAGTATAATATAGGACCCTTATTTACTGGTTATAACATAAATTAAACCAGATTAAGTCGGGAACAGTAAAAAAAAATGAAAGGCAAAACTAGAGAGTCATGGTTTGATTCTGGATTAGCTCTGATTTAGTGAAGCTTCTAGCTATTTATCTAATGCTTTTTGTGTTAAAAATAATTTGTTTGGAAAACCTGGGCTTTGACCCAGTTTAATCTAATAGAGAAAATGAATAAGAAGTATCACTTTGCAGCAGCATCCTTAACATTTATGAAAAAATAAAAGCCGGAAATGATACTTGGTTAATTGTTTACGCTGAGGGACGCCAAATGATTTATTCAAGGATCTAATTACTCTGATATGTTTGATGTGTTCTGAACTGAATAGCTTGAGTCCAATTGTTTTTTGTGCCAGTGGAGGGCCTGCCTTGTCAACGGAGCTATTACCAAACTGTCAAAACAGTCATCAGGCAGAAGTGGCTCCAGGAGACACCAAAACATCCACATTTCCCATAAGCACCCACACATGCCAGTTGTGACGCGGCCTGATATCACCCAGACCACCTGCAGCCCTTATCTCATCCTAATTGGACACTTTACACAGAATACGCACACGCACAACTATTTGTTTCAATACTGGCAAACTGGATGGATCTTTTTTAGGAGATAGCCTCATTGCTTCCAAAACAGGCCTAAATAAATGTGCAGTGGTGCAGGCCAGACAACTGGCAGTTTATCAAATACCAAAACGGATGTGAAGTGAACACAGACAGGATGCTAGGTTTGTAAGTTAAAACCAGCTACAGAGGTTTTCAGCCATAGGAAGCAATAAGGCTGTATGATGTTAATGTCTATCTTTTCTCAATTTACACAAATTATAGCAAATAAGCAAAGTGCAATTTGTTGCTATGAGTACAGTAGATGTTCCTAAAGATTGTATTGAGGATTATGGGTGGCCCTTTGCAGCACAGTATGGCAGGATGGGAATAGCAACTAAAACTGAAGGTCATGTACTTTATGTCATGGTAGTATAAACAATCTTAACCCAAACACAGTATGAAGACAAACATAGTTAGTAACTTAGTATAGTAATACAATGATATTACTGTCTTGTCAAGTGTATCCAAACTGCACCATTACCTGTAAATGGCTTTTGTTGTGAAGAGGAGTAATGACTGGATAGGTCTCTGTACCCAATGCGCAGCAGATCCTCATGAGCTCCACATCCTGGCATGCATTCCTCGAGTCCTTGCAGCACACAGAATCTCTGGGTTAGCTTTGATCATCAACATGGGGAAGAAGAAGAAGAATATGATAAGTATGGCACAACTCCAGATCAGTTTCTTTTACAGTGTAACCAACAACCACCAGCATAACTAACTTTACCAGGCTATTTTGGGAGTTTTGAACAGCAGCTGAAACAACCCAGAAGGATTTTAGTAGGCTGATGTAAATCTATTTTAGAAGCAGGTTTTATGTAATTTTATATTTAATCTGTTGCTTTTTTTATATATATATAACATATTTACACTTAACATGGCATAATATCTGTGCTTTACTTGAGAATGAATCCACCCAAAGGAATTATTTGCACCATAGCTTCAATTATACAAACTAAAAGATGTACAAGATGATTATCCGATGAAAGAAAGAAAAAAGTCACCTTTTTGTGAACTTGAGCACCTTCTAGAAACGAAGAGGCAGCTGTAGCACTCCAGCGCCCACTGTCATTGACTTGCATAGGCTGCTACATTATGGTTTCAGAGTGATTAAGATGTACATTGTTACCACAGCAATTAGCAATTTAAAACCTTTTTTTTTTTTAGAATGGTGAAATGTGCTCAAGTACGGTGCTTATAAAGAGGAAGCTGAAAGTTGAAGTTAGACCCCACATAAACTAGCTGTTAGTCTACTTCATGTGAGGTCTAAGATCTGTTCTTTTAATTACTTTTAAACTAAGTGTATGAAATGTAATTAGTAATTTGCAATAAAGTCATGTCTATGTAATGTCCACGTAAACAAGCGCAAATACCTCCCTCTGGCGTTCAACTTCAACACTGCACATAATGAAAGGGCCTAATTCTCCCCACCATACAGTCCATGCCCCCCACACAGGAGAAGCCATCAGCCCTGAGCAGCCGTAATGATCCAGTCTTGTGGGCCAATAACTCTCTGCGCACTTCTCAAGAGGGGCAGAGTGATGCTGCTCTGTGGGCATGGCTCTCTCTGTGGGAGCACTAGAGTTAACTGATTTCTACCGCTGTGCTTTTTGTCACGTCTGAAAAACAAATCTGACAAAATGGTTCTGCATAATGTAATGAGAATCATGTTTGACTGGAAGGCTGCGATTTTAGGAAATGCCCATTTCAAGCTATGGGGACCTTTAGGTAGGTGAGACGTAGCAGCAATTACTCATGGACATAATTGCATTAAGGGCACATTGGACATTTGATTTTCAACTATACTCCCTTTGAATAGACAGACATTCCAACAAAATTAAGTAAAATATAGTTGAGATCAAACTTGAATAGATAACCATGCTGCCATGCCATCAAGCATCCAACAAAGTGAACTGGATAAAAATGTTCTGAAAACTCTGTAGTGAAGGCACAGTGAACAGACTTCAACATTTGATTTTAATGATTCCATTTGCATCATTATCAAATCTTTCACGCTCAAACAATATTTGAAATGTTTTTATTTTATAGAATTTAGGACAACCAAATGTCAAATAAAAAAGAAAACAAACAGCAGAAGTGAAATCTGCTTCTCTTTTTTTTTTCTCTTAAAAAAATATCAGCCTTTCCCCTTAGTTCACAAACCGTTTTCAAACATGGTGGGACAAACAGAAACGTGATCCGGAAGGCCATAAACATTTGTTGGCAAATATAAATATAGTGGTCTGACAGGGTCAAAGATCACACAGAGTGTACATACAGTTATGTGACAGTAGGACACTCGGCACTGCCTGTATCAATTTTTATTAATGTAGAAAATGATGAACCTACTTTAGTTTTTATGACAAGGAAATATATACATTCATTTAAGTCTCTGGAGTATCAGCACAATGCCCCTTCACTTGAGCTGATTGTCTATTCAGGAGCGTAATTGTGAGAGTATGAGTAGTCCGAGTAGTAATTCTGTCCTCCGCCTCTACCTCCCTGAAAGCCCCAGTAACAGGGTGGTCCTCCTGGACCCCCACCCCGCATAGGCCGGGGCCAGTGTCCTCCAGGAGCAGGTCCCCGTCCCCGGAAACCGCTCCCAGGCCCTGGGCTCATAGCACCCCGTAAAACACCATGCTCCATGGGTCCATGTCCAGGCACAAACCCACCGTAGCCTGCTCCACATGCTGAATGTGGAGGTGGAGGAGGCATTCTAGGCCTGGGTATACAGCTCCCCCTGGTGTCTGCTGGAGGAACACCCAAAGCTGGACCAGGCTTGTCAGAGTTCAATGGAGTCCTGTCCCCCTGACTACTGGGAGTGCTGCCTCCCATCAGTTCACTACTGGTCTCCACACAGAGAGGCGTCCCCCACACCCCCTCCCCAGGCCCACTCCCCAGTGTCCTGTCCCCCATTGCCCCGGGAACATTTGAAGTGATGCCTGCCGTGTAGGTTGATTGAACTGTGTCCATACTTTCTGAAAAGGGCCGTAGAGCAGGTAGAGGAGAAGCGCCTGCAGTCTCTGTCCCTGTGCTGTCTGAGCTGTACGTGTGGCCCAACATCATGAGATGAGGTGGGGGTGGAGGTTTAACTTCGAGCGGTAACAATGCCAAGTTTGCTAATGGTTCGGCTGTAACAGGTGCAGGGGTAGTGGGCGCTGTGGCTGCGGTTGTGACCAAGGGCCGGTACTCAACTTCCTGTGTGCTGCTGCAGGGAGAGGCGGGGTAAGCTGGGGACGCGTTGTAGCTGGAGGTGCCAGTGTATGACGACCAGGAGGCAGAGGGGCAAAGGAAGCTCTGATGAGGGTTGACGGGGAATCCCCCAGGGGATAAACTGCCAAAGTCTGCAGCTGAGATCTGGTTTACCGCTTTAAACTGGGAGATGACACTTTTGAGGGCGCTGTAGTCACACAGAGAGGGGGTCATGCTCGGGGTGGCCTGCTGCTCTGGGAGAGGAGGGCGAAACTCCTCTTTGTCAGGAAGTGGAGGCTGCGCTAGCTTCTCTCCCTCTTGGCTTTGTTCATCTGCGACCCCAGGTGCTTCACCATCATCCTCAGAGTCAATGGACATGTCCTCCTCCACACATTCATCATTCACTACTGGGCGAGAGAGAAAGAACCGCGTATAAATACCAAGAGAAATTATGAACATATGTAATATTATTTTCTATATTCTTATAAATTCTATATTATATTTCTATTTTAAAACATGTATAAATATATTTGTAGAGTTTTGAGGGAGAATGTGTATAGCAAAAAGCCAAAAGCATTCACAGTCTGCCGCAGTTCAGCACGAAACATAAAATGGTTGGTAAGGACAACAAGAGCATAATGAAGTAGCTAAGACCAGGCTCTACATCTGCAGCAGTCAATCATTTGTGAATAGAACTAAAGACAAGAGTAATTGCAAAACATATTGTTTTAAACAAATGTCAACAATCCATTAAAAAGTTCAGCTGTCACAATTGCAAGTTGCTACATTTCAACTTCATCGTGATTGAGCTACAGTATATACATTTGGGGGTTTTACTGAACCGTTTTAAACTCCATAAATAGAACTCACCAGTAGAAGGAGGCGTGGGAAGCTCATTTTGATTGATGGAACCAATCAGACTGTGGAAACTGTTCATGACATCATCAATGCTTGCTATCACTATCCCATTCCTGGAATACTGAAGAAACATCTCAAATGGGCGCTCTATGGACACAAAACCACATCAAATACATCAAAATCATGTAGAAGTATAGAAGATTTATGCTATATAGGCAGAAATGGCAATGGTTGTACCTGTGAGAAAAATAAGGTGGCGCTGCTGTGTGTGCTGAGCTTGTAGTTTTATGAGACAGTCGAGGTCTGGAGCCTGCCGTGACACCGTGTCGCATTCATGATAAGGCAAAAACTCTACCAAGTGCTTCTTCTGATACGCATTTAGGAGATTCAACAGCCCCATCGCATTTGCATTGAGCCTGAGAAAAGAAACAACAGTCCTTTAGTGATCAACTCAAATCTCATCATATTACAATTGAACATGAAAAATGTCTCCATGTTCAATCATTCATTTGCATATAAACAGTTAGACATCTCGATAGTAGAGTCATAGAAGTTCTTAGGTAAAGGATAATTATTATAAGCTTCTTTACTACTGACATTATACTAGACTAGGTTACAACATTCTTTGTCTGCTCTCAAAACCAAAATCTTTCTCACAAAGATTTTAATTGTATATGACTGCAATTCTCAACTTTGCCTCAATAACTAACCTGCCCATTTCCTTCAGTTTCTTCTGTGACTTGCAATGCACCTTCCACTGCCAGGGGTGTTCCGGGGTGCTCTGCTCCTCTAAAAATTTAAGTAGCCCTTGCAAACGATCTGGACAGAAAAATTAGTCATTAGTAAAACCGCTGACAGCTCTAGCCACAACTTTCCACAGGGAAAATCTAAAATGTTACCCTGGGTGATAGAGTCAGGGTTGAGGACAAACTCATCAGACACCATGAAGCCACCGGATACAAAGAGTTCATTATAAGTGTGGTTTTTGACGTCGTCCAGAGAATCCACTCCAGCAAAACTCACCGAAGGCAGCTTCTTTAAAGACACTAATGCTGGGATCTGCAATAAGGACAAAGAGATTATTGTTTCACTAGCAGTTAGGAAGCATTTTGGGCAGTGATTGGTAGATCAAACACAAATTGATAAGAAGTAAAGTCAACTTATTCGGCAAAGCTGAATTCACTCGTATGAGCCACAGATGGCACTCTCATCTCAAACCTGCTCTATTGGATGTCAGTTCATTCAGTTGGGACATTCCCCATCATGACAGAGCGGGTTTTTACCAGGTGGCAGCCCTAACTACAGTGTTTCGGGACACCCTGTTAAGTATATATGACCATCCAAAAACATTATTGTTCCAGAATTCAATAGATCATACAACTATTCCTTCTACACTAAGTTGTATAGTTACGTATACAGCTACAGTTGTATTTAAAAGGAGCACAATATAACTTTTCTGGAGGGTTGGTCACTTGCTTGTCTCCTTGAAGACATCACTGCCTTGTGTAGAATATTCCACAGAATTAAACATATCATAGCATTTGTCCAACGACTAATGTTTTTTCTCATTGCTCAGTGATACACTGTGTGTTCTTAGCATGAGCAGGCTCATCTCTCCACAGATCTCACCTGGCCAGGTGGCCACAGAAGTCAATACGTTTAAGAAACATTCCTGACCTTTTTGTCAGAAAAGTTACAAAGTGCCCCTTTAAGCCCAACAATGCCAAATTAGCTGTGTGTGTGTATATATATATATATGCGCATTAGCCTTATGTTGCCTTCTCTATGCGCTATGTCTACCCTATGAAAAAATCTACAAAATAATAATTGATTACCTTAGGGCCTCTACATTAATTTCTACTATTTCAAGTGGCAAACACATGTCTTTCAATTTGATATTCAAAGCATGTGATCTTACCTTATGCACGTGGGCAGCGATGTGTTCATTCTGAATGATGATCAGGAGTTTATCTAAACTGCCACTGTTCTCCAGAAACGTCTGAGGGCTGCTCTCACTGTTGCCCAGGCTGATCAAGTACTCCTTTGTGACAGACAGAAGAGACATGCTTGTTAGGGCCGAACACATGGATCTACACACACCAGTACAGACAGAACCATGCACCAGTTATACAAGATAGGTTTTCATTCAGCCAGTGAATAATAATAATAATGCTTCAGCATAGGAAGGCCAGTACAAATGTTTTGTGTTTCTAAATATAAATTATATTTCTGTCCAGTTCTGTGTTCATGTTTTTAACATCCTCCAGACTAATAAATAAAACTAAAGGAAAAGAAAAAGGCAGACAGGAAACTTTCAAAGTTTTAAGTAAACAAGTCATTAACAGTTGGATTAAAAGTTGGAAATGGGATCAAATGGTTTCATAAATAATTTTCAGTGTTTTGTTTTAAAATTTATAATTAAAAAAAGCTAATTCTTTCTCAAAATATTTGCGTTATTAAATCCCTTATGAAATCCCTCAATTATTCATTATAAATTGAAGACCATTTTTCTAAATATTTAATTCTATTCAAAATCCCAAAACAATGCATTATTTTAAAAAAATACAACTATTTCCCTCTACCTTGATCTCTTTGCAGACAGTGCTTTCCTCAGTCTCGTCTCCAGAATAGATGAAAAACTTGACAGTGTTCTTGGTGACATCCTTGAAGATCTCCACCAGGCTGCTGAACACTTCCGGTTTGAGCTGACCGATGAGGCTCCCGGCCAGCAGCCCACCGCCCGAAGGAGGGTTCTGGTCGTCACGGTAAACGTCCGGAGAGTCGGCAGTAACTTGAGTAGGCGAGTACATCTCCTTCTTCTCGTGCCTTTTACGAGCCTCACATTTGACCTTAGTGGATGATGGCTTATCTTTGACTGGGCCTGGTTTAACAGCAGCAGTGGTGGATGAAGTACTGGAAGAGGGCTCAGGTGTAGCTGTGGACTGGTTGGGGGTTGTGGAGGGTGCATTGAGATCAGGCATAGAGATGGGGGGATGAGGAGAAGAATCCTCTTCTGACGGAGCAGAGATTAGCTTGCCTATCCTTTCGCTCAGTACTTTTACATAGCTTTCAACCGATACAGGACTAGTGTAAGGAACAACAAACTCCGAAAAGCCACTGTTGGGCTGCCAGCAGTGCCTCTTGGTTAACTGTGGAGGCAGCTTTGAGGTATAGGAAATGTGGTGACTTTGCATAAGGCTTTTGATGTCTGATGTCAGGCTGTATACTTCCTGGTTTAGAATAGTGTCTAGGCTGATGGAGGGTCTCATGGTAGGGATTTCCTCCACCACAGGTAATGCTGGCAGTGGACTGGTCTTTATCACTTCTGCCACTGGGGGCACCTTGGCCTTTGAGTGAATCTGCTCTGGTTCCACCTCAGTCTTCACTTCTTGCTTTATCTCTGGTTTAATGTCAGGCTTAAGTTCAGGTTTGATTTCTGCTTTTAACTCCGCCTTCAGTTTCTTCAGTAGCTCCAACGACAGCTGCTCTTTGTCTATGAATTAAGCAAAGAGGGAAAAAAAATAGTTAAAATAAAATAAGACCAATCCACTAGAATAATATATCGGGGAGGGAAAATAACGATATTAGGTGTGCTGCAAACATACAGTACCTTCAGAATTTGATGCAGCCAAGTTGAGCTCATCTGACGTGTGAGCTGGCTCAATTGGCGACCCAGCACTGAATGGACTTCCAGGGCTACATTCCATGTCCTCCTTAACAAAACAATGTAGCAGAAACCAGTTAGTAACTCTAAGAACAAGTATTTGAAAAATAAAGGTAACTAATTATAACCAAAGTACCTCAGCGTAATTTGTGTGTGTTGGATGTTCATTTATTTTCCTTTGGTCAACATTGGGGGTGACAGAGCCTGTCCTCTCAGATCCTGCATCATCTTGGTTTGGCAATGAACCCTGGGCCACAGCTTTGTTGAGAGTGGCCAGCAGAATCTTGAGCAGGTTTTGGGTCTCACTGACGGCCGAACCCTGTGTGTTGTGCGTTCTGAGGTCTGTGTCATAACCGATATGCTCCATTACTGAGATCAGATTGTCCGTCTTTCCACCTTCATGTCCAAAGTCGCGCCCCTGGGATCCTACCAGACACAATAAAATGGTAAATACATCATTGTGCAAGAGTTTGGATTCTACTGCGTCAGTAAATTTAGTGAAATTTGAAGATTGAGAAGACAATGGAAAAAATGAATTGTTTATATATTATTAAAATTTGCATGAGGTAAATGACAATAATTAAAAGTCTGTAGGGTCTATGTTCATGAAATCAAAATTGAAAGCCATTTTTTGTTGTTAACAATAATTATTGGATTTATATAGCACCTTTGACATCCAAAGCGCTTTACAGTGCATTATTCATTCACTCAATGGCGGCAAGCTACTATAGTAGCTATAGCTGCCCTCGGGCACTGATGGAAGTGAGGTTGTCAATCTAAGCTATTGGCCCCTCCAACCACCACAAACACTCACTCACACGCTACATTCATACACTAAGACAAAATAAATTTTAAATGAAAATTCTGACAGATATTTATATGTATATGTTTTCTATATGCACGCTTTCTTAATCTAATCTTAAGCACTTTCTCATTTAGTCACTTAATATGAAGAGTTTTAGGGTCTTTGTAATGTTTAAAGAATCACTGATCTCCCAAGTTAGTAATTTGCTCGTGGCTTGGCCTTACCTCGACTGGGCTCTCCGTTGCTTAGTGAATCTTTGCGCTGGTGTTTTTTTGGCCCTCCTCGCTCCTCCCCTTCATATTTCCTCTTTAAAGTGTTGATGTCAGAGGTCCAGTCCTCCTCCTCCTCCTCCTCGTTTCCCGGTTCCTTCACTCGCGTTTTCTTATGAAGCTGAATGAGTTTGAGTAATTTCTTCATTTTCTCTTCATCATACTCATTCTGGGTCATGGGCGTTTTTTGACCTGGAGACACATGGTCAGTTTGTGTCTTGTGCCCTGCCTGCCCACCATTTGAATGAGCTATGCCAGGCTTCTTCTTGTCTGGTCGCTTGTCCGGTGGAGCTCTTTCCTGCTGCAATTTCTCGGGGGGTTTCTCAGCTCGATCTGAACCCCGATCTGAACCACCCCAATCAGACACGGGACTGTACTCTGGCACTGCCGTTTCTTCAACAACAGGGACTGGGTTATGTATCCTCTCAATGATGCCCTTGGCTTTGTTTAGAGGTAACATGTAATTATTAGAGTTATGGACGTATGTTCGTAGAGCAGCGTCCATGTTGTATTTGGATCTGGTAGGTGTTAACAGGGGGTTCACCCTGTCGTCCACATTGCTTTTGTAATCGGGCAGGATGAAGGGACGCACTGTGGCAGACTCCATGCGTGTCAGATAGTCTGTGGTCTGACGCTCCACACCAGAGCTCATGTCTTTGCCAGGGTTGGGCCGAAGTTTAAACATGGAGTAATGGATTCCTGGGATGAAGGGCTCCGCAGAGGACAGGATTGCAGAGTGAGGCTCCATAAACAGTGGCTCGGGTTCACCCATCCGGGACGCTGAATTCAGAACAAAATTTTTAGATTTAATAGCTGCTGTATGCCTGGGCAAGTTGACATAACACCTTTAAATCTATTTTGAAGAGCAATGAAGATGATAGCATTTCAAATGCAGTGTTTGTCAGCATAGTCTGAATGCAATGTATGGGAAAACATGATTAATAAAAGGGGTTATAATAACAAGTGTTTTCCCAAGTACAAAACAGTAGTTTGTAATGTGGTTAGCACCAACATTTGGGAAACTGATATGTAAAAATCACAAATAGTACTTACAATACTTAGCAACTATTCTGGGCTCCTGAAAAATGAATAATGCTTGCAGGTTTCTCTCAACCTTCCCCCAGCGCTCTACAAAACAAACAGAGATGTTAAAGCCCCACATTTTACCAGAGGCACAAAACAGCACAAGGGTGATCTCAGAATACAGAACAGAAAGAATGCAACTGCACCTTTGGAATCGTGCATCTGAGCTGAGGACAGGAGGAAGAGAAAACCCCGATCAAACAACGACTTCACTAGCACCTGAATGAAGAAGAAAGTAACAGTTGTCAGATTCAGCCCAAAGATGTGATGTGTGCATGTATCTACTCTCTACTGTGCTGTTAATATAAATGCATCTGTTAATAAACTGTTATTTTCTGTGTGTTGGTAACTCACCAGTCTGTCCCTCTCCAGTTTGTTGACTAGAGCTGCCAGGCTGCCTCTGCTGGGTTTGCCTTTTCCTTCCAGAACGTCAAACAAGCTGCACCACATCCCACACCTCGTCACTGTAAAAAGTCAGTTGCATTTTCACTAAACACAGATTAGGACATTGATACAGGTAAACATATTCCCAATGCCTGGAAAACCCCTATAGCTTTATCAACCATATGAGTGTTTAAATTACTACTAGTAAATATTGGAAAAAATACATAAAACATATTAAATAACCTAAAGCTTAGCGTTTTGAACTACAGTTACTAAAAGTGATACATCTGCCTAAGAGCTGTGTGTAGGAGTAACTGTGGTCTAGACTGACCTTCGCGTGATGTAAGGTAGGTCTCTGAAGAAAATAATATTGAGGGTATCTTCCTCTTCACCTGCTCCAGCTGCATGCCCTGGTTCATCTCTAGCTTTTCAGATCTACAAAATAAAATTTGCATATTATCAGTGTTAATATAAAATTATAAACATTCTAAAATAATTTAAGATCTACACACAGTTTAAAGGGAAGGTAAGGCCGTGACGACCGTAAACAAACAGGGAATAACTCTTCACTCTTGTTCACTAGTGGCCCACTCCAAACAGTGTAGCAGCTCTTCCCTAAATCACAGATCAGACATGCATATGTAAATATCAATGTGATATAACTAAAATTACAGCTTGACATACTAATAAAAGGTTTTAGTACCTCTACTTCCTTCTGGTGCAATGGTGTTAAACCTGTAAAACATATAGTGCATACTATCATACAAACCATTCTGAAAACAAATAATCCCTCTAGTTCCTTCATTATTATTTACCTGTGTGCAGACATAGGAGTTGTCACGCCCTCTTTGCCTTTGTACTGGAAGGAAACCACAGCATAGGGGCACACATGCCGGGGTCTTGTCTTTATTTCATCAAAAGCAAACTCAAAAAAATATTGCTGAAAAATAAACATGAAATAAATATTGAAAAAGGATAGAGTATGACTGAAGATTATTATCAGAAAATATTTAGAGCCTTATCAACCTGTGTGTGCTCAAAAGCCCTGTATGACAGCAACGATGTAACTCTATTGGCACGTTTGGACAGATGACAGTCAAACTTAGGGGTAGGTTCAATGGCGTTTTTAGGCATGTTCTCGTGAATGTGCTTTATTCGACCCTGAAAAATATTAAATGTGTTAGATTATCAAAAAAAAATAAAACAAGCAAATCTACTTAGAATATAAAAATAGCTAACATACCCTCATGACTTTGAAAACTATCATGTCCCCAAATGATCCGGCCTCAAATGGATTAATTTGTAATAAATCTGAATACTTGGAAAGGTAAACACCTGAAAATACAAAAATAATGATTAAGTATAAACAATTTAACTCTGAAAAATACACGCATCTCTTAAATCAAACCAACTATTGTCTATTTTGGGGTTTGTACATTGATCTTTGCCAGACAGGAGATCAGCAAGACAAAGAAGAACAGACAAGGATACTCATAGGGCCCTATGTTTACCACAGTTACTCAACAAAAGACCAACGTACCAGATGAAGGATTGCCAAGAGTAGTAATCCTCGAGTGTCCAACAGACAAACCCTTTTCACAGATCCACTGGAGCTGGATTAGATAAATATCAAAGGTTAAAAAGAAGAAAAAGTGCTTAAAAATATGAATGGAAAACTTACTTTAGATTTATCAGGATATAGAAAGCAGTATGATTCTGCCAGTTCGGGTTCATTTCGACCTTCCTGCTTCATTTCTCTCCGCTTCTCAACAAACTAGAATACAGAAGAACATGAGTAAATAACATCACTTAACATATTTCTGTTCACTGTGAACAGTACAAGGCTATCTTCAAATCCTTGGATTTGAATACACGTTCACTTTCAATTGTTACAAGACGACCAAATGGAGCTCAACAGTGACCGCCCACCACAGGTTCCTGCAGTATGTTGATCAGTATTTTTTCCCATTGAAGAATTTCACAGAATTCTGTTTTAAAAGTGTTTGTCATTGAAATTGTGTCATAGATTAGTTATCACATAACTGCTTAGCTTCCATTGCACTTTTTTTTTTAATGAAATTTACTTTGAAATGGATGCAACAGTTGGATGGGATATCTGGTACAAAATAGTAATATTGTTAAAAACTCCTAACCAATACATTGCCTTTTACAATGGATCAAACCTGGATGACCTAGGGGATTACACAGACATACACTCCTAACCAATCTAATTCACATTTCCAATAAGACGAGTTTTTTTTAAGTCTTTAGTTAAAATCCCAGAAAGGAGGCATATGTATGTGATATGACCCTACTTCTTTCTCCAGCAGCTCATTGTGGATGAGTCTGGCTTTGCAGTACGTAAAGGTTCCCCGTGATGCAGAGTCCAGGTAGAAGGACGAAATGGTCTTCACGAGGTCCTCAAACTCTCTACTGTCTGGAGGTAGAAACTGGTACAAGCCTGGGCACAAAGAGTTCAGTATGGACAGTCAATTGAGTATATATATACACCGGTATATATGTATATATATATATCATGTGCAGTAATCATTGTGAAACTATCTTCTTGTCTCTGCTTAATACACCATATTAAAATGTGAGGATTGTCTGAAAATATATATCCAAGGTCTCGGAAGATCAAGATTCTTATGAATCTTGAGTTCAAAGTCCTACATCATAATAATATATTGTATATTATTTCAGGCTCCCCTCTCAAATGACAATAAATAATAACAAGCTGGCACAAAAAATTTAAGAAAAATTTTTTTGGGAAAATGAGTTTGGAACAATACTTGTTTAATCATCGACTGTCAATCAAAAATAAATCCTGAATCAAAGTGGAAAGCCACGAATCGCAGTAGAATCACCTGACATGGAATCACTTAGAGTACCTTCTACAGTGCAGACATAAACAGACTGGTATTTACATGAAGCTGATGGGGACAATCCCAAGCATGCAAACAGGTGAAGCCACAGCATACTAACCTCCAGCTGAAGAAGCCATTTGCATTAATATAAATAAGACACTGTGTAGGGTGAGAACAGTAGTCCTATCTTAAAGTAGACTTGTGGTCTTTAGAGCATTCATTGTCGACTGTATCTTAAGATCTAGGACCTTGTCTCAGCTATAGACTGTTTAGTATAATGACTGATGGGGCTGATACAGAATACAATGTAGTTGCCATAACAAAAGGAAGAGGATTTTCACAATTATATACATTTGGGTCCATGCAGTTGCAATTGCGTGATGCAAACATGTTATGTTATGATTGCTGGATTAGCGCATGTCCTTCATTGGGGTCAAAGTGACAAGCACAAGTTTTCAATTGCAGAGTACGAGGCACCCTTATCATGGGTATATTGTATTCCGCACACTTTTGTCATATTTCCTATAATGCATCTTCCGGGCGTCTTTACGGGACTGTAGCTGCTGCCCTGAGGTAACTCTGAGACCAAAGCCTGACCACTACAACCCAGTGTGTATCACCCACGCTACAGCATTACGAGCTCGTGGGGTGGGCTAAATACCAACGCTACGGAATGATCAAGGCTAGTGTCAACAATAAAAATTTTAATAAATACACCAAAAATGTTACTAGCTACCAGGCTAGCGACGTGCAATAACAAAATTATGAAAACCATGATAGCCTCTGTGCAAAATAGCTGTAAGGGACCACCTTTCCGTTCTCGTATCTTCCTCGGGATTTGGAAATTTTTCCGTGGCAGCTCGTCATTTGGTCTCTGGCCCGGTAAAGGAGAACCGCTAAAGCTCCGGGCGTCTGTTTGAGTAGTCCTTCGCCGTTCAGGGGCTTCATGTTCGGGCATTACACGGTCTCCACATCCAGGCTGATCGCCATTTTGGTTGGCTGAGGCCGAGGTGGCGGTAGGATTCTTCTGAGATCCACCGCCGTCCGCACTAGGCCCGCCCGTTGTGGTGCAATCCGTGTCTTTGTTACCCAGTGCTTTGGGGTTCAGGGCCATTTTCGGACAGCATGCACTTATAAACGGGCAGTATATGTCTCAGAGTTTGGGCGCCGCTTCTCACACACTCTCCTCCTCACCCTGCCTCCGCCATTGTGAAAATGACGTGCGCGTTCTTCTCCACCGCCGCAAAACGCTGCCGTCACTGTTTACATGTGGGAGAATCCGCGCCCCCGTGCGGACGGACCGAGTACTACATCAATAATGCAATTGTGCTTCTGTGCTGTCATGTGCCTTTTCAGTCAAATATGAGTGGACAAGCAAAGAATTAAATACATAAATAAACTATCAGAGCACTAAAATGCAATATGATAGATATAATCAAATTGTTGCTTCTTCTTTGTTCTCTTGTTCAAGTTTTTTTTTTTTTTGGCAAATTAGAAAAAGGGTAGAGGGTAGATACAAATATTTTTTAATGAGCATCACAATAATAATACACTTTCTGTCAAAATAACATAACATATTTATTATTTCCTCAGATATGCTTAGAGCCTATGTGGCTCCCATGATCCCTCTGTTGTAGACATCATACTCCTTGTAACGCAGATAGTCTTTCAGCCTTGGAGGAAGTGGAAGGAAATTTATAAAATATGGAGCTCTCAAGCGAAGGCGGCTGAGATGCTGTCGTATATGTAACCGGCACAGATGCTTCAGACTTCTCGCGTTTCCTAGGAGCAAAAAAAAAGCATGTCAAATTGTACATTTCTGAAATAGGCCATGTCCTATTTCATTTATTTGATAACATCTGGAGAAATTACTTTTAATGTCACAAATTTCTGGCCACTGCTTCTGGTCTTGTAAGGTGTCTTTGAGCTTAGTGCAAAAAGACACATTGTCAGTGTAGTCAAGCATGATGCGCACAACCTGACCAGACAGGTGTCTTAACCAGGATACAGTTATTACTTCACAGAACTGTAAAGAAAATGAGGTATGGTAAAATTGTTGAATAAATACAAACAAATGACAATTTTTATGGTTATACTCACCACCATGTCTTTTATGACAGCAGATGCCCATGGTGCATAATCATGGGAGCTGTCACCATATGGACAGTCAAAGCAGCGTTTAACATCATAACCATGGTTCAGAATCATCCTAAGCATAATCTCATCTTTTAAAGCGTACTGAAGAGCAGAGGGGAAGTGTGTTGTGTTTATCCTTGAGTAGTAGTTCACATTTGCCCCAAACTTTAACAAAATGTTGATCATTTCATAGTTGCCCTGTCGAAGAGCCACCTGTAAGCAGTTCACTGGATCCTGGTTTACCATAGCTCCAGCCTCGAGCAACAGGCGACTGCACTGGAGGTCACTGTTGGACACGGCAAAGAAGAGAGCAGATCTCCGTTCGTCGTCATAGTTGCGGCGGACTCGTGGGTGGAGCATGAAGTTTGGATCATAGCCAGCTTTGAGCAGCAGGTCTACACAGTGAGCATGTCCTCCAGCAGCTGCAGAGTGGAGAGGACTCATGCCACTGTCCTTGACTGCATACAGGTCTGTCACTGGGATCAGCTTATCCAGAGCTCTGCCAAAGAAATGCACTTAACACTTACTCTTATAAGACTATGGCCTTACAGTGTGACAGTGCTGAGGAGGTAATCTATGATCATTAAATACTATTACTACAATAATAATAATAATAATAATAATAATAATAATAATAATAATAATAATAATAATAATAATAATAATAATAATAATAATAATAATAATAATAACTATTATTATTATTATTAGTAGTAGTAGTAGTAGTAGTAGTAGTAGTAGTAGTAGTAGTAGTAGTAGTAGTAGTAGTAGTAGTAGTAGTAGTAGTAGTAATAGTAGTAGTAATATTATTAGTATTAGTATTATTTAGGGAAAGTATTTAATAATTAAATAAATAAAGTATAAATCAATAAATAAATAAAGTATAATTTACTGTTGAAAATGCACCAGGACAAAATGAGGACAAAAAACATCTTTAAAACAAAACTAACTTAACCTAAATCAAAACGAACAGTCATAGATAATGTCATAGATAATGTTTAAACCATACAACTAATGGTGGTAGGTGAACTTGAGAACATTTTAGATTTCTGAATTCTGTCCAATTCTGTGTCAAATTTTAACTTAAACCATTCCTTACAGTATGTGTCCATGGTAGGCCACACGATGTATGGGCAGGTGTCCGCTGTAGAGAGGTCGGTTAGGATCTGCTCCATGATCCAACAACAGGGATATGATGTCAGGATTTCCCGAGGCAGCCGCATCAAACAAAACGGTGCCTGACTCTGATTCACATTTTACATTAGCTCCTAAAAAATAAATACTTCACACACTTAGTAACTGTTGGTGAGTATACTCGAATTTGTAATCAGGCAAATTATACAAAATTCTGTTATCAGAAGTAAAGTGTGTTTTTATTCTGAGAAACATCAATAAATGTTTTATTTTTCATACCTTTCTGTAGTAGAACTTCTACCACATTAAGATGCCCGTTTTGAGTAGCCAGGGCAAGAGGAGTTTTCTGTTTTATGTCACATGCATTTGGATTGGCCCCAGACTCCAGAAGCAGATAGACAAAGTTCTCCAGGCCTAGAAATGCAGACTCATGAAGAGCTGTCCGGTTCAGTGGCCCAGTCTGATCAACATTGGCATTATAACGTAGAAGCAGAGTGGCCAAGTCGTACTGATCATTCAAAATAGCTGGAAGACAGTAGAAGTAAAGAAAATTTATATATATATATATATATATATATATATATATATATATATATATATATATATATATATATATGTATGTGCACACACACATTTACTGTATAAATATGTGTGTGTGTGTGTGTGTGTGTGTGTGTGTGTATAGCAGAGCCCTACATACCAGCGACTAAAGGAGAGTCCTGCTCATCATTCTGGGTGTCTGGGCTACTGCCATTCTGTAGGAGGAATGTGGCATTCTCCCTGAGTCCATGGACAATGGCCAAAAACAGTGACGTCTCACCCTTCAGGGTTCGACATTGTGCAGCACCAGGGGGCGACGCTAACACACAGGAATAAAAATATGATATGACAACTTTGTTTTCTAGCCATTGTTTTATTGCCTTAAGTATTAAACAAATACAGCTTTTATAACCTCATGAGAGATTTGCAGACCACAATCAAAATAAGGACAAAGATAAAAACAAGTAACACAATCACCTGAAAAGATGATCTCAAGGATGTGTTTGTTGTTCTGCACTGCTGCTTCATGTAGTGGAATCCATCCACGCTCATCCACTTTACACAGTGTCTCAGGTTGGATGGTCAGTCTTATCAGAGAGTCTTCATCACCTAAAATCTCAAATGCATGGTCCATTCAGTATTATTTTCCTTTTGACCTTAGTACAGTCATGATCATAGCTCACCCTCTTTGATAGCTTTGTAGATCTCATGTGGATCTTCACCTGCTTTCAGATCACTGTTGATCAGAAGTGGATAGTATTGAGTTAATTTTTGAATAAATGTTCGTGATCTCTATCAAAGCTTATTTGAGTAATATTATAAAAAAAAAACAGTACTCATGCCCATGTTTCTTATATTAATCAAAATTTAAAAAGTAAAAAGTAAGACAATATAAATTCTAAGATTGCAATTTCTTCCTAACTAATACTTGATTAATACTATGCAAAATATACACTTTTAGGCATTTTGATGATGTCTCTCAAGTAACAACAGCCTACTCACTGTCTATGCTACCAACTTCAGCAGTTGATTTTAATCTTCTCAGTGCAAAGCAGACCACCAAATTCCCAAAGCACTGTTAAATTCACAGAACATGTAGGTTAAGAAAGAAGATTTTCACCTTGGATTAAGCCCTTTGAGTTTCCTGTATTGGATAAGGCTTTGCTCTATTATGTATTGGGTTGCCTCATCTTCATCATCATCAAAGTTGTCGTCTGACTGATAAAAATCATCTTCCGTTTCAGTGTTCATCTGTGTTTATGTTCAGCACGAGCACCAGGAGCTGGGGATAGCGAGACAAAAGTAAATAAGACCATAAAGCCTGGAGGCACAGAATGGACACCCTGCTTGAATACTAAAAACAAGAACAGCACCACTGCCCATGACATGGATTAGGGCATTGAAGAAATCTAATCAATAAGCATGAGGAATTAAATGCAGTCAAAAACTCATAAACAATGTAGCTTGAGTAAAAATAAAAAAGTTAAAAGTGCTACACTACTATGACTGTGAGTGAAATGTGGTGCCAAATACAACACTTAAGTAGGACAGAAAAGACAGAAAACATGTTTACCTTCATTGAATGGCTGCACTCAACTGGTAGTTTTCACAACAGTAAAGTCTGCAGGTTCTCAGTTACCCACATACTGTTGCTATATTAGGTCGGCTAAAAATATGAGATCATGAGGCCGTCATAGCCAGCACTGAGCTCTGACCCACTACATGGACTGAAGTTATTCCCTTACAGTACCATAATTTCAAAGATTGTGAAACACTTTAAAAAACACAAGTCTGCAATACTTTAGACATATAAAATATTCATTTAATCTTACTTGGAACAATCTACATTAATTTTAAAATGTCGTAATTCAAAGAAAAAAATACATTTTGTAGGGAAAAAAAATATTGTGTGAGGTGTGATTTCAAATCAAATTTACTCAAATTGTAATAAGGTTACAACACCCCCTAGTGTCTATATGGAGTAACAGTACTTCCGTTAATGCTACAGTATTTTACAAGGAAGAAACCAGGGTAACATGTCATAGGGTTTCCATAGAGGATAGGTAAGTATTTTCAGTGCATTGAAATTTGAAATTGTGTACCCTGACTTTCACCACATGCCACCTCCTATAGTGTGTAAAAAAAAAGGGTGAGTGGAATGCAACTGACTATTATGCATACTCAGAACAGACTACTTTTATTTTGCAAACAACTTTTTTTGTTTGTGTATTTGTTCTAAAATTGGGAGTACTTGTTTGACTGGGTAATCTTAGTCATCCAGCTGACAGAGCATGGCTACTCCACGTTTAACCCAGTGTTGAGGCCTCCTACTTGTTGGTAACATCATAGTAATGACAAAGTTAGTGGAGTGACCCGTTGTCGATAGAGTGCCTTTCCTTTCACTGGTTTTATACAGTGGACAAATGTACAGTTTTTGAGACTGAAGGATGTTCTTCTTTTGAGCTGTAATAGTTTAAAAAAAAAAAAAAAAAAAAAAGATATTAGAGCAAAGAAATGTATAATATCTTTTCAGTTTAATACAAGTCAGCACACACTTTTTTTTGTTTTTACTTTGTATTGCCTATGCACTGAAATTATTTAAGATTTTCTTACTTGGTTTGACCCAGATAATTGGCATCAAATCAAAAAGGTCTTTGGGGTATTGTTCAGCCAGAACGCCACTGATAAAAACAACAACCAATTTTTAGCAGATTAATTAATAAGAATAAGAATGTTCCATTGTCTATTTGTCTTACTTATCTTTGTCCCATCGAGCTCCATCCAAAAACAGTCCATGAATATAGACACCATCTTCAGGTGATGAGTCTGACTCAACAATGGGAAGAACCTTTAGCCAAAGTGGGAAAGAAAAAAAATACATATTTTTAAAGTCTGAATAATAAAATAAATGAATAATAATTCAAAAAATCACCTTAAAATCAAATCCTAGTAAGTCAATAGGGATATGGTACTTTCTAGCATAGTTTTGCATCGCACCAGTGAGAAAAGCTTGAGTGAAGAAGAATCCAGACAGCCAAAACACATTAGGCTTATTTGTGTCAAGCCATTTCTGTAATAATAGATTCAGTGTTTTTCAATGCATTTTCATTAAACAGTTATATTTCTTTTTAGCAAGAAATCTTACTTGCAAAAACTTCAGCCTTGCAAGAAAGTCATTTATGTAGCTGCCTAAGGGTTTGAGACTGGGATAGGAGCGCTTGGCCCACCTTTCTGGCACTTTCCCCACTATTAAACTGCCAGCCACTGCCTCCAGCTCAGCATCCATCACGACTAACCCCTTGATGGCTTTGAGCAGGTTCTGGATGCTAACACGGATCGTAGTGCACAACCTAACAAAACAGAAAAATGGATTGAGGTCAAAAGAGAAGGCAGAAAACTTTTTGTAAAGGAACTTTTTGGGCTTACATGTTGTAGCGCTCCATCTCCTGGACCAACACAGTATTCATGCTCTCCTCATAGCGAACAGGGAATTTCAAAAGAGCCGTTTCTATGTCAAAATTCTTTGGCAGCTATAAATAAACAAACATGATGGGCCTTGAACAATAGTAATATGACTATCATGTTATGCATTTCAATTTTATGTATACCTTGGTAAGAATATTATTAGCAATGTCATAAAGTGTAGTGTCACTCCCAGAACTGCTTCCTCCTTTACCCCCTCCACCTTCAGTAAGTAGCAGCGAGTCGAATAACAGTTTTGTTTGCTGAAGATCTTTTGAAATATCCACATTTTCATGCATTCCAAAAATCTCTGGGTGTTGGGTGAATGGTAATCCCTACAAAATATGACACAGACACATTGCACACACAATATCACATTCATATTGCGTTCTTTACATGATTATCTTACCTTGATGAACTCTATGTATCCTCCATAAGCAGACTTAGGTGGTGCACAGTAATCTTCACTAGGTGAGAAGGCATAGTGAGGTTTCTCGATGATGTCTTTGTTGTAAAAATCTGCTAAAATGGTCAACAGCAGTCGTCTGTCCCAGTCATCAGTCACTCTGCCTCCATAGTTACACTCTCCAGTCAAGTAGGTTATAGCTTCAAATGGCACCTCATCATATTCATTAACAAACAGCTATCGAAAAATATATAAGGGAAAGTTAGGCACATTTTTGGTGTTTATTTAATTATTGCATTACTATACAAAATAAATAATGCAAATAATACCTGGAGTTGTCTAATGCTTATGCGCAGATCAGACTCATTGAAACCATATGGAATATTCCAACCTAGTGGACCAAATTTCTTTCTCTCCTGAACAAGAGCGTGGAAGAAGCACAGCCCATATAAGAGCTTCTCCCAGATCTGAAAGATAAAATAAAAACGGTTTCCATCATTACACAAATTGTGTAATACCCTGTTGTAATTGGGTATTTATAAGCTGCTTGCCATCTCTTTATTGGAACAATTGCTGAAGAAGTTTGGATCAGATATAGGATCTGACAGATAAGATTGGAGCAGATTTAGTCGAAGACCAGTAGGAGGCTCATTTGTCATTTTAACACCATTTTGTAGAATTGTCACTGGAAACTGAAGAGAGACAAACCAATTTGCTTCATATCAGGATTATTGAATTACATATTATTAAATAATATAGACTAGCATCATACCTTGGCAGATGGGTAGCTTGTAAGCCAAAGTCTAAAATCTGGATGGCATGTTTCTGGGTTTAGGTCTTCACAGATTTTCTCTAGAGTGGACATCCAGGAAACAGCCAAGTGACAATTTTGCAGACACACCCATGACCCATCCTGCATAGCTGTGGAGATCATTTTTGCAGCAATGGGACCTTGACCTTGCCCCAAAGAAATAGACTGGAACTTTGTAGCCGTCATGTTCTTGTCAGTGGCAAATTTCAGCAAACCTTTGAAAAGAATAATTTTTAAAAATTAGAACTATAAGCAGAAGTCAAATACAGTAGTGCTTAATGAGAACAAAATACGCAGCAAGTAGAAACACAGTATAAAAACAAAAATACTTACTGGCCATAGGATCTGCTCCAGGACACAGAACAAACACAAGTGGAATGGTGGCGTTAGAGTCTTGGTAACTTTTACTCAGGTCAAAAGGCGGTGGTTGGACAAATTTCTTCCCCAGTTTGACAGTCACATATTTGGTAATAGCCGGCACTATCTTATCAGGCCGTAGACAGCGAATTATGATCATCTTCTGAAGCTCATTGAGTTTTTCACACCATGGTGCAGGCAGGGGGGTGTTTGCTGGATCTTTGCTATCATATATCGCCTTGAATTCCCCTGGGTCCTTGATTAAAGCATTTCTGTATGCATGACATTGTTATTAACCCAAGCAGAACTTAAAAGAGCAGAAAGTTCAAAAAGGTAAGGTTGAAGTTACTTTATGCCCTGTAAGCCTGGGAGTTCATCGGCTCTGCAGATCTCATCCCAACTTTTGTCCTGAAGCCAAGTGGAGTCAGGGTTCGGAATGATGTTTTGTAGGCCTACTCCTCCAGTCAGCAAAAATATAAACTCTGTGTATTCAATCTCATTCTTTGCCCTATACACAAAAGGTATTAATATCTAAAATTGTAATACAATATACAATAGTATATTTTTGTTGTTGTTATAATATACTTACAAGAGTAAGTTACAACAGAGAAGGAATGAAAAAAGAAGTTTGTCTTTCTCAAATAATGAGCGGCAGACATTGGAGTACAAATTGTAGGTGAAGTGATCAATAAGGTACCGAAGACGCCTCTCCAGTATCTTGGACTTATTGCTGATAGAAATAAGAGAATTAAACTGATAACATGAGTAATTTATGTATAAATCTGGTAAAAAGTAAAAGCTCAGTGTTTTTTTCCCCCTTTTTGTCAGTAGCTTGTTGCATGAATTATACAGTAAATGCTTACCTGTCTTGGATAGAATTAATGTACAGGTTGACAAACCAGCTAAGAGAATACTGGTACATGGGGTCTATATTGGTCAGGTCAGCAATACTGAAGAACAATGTAGATGAATGCTTCGCTATTGGTCTGTAGCCTTCTCTCGATTCTGCTATTTTGACCTCTGTTTTCTCGGCAATCTGAAACACAAGTTCAATATGTTAAAGTTTTCAATACCCTAATATTTTTGTTAATGTTTGTGACTTTTATGTTTACAAACCTGTTGTTTCTTTGTTATCTCATTGGACACTATCTTAGCAGAGTCTAAAATCTGATTTGCAGACTCATCTTCCAGGATATTCCCCTTAGAGGACTGTAATGTTTCCAGTATTTTGTCTTCAATTTCCTTCAGCTGTCTTTTATTGGCTGCCGATTGTAAGATTAAATCATTCCTTTCCTTCTCGAGCTCTGGTCTGTGGAGCAAATGGAGCACAAACAATTCTCTACAAACTCTGAGAGGCATTGTATAAATACACTATATGGCATCTTGAGTTTGAACTCTACCTTTCCTTGGCAACCACAATCCCCAAAAGTTGGTCCTCTAAGCCTTCAGGGGTTATCATGAAATTGAGCAGAGACACTTTGGTGGATAGTTCAGGTAGGTAGTGAGGGTTTCTTAGTTTAGTAGTGATGTAGAAACGAAAATCTGAAGAGTACTCAATCACACTCTCTCCAAGTCTGATACAGTCAACACCTCCTAGAATAATACAAGAAAATAATACAAGTTCATATAACATATGTAAATAATAACATTCTTCTTAGGTATATTTGCGTCACCTTGTTTGAATGTCTGCTTGAGGAGCAGTGGTTCCAATGAAGGGTCGAGGTCTTCTCCCACATTTTCAAGCAAGAGTGGTGTCCCAAACTGGACACAATTTTCCAACGTTCTCATATAATCTGTATCTGTCAGTTTCATGACACTCAAGTTGTTGTCCTTTTCTGAATTCTTTACCCACTTGTTGGCCTGGCCTTGAGGATCAATCATTAAAGGCCTAAAATAACGTACACATATTAGATGTTATTAACAAACATTTATACTTTTTGTACTGCAAACACTTACCATCTTCTTGAATTACTGACGATAACGCCATTGTCAATTGAAAAGCTGTCATTAGGAAGGCCTGCAATATTCCAAGCCCTGATCTTAATTGGATCGCCTAGAGTTTTACTGAGGGAAAACTCATCAGATGAGGGAATATTTCTTGACTGCAAAAAAATAAAGCATTACTATAACTTGCTAATGAGGCTTTTTTGTTAATTCCTTTTACATAATTACCCACTTTGCAGAGGTTAGTCCATTCTTTTGTACAGTGCTGTCTGAAGCCTGCTGTAAAGGCTCCCAGATAAGCAATGACACCAGCCGAAATGAGGACATCCCCAGTCAGATTGTCATATGTCCTCTGCAGGTCATCCGCTGCTTTACGCCACCTGAAACATGAATAAATGTAAACTTGAAGATAAGTTTGAAGTTTAAAGTATATAGAAACATAACAACATACATTGCTGTAAAAAATTATTTGCACCCTTCATGATATCATACTTATTTGCATGTGTGTCACACGTAACTGTTTCAGATTATCAAACAAATTTAAATATTCAACAAAGATAACCCAAGTCAACATAAAAAGCAGCTTTTCTGTGATCGCTTTATTTGTTAAGAGCAAAAATACTATCAAAATGTACATGGTCCTGTGTGGAAAAAGGTAACTCCCCGTTTGTTAAATGATGAGGTAACTGTGATTAATCATATTATGATGAAAATTATATGTGAAATTTCATAGCCACACCCAGGCCTGATAGCTTTCAAATCAAGAGATCACTTAAATAGAACCTATCTGACAAGGTGAAGTAGGCCATATTGAACCCAAGACATCGTGCCGTAATCTAAAGAAATTCAGGAGCAGATATGAAGAAAAGTAACTGACATGTCTCAGTCTGGAAAACGTTACAAAGCATTTTGTAAATCTTTGAGGCTTCAGCGAACCATAATGAGAGCCATTATCCACAAATGAAGAAAACATGGTACAGTGGTAAACCTTCCCAGAAGTGGCTGGCCTACAAAAATTTGACCAAGAACTGATCCAAGAGCTCACAAAGGGACCCAGTACAACATCTAAAAAACTGCAGGTCTCAATTGCCTCAGTGTTCATGGCTCAACCATAAGAAAGAGACTAGGCAATGGCATGCATGGCAGAGATCCAAGGCGAAAGCCACTGCTGACAAAAAAGAACATCACTTTTGCCAAAAAACATCTTGATTCCCAAAGCTTTCGGGAAAATATTCTGTGGACTGATGAAACAAAAGTTGAACTTTTTGGAAGGAATGCATCCTGTTACATCTGGCATAAAATTAACATAGCATTTGATAAAAAAGAACATAATGCCAAAAGTGAAACATGGTGGTGGTAGTGTCATGGTTTGAGGCTGCTTGCTGCTTCAGGACCTGCACAACTTGCTGTGATTGAGGAATCATGAACTCTGTTCTGTACCAACAAATCCTGAAGGAGAATGGCCATCAGTTTGTGACCTCAAGCTGAAGCGCACTTGACCCTTAGGTTTAGGGGAAATTACTTTTTCACATGGGCCATGTAGGTTCAGATTGCTTTTTTCCCTTAATAAATAAAATCAGCACTTAAAACAGCATTTTGTGTTTATTTGTGAGTTATCTTTGTCACTCTTAGCCATTTCAGATCAAGCAAATTTAAATATTAGACAAAGGTGCAGGGTAAGAAGTCGTGAAGGAGCAACTACTTTTTCACAGCACTGTAAATATATTTTGCCCTTTTTTTTTTTTTTTTTTTTTACCTTGTCTTCTCTCCTCCGAGACCACCAATAAGCTTTTCGGCTCTCTCCAGTTTCCTTGCACACAAATCTACCTGGAACTCTAATTGTGCCTTTTTCTCTGTCTCTTCTTCAAATGTTTTTTTAAGAGCAGCCAAATGATCCTCCACCTCTTTGAGGTCTGCTCTCTTCTGGTCTAACAGGGCCATAGTGGCTGCAAGAGACTCCTGGGCTACTGCCAGATTGGCCTTTTTTGGAGCTACAACCTACAGACACACAGTTTAGACTAAAAGCACTGAGTTAAGAAAGCATATGAAACACTCAGTCACACCAGACCTTAGCCACTCTGTCATACACTTCCATTGCTTTTATCCATTTACAAAGGCCCTCAGCTGCTGAAGATGCCTTTGCCACTATACTGGGGTCAAAGTCGGGATTAGTCATGTATTCACTGCGAATCTTTTGCATCACAGTTGCCTATAGAGGCAGAAAAACATAGTTAATGTTTATTTAGAACACATCGAAATAAGGATTGGATAAGACACATGTAAGAACATACCGGAATATTGTCCTTGTCATACTCTCTTAGATCTCGTAAAAAATTCATATCACCCAGTAGCTTCTTACTTGGTCCCCAGTAGTCAAAAATCTATAAAATATTACACACACTTATGAGAATGTTGTTAACAATAACTTAAATTGATTTAAAAAAAAAAAAAAAAAAAAAAAAAAAAAAACCTTCTTTCCAGTTCCAGCAGGGTCAGCGACTTTATCTGGCTTTATATCCTTCATTACACACACAGCAGCCATCACAAGCTTCACTCCTGATGGAGGGTTTTTCATTGACTTCACAATAGTGACATCAGAAGGCTGAAACATGGAAGTAGCTTAATTTACTGGTCAAAACACAGTGTTTTCTATGGCTACATGAAACACATAATATAAATTAAAAGAGAAAATACAAACCTTCAAAGTGTCTAAGGCTGAAAGAGCAGCCTCTAGGGCAGGGATGGCTTCAGCCAAATCACTCTCACACTCATTCTTTAAAGCTTGGGCCTCATTCGCTTTTACAGTTGCTGCTTCCTCATCAACACGAACAATTTTACTCTTGGCTTCCACTTCTACTGACTCGGCTTCAATAACCTGTAATGTAAAAGGGTAGATTACATTTTCAGTTGGATTTCTATGCTTTATTGGACATATACAGCAAGTTAGATAAAAAACAGTATTAATAAAATAAACAATTAAGCCCACCTTCATCATTTTGGTATTGTTAATTCTGGCTTGTTCCAGTTTGGGCTGTAGGTCCATAAGTTCCTGTTTCATTTCTCCCACCTAAGGTGAATAGAATTGAGTATGTATTGTCTAACATGGAAGAAAATAATCTTTTAGCAAAAAAATATTATTTTGTTGCCAGTGTATTTTTACAAGTGGGATATAAAAGCTTAAACTGAGAGTTCAAAGGGTAGTAGGGACTTGACACTACACTCATGGTGGCTTTATTCAGTGTCCTCACTCTTTACAGTTGTGACAGCGGTTTTTGAGGTCTCGCCACATTCACGTTGTCCTTTAAGAAAATATTGTTCAGTTCAGTTAGTTTTTTGCTCTACAGGACATATGATTGTGCCATGCAGTGATATCAAGTGTTGACACACTCTCAACTAGTAACTAGTACAGGTTTTCTGTTTACTAACTCTGACAATACATTACATACATTTCTCAGATGGGACAGTCAGTCAAGGTGAAAATTCTTCTGTACACACCCTTTGCATTCATTTGGAAATTGAGCACCCACAATTGTGTCAAGGTACTTAAAAATGTTCACAAGCTCAACACACTGAGCTGAACATTTGTGCTGAGACTGCAGCAGTTCCTTGGCCACTTAATTTAAATCCAACTTGTATAAATAAGGCAGAGAAAATACAATACTGCACTACTGAGCAATATGCAGTACCTGAGATTCAGCATAAGCTAGTTTATCCAGACCATTAGTATAACGTTGCTTTGCCTTCATAACAATATCTCTTTTGTCAGTAAGTAGCAGTCGGAAAGTCGCCATGAGCTCCAAATAGGATGTTGATGTCACATAATTATAGCGGCCAAGTTCTGACAGAAATCTGCAACAGGTAACAGTTTGTTTAGTAAAAAATAAAAAAAGAAAGAAATCCCCATGCCATACCTATCAGAGAGCTGCTTTAGAGAAGTGTGGAATGTTTTACATATTGGTATAACCTCACATCTCTCTGTTTCAGTCATTTCTAGTGTCTTCAGGAATGAGATGGCTACTCTCTCAAGAGCCTCTTCTGGCCATGGCTAATATACAAGAAAAAGAACAATAACTTTTCAAATCAACTATATGATGTATTACCATTTTGATGCACATATTGTAAGATACAAATCTGTTCAAGATATACACATTTAAAACCTTTACCTGGAACCAGTCAATAGTGCAGCAGTTAATGAGAGATGGAAACTGCCGTAATCTGTTTCGGAATGCATTTCCAATTGGGCTGAAGGCTACCACAATGTGCAGGTTTTCTCTGCAGCGTGCAATAAAAAAGGCAAACAGAGTCAAAGGACTCAGTTCCACGTTTTTGTTACCAGCCTGAGCAATAGGCCGTATGGTCTATGGAAAAAAAGGAAATAAGAAAAAAATACTGTAATGGCTTAAAATTATGTAAGTACTTAATTTTAGCGTAGTTTACCTCCATGATCTCTTGCTTTTCATCTACAGCAAAGAGGTTAGGAACCTCTCCGGTGTTCAGAACACTGTCTACATCCTCAAGAAATGCTTCATCTTTGATTTGAGTATCTGTGAGGAGGAACACTGTCTTCTGACCTTTCACCCCAGCATTTTTCATCAGCATCTACAAGAAATTCAGTCAGCTTAACTACAAAGGTTACATATCAATAAATCTTACCAAAGATGTTTATACAACACTCACCTTGAGATCATCCCTCCACTCGGTCATGCCATAGCTCTTGGAGATTTCAGGCTGAAACATGGTCATGTGGGCCATAAAAGAGGCCAGACGGGTTATGGACTGTCGGCCACTGCCTCCCAAACCCACCAGCAAAGCATTTCCTCCAGGCTGCTTTAATACACGACTGATGCGAGACAGGTGCTCTAAAACATAACTATATGACAAAGACAACATATTCAGCTGTAAAGGTATTGATATGACACTATGGCATATTAAAAATCGTATTACCGAAAGATAACAAGGTTCATGCGGCTCTTGTTCATCTGGTTGTATTCTACCAGACAGGACTCCACCACCTGAGCAAAACTGTCCACTGATAGTATTTCAGCATACAGACGGTTATCATCTTCCAGGTCAGGGGTCATGTAGTCTCCAAACAAAAGATTACGCATGTCCTCTTCCACAAGCTTAAAAATACATAAATTAATTCACCAAAAAAAAAAAAAAACCAAAAAAACACATCAACTTGAAACACAGCATTTAACTTACTTGCTTGCCTGTTTTTAGATGTTCAAAGACTTGATCAAATGACTCTTTGAAGTTATTTTGAAGGATGTTGCTCATTAGCTGGTAAAGCCAGGCACGGTCATTGTCATCTACCAAACGGTCATAGTAGACTCGAAATACCTCGTGAACAAACAAGCGGATCATAGTTCGTTTGCTTTCAAGCGACTCTTTCTTCAGCAGTAGACAGCCCTGGATGACTCTGGAGAAGTCACGCAGGTTAAAAGTGTAATGAGACTTTGCTGGAGTAGGAAGCAAGTTTTCCATGGTTTTCTTGTAAACCTGTACAGCCCAAACCACATGATTAATAAATGTATGTAGCAACAATATGCAGCATTAATTATTTTACGAAACTTACCTCCAAAGTGGCTGTGACAATTTGATTGCCAATGGTGAAATATTCAGGGGCAAACTCATAGTTTTTTAGATAAAAGGACACTATGTTGGAGAATATGCGAACCATTGTGGCATCGCTGAAGGCGTTAATACTGCATATGTTGAAGTGTCTAAGGAAGCGAGATGTAACAGCATTTCTCCCTCCACCAGGGGGACCCATTGCAGAGATAAACTGAACGTCAACTAGGGAGATCCTGGACGTGTCCTTGAGATCATACCTGCAAAATAACATAAATATAAATATTAAATACAAATTAAATTGTTGCAGAATTTAAAGCAAATATTGTACCAGTTTCCATGGTCCATGAACTGTCTGAGAAGTTCTACTGGTGGTTGTGCTCCAAATTGTTCCAGAGCTGGCATATTCACATCATCGATAAATATTATGCACTTCTTTCCCATAGGGGGCCCATAGACTCCCTTCCTTCGTTTATCTAATCTGGACATGATGATATTCTAGACAAAACAAGTACTCATTTGAATTTTGAAAAAAAAAAAAAAAGAAATGAAAAAGAAACAGCAACCCCGATTGCTTACTTGTGTCTGATTGGCACTCGTACGCGCTGAAAAGTTGATAAAAAAGGGTAGATAGAGATCTTTGTCCAGATTGTTCAACAGTTTGTCTTTGATATACACAGACTTCCCAGTCCCAGTGGGGCCAACAAACAAACTAGGCCTGAATCGAGAATAAACACAGCACATGAAGCATGATACTTCTACTTAAACCTTCAAAATATGATACTTTATGTCTATTTGAGAATGGTATGTTATCCTTGTAAAAATACTTACACTCCATACGTGATGCATAGATCCATAAGGTATGTATAACGGATAGTGTCAATTGTGGGAACAATTATCTCTTGTACTTTGGTATTTTTGTCCCCCAAGTTGACATTCTTGATGCAGTCATTCCAGTGAACCCAGCGACCTTTACCTTTAAACTGTGCAAAAATATTCATTGCCATTATTCATGGCAGTAATAGAGAGTACTTGTGTAAATTGTAAGTAATAACGTGGTAGTACCTGATAATAGTAGTCGTAAACTAGACCTTTTTCATCCAGTGGACATTCCCATTTCCCTATAGCCTCAGGGATAGGGTTTTTGCCTGTCTTTCCTGTTAATACTGATCTAAAGAAATCACTAAACTTCTCTCTGCTCTGTGCATCACAACTTCCCCCTACTGACCACACCAGGGAGAAGGCAAAGGCAGCCTGTGAGAGACAGGAGGAAAACACAGGAATTAAAAACAAGCTGGATAAAAGTGATAAAAGGCAGCTATCTCAATTTACCATGATCCAAACATGAAGGATTTTGTCTCCAGGGCTTGTCTTAACAGGTTCAGATAGCAACATTTCAAACAGCCGACACAGTGACGTCACACTGTTACTGTTACTAGTCGGGACAACCTCCTGTAGAAAAAAAGACATGTTTGTGTTACTGATGTGTAAATTGTATCTGTAAATATGATGCAATTTAATTTTCATCTGAGGTTTAGGCTACCTTACAGTATTTGCGCAGCATTCTCAGGGCAGCTGGTAAAAGCCAATGGAATAGTTCTAACAGAAGGGTCCGGCTCTCTGGACTTCGTAAGTCCTCTGGCAGAGTATTGATCCAAGAAAGAACTAAAGGCTCCCACCCTAACTGAGAAGGCTCCATATAAATCATACCACATCTACTGACTGTAGCAGGCTACAAAAACAAAAACAGTAAATACAACTGCATACTTGTACACAAACACAAAGTATCTGGTAACTTACAGAAGCTTGTGAAAGATCCATAGCCTCAAAGATAAGACTCATCTGATTGGACATTTGAATAATCTCACCACTCATGAGACACAGCTGTCAGGGTCAAATAAAGATTAAAAGTGTAAATCAAACACAAACAAGAACATTTTCTTTACCTTTTTGTTATCATCAAGTACTGTGTTCATGCTCTCAATCCACAGAGTATCTATGGGCCCATCAAACACCACCCATTTACGATCTGGTGTCTCAACTGATGCAAATTCCCTAAACGTTTTAGCCACAATACCATCTGTCCACTTAAAAAAAAAGAAGAATTGTACAGGATTTTTATATATATATATATATATATATATATATATATATATATATATATATATATATATATATATATATATATATATATATATATATATATATATATATATATATATATATATATATATATATATATATATATATATATATATATATATATATATATATATATATATATATATATATATATATATATACACATACATATATATACATACATATATATACACATATACATACACACACACACAAAATTTATATACTAATGTACCTCATGGGAAACCAAATCAAATTGCCCAAAGAGCTGTCCCATAGTGATGGACTTGGGGTTCATTGTCCTGTAAATGACCTTCTCCTCCCCACGACCCTGTTCATTCATGAGAGTCAGTGTGTCTGCTAGAACGTTCAGAACTTTGGTCTTTCCTGCAAAAGATTCTCCAACCAACATGAAACTGGCAGAGGATACATATATACATGTAAGGATAATGATGTGGTAAAGTATATAATTTTAATATTTAACAGATTATTAACAAAAAATAAACATACCCATGTCTCACAATCATCATCTCGTAGGTCTGAATGATCTTATCTAAAAACACTTGAGTAGGTTGGACATTGTGGCTTTTGCAGCACTCTTCAGTAGCTTCATAAAACAACTACAAAAAGGATAAAATAAGTTTATTGTTGTAAATATAAAGGAAAAAAAAAACCTCACTCAATAAATTCATACCTTATAGTCAGCCTCCGGAAGGGAGATTCCAGGAAACAAATCACTGGTAATGCCATTGAACAGAGGAATATCATGGGACAGAAATTTAGGCTCATTAACATCTTTTATAGACCTCAGGAGCTATAGGAATAAAATGAAAAGTTATTACAAAATGCTCAAAAACACATTGTAATTGAAAGTTTATAGTTCATACGAGTATATCTTCATTCTCATTTGGATACTTCAGTTTGAGATTTCCAGCTGCTACAAGTACAGCTTTCACAGCCCTCATGCCATAGTCGTAGTGGAACTGAGAGGAAAGCTGTTCTGAGCACAGCCTGTAGGTCATTACTATCTTGACTGACAGTGGTTTGGCATTCAGAAATCCGTACGAATACAGAGAGATCTCAGCAATCAAAGCATAGTTTGGAACCATCATGGCAACAGTTCGGAATAAAACCTGGGAAAGAAAATGTTCAATGCCAGGATAAAGAAAAACATATCAATAAAAAGAAAAATATATCAATAGTTTTAACAAATAAGTGTTTAGTTTACCTTAAGGTTGTCTGGTAGTTCAGAGCGCCCTGCATAGCCTGGGTTCATGGTGATGGACACAAAGCAGTTGGGATTGAGTTTGAGTGTTGTTCCTTCAAAATCAAAATACTCCAGCTTCTGCTCAATGGCTCTCTGAATACACAGCACTTGTTGAGCAACGACAGAAAGCACTTCCAACTCAATTCGATTGAACTCATCAAAACATGCCCATGCACCTGATGATGCCAGACCTTTGAAAAACTGTAAGAGCGAATGTTATCAAATGAGTTAAACACATGCTTGTAGATTTAACATAATATAATATTAATTCTTACCTTGCCCATTGCAAGATAATCCAATCCATCTGAACAGTTAAACACAACACACTGAACTGCTAGAGCTTTGGCCAAATCCTTTGTGGTTTCGGTTTTCCCTGTTCCAGCTGGGCCCTCAGGAGCACCACCCAGGTTTAGGTAGAAAGCCCCAATCTAAAAACGCAAACAATTTAACAAGATTTAACAAGATTGGAAATTATGTATATTATACAGCTTTTTTTTTTTTTTACTTACCAAAGTTCTGTAGCATCTGTCCGTCAGAGGAGTGATGACCAAACGTGGAGAGTTGCCCAGATATTCATAAGCATACTTGACATCACAGTTGATGATTCTAACACGCACATTGTTATTGGTCCAGTAGTACCTGAGTTGGGCCAGCCACTGGAACTCTGTATCTTTTGATACACCTGTTTGTAGTTGGATAAATATTTAAAAATGGTTTATAGAATGAAGAAATAGTTAAAATGAAAGTGTTCTGTCATAGGATACCTTTCTCAATGAGCTCCATAATGACATCTCTGGCATGTACATCTATTGTGACCAGTGCTCCCAGAGTGGTTCGAGTTTGTTTGGTCAGTTTTCCTCTCACAAGCTCCACAATGTCATTCAACTGACTTTGGAGCTGCTCATAGTACTTTTTTAAAACCTAGACAAAAAGGAATTAAAAACTGTTCCATACTATTTAGAGCATCTTGAAAATCTTAACTAAATTCATTTTAAACTAACCCCTGCTCTAATAGCTTCATGTACTTCCAATGTCCAAAAGATTTGTGAAGTACAAAGGACCACTTGTCCAGGCCACTCCCTCACCCACTGGCTGCGGTTGGTTTCAGCATAGGCCTGAACAGGGCATAATCACACTGTTAAATGATACCCACAAGATCTTATTAATATTGGAAAATCAATTCACTAACTTCTCTCGATTGAGCAATCACATCCCTGACGCTGCGCAGCATCACATCCTCTACCTGCACCAGCCACTTCTCCACTGCCCCCTTGGCCTCCACCGTGGAAATGTTCTGAACAAGGGCAACACGCTCCCCTTCATTGCTGTACATGGCCTACAGGAGAGAATGGTTATTAGGTTGTCATTTTAATGATCAAATAAAATAGAGCAGAATGTGTACCTGGATATCCAAATTGGGTAAGAAATCCAGTTTAGAGATACCCTCAAAACACTTTTTGAGATGTGGCTGAACTCGTAAGGGATCCTTGGTCACTGACAAAATCTCCAACATTTCATCATTTGACAAGAAAAAGAACCTGATGGCAGAAATTATATTGTATTGTATTGTATTAGTGTACATTGTTGTACATTGTATTCAGAACTACAAAGTGCATTCATCAACTTACCTTGGAAAGAAAAGCCGCTTCTTTTCAAGATACGCATTTAGACCTTTCATAATAGTGTCCAGTAGAGTATTGGATTCCTGTAGCTTCTCAAGTAAACCAGGCAGTGATGTTGCTGATAGGATCTATAAAGGAAGCAGAGCATATTACATGTACTTTTAAAGGATTATGTTATGGCAATAACTCTAATAGCAACATTACGACATTTAATGTAATACATACCTTAGGGTCCTTGACACAGTGTCTCATGACCTCTTTCCAGACTTTGTCGACAGTTTGGAAAAGCCGTCCCTCCTCTGGAATCTGATGCATGATGTCCTGAGAGGAGAAAATGGGTTCCAGGTAAAGCCACTGGGCCTGCACTTTTAGCCACTCATCAATGGTTTCTTGGATACGAAGCAGCCGTTTTTCCCAACTCTGTATAAAAAAAGATAATCAGTTAATTTGAAATAAGCCCTTGTTTAAATATTTTTTGTAAAATGTCAGTTACATGCCTTGATTTCATGCTCAAACGGCTTAATAAATGGTGAGCCCCTCATTGTCTGAGTCTTAACTATTTGGTCATCCAGCATAGTTTGAATCTCATCCAGTGACGTTAGAATAGATACACCAATGTCTCTGTAGGGCTGATGGTGGAACGCAACACCATCCCATATGGTAACCATAGTCTGCATGGCTTTCTCAAGTGAAAACTCCTGCAATGATAAAGAAAACAGGATTATGGTGAAAATCTTAAAATTTAAGCACAATGTGACTTTAAATGTACTTACTTTACTAGCAGCTGCACTGACAGACTCGAAATTGTCTAGGTATGAGGCAAGGTTTTGTTTCAGGATTTTTCGTAGTGTTGTACCGGAGTCTGGAGTAAGGTCATGTCCTACGATTTTTGACATTTGGTCCCAGTGGCGTTGTCTGATGCCCGGATTGCACAGAATAGACACAAGAGGTACATGCTCCTACAATACAAGATGCATTGTTTAGCTCTCCAACAAGCATTTTAAGTAACTGCTACTTCTACTACCTTAAACTCTTTGATCTCTTGTAATACAGTACGGCACAAAGTTACAGTGGGACTCTCTTGTTTGCTTGAATCTTCATGACCAGGCTTTTGTTTTGGTTTCTTCTCACCCTCTTGTCCAACTTTACTCTGTCTCTGTTGGAAAAACTTTAACATCTTGAAAATGTCCCTGAAGAATTCATCAACCTCCACCTCCATGCTTTCTCCGTTCAGGCCCTGGAAAGATCCATCCATCCATCTAAACAGAGACACTGTTAATGTCACATATTTGTTACTACAACAAATCAACTAAAAAAACAAACAGTAAATCCAACCTTTTTTCAGTGCGCTGCCATTTCAGCACAAGCCCAAACAGTTTCTGGTAAGGTTCAATGCTCTCTTTAATAACAGTCACTTCTGGGTAACTGGTTTGCTCCATTTTGTAAAGCGTTTCTTCTTTATTGATGTATTCTATAGCTTCCTCTGCCTCCCTGATCAGTTTCTGAACAGTCCTGATATCTGCCACATACTGCAAGAAGACCAGTTACAGGACCAGTTATATATAAGGTTTAGAAGACATAATATACATGACCATATTTGGCGATATAAATTTGTATTTTTTACCTGTGGAATCAGATCCAGCTCTGAACATTCTGGGAAGTCCAGAATTCTGTGGGCTAATTTAGCCAGCTCTACCAATAGTTTTTCTCTTCTGGCAATCAGCTCATGTTCTCCTTTATGTTTAGCTTTCTCGATCACCTAGAAAACAACGTCATAGTATATTACAAAAAACAATGATTTTACGGTACAGTATATGGAGAGAGAAGAGGATTACCTCATCATTAAGTTCAAATGCCTGTATGATGTTTTGTGGCCACAGAAATACAGTTGCACAAAGTTCCAAATCATCAGGCTCAAATATTTGGACATCCAGAAGGTATAGTAGTCTTTTAAGGGATTCCTGGTGCAGATACATTATAGACAGTATGTTATATGATGGAAAATGACTGGAAATTCTCATTAGTAGAAGCTAAAGTGTTTTACTCACAAATATTTTCTTCTGCAGTTGTGAGAGACCTGTTGTTTTTGTAAAGTTGATGTATTCAATCATTTCAGTCATCTCTTCTGTGCTCTCTGGTACTTTCTGAGCATTCTTCTGGATTGCTTCAAATTCTGAACAAATCCTTCAAAACAAACAGAGACGATGATGTAAATTACATATGGAGGCCTATATATAGCATTTTGTGCAATGAATTGATACTTAAACCACTTACTCCAAATTAAGCACTCTGTGATTGTTAACTAGTTTCTTGATGAGTACTTCAGCAAAGTGTTTAGCTTTGTTGGCCAGACCCTGTTTTAGTTCTTCACAATCCAGATGGACCATTGTGAAATGGGCTTTGGTTGGAAGGTCGATAATCTCTTTGGACAAATGACGGAACTCCTCCACTTTCTTAAAGTATCACACGAGTTATATATTTTGAATAGCTACCATAAAGTCTACCTTATTTTTAAATAAGTACCTGAGTATATTCTTTAAAAGAGTGCTCTTCCTCTATGAATACTATCACTTGCGTTTGTGCAGTTCCATTAACAAGCCATGCATATTTTTCAACTGTAAAATTAAACAAAGATGAGAAAAATAGATCTAGTATAAAATAATTATTGTAATTTTGCATTCTGTAAAAAATACATAATTTGTACAATATTACCGTAACTCTGGAAATGTTTGTCTGGTTCCTCTAAATTTTTTTCTACAGCTGTCTTCAATATGGCATTGGCACTACCCAAAATATGTTCAGCCACTTTAGCGTCCACAAATGAAGATGTTGACTGAGCTAACCACGATTGGACAGTCTGTACTTTCTTTAGAAATATATATATATATACACACACACCATTAAATTACAAATGTTCACTGTTCAAACAAAATCAGTCTGAGCCACTTACCTGCAGTGTACTTGTTATTGAATTAAGAATCCCAAAAATGGCTTCCCCTAGATCTGGCAAGGTTGGGTAAATCTCCATCTTTTCATCATCAAATGTCAGAGACATTCTGAACAAAGGCAGGTTGTGCTGATTCTTTTCATCAAATAGACTGACATATTGTTCTACACTTGTATGAAGCAGGGATTTAAGCTGTAAAATATTATACCCAAGTTTGAATGTGAAAAAAATTGCTGTATATCCAAGTATTTGAGTTTAAACATCAAAAATGCCACAACAATCTCACCATATTGGACATAAGAGTGGATGCACAGTTGTAAAAAGAGTCCAATTTCTCTTCTTTAATGCCCTTTACCATGTCTTTTGAGGTTAGCAGATGGATAATTTTAGGAAACCAAGTGTTCATTATACGGTCTTCTGTTCTCTTGCATTCCAGTGCCACTTTATTGTGTAAGCTTTTACAGTCCACGGGCCCTGAAGCTCTGAATAAACATTAGCCATAATAAATCATTTTACTATTAGATTATTATTAAGACCAGTGCAATTTTATTACCTGTATCCTGACAGATCAACTAAGACTATTGGAGAAAATGTGGCATAACTGATGTCCAATATTATTTGCATTACTGGATGAAGAATGTGCAAATTTGCTTTGATTTTCCTGTGGCTTTGGACAAAGCTTTTGTGCCAAGGTTGTGAGAAATCCAGAATTCTATTGCACAAGACAAAATATTTACAATGTGTTGTGTAGATTAATGCATTTTTGTAATTTGAGTAACTTACTCAGGGGGAGTAACTTCCTGTCTCTCAGTCTTCTGTTTGTGTGGTTCTTTTAAAACTGAGCCCACTGACGACAAAATATATTAAAGTAACCAATTATTTTAGTGGCAAACACACACTTAAGAGAAAATACATTTTTAAATATAGAAATACCTGTATGCTTGACAATTGCGTTATGGAAGTCCTCACTCACTTCTGTGCAGAGCTCCTGTAACAGTACCCGTGTTCTTGTAGTATTTTTAAGCTCTGGCAAGAGTCGGCCAGTGATGGAGTCAAGACACTCTTGTTGAATTGGAGCAAATGGACCACTTTCCACACGTTTCTTTAAGAATGCATAATTCATCTGAAAATAGAAGGAGCAAAGGGTATTACTCACAAGAAGTCTATTAATGACATAAACTGGCAAACCAACCCGTTCCTTCTGGTCTTCACTGATCATCTATGATTAATTTGAAAACAGTGTGTTAGGGGGATGCTTCAAATAAATAATATTTTACGTAGACTGTGTCTAACTGTGTATTTCTTACTGAAGGTGGAAAGTGTGGCTCTGGTGATGAGATCTCGGGTTCCCTGTCCAAGCCCTGCCTGCAGGCATCCATTGCCCTGGACACCCTGTGTCATACAGAGCATGGCTGGTAATACAACTGCTTTAACTAACATTGTCATTTACTGCAATTGTTTCTAACATGACAGAAAACTTACAATAACAATCGGCGTTGGTCGTTTTGCATTTTCTTTTTTCGACGCTTCTGAAGTTTCTGATCAATCAACATGCATGTCTCCTTGACAGCGTCGACCTGCTTTGTGTCAATTGGTGGCAGGACTGGGAACTTTGACAAACTATCCACTTCTCTGCCTTTGAAAGTTCTGTTGGAGGTTGCCATTTTTGACAACTAAACACTGACATGAAAGGAAATCATTAACGTTAGTTTCAAGTTTTTAATTTTAATATATATTTTACCTGTGGAAACGTCTGGCTTGTTGTTGATGTTGTTTAGTCAATGGTTCGTGAAGATAAGAGGCGAGCGAAATTTATGAACTGTTACTATGGCAACGCAAAACAGGAGGCGGGGCTGGAAGTGAAGAAATACTGTTTTCTTTTAACGTTAGCGTTACAACAAATATCAACAATCAATTTTACTGCAAGCAGATGAGAAATAATTTAAGAAAATGCAACAAAAAGTTTGCAACTTAGTTGAATATTTTCTGAAGTCTATAGATGGCGCTGCTGAACCTGACTTGGCAGTTTGACAAAAATTACCGGAAGTTGACGAACAACTTGCCCCGCTAGCTTACTGCTAGCTCATTAGCTGTCGCCGACGTAGCGCAACAATATTTAAGGTAATATAACTTTTTTTTAAAAATCTGATTGTAAGCTTTGATTGATTGAAAATATAAGAAAGCCTAGAAGAAACACCCGAAATTGATTTGACCTAAGTAGGCAATGTTAATCCCAAGAAAATACAAAGAATTGCATTTACAACTACAGTTAGTGTAACGCTAGTTGTTATTATAGGCCTTGACATCAGTATGTTTCGAATAAACGGAACTAGGTTAACTAGCGAAATTATATCAGTATGTATTCAAAGCAGAAAGAACGTGCTTGATTAGACCAAACTCGAGCTTAATTTTTTTTCCCTTTCAGGATAATGAGTTATGCGGAGAAACCAGAGGACGTAACAAGAGAGGAATGGATGGATAAGATCAACAACGTTCACATTCAAAGAGCCGATATGAACAGACTAATAATGAATTATTTAGTGACCGGTATAGTTTATTTTTTTTTTGTTATTCATTATTTCTTTATTCTATTTTTCTGTCAATTTATATGTTTTTTTTCTGAATGGCATTACATACATTGTTTTTCTTTTCCAGAGGGCTTTAAGGAAGCTGCAGAGAAGTTTCGAATGGAGTCTGGAATTGAGCCTTGTGTAGATTTGGATTCTCTTGATGAACGGATTAAGATCAGGGAGATGATCCTGAAAGGGCAGATCCAGGATGCTATTGCACTTCTTAACAACTTGCACCCAGAACTGCTGGACACCAATCGTTATCTTTACTTTCACCTGCAGGTATGCTTTGGAGTGAACAAATGATGCATACTTACCAGTTGATCATCATGTTGCTCACTTGTTGCATTTTTTTTTTTTTACAGCAACAACATTTGATAGAGCTCATTCGTTTACGGGAGACTGAAGCGGCCCTTGAGTTTGCCCAGGCCCAGTTAGCAGAACAAGGCGAGGAGAGTCGAGAATGCCTGACTGAAATGGAAAGGACACTTGCACTTCTGGCATTTGACAACCCAGAGGAATCCCCTTTTGGAGATCTGCTCAATATGATGCAAAGACAAAAGGTACAATTTTCCAAACAACTTTTAGAAGAACAGTTTATTTGGTAATCATCAATACATTTATTGTGTGTTGTGTTTAATAAATAAGCTGTCCATTACATCAAGGCATTTTTATGTAATGGAGAGGTTTTTTTTTTGTTTTTTTTTTAACTACTTATGTATGGACTGTTTATGTATTGATTTTTTTTTTTTTTAGGTATGGAGTGAAGTAAATCAGTCTGTGCTAGACTATGAAAACAGAGAATCCACTCCCAAACTCGCCAAACTCCTCAAGCTACTACTGTGGGCTCAAAATGAGCTCGACCAAAAGAAAGTGAAGTATCCCAAAATGACAGACCTCAGCAAAGGCACCATTGAAGACCTGAAATAAGGAACCTTCACTGAACTACAGCATTTGAGATTGGACTGCTCTTTACTTAATTTATATGTCAACAAACTTGCTCATTTAGTACACCCTTTAGTTTTGTAAGGGTTGCTTTTTGATACTTTCATAACCCAGAATGTTTGAATTTGGATAAATGGTATTCAGCATAACACACATATCCATGTTTTTAACTGTTGTTTTTACTCACATTTATGCATTGAAATATTATTTTTGTATTTCTCATTATTGGTTCTGTTAAATATTTTTTCTGTCTAGTGACAGAGAAAGTTGGAAAAAGGAAGTTTGAATGAAGCCTAAATTAGGCTCTCACATCTGACTGTTATTGTGACTACTTGCAGGGGGCTTATTAATAACACCTGAAACAACACATTACATTTCTTTAAAACACCCACACTTCAACTAATGTTCTGTCTTTGACATATTGCTGGTGTTGTTGATCTGCTGTGAGTTTTATAGGTATGCAAATTTTTATTTTTGATTAATTTGCTGTTGGCTATATCAGCGCTGTTGAAGCTGGATTTTGAAAACCTTTCACTGCAGTGTAAATGCAACTCTTTCTTACTGTAAAATATATTTATTGTTGGAAAACATGTGAACAGAACCTTGTACAACTCAAATGTACATAAACAGAATTTTAAGAAACTTAACTTTAGGACTTCTGCCTAGTATATATGATCTGCTATTTTTTCCCCTGTGTTATTTTGCAATTAAAGCGAGTCGTAACTGGTGACGCTGCTGCCATAGAGTCTTTATTGTTTATTCTATTCTTTTCCACTTTTAATGTTTCTGTTTATTCCCAATCACTATTTGGAAATGGCATCCTAGAATATTATTTAAAATAGTATTGACTATAGTAGAACAGCACCGTTTCAGGCAGGCGGAGAGCGCACATCCTCGTGTCCTCTGGCCCTTTAAACAAAAGCACCACCATAACCCCCTCCGCCGTGCTTTTCATAACCAACCTGACCTGTCCTGCATCGTCATGATTTTAAGATGAAGACCGAAGTCATTTCTTGGACAGAAACGTAAAATATGGGGGAAAGACGCGCGTGTCAACAACAACATACATACTTCCTGAAATACCCTACGGATCGGTGAGATTATTGCGTGGCTGAAAAGAGGCTGGCTTTGAAGAAAACTGACACGTGGATTACTCCTCCTCGGCATCAGGAAAATACAGCCTCTCTTTTAGCCTGCTCCGTTACCATCGCCTGCTCGTTCATTACTACAAAGACCCTTTTTAACTCACAGCCTGGGTCGCTTTTTTACGGATACTATGTAAAAGCGCACTGTAGAGAGTTGGACTACATTCACTCTTCTTTGGCGTGCGTAATCAACGAGTAAACAGCCGTAGGAAGGAAAGAGAAGAAGGCTGCCATAACCTTGCGTTGAATGGCAGTAATTCAAAAATATGGCAAGAACCACAATCCAGATTTGGTCTGCTACAAGGAAAACCATCAGCCCAACAAGCACGGTGGAGCTACCGCAGTGTCTCACAAGAAATGGACCGAGCAGAGCACATACTGGTCCAGGTAATATGCGATCATGTGAAGGATTTGACCCCGGGGAGAACAGATTTTGGTCAAATGAAGGAAAAAAAAGTTTCTAATTAAACCATTGTAACGTGGCATCATCATAACCATCACATTTCCTGTTTCAGTTTTGTTAGTTAGTCTGTTTGGTTGTTTTTTTTACCCTGTTGTCGACCATTGCTTTGTTTTTATTTTGTTATAATTACAGAACACCTACTTTGAAAAAAAAAAAATGAGGGGGCTTTAAGGACCTTGTTATATAGTTTTCATTTAGTTTTAAAACTATATAAAACTGGCCTGAAAGTCGCAAAGTGTGTTAAGTTATCAGGGAAGTGGCACTGATCCTATCTCAGAATGTGACACATATCTAAGCAAACTTTGGTATAATTGAGTACCAGCAGCCTGTTTTCATACATATATCTTACAATAGTCGAAAGAATAATCTAATCATTTGTTTATTTGTTGTTGTTTTTTCACTCATTGAATAAAATACATTTTATTAACGGCATAAACATACTTTTAAAAAAATATTATAGAAAATACACCTCTAAAGTCTCTGGAAACTTTGTTAACTTGGTTGTGATAATTTCATCCTGTCTTGTTGCAGGCCCATGGCGAGGTTATGGACTGTGGTGTTGTTCTTTGGGACATGTCTGCTGTACTGTGCCCGGATGACCATGCCCATCTGTGCGGTCAGCATGGCAGAGCAATTCCACTGGAGCCACAAGGAATCCGGCATGGTCCTGGGCAGCTTCTTCTGGGGCTATTGCTTCACCCAGATCTTTGGAGGCTATGTCAGTGATCGGTAAGAGACAGTCTTAAATAGTAGGGTCCCCGAAATAAAGACCTTGTGTTAATGTCATATGTCCTGTTTGTGTGTACCCCATGGTATAATAATAATAATAAAAGTATGCTACAATAAATTTGTGTGGATAGAGTTGGAGGGGAGAAGGTCATGTTGTTGTCAGCTGCAGCCTGGGGATCTATGACAGCATTTACTCCAGTTCTGGCCCACTTCTGCTCTCAGCCAATTCTGTCAATGACTCTCGCCAGATTCCTGATGGGATTGCTACAAGGTGAGCTTATTTTGTTGCTACATGATTCATTTGTTGTGCTAACCAAACACATTCTATCTTCCTGGAAAAACTTGTCTGATCACATGTCCTAGATTCCATTAGATAAATAGTACCTTTTCTTTCTAGGTCAAATACTTAACAACAATATTTATTGTTGATATAAGTGATTAATAGTTTTAAAAATGCAACAGAAACTTACTTAACACAGTAAGCTAAATACTCATGGTTGTTGTGTTGTAGGTGTACATTATCCATCCTTGGCTAGTCTATGTTCTCAAAAGGTGGTGGAAAGTGAACGAGGTTTCCTTATGAGCACTGTTGGTAGTGGCTCCTACCTGGGGTGAGTCTTACCTTTATTTAAAGTATGCAAAACATTTTATGCATTGCTTAAGTGGTTACTGTGTCATTTCTCTGTTGTTTTATTTGGCTGTGTTTTGATGAGACATTTGATGTTGCATTTATTTAGCACGCTGGTGATTGGTGGAGCTGGCTCCTTCATGTTGGACCTGTACGGCTGGGAAAGTGTTTTTTATGTGTCTGGGCTGCTCTCCGTGCTGTGGGCCTACTGCATGTGGAAGTATCTCCTCAAAGGAGAAGGCAAGGAGTGTTTCTACAATACTGGATTGAATAATTTACATAATTCTCCCATGTTAAGATTGTGACTGCATTATTGCTATAAATAAAGCAGAAATACTCCTTGTTCTTTAGTAATACTGAGGCACAAAGATTTCATTTAAATTTGGAAAAAAACTAAACTAGATGAGGGCAGAATTAAAATAATATTGACTAAATTAGGCTTCATTTTTGTAACTGTATAATGTTAATGCATGCATGATCTGTTTTGTATTTTCAGGTCCTGTCATTACCCTTGAATCCTTAGGAAGCAGCAAGACCCAAACCAAACTCACTAAAAGACACTGGCTGCGGCTTTTCAAACAGCCAGCTGTCTGGTAAGCTCCTTTTAAATTGAACCCTTATAAACAACTTCAGTTAAAATTTTAACAGGAAATAACTCTTTCTTTCTGTGCCGGACAGTGCTGTAATTATTGCACATCTTTGCACAGCGAGCACCTTCTTCACTCTTTCGTCCTGGCTGCCGACCTATTTTAGAGACACCTTCCCAGATGCCAAAGTAATAACACACTGAAGGCACATTTGTTCCTTTTTGATCTGACATTTGACGCAAAGATTAAAGAGGAAATAATTTTACCTGTCAAACATCATAAACAATTCCCAGCTTTTTTACAGTTCAAGTTGAAACATGATTTTTTTTTTTCTCTCCAGGGCTGGGTGTTCAATGTCATTCCCTGGGTGGTGGCAATCCCTTCATCTGTTTTAAGTGGGTGCCTCTCTGACCACCTCATCGGTCAAGGTAACGCATTCAAAACCTATTTTCATCATTTCCAACACTGTGATGTCCACAGTAGTCATTTCCTTGTTTTATTTTCTCAGGTTTTGATACAGCTTCTGTCCGTAAGTTTATGCAGGTAAACTACAAGTATATTGTATCTTTTTACAAAAAATATTGATGAGATATTCAAAAAGTTAACATTTTTTACTTTTACTGCTGTCCAGCAATATACAGACATGCATACTGATACTATTGAGCTATTTTTCTCTAATTTGCTGTAATCTAATTTGCAAATTTACTTAAGTGTCTCTGATCATAAGTCAGTGAGACCTATGCCCTAGTTTTTATAGTTTTGCATTTAGGAGTGTTCACATTCATCATGATTATAGGGCAATGGGCGTACAGACAGATTATTACATGAACTAATTTTAACTACTACTAAACTAGTCCTAGGTTTTTGGTCCGACTGAGCTCAGATTTGGCATGACACATGAAGTTCATAACAACTAACATGATCTTAATGTCTCTGAACATTGTTTCTTCAAAAAAAAAATTAACTATGAATAAATCAATACAGATGTTTTATGTTTGTGCAGTTCTTCTCCATGGGGCTGTCCAGTGTGTTTACCCTGTGCCTCTGTGGTAAAACAACATTTTCCTGGGCTGTAGCACTCGTGTCTATCACCATGGGCCTCCACACCTTCAATTACAGGTATGAACAAACAAACACACGTCATATTCTCGTCATAAGGCACAAGATGTTACCTGTCAAATTACAGATTTAAATAGGGTTTGTGGTAGTTTGTAATAGTTAGTGACATTACATTCTGTATTGATTTCCTGATTCTATTGGGAGGCTTCTTTGTCATACCAACTATTACCTATTCTGATATTATTCTGATAATTATTATAGTAGATTTAGTAGATCTTATATCACAATTCCACAGCTGTTTTAGACATGTGTTGTTGGTTGTTTTTATGCTGGAAGCTCTCACTGTCCTAAAGCAGGAAAGGTTAGTCTGGCAATTCAGAATTTAAGACTATTTTAGATTGCCAAATATGCCATAATAAAAAATGTTTTATAAAAAGTAAATTAAGTTTAAAAGTTTTTAATTGGTAAAACCCCATTTACCTTCTTTTCTCACGTTATATACTGACGCCCTTGTTCCTCTAGTTGGAGACATTATCTTTCTTCTTCTTGCAGTGGTGTATCAATAAATGTCCAAGATCTCGCGCCTTCATGTGCTGGGTCATTATTTGGTATGTTTCATCAAATATTTTCCATGCTTTCTGACCAAATATATTTTAATGATTCATAATTTTCTTTACAGGTGTTATGAATACATGTGGCGCTTTCTCAGGTGAGTAGCTTAAAAACACTAAATACTTCTAAAACCATTACAGTTTGTTCTAAATCATTTCTCATAGTAAATTGTTCATAATTCTGTCCTCCTGAGATCCATTGTCACTCAAACTTGTCTCTATTGCACCATACATATTTGATCAAGAGTACTGCAGATCAGAAATACAGAGGGATGACAGTTAAAGTTCCTGTGGGTTGCATTGAATAGAGTGGCATTTTGCTTTTGAAGTGATGTGTACTACAATAGATCTGCTTCTCTGTAGGGGTCTTATTGGTGTATTTCTCGGGGTATCTGATTGAGACCACCGGATCTTGGACATCTGTTTTTGCACTTATCACCACACTGAACCTGCTTGGACTCGGCATCTTTCTGGCCTTTGGAGAAGCCAAACGAGTGGACATTACCTCCAGCAAGGGCCGCTATAACAACATCCACATTTAGGTCAGCAGTCACATAAAGACATTGCCATATTGGCAAATGCCCAAACACAAATGTTACTCAAGAATATTGTGCAAAATGCTATGCAGGGATCCAAGGCTTTAAACTGGGAAAGTTGTATTAGTGAAACTTTTTTTTTCTCCCCTGTTCTGCACACGACTACACTTAAGTGTCCATTCTTACATGGAGTTTATGAAGTACATAATTGCAAGGGTCAAAGATCTAACAAAAGGAATGGTCCACAATGGAAAATGAGTGGAATCTTCAGGTCTTTAGAGGTTATGGGGTTTCTTCATGTGGATATTTTTAATACAATGATATGCTCTGTTTAGTGTAGCACTCTCCTCTTATGTCATTGAATGTGTTCCTTTGTGGGTTAAAAAGGACATTGTTATGGAAAGCCAATACTAGAACCTTTAGATTGCCTTTTAAAGTAAAGCCCTGTTGTGTCTAAATTGGGACACATAGTGAAATGGGTATAAAGATTAGGGCATGGACTAGTATGGCATTCTGATGGTTTACTGACCTTGCCCAAAAGTTTATTTATATGTGCAGTATTGCTCTGTCCTTCTGTTGTCGCAAAGAGTTCTTCGTGTGGCACCTATTCCGAGGGCGGCATTGTCCCCGTCTTATTTATCCCATATGGGACTAGCACAGAGAGCACAATGACTTGTAATTCTTTGGGATTCGTAATGCACTTCAGTATTGTGCTCACGCCCAAAGACAGAAACTTTTCTAAAATGGAGTTGTGCTTATGCAGTGTTACAGAATGTGTTGCTACACTAGAGTACTGAATTTCTAACCAAAGGCTTATATCCAAAGAGCATGTATAGAGACAGACATGTGACACTTGGTTCCTAAGGGGCAGCACTTTTTCTTTTTTCAACATTTGACTCAGAGAGCTTTCTTATTGACATCTCATTATTTGGTGACTAAGGATGTTGTTTCCTATGCCTTTTTATAGTCTTCATTCTTTTTCTGCTTTCTCGTCCATTGATTTCAAATATGGTTACTGAAAGTATGCTAAGAATGTTTAAGTTGGAAGACCAAAGTTAATATTTAATGATTTATGATTGTATTTAGTCAAAATACCTCAATTAATTATTGTCAGTCATTTATTATTTATAAATTGTGCATTTTAATATATGTATAGGGGTTTTTTGTTTTTGTTTTATGAAGGGCATGCAAAGGCCTTTATAGATTTAAACAGTTTATGAAACAAAACAATCATTAAATGACTAGAATGATATATCAGAATTTAAATGAAGTATTGGTTTCTGAATTAATCTCTAAATTTCACACAGAATTTAAATGGCAAAAAACAAAGACAAAATAACTCCAGTAACAGTGGACTCATATCAATTTGTTTTCCAATGTTTTATTCACTGTTGAACATTGGATTTGATACCTGATTTATTGTTATACTATTGTTTACTAATCAACAAAAAGGTAAAAGGCCAACATTTTTCTCTTACCACTAAATATTCATCTTGTTGCAGGCACAATCTCCTTGTTTAGGGTACTGAGTTTTCAAATCGATTTTGTTTTTAGTTACTGTAGTTCCAATGCTTTGTGTCAAACTGACCTGAAGAATGTTACTGATCTGAAACCATCTATTTAAAGCCTTTAAAGTCTTGGTCTTGTCGTGTTTCAATAAGAATATAACATTCTGAAATCAGTGCAGATATTACTCTAACAAATATTTAAACAAATCATTGTTCATTAATTCTTTGTGGAAAGTTTACATTTTTATGTTTTTCTTACTAATTTAGTCTTTTCCCTTCAGATGTTGGAGTCGATCTCCAAATATGTATACATTTTTACACCAGATGCCTCCACTCACTCTTACTTTTTGTCTGGTCTTTGGAAGAGTAGGGAGAGCTTGTGTCATTAGTTTTTAAGCTTTGACATTCAAAAACATAGTGATTAGGAACCGCACTAACCATATGCTTCATTACATTGATCAAATCAGTTAACATCAATGCAGTGGGTACATGTTATGCAATGCAATTTGGTCATTTTAACTCTGACAAAGCCAGCTCTGTGTCTGTGATGTTGGGCCTAAAGGGTACATTCATGACACTTTATTAGTCCCGTTCACATGTTGAGTGCAAGAATCTCAAAATGTAAGCTATGTTTTCTAAAAGACTTTTACAAATAATTTTGATAATATGTATATTACGTCTTACATATAACTTAAATGCAAACAATTGCGTTATTGTAATGCTTTCATATTGTATTGATCAAGAGAAAATTAAGATGGAATAAATATATTTTGGTCAATTTCTGATGTGTTTTTATTTTACAGTTTTGAAGCCATATTAGGTGTAATACTACACATCATTTTCAATATATAAATAGCCAATAGAATATATAAATATCCAATAGAAATGTTTTTGACATTTACTTAAACTATTTTTAAAACTTCTGGATCAATTAATAGACCTATCTTGGTAATGTTATTTCTTAAATATTTGCAGGTCCAAAGATTTACAACAGAATGTATGAGTTAGATTAAACAAATTCCCAAGATCGCAAATGTCTTCTCATCTGAAAAGTATGTAGTAGGCAAATGGACTATTTGCCATATGACCATAACTGTGAGGAAGCAACAGCAAAGGAAATTCGCCTGTATCCTAGATCCACGACTGTATCATGTGGTGTATTACTCTCATCTACCACCGAGCGGCAGTAGTGGATTAACAATGAAACAAAGTACAGTAGACTATATTGCGCGGGTTAAATCGTATCCCAAAGTATACAAAGATTCAATTACTTGAGGTTTAGTGGTGACTTCATGTCTAAGTCTGTTTGTGTGTACAGTCTAGACAGAGTGAGGCTTCACAATGGGCAAGAACAATGAATAAACATGCCTCACAAGTTTAATCCTTTCTATAAATGCTTCAAATGTGTGCTATGCTCCCTATGGGTCAGGTTTGGCCCTCTGCAGATTCCACATTGCCCACTTCACCAGCTCAATCCGGGTCCGGGATCTGAATCTGGATTTGGGGCCAGCGGGACGTACAGTATGGGGTGGCACCATATGGCATGATGCTGTGTGCCATGTTGGCTAGCTCGCACTGCCCACGTGTGAACGGCCAGACGCTCGTCAACCATCAGCCCAGCCCACTCCTCGTGCATGGATCCATGTCCTCGTGGGACAGAGACAGGGATGCAGGTTACCATGGAGACGTGTGGAAAAGATGAGACAGGAAGGGAGTTTGAGGAAGTGGTACTATACTAAACTACTACACTGTGAAGTAGGCAGCTAAAAGTTCTAAAATTGGACATTTTATCTAGCTACAGTGTGGGTTACTTGCTTTTTACAGGCCTAAACTGTGTTTATGTATTACCAGTAGGCCTACTCCTGAGCCTACAATTAACACAATGTAGGCCATGTAGTGTGACACCTGTCCCTCTCTTTCTTTGTCCTGCACAGACCCTCATGCAACTTATTTACACAATGTCACACTTTTTCATTAACGTGGCATGAATGATAAAAAAAAAAACATTTTTCTTGCAAGGAAAAGGAAATCAATATTTTTTGGGTGTACTGGCACTCAGGGTATGTTAGCACCTGTTATTCCTATCTCTGAAAACATTCAAAACATATGGTGTTAATGCATTTATTGTTAAGGAACTTAAATTACCTGAGTCAGTCCCTCCATACATACATAGGAGACTGAGTAAAATAACATTAAATCCAAACATACTTAAGATAAGCAACTAGACTATTTGAACTACCCTGTAACTTCCCAGCTCTGGTTTTAAGCAACTAAAATATCAGGTCAGCTAAAAGTCATCAGAAGTGGCCTTGAATGTACAGTGGACATTATGGACCACTGTTAAAAAGGTGGCACTGGCTGGAGTGGCTCTTGTGGGAGGAATGGTGTTGTAAAAGCAGATATAATCATGATGAGTGGTCCAGTATTTAATTAGCAGAGATGAAACTAGAAAAAAGGGGGTAGTGCAGCACAAACCATCCCCCACCAAGTTGTCAGCTGGCTCCAGTCTAACTCAGTAAAAGCCATCAAAAAGCCAGAGATACGTGTAAATGAAATAGACCCATTAATTAGTAATTAACATCAAGTTAATGACATTTTAGGGTGTCGCCTCGCCTCCTCTGTCCTTCCTCTAGTGGGTGCTGCCTCTCGGTGCACTCCCATATCTGAATGCTAATTAGTGCAGCTTTAGTGGAGAGATATACCTTTGAATATAAGCCTACTTTAAGAGTGGTCATTGTTGAAGAGGATTAATCACTGAGCCGTAATAGATCAGTAGTGTGTCTCTCCTCAGAGGAACCTGATATGGGACCAATGACAGGTTTATGTGCTAATTGCATTCTGCCTGTTAGCCCACCAATACCCCCATTTAGTTAAAACGTATTCTGAATGAGTGATGTGGTATAAAGTGTCTCAGAAGACAGACAAGACAATAGTATCATTGTACTGTACAGCGGGCTCTGATAGGCGCTGAAGTAGGCTACTGTTGAAACTACTATATATTTTTCAAAGTGTCATGGTGTGTAGTTTCAGCTGTTTTGTGTTCTTGGGGAAGACATCTACTCCAGTTAGACTTGTGGATTCACAAATCTGACAAATTACTCTGACACATCCTCACCAAACGTATATTTTATGTGTTAAAACAGTTCAGCTGAACAGATAGAAGTTAAAGTTCCAAGCACTGTCTTTGCAAGCCTAGAGGAAACAAATATATTTGAAATACTGTCACCATTGCTGAACAATTTCTATTCAAGTAAAAGTTCTGACTGATGCAATTATTTTGTAATTCTACTATCCAGTACTGCTATGTCAAGCTATTTCCAATATTGTAAGGTTCAGACTGGATGTAGCCGACAGGTCAGATTTGGTAGGCAGACCATACAGTGACAAATTCAGGTTTACAGTTTCCATATAAAAGTTTATCTGCATTTTTACAGTCCTTGCCCAACAAAATCTGACATGTTTGGTATTATGCAACTGGAAATTTACCTTTGTAAAACTATTTAATCAAAAGTATCACATTATTTTCCACCAATATTTTTCTCTCAATATAATTTTGTAACATTTGCTTGTGTGTGTTTATTTGACAAACTGTTCTGATCCACATTTGACCCTTTTAAATCCACACACACACACAGACACACACCAGTCTCCCTGAAGTGAATATGTTGATTTGTGTCATTAAACCCCATCAGCTGTGTGCCTCCTGTTAGACATATGGCCCGTGTTAAATGGAAAGAGCAAAATGAGCTGCGTTCGAGAGGGGCATCATTTTAATAGAACCCAGAGGGACAGGCCACACCTGCGCAATAAAAACATGAAACCATCAGCTCAATGGACAGATGAGGACCGAAGAGAGGATTGGACAATCCTCTGCATGTATTTTAGATCTAGATTTGAGTCACATTTTGAGTATATTGAGTTTTTACGTGTGTCGCTGGTGTAAAAATAAGTACTTAAGTACTTCTTCAGGTTAGATCTGATTATACGCACTATGACAGATTTCTGTGATCTTTTATATTTGTTGTGATCGTACAAATTTATTAAACAAGTTCCTAATTTTAGTTACATATTTTGTAGCCAAACTAGGCGATTTTATCCACAGTTTTCCATGTGTTTCCAATAATCAATATATATGTATTAAAATAACATCTTTATCAATGCTTTTTTGCAGTCCCAGCTACATCACTTTTGGTTCATTTGAATGCTCTTCAAAAAAGCAGCACAGATTTCAGTATTTACCGTTATATAAGCCAGCAAACAAGTAAGCAAACGCTCTAACGGTCCAAACCAGACCTCCCTGCTGAGAGGGACGGCAAGTGCTGGAGTTTCTGTTTAATTAAACAGCAATAGAACAGTCGACAATAATTGTGCCAAATAAATCTGTATGAAGATTTAAGTCCATTATATACAACATAAAATATATCAAACTATTTTTTGAGGAAAAAAAATATGGCACACCCCATTTGTGAGCTGGGTGTTTTTAATACAAACATTTTGAAGGAGGTGTTTCTAAGCATTTGACCACCAAACGACCACCAAACCAACAACTATATGTAAGATGAATTAGTGACAACATTACACTTACAAAAAAAGTAGATTTTGTGTCAAATAAATCCAGCTAATATATTGACCATCTTGTCAAACGGATTTTATAATGTGGCAAAACTGACAACTTTTTGAGATCTGCGTTTATATATCGTTCTGAGAGCTCTGTCTGCTTTAGTGTGAAATAATGTTTTTCTTTTCTTCTTCACGGCACAGATTTTTCCTCTACACAATATAAAAAAAAATAAAAGTAGTTTGCTCTGTCTGTAAATGAATAATTATTATACGTTTTAAGAGTAGAAATGATTGTACTTTATTGTTTACACGTAGCTTACCAGTTGCATGCTTTGTTTGTGCACGTTACAAATTATAATATTTCTCAAAATAAAAATTGCATTGAAAATGATCTGTAAAGTGGTTGTTGATTGCTTGTGTTTCAGTGTGATCTTTTGATAAAGCTTTGTTATCAACGTCAATTATTGTATCCAAATATTGATAGTACAATCTGAATACGATCTGAATAGTAATGCCATGTTTGGAGGTAGTTGTCTGTTTGTGTATGCACACGAGGAGGTTAAACGCCTCCCGCCACAGTCACTGCCCCCCCTCCCCCCTCTCTCTGGCTTTAACACACTCACATCCCTCACACCACCAGATCTCCTCTTTTTACCCGCCTGCTCTTTACTAAAGTTTGGCTGTCAATCAGCTCTGGCCTCGGGCAACAGGCACTGATGAAAAGACCCCCGAGACAAGGAGACCCAAATTAGATTTCAATAAGGATGTTGAATATTCATATCAGGCAAACATCTAAAGGTAAATGCTTTTTGATCTCGCCTCACAAATATCACTTGTGTGCTTTCCCAGGTCCTGACGCTGTGGTTCTCTCGCTGTTTTCTCCCCTCAGCCCTGGTCCAAGCCTGGTCTGCGCACTGGCTGCCTCCTCGGGGGATGCAGTGGAATAATGATGATGGAGCTACAAAGGAGAAAAAGGGCCATAATGAATGTTTATACTAAAGGGACCCAATAGAAAGGGCACCAACCGCACTAAGTATTCAGTAATTAGTATTTAGCAGAAGTTGATCAGTGCTCAGTGAAACACACACACAGATGAACAGACAGCAAGGTTGGGGCACAGGAGCAGAGGCATTTGTAAACTTTGGACTGAATGCTCATGACAGGAGCAGTCACAACACACTTTCATTTGAGCTGTCAGAGTGTTTACTTTATTTATATAATTGACTTGCCCCAAAATGTCCACAAGGTTTTTCAATACACAAGTTACTTGCTTTTAATTTAAAATTAAAATACGGTTGTTGTTGATGGATACAAAAGAGATTTCCTTACCTCATACATTGTGTAATAGAAACAAGTAAAACAAGCATCCTAAATACCCTAAAGAAATTGCCATCACTTCCACCTTGTCGGACATGGGACATGCAGGGCGGGTGGAGGAAGGGGTGGGGGTTGTTGTGTGGTGGGGAGGTGAGGAGGGGTATAGCCCGAGGCTTTTGTCCCCATAGACAGTAACACAGCTCTGGACGCTTTCTGTGAAGTGCTTCTCTAAATGAGTCCAAAAGACGGGAACACCATCTCCTCGTCTTGACGCAGGAAAAGACCATGGCGCTAATAGTCCACGTCAACTCCTATCATTAATAATAGCCTTAGAGTGGCCGTAATATTATAACGTTGGAGAAGGAACTAGTGCTGTCCATGATGCAGGGAGACAAGCCAGCATTCGCCTCTCTGCCCTTTAGCAAAGCCAAGAAAAAGAAAGCCATTCTCATGTATACTTTCCTCTTGTTATTTCTCTCACTCAGTGCTCCTCTCAACCTACCCCCACTCCTTCCTTACAAGATGATGGTCAGTCTATTGCCAGGCAATCTGGTCTGTGATGTTGTTCGCACCTTCATAGAGCCAAAAAGAAAAAAAAATCTCTGACAAGATGAAGACTTGCCCAGGTGGTGTGATGTGGTCTTGCGGGTGAGGGCAGCCATGTAAAGTACAAGTACATGTGTGTGTAGTATATGGTAGTGTGTACACCCCAGGCCCTGTGCTACTGTGATGGCGAGTGTCACTGCTCCGGCCTAAGCCCCGCAGCTCCACAAACCAGCTGTGGACCTGACAGAGCTGTCTCCTGCACTCACCTACACTCTGCCCCCTCTACTCACACACACAAACAGAAACACGCACACACCTGCACACACACACAGTCCCAAATACACTCGCATGGCCCCAGGTTTAAGTACACTGCATACAGCACTGCACCACGTACCAATGGACCACCACATGAGCTGCAGGCACTCTCTCTCATGCCAGATACAAACACAGAGAAGAGGAATATGCTTACTGATCTCCCATACAGGAAGCAGAGCTAGATCAGGAACATATTTTTATGTTACTCAAAACATTTAATTTATTACCTTTCTTAACATTGAGGGATATTTTTAACAGGGGACTAAAATATGCAGTAACTTAACTTGCACACTGGGGAATCCAAAACTCTAATGGTCTGACAAAAATTATTTTGTTTATATTATGTTCATTTAGATTTGGGTATTTCGTGACTTTTTATATACACACATAAATTGATGAAATTAGGTGGTTGGGCTGTGCACTTAATCAAATTTAGCCATTAACTATGATTATATAACAAAATCTACAAAAAATACTTCCGATTATTTGGACTGCTTCTGACTACTGCTTTCTATGTGCATGCACATGTTTGTCAATGAAAAAGTTGCATGATGAAGTTATTTTAAATTTTTTTTAATTATTGTACGCTGATATTTAAAAAAAAAAAATTACCAGATAAAGTAAGAATAGGGTGACTGCTCTTCAAGACCAATATTGATGAAAATGACACATTGTTTATTATTTTTTTGACATTTTTTATGATGGTGTTGTCTTTATTATGAAATATATTTTAGAGTCTTTATAGTCCAGATATCAATTATTAAAATTATGATTTTAACTGGCGATTATAAAGTGTTGCAGCACTACTGAACAACCTATATGACAAGATGTACCTCTAAGCTACCTGCATCCAAACTTTTGTTTAATTTTATTTTATTTTTTTCCTACTTCAAAGTGATTGTGAAGCTAGATTTACTATTGTTATGCAAACTGTGATTGTGTCACACAATATATTTATATAATTCACCTATATTTTATGAGTCAGAACAAGTACAAGTACAACAAGTACATGTTGTCACATGCTCTGTATCATGTAGGTCAGCTGAGACATACAACATCACTACAAGCATCTAAATCAACTTGTGGTGTGTCCAGGAACAAACTGATGCCCTGCCCCCTCAGGAGATGTTAGGTTTACACCTTACCCACCCCTCCCCCACACCTCACCTACCAGCACCCGCACACTGAAGGCTGCCATGTGGATCCAGGTGTCTCGTTTGGTGTAGCGTCCTTCGCGTGTCACAACTGCAGAAATCAGAGCCTGGTGGTGGACAACATAAAAGTGTGTGCAGGTCTTGTGGTCTTTGTCCATCTTTGTATTCGTGTCTCTTGCCCCAGATTGTTCCTAGAGGGCGAGGGTGAGAAAAACAAGTGAGAAAACAGCAAAACAGGTTAAGGTGTGCTGAAGGAAGCAGGAGTGGCACATGTTTCCCGCATGTAAGGAGAGTAGGCCCAAGAATACAACTCAATCCAGCTCACAAAAGGTACCTGGTTGATGGTTACACTTAAATACTCTACAAACAAATGTGCATGTAAATGTTTTCATTTTAGTGAAATGGAGTAAGTGTTGCCATAATTAAAGTATGTAAGTGTGCTTCCTTGTAAACCAGTAACACTCAAATCCCATTTTTAGTCTTATATATAGACAAAAAAATCAAGACATGCTACGATATCAAATTTTAGTGTTACGATTATTGTGAAAAGAAACATCACAAGTATTGACACTGTGAGCAAACGACAGGGACATCTATGAATTAGTTTCATTCCAAAACATTAAAATATCAATTTAAACTTTATGGATAATAAAGTCAAGTTAATGTGACATAAAGAGACATATACAAAGCATTTACATTTAGATTTCATTTCTGAGTATATACTGAACTTCAATTAGTTTTGAATCATATTTTTGTGTGACCCAAATCATCTCGATCTCTTATCAGTAGACCAAATAATCTGGACATCCGTGTTACAGCAGTAGATGTTTAAATGGCTTGTAACTGTTAGATCCCAAACGTGCTGAACTGCTATCTTCAAACTTGCCTATAAAAGATTTTATGTACGTCAAAACACTTTTTATCTGGCTGTGGAAAACCTTTGGCACCTTGTTATATTTGTAAAGGGTCATGAAATGCATAAGTTCCATGTCAGTGCAGTGAAGCTGAATAGCCACAATAATCAGTCTGATGCATGTCACACTTTGAGAGCCACTCAAGACACTGACATTTGTTCAACAGAGCAGTGACAACCTGACTCACAAACGAGGAAGAGGAGAAGGGCCACAGTATGGTTTGGGTGAGGAAGAATATTGGACGTTTGTGGCTTGAGAATAGTCTGCTGTATAATTTGTTAACTGGCTAGGACTCAAAAGAAAATAATGTAACACAGAATTTGTGCGATCCACCAAATGCAACCGTTTTAATACATAACCTTTTGTTTAAATTCCTTTGCTTACTTAAATTGGCAGTCACCATGCTCATTGTTTTAGTCATTGTTCTGGAGCTGCAACTATAAATGAGATGGTCAGCTGACTCTTAAAATAAGTAACTGATAATAGTTATTGTTATCTGTACAATACAGACCATAAAACACATACCAAAAGAGCTTTTATAACAGACAGCGGCATTATTAATCTATTTCTGCTGTTCATCAACAACACACTCTATTTGGAAATATCTAGAAGCCTTCAGTTACCATTGCAACCTTTATTTGGTTAAAATCGACTAATCCAAAAAAATACTACTATATACTATACTACTTGATTACTAAAATTATCATGTGTTGCAGTCCTACTAAATTCTGATGTTTTTTTTTTTTAGTTCATATTTTTTCTTCCACAATTTCAATGTCAAGTAAAAAAAGTCAAGTTTTCGTTTTTCACCGACTTCCTCTGAATCACCTTTATCTCTCCTCCTCACCATCAGTAAATAGGATGCTCCCCAAACACACTCTGTTTTTGGTTCAGTTATGTGGCCAGATGTCCAAGTTGACATAGCGCTTAAGGCGTTTGACTGGATGAAACAGTGCATTGGCGATGGGTAAGAGGGATTAAAACTAGGCCTGAGGCGGTTCTGTTATATTGAAAACATCCTGGGCTGCTTTGTATGGGAGATTTGCATACATCGAGGTCTGTGCAACGATGGCCCATCTGGTGAAGTGCATTGTCCCCGAACAACAAAGTGAGTTTAAATATTTCACATCTCCATCTATTGGGACAGAAGTAAAAAAGAGTTGGAGGAAGGAGAGAAATTGTGAGGGTGAAAAAAGCCAGCAAAAAAGCATGCAGTAAATTGGCACAGCTTTGAATTTGTAATGTTCCCAAATGTGCCTCAGTCAACACTAGTGCCATCCAGAAATAGTAATGTATTGAGTATAAAATTATCAAACAGGCTACTCATTATTATCTTTTCATTTTAAAGTGTTGTGTCGCTCAGTGCTACTCCCATCGCAACCCTGTTCATTTATTGAAGCTTGAGAATGGCTCCAACAAACTGGCTTTTAACTCTCTGTGATTGGTTAAAAATACTATTATCATGTCAAACTACAGGCCTACGGCATGCAAAAGTGTTAGTACATTTTTTTTATGGAGTAAAAAATCATTCTTAATGTAATATCTAGAGCATTTGTTGTTCAAGTAAAGTTATATTTTTGGATAGTATCTTTGCATCTTAAGTCTTTTGCTGATTCGTACTTTGTCAATATAGCAAAAAGTCTATTGGCACTATGTTATACAGAGTGGCCAAGTATTAAGTTATCTTTCCTCTGGCCAAAACCCTCTTTATTGTATTAATGCAATAACTCTGGATTTCCCTGACGTTTAATGGCACTGTAAAACGAGATAATTACAGTAATATATCTGTATACTCATGCCCTGTTCTGAGGTCAGACACATAAAAATTAATAAGGAACAAGAGGGCAAAAGGAGACTTGGAGAGAAGATTAAATTAGTGAGAGTAACAAAGTATTTTTAATACAAGTTATTTAACATCATGTACTTAGATCCCCACTCTCTGAAATGTTTAGTCTATAAGCCCATTGTGCAGTGTGTACCCCGCCAACGGCCCATAGTGGCTTTGTTTGGCTATAAAAAGAAGATAAATACATACATTTTATTTAGTCAAATTAGTTCTTATTCTGTGTCTACTGATTTCAAAATTAAACACATACAATCCCATAATTTAGTTGTCAAATTTTGCTTGAGAAATGTTCACTGTGGGAATGGTTCAATATGGACTTTCTGAGCTGATATCAATATCTGCTGCTGTGGCCATTAACCAATATTTGCCAATACCGATATTGAGCTTTTAAGATCTACTGCAGTGCTTTATAGTGCAGTTTACAAATTAACGTATCCCTTTTGTAAAAATAATAACAAAATGTATTTATCTGATGTACAGATTGATATTTTCACTCAAAAGTCTGTTCTAAAAGACAAATCTGAAGCAAAGAAGAAACAAACTGGGACCGACACATGGGGACACACAGACGGCTGCATTTTCAATATGGAACCAATACCGATATCTGTGGAAAATTTTCTGATATCACAGATAACCGATACACCATCCCTAGTTTACTACACTGGTTACAGAAATGTGCGTTAAACATTCTATGGTACAAGCATTTCAAGTTTTGCATCAAATTGCAAGTATAATATAGCTGTCAAACATGTGGGTTTGTAGACTTCAGGTATTGATCTAAAAATTATTTGGACAAAGTAGCAGCCATTTTACAAATATAATAAAGAAAAAAGTGAAAAGATTGGAAGTTTTTACAAATATTGGGGCATCCTGGTCAGATTTATGTGATAGATGATTGAAATGGCCGTAGGTACAGTTTGTCAGCCAAGACTCCCATCTGAGAATATGTTACACAATACTGCCAAACAAGAAGTACCTCCACCACTGTAATTCAATTGCCAAGTTGTCTTTAACTGACACGTACACATCTCCTGTCCTGACACTTCTACCATTTGTATCTCTTCACTCCATCTTCTCCTCTCCAGCCTTTTATTTCAACCAAAACACACATATTAAATTGAATAAAAAAACATGCTTGGGGGCAATAGATGGTAGGTGATGTGGCGTCTGTGTGTAGGATGGACAGCCTGCCGCAGCCTCCGTCTTCACAAACACACACATTTACAAGTACAAGTGCGCACACAAGAGACAGACACACACATACTGACACCAAATATCTGAAAAAACAGCCAAGATGGACGTGAGGAACATGCTGCCTGCACGGGGGAGGATTTTGGAAAGAGGAGCCTGGTCAATCTGTTTGTTTCTCTGCCACATCCAACAAGAGTGATAATTTCATTTTCTTTCATTATTTTTTGTCTGTGTCAACTTATTCATTTATTTTTAAGACGTAACCCTCGGTATTAGAGAAAGATGCTGCGCAGGATCATGTTAACACAGAAAGAGCACCTCTGTGCTGTGTAATGATTGATTCAATTGTAATCATCAATTATAAGCTTGGGTCTTTTTAAATGAGATGTTTACAGCCAATCCTCTGTCAGTAAAAGCGTGCCGTTTGGAGTTTAGACATTTGTCAGTTTTTTGTATTAACTGGCAACAATTAGTCTGCATTGTTTAAGTTCAAGAACTTTGTATTGGAGGCCATTTTTATTTATTTCTAATAAGACAAAATAAGATTGAATGACACTGACAATACGTTAAAAACTTTACAAAGAAAATGAATACTTCACCAGAGGACATTTCTGTGCTTAGAGAAGTTTAGTTTGCGTCTCAATGCTAATGCTAATTTTGAGGCATAATAAATATTAAAACAACATCACATACTGAAGTATTCTACATTTAAAAACAATAGTCTTTATTTTTGTACATTAAAATTTTAATAGGTTGTTTACTTTATATTTTACACTTCTAATAAAAGTCAGCATAAGCTTTGAGACACACCAAGCTAACTAGCATGCTGCTGTGCACAAAGCCAGTCCCAGTCCAATTCTATATTAAACAATGCATTATTTTATATTATGTTGACTGTCTATCACTAGTACTTGGTCACTGCATTATTTTACCTCATTTGGCGGGTCAGTTTGTGTCAGAACTTGTCAGCTGCGAAGGCCACACCCGGAAAGCCTAAGAAAAAGAATAACAGACACACATTAACCTCCATTTAATCAGGATTACAGTGAACAAGCGCATTATTTAATACAGATCAGAGAGAGCGACAGCAGTGAGGAGATATGGGACACACGCATTCACAACACACACACACACACAAATCCTCCACAATCAAACTAATGGTGTGCATTAGTTAACTGCCAAATGTTGGGCTTTTTATGGCGGGATCACCCTTCCCTTGAACAGATAAATACGGTGCACAGATCCCAGTAATTACAGCAATCCCTTTAGAGCACACACAGGGAGAGAGGAGAGAGAGAGAGAAAGTCAACAGATTCTCTCCTGCAGAATGGATGCGCTGGACCGTCACTAGAATCATTTGGGAATAATAAAAACATTTGGGAGAATTGGATTACCTTAAAATAGAGCTATGTGAATAATCCAATTTTAATCGAGACCAAGGCTCATGCATCTCTAATGTGCTTGGGTCTTTTTTAATCAAGAGGTCTATAAAGCTCATCATTGACAAATAACTAAATCATAATTGTGATTTTCATTTGTCATATCACTCAGACCTATGGTGTAGTATGGTAAAGTTGGAGAAATTTAATGTTCAGTTCATGCAAGCTATCACACATATAGTTTGGCATATTAAGCATTGTAATGGTACACATTTCAGATTGCTTAATTTATTCACACAGTTTAAATAAAAGTACAGATCAGCCCTAAATTTTGGCAAGTGATCTAACTCAGGTATAGAGATAACAAGAGTATTAAGTGATTGTCCCATCTATCATTCAATTTCATTTATGTTTGTATTGCCCATATCACAACAGCAAAAGTGTTGATTTAACCAGCAGAAAGATAGAGAATCAGATAGAGATGGTTAGCAGACAGGAAGATAATGTGGTCATACATCTTATGAACTTATAGAAAGGCAGATAAAATACAGACAGGCTGCAGCTGACTAGGACCTCATCCAATGTCAATGTTGTCCTTCTTCTTGATAAACAATTCACAGAGGAGCCTCGAAATGCCAGTCAAACAGTCGCCTATAAAACATCCTCCATTTCTGTGCATACTATTGTCTTACAGCCAAAATGTACAGTATGTTTGCTGGTTATATTTGCAGAGCTGGTGCTTAAATGCTGTTAGATGTAGTTTGAACAGTTTGGCTGAAGGAGACAACAGATTTTTAGTCCGGTCTGAGAAGCGCTAACTCAGAGGTAAAAGTGTGTATGGACGTCCCTTTATAATAAATTATTTTAATCATATATACGTATATACGTGTGAGATATATATATATATATATATATATATATATATATATATATATATATATATATATTTATTTATTTTTTATATATATATTTTAAATCAGAAGAAGTTACTGAAAAACCATGAGTGATCAAAAGAATCACAGAAATTGGATGCTGCCTATCCTAACTAAAAGAAACATCATGCCACAAAGTAAGTATAACACAGGCAGTGAAGCAGTAGAAGCAGTACCAATGCTATATAATAGTACAGGTCATGAAGGTCTGTTCATTTTAGTCTTATATATAAATTAATATAGTAAACACAAAAAATAACTACGTCCCAGTTATAAAAACATTTTGGTATAGACATCGAACCTCCATTGTCAACTTTTCACCCTATTAAACTTCACAAGTGATATCATTTGCAAGTTGTAAATTAAAACAAAAGAATGACAAAACTAGATGCAAAATGAGAAACTGTCAGATTGTGGTTGGGTTTGCTAAAGTGGGAAGAGTTATGGATGAAATGTCAACAGACTGAGTCAGAGCAGAGCCTGGACCGTCTGGAAGAGAACACGCGGATGACAACACTCTGGGAGCAGGGAAAGCAACCATTTACTCATGAGTTATAGTTACTTTTTAGACACGCATTTCCGGTGTGGATTTTAATATTAGCATTATTATTTAACAAGTAAAGTGACTTGTGTGTGTTGTTTAAATGTCGTTATGGAGCAAACTGATGCAGGCAGGCAGAAAATGAAAACTCCACACAAGAAGGCCCGAAGTAGAGATAAACATCCCAGTGTGTTATATGACAACTTTATCAATTCAATACAGGGGTGCACTAACGAATTAACTGTAAATAATTTTATGACACTAATATGTGAAAGTAATTAAGACATTTAGAGAGTATATACAATATTAAAGAGGTTGGAATTGTATTTAAAGCAACAGTCAGTTTAAAGTGTTCAAAACTGCCCCCCCAAAACACTGCAATTACTGTTGAATATTTGGAGTATTTGTTATTCATTACTTCCACCTCTGCCAACCGGGCTAATGGCTTGAGTGATTTGGACATTATTTGGACATGAGTGGTGCGTTGTACATGTTGCACGGGGGTGGATGTGGGATTGGCTGAAGTCTGCTGTCTATAATGAATGGTTAATGTTAGAATACGGTCACCATCTGCTCAAGTCTTGTGTTCTTTCTCTATCTGGGTGTGTGAAAGTGTGTGTGCAGTGTGGCTCTTGGAGAGAGATTTGGAAATACAGACGAGCAAAAACGGGAAAAAAAAGAGAAGAGGGTGGGGGGAGTAGAGGGTGGGGGGTGGGGGGGGGGCAACAAATGGAAAAAAAGATGAGAGAAGAACAATAGAGACAAAAGAATGATTTGAAAGTTTGAAATTTAGTATGTGGTAGGAAGTACACAAACAGGAGACAGGTTATGGGAGGGGCTGAATTGAAGTACACTGTTGGTATGTATGTAAGTGGTATGTAAGTGATAAACTATATAGTGCTTTTACTTTTTTTTTATTGAATGTCATCCCCACCACATTTGGGCAAGGTCAGTGAAGTAATTCTGTAACTATGAAATATTATTGATGGCCTTAAGAATCAAAAATGCGATGATGTCATATTCCCAGATTGGGGATCTCCCTTTAAATTACATGTTATTTTCAAGACATTTCAAAAAGGAATTGCTACTTTTCCGTAAACAGATTATTTCAATTAGTGACTAGCAGTGGTGGAAGACATACTGAATTGTATTACTTAAGTAAAAGTACAGATACCTGTGAAAAAATCGACATAAGTAAAAGTATTAAAGTACTTTTAAAATGTACTTAAAGAGTAAAAGGTAAAACTATTGTGCACAGAGTTTAAGATCTAATGAAGCTTCAAATGTAGTGATTTTGATAAAGATTTATGCTGAATTTTATTTGACAGAAACAACTGAATTGATAGTTTTTCTAGCTGTTTTATATTTGTATCTATAAACGAGTTAAAAATAAATCCCTCAGCCTTTTCAGCAGGTCTCGTACAATAAGAAAAATATTTTTACTTCAGCCCTGTTAAAAAATGTAGTGGAGTAGAAATTACAGATACCTGCTTTTAAATGTACTGAAGTAAAAAAAAAAAAAAAAAAAAAAAAACATATCCACTTTAAAAAATATATGTAAGTAATGTACAGATACCTAAAATTTTGACTTAAGTGACAATACTTTTGACGTAAGTACAGTACTTTACTACTTTTACTTCATTATGTCAACACTGGTGAGTAGGCCCTTGAACTTTTAATATATTAAAACTTAAAGGGAAAAAAAGCCCAAATTAAATAATACCCAATGCATCTATTATGTCTCTAGTAGAAGTAATAATAGCAGTATAATGACTGCATATTGTGGATTTATCATGGCATTATGGTCTGCACAGCTACTACAACAGTCAGTATCAGTATTTAAAGCTTTAGTGGGATTACAAGAGTAGAGGACACCAGACCAGCTTCATCCTCACCATCGCCCACTCATGCAGCATCGCACAATACAACGGCCTCCTTTCTTTGGGAACACATTGCTCCCAAAACTTTAAAACTTACTTTTCAAAATGACTCTACGCTTTGTCTTCTTTATCAGATAACAGGAGATTTTTGTAAAACATCTCTTAACAGCGGCTTGATAAGTAAATACAACGACATGCGTAATCCCGGTGCGCACACACACATACACACACTCACACACACAAATACACCAGGTTGTGATTAAATTCTCTGCAGCCTATGATCCAGCTCTAAATCTTTGCAATTTTCATTTTATGCAGCTTTAATATGGATCATAGTTGCTGTGAGAGTGCCCCATCTCTTAATCTGAAGCAATCTGAGCTGTACACGGCTGTAGGCCAACATCTGACGCAAAGCCACAAAGTCAATACAACAGACAGTAGTGTGTCAAGAGGGATCAGCAGCAATTATGGCTCTAAAAGACAATAAAAACTAAATTAACAGTCAATCTTCGAAATGGTGGAAACCCAAGAAACTGACATTTCCTTAAGCAATTTTGAACTTGAGTATATTTTTATATTAGGAAATCTTACAGACACAACAGTATTTAAACCATAGACACTATATATAAAAAGGCATAGCTAAACTGCTAGCTGCCATATTCCAAATAGGAAGCTCCACCGACTCTGGCTCCAATTCATTTTACATTAGAAAAATGTCACTCCTCTCTCTGTAACTGCTGCTCTCAGGCTCGCAATTTTGGTGACATTTTGGTGTTCTTATTAACCCGCTCTACATGATCCTGTTGTTTTTATGTCGTTATTGTGTCCGCAACTCAAGATATGAAAATTAATAACAGACAAATCAGGTGCCTTCTTTCCCCAAGGTTGCTCCCTCTAGCGTTAATAACAGGTTTGATTGACAGCGTTGCTAGGCAGGAAGGGGCGTTACCTTCAACAGCTTCGATCCGAACAGCTCTTTGATTGCTATAATACTCACGGTCGGAATTCTAAATATGGAATTTGGCTCCCAATTGGCCTTTATAACTGCTAGCCATGATGAGCTTCCTGTGACTGGGGCCAAACGCTGTAGGTGACGTCACACTCGCTTAGTCCACTTCTTTATACAGTCTATGATTTGAACTTAATTGACATGTACATTGTAGAGGTTGTAATTGTCATAATAAATCATGGCACTTTGTAATGTATTGTTCTGTTTTCATATTTCTATTGGATTTATTAGGTACCAAGCCAGTGCGAATATTTGAATTGAAAACAAATCTACCTACGGGTATAAAACTTGTCACAATAACTACTCTATCGACTTACCGTTCACTATATGAAAGCTGGAACAATTCTTTTTTGGGGGTCAATATTTAGCGTGTGTATATTTTCTATGCGCTACTATGAAATATTTTGAAATTGTTTAGCTATACAATAATATTTAAGCTGTAAAAAGTTGAATGAATCACTTCTATGACTCATTACAGATGCAAACTAAGTACTACTGTCCCTGCTGTTTATTTATTGCAGCTCATGAAGTCGGCAGTTGGCCCATCGATGTTTAACAATATTGTAGATTTAAAAAAAAAAAAAAGTGGTTTAATTCAGCTCTTGGGTTATTGTATCACTGACATAATTTAGTTTCAATATTATAATTTATCATCTATATACACTCCATCTTCCAAATTTGCTATAGTGACAGGCCTACCTACAGGTTCAAATAAAGTCACCTAAACATGAACCTAGTATATTACAGTAGCATTATTAACAGTAAATTGCATTGAATTAGCCTGATCTGCGTCTCTCCTACTTTCTGTTTGAATGCAAAAGGGTCTAGAACCAGGTCATAAAGTGCATCAAACCACTGTCCTAACGTGAGACGTGCCAGTCACAGTCTCTTATTCATAGTGTGTGTCTATCAAAGGTGGAGATGTAGACTCTCAAAAATCCTGTCCTGCTCTTGCTTTTTTTGTTCATAACCCGCCACGTTTGTTTAGACATGAACGGACCATGCATTTCTTTGATTGGTTTATCCATCTGTCAGTCACACGGTTCCAGACTCACACATCTTTGTAAAATATTTTAAAAGCTGGTCTTAGCTGGCCAGAGAAGCAGTGAATGGCAATACATTCTGAGCTATAATTTTTATGAATAAGGTTAGCCTACTTCCAACTGAAATACTTGAAATTGGACTAGCTGTTTTATTAAATTGGAATGAGAAAATGTAGTGAATCTTCTAATTCTATAGCCAAAATAAGAACATGTAAAAAAAATACTAATGGTGTGAGTAAAGGGTGGGAGGGGCCCAGGACGATTTGTGAAGTTGAGGGGTGGGCGCTGTTTGGGTGGGGTACAGAATAGATCTCTTTATGGGACACAGATATTAGTACACAGATGTGCGGTGACCCTGTTTTAGCAGTAATGGACAGGACATAAGAGGTTTAAGTAATTAAGGGTATATTGTTAAAAATGTATATTAACATTTTAAACCTCAATGTTAGGAAACTGAAACCTAAAGTAAAAAAGAAAAAAAAAAAAAATCTAAAGCAGCAGAATCAAGATTTTATTCAATTTTTAAATACACTGTATGCACCAGGTAGGCAGAGAAATTTGCACTTGTCTTACGGTCCACAGATGGAATTATCAAATTAATCTTGATGAGGTATTTAAAGGGCCCATATTACGCTATTTCCTGATCTATGTTATAATGTTGGTATCACAAACATACCTGGAGCTTTGTTTTATTTCATTTGAACATTTTAACACACAAAGCCTGCAAACTTAGGCTGTGTTTTTAAACTCCATACACCTTCACTAGAATCATTTGGATGAGCCCTGTAATTGCCAGTCTCTACTGAACAAAAGGTAAAAAATAGATGTTAATTTGAAAACTTTACAATGACAAAACAGCTTTTAAGATATAGAATGTAAGGCGTACAGGGAAAATACGTATGATTTAAATTAACTAAGTTCATTGTGTTATTGTTTTGATTTTGTAGTTATGTGAAAATATTTTAAGAAATCATTTTTGCAGTGCAGGCCTTCTAGTTCTATGACATCACTAAGTCAGGTTACATTTCAGATCTGAGGAAAGGCAGTATTTTTAACCTGTAATGTAAACTTACATAGTGCACCTCTAAATTTACATTTACTTCTTCATATGATCATTGCTGCATTTCACGGTTGGCAGAATTAGTTGAATCGGGTGTGTGTGAAATAGTGGACATGTGGGGAAAAGGGTCACCCCACCACAAAGTTAATCCTCTGCAGCAGACGGTATATTTATGGACATATTGAGAGCAGCATATCACTGACACCAATATGAACCCACAATTCACAATTCAAATATTTCACATTTTATTTCAACATTTGTTATTATGTATCTTGAGTTGCTATGAAACTACTGTGCAATTACGTTATAACTTAATCCATAATTCAGAAAGCACTGAATGGCATACAAACATCTAATAATCTTGTGTTTCTTAAAAGGGTGAGTATGTTCTTTCAGTTTTTACTAGGGCTGGCAGATATGACAATATTTTTTCCTCAATTCAATTCTGAATTATTGCCATTTAACAAATAAGATAGTAAAACTTCTCCAAACCACATGCTTTTACAAAAGATTGGCTATAGACCTCTTGATTAAAAAACAAACACAAATATCATTAAGGATTATGACAGAATATCAATCTTAATTAAAAATAGACCAATTGCACAGTCTTAATTTTTACAATATAATAATAAAAGACCCATATGTCACCTAATATTGTAATTTCCAGATAAGGTGCACATCAAAGAGAAGAAGCCCAGTGGTCAGGGCACTATACATCACATCATTGTTCACCTTTTGAAAGCATGTGTGTGACAGAAAGTCAGGTTCACCTCAACAGACAGGATTTAATCACAGCATAACCTCCTTCTCTCCTCAATCCTCTTAAGCAGACTGTATTACATATCTCTAAACAAAGAAAACTCAATCAGAACAAGCCCAGCCCCGCCCCCAAAGCTCGTCTGATCCCATTGGCATGATTCAAATGAAAGTGGATCCGGCACATTATCAGAAATCCCATGTTCACCTCTCTGATTGTGTATTTGAGTGTGTGTGTGTGTGGGGGTGTGTGTGTGTGTGTGTGTGTGTGTGTGTGTGTGTGTGGAACACCATTTAAATGTGTGCAGGTGCAGATCAAACCATAATGACTTTATTCTTTGCTACATAAACAGAATGAAGATTATGAATGATAGGATTTGTATTGAGATGTTTTGCATAATCCTTCTAAAACATATCAAATTAATTTGTTTATGGAGACAAAACATGTTGTTTTGGACCTGTATATGATTTGGCCAAGTAAGTATGGCCAGTGCAATCATTTTTAAACATCAATGTTTTACTTATGATGGAAACATCTACTACGACTATAGTCGTATAATTGTACTGTATACACAACATGTGAGGCATCAACATACAATACAAATGGCAGTTATGCTAAAACTTAGAAAAACATCACAATTTATCAAAATATCAATCAAAATATAAGTGCAATACACTAGTTGAAAGAATAAATGCTGTAAAACCTACCTATGTTCTTGTTAAGAAAGGGGTAAATTGTATAGGGTAATTGGGAGATATCACAACTGTTGCGTGTGAAAACACACAATGTGTCTATCATTTATAACAGAAAATTAATGCATTTGAATAACGTCATTCATTTGTGACAAAAATGTATCAACATATAGATTTACGTCAGTATTGGCCAACCATCACTGCTGATCTAGATTTCTAGCCAGAGCTGTCATCACACTAGTCTTCATATTTAGGCTATGAGACTCTTAGGCCTTACAGTAGCACAGGAGCACACCTCATATTATCGTTGCTCCACTTCACTTCCTGAGATAATCCTTAACACCACAGAGAGGACGGCAGGCGACTTGGACGGACCAGCGCACACTCCATTAACACACACACACACAAATACACACACACACGATCACAATTACACAAGGGGCAGGAGTACACACAGCCAACCATTCATAAATAATACCGATGTGACCCTGCCTTCACCCGTGCACCTCACTCCCATCCCAAACCTCCTCCTGAACTCTTACAGAAACATATTGTAGTCCTGCTGATTGTCAAACAGGTCCCAAATACACTTCCTCCATTAACAGAGCTGGGTCTTTTTTTTTACCTCCTTAGAAAATAATTGCCTCAACTAATGCTTCTAAGCTACTGCTTACAATGTGCTCATGTTATTATTGATAATTAATATACCGGCAATTGTATTATAAACCATGATGAATAAGGTAATAGTGTGTGCATAGATTTTACATAAAATTCCCCTTTGCCAGAAATTAAAATTGCATTCCACACTGGAAGTTGTGTTTTTGCTATTCCTTTTTTTTGCTATTCCTAAATGTCTTAATACTGAAATACAAGATTATATTTGGCTGTTTTTACTTCAAATGAAGAAATATTGAATTTGACATTTAAGACTTTTGAGAAGACATTTATGTTCTCCTTTTATATTATCCAGACAAACCTCACCCCATCAGATCAACGTAGATCTAATCAGACTCAAACTGCGCAGATGTAGCTCATTTTAAACAACCTAATTTTCCTCACGTATGCCTGTTCTTGTTATATGGTTACATTGCACAACACAATTCATCAATGCTGAACATTCTGGAGTGATTGGCTCAGTTCTTAAGCCCAGTTGCGGTGGCATTAAGTAATTTAAACTAAGCCGTGCATCTACAACGATACAAACATTGATCCAGACATTAACAATTACTATTACAATTTACTCTAGGTGGGCAATATATCTTGTAAACAATATTGGAAAGATGTAAAAAAAAATGTGATAATGCCTATATTGTGTAAGGTGATATTTTTGTCACTTTTATATCTAAACAGATTTTTTATATACATCATCCACACCTACTTGGTCAGTTGTTGTTCTAAAGCAAAAAGCAGGTAGAAAAAAACTCTTCTAGTAGGTAATCCTTCCTCAACTCCCATTCCCCACTTGTCTACTGTCCACTGAAAATATTATAAAATATACTTGATTTTAGTTCAGTATTGTAAATTGTATTCCCACTGTAAATCCCAGTATAATTTGAGTCCCAAAGTCATCTTGCCCATTAGCCTGGTGTAATTAAAGCTCTAAATGACAAACACATATTCAGAAACACTAATGACCCGAGGAGAGTGATGGGCACCTGTCTGTCCCTGTCCACATCAACCTTGAGACCGGGGTTATGTCTGTGGCACCACATACCAAGGTTAGCCTCACTCTCACTGATAATGAATGATTTATACACACTAGCCCAGACAGTTAATTGCGTTCCTAATTGCACTCTATTTTGCTAATAAAGCTTTATTTTTAGCCATGGATGTTTTTGTCTTTTGGTTCAAACAAAGTGCAATGTGCCAAAAAAACAAAGGTGTTTTTCTGTTGTTCGGCCAAACAATAACTGGCTCAGGGATCATATCCGGTGATATTATCCTCTTATTTGCCAAAAGAGAATAACAAAATCATAATGCAGGGGATTACCGGGGGTACCTGTAGTAAGCATGTATGTGGGATTTAACCTACATTTACTCAACTTCAGAGGGTGTTTTTAAGTTGTCCTTTTTGTAATATATTTACAAAAGCACCTATTGAATGAATATGAAAATTATTTTGTGTCTGTCTGTCTGTTATGGTTGTCAAAAATACCCAAACATTTTATTGATACTAAAAAAAAGTATTGAAGCTAAGTACTCATTTAAATAAGTGTGTCATCACTGATAAACATACATATATTCTTATCATCTTATAGTGCTATGCCCAAACACAGGAATCCTAAACAACATTTACTTTATAGAGAATTAGTACAACAGCTATGAGTCTATTTTAAAACAAAAGAAACTTCATGTACCAGAGAAGCTAAGAAATAGATAAGAGATGTCCCATAAACTTCCAAAAAGCCACATTTTCATGTTGTTTTTGCATTCATATAACACAAGGTTTCTATTTGAGAAAACACCATTATCAAAGGGATTTGGCTCAAAGGGCTACTTTATCTTAGGCTGAAAAATCTTGAATGCCTTTGCAGGAGACTTGAATGTGGTCCTAATTTCAATCATGAAATTTCAACTTTGATGTCACTGTGTCCTGAAGAAACCTTGACAAAAACCTCACATCCATTTCGATATTAGTCTGCAAATGTATGAGGAATTATTCCTTCCCAAAACAGACCCAAAGCTCTCTGATTCCTGCTAATCCTTCAAACCCGGTATTACCTGATAGGAGGTTGTACCCTGTGAATACTATCAACAGGACAAGGCTAAAATAATGTAAGCAGGTCCCAGTGCAGAGATTAGAGTGGGCCTACCCTCAACCAATTTATGAGTTTCTCTTGAATGTGGAGGCGATTTGCTTTATGTTTGACAATGCCTTGTTCAAAATATAACAGTCTAATAAATCTTCTTAAAAAATGCATTTGTAGAATTAAATAAATAAAGAGATGTAAAGAACAACTCCACATGCTACTTTTGCTACTACAGTCACTTATAATACTATCACATAGTATTGTCCTGCTTCTACAACTTCAACCTAAATTTGCATATTAGGAAAAAAGCAAAAAATAATAGCTCACCTTGTGGTCTTTAACTAGTACTGATATAGATCAAGACCATTCTAAAAAAAGATCCAACTTTGTCCAATGTATGTTCTATTCATAATATAGATACTTGTTCAAATGAGTAACTAGTTTTGATACTGGCTTTATTAAAAATACTGTATTCTGCATGACTTTGATGCACTTGTAAAATCTAACATTGTCTTAAGGTATTGATAATCATTCTTGGAAAGAGTAAAATCATAAAGTTGCAGCTTACTGGACACTTGAATCCCATAAGTCCCTCTCTTTGCTCTGTCCACATGAACAGTGGCGTCTGAGGCTAAGCAGATTAACACAATGGGAGAAGAGGCTGTAAGAGCCTTTGTACCCTCATTCATTATGGGGTTAGGAGAGCGACAGTGAAAGTTTGAGCCTTTAAACTGATTGACCCTAAAAAGCTGTTTATGAGAGAAAACAAAGAAAGCTGTGAATCAAGATGTGAGTAAAACAATGGCAAACATGATACATAATGCAAATACGCACTGAGAAAATGCTAATAAAGAGTTGTCAGTTGTCATCGCTGTGTGAAATATCTCAAACATCCCTTTTACGCACACAATTTTCAACCGTGTGTAAACTATTAATTAATTACGCTCATAGCAAGATTTAGCACTCTATAACATATTTTACTTTCTATCCTTAATCCGAAATAAACAAGGACATACTCCACTCTAAATTAGCCTAAACAAGGTCAACTTCTTTAGCTATGAATAAAATAACTTTAAATAAATGGTACATAATGCAAATAAATGCAACAGATAAGAGTAAAAGTAGTGTAGGTGTCATCATTGTGCTGAGTTGCTAAAACGTCCCTTTTATAAACTTACTATGTATGAGAGTGTGTGCGGGCAGACATTCAACATATTATGGGGACTAAAATCTGTATACGCACTCAAGGGAGACCTGTCCCAATAATTACTATATTGACTCATCGTTTAATATATGAAAACGGGAAAAGTATTTTTTGGGCCTCAATATTTATAGTGAGTACTTTTTCTTTGCAAAAGTGGGGGCATTTTTGGTATTTTTGTTGTAATACGATAAGATTTGAGTTGTGATGGAGCGGAATTAGTCCCTTTTATGGCTAATTATTGGTACATCCTGCTATTTATTTGTTGCAGCTAGAGTCTTTTAATGTCTTAATGTCTTGCATTATTTAAATGTTAATTAGTGACATAAAGTAGTTTTAATATTAGCGTTTATCGCAATACATCTCTGTAGCAATATGTCGTGCTTCAAATTTGTTATCGTGACAGGTCTAATTGTGGGGGCTAAAATCTGTATGTGGACTCAGAAGGGTCTTGCCTGCCTTATGGAAACAACAATAGGATCCCCATGATGTAAATCCTTCAATATTAGATCAACAAGATCATTTCAAGTTAAGATATGGGTTAAAATATGTTAAGGTTAAGGTTATGGTTAGGCAAGTAGTAACATATAGTCAATGTAATGTTCTCATATATAATATTACACCAACAGCTTGTTTTAAAGTGAACATATGGGTAAATTTAGGTTAAGGTTAGTGTTTAGGTTAACCAAGAGCGAAGGTTAAGATCAATCTCAAGAAAATTAATGTAAGTTAGTGTTATGTCCACACAAAGCAAGGAAACCTAAAATGTGTGTGAGATTGAGCGTGTGTGCGGCTGGAGCATTGAAATGACATGAAGAGTTATTTGGGTTGTAATGAAGCTGCTTAATGAAATCAGTGCCCTTGAAAGTTCTTCATCAATTTCAGCCCCCTTTGCCCACATCCACACACACACACACACACACCGCACCATCGCCGGCCCTGTCAGCTAATCCACGCGCGCGATACAATATTAATTAAACACTGCGTTTCCTGAAGTCCTTAAGTGAGTCGCTATCGTTGATAATGAGCAGGTTTAAAGGAGTCACATCCCTCTAAAATTACTTTTTAAACTGGCCTTATTAAGCAGAAAATGAGGCCCAAATCAGGCTACAAGCTCGTCATTAGGAGCCACTGATCCTTGGCCACGCGCATGTTTCAATGGTTTTAATTAGCCGCACACAAGATAGTCTGCGACAGGAAGTGCCATTAATCTTGTCTTTCATTGAGGAGAAGAAGGGGGACAGCGTGTTGCGACAGACAGGGCCCAGTGGATCTGAATTCCCCGAGAATTAGCGAAACAAATGAGGAAAAAGTAGGTGATACAATGATTTCACTTTGGGCTTGAATAGATGAGCCAAGGAAAAAGTTTTGATGTGTTGTGAAACTTTAATATGGTTTTGTAAATTTACTGAATATAATTGATAAGATTTTATTTTTTTGGGGGGGAAAATTTCTTTTCTCATTATGGGCTCAAGACCACATTCTGGACAGGTACAGTTAAAGGCAACGTACCATTAAAAGATACACATCTAAGTTAAAAAGAATGATTCATTTTTTGAGTACTTTGTTTGTTAATAATTCTTTCATAGCCTTAAATGGGCCTGTCTATGTGTATAGTATAATTTAACATGACAAACCTTAGTATGGACAAAATCCAGCCAATCACTGGACACACACTTGATGAAATATGCCAGGACTGTGTGTGTTTATGAGTTGCACTTGCATCAGAGGAGGATAGTCCCGGCCCCTCCTGTCACACCCTCTCCGCATGGACGATTATGGATGGCCAATTACATCGCTTTTGTCATTAATTAATGAGGATAACGAGCTCCCCCTGCTCCCCGCAAACTGTGGTCCTCCTCAGCTGGTACTGAACAGAAGAGGGGCGAACGAGGGCTGTGTGACTGTCAAAGAGGGAGAGAGTGAAGGGACAGGCAAATGAGTGAGGATTAATGGGCTAAAGTGAGCCTAAATTTTGACTAACCAAGTACTAACCAAGTACTAAAAGGCAGGGTTTCAAATGTATGTGTTAATGTTTTGTTTTATTCATTCACACGCTGGATATCTGCTTTGGGATGTATAATTAATGTTTTCAAAGAGTTTAACCCTGGACAATACTAGCACTAAACCGGGTTTTCCTCAGACTAATCCAATACTAAATAAACCTGTACTAAACTGGATATAAACAAAAACTAAATCCAGGATTTAACTAGGCCAGAACTATATCTAACCACTTGCCTGTGCAACATCATAACCAGGATGAAATAAGAAAATAGGAACTGGATTTAAAGCAGCTAAAATAGGTGTGACTCAGGACTCAGAAAAAAGTATAATATCAAACTGTAAGCCTGCCAGGACTTTTCTTAAAATAGACATCGAGACAAAACCTGGACCAAGCCACACCAGTACCGCCCTGACTAAGCCAGTATAGACAGGCAGAGCTGTCCAAAGCCCTAACACAGATCTGATTGTTGACCCGAGGCCTTTATGGTAGTTCCCATTTGCCCAGTGCAGTGAGGTGTGTTTGCTCACCACCAGTCCACTATCTGTGAGGCCATTATAGAGATTAGGCCCAGCTACAGTAACGGATGCCCTGGTTTGTCAGCTCCGATCCTCTGTCAAGACAACAAGCTAAAAGCAAAGAGAGAGAGTGATGAGGGTAAACTGGGGGGAGGGATGGTGGGTGTTGGGGTGGTGGATGGTTAAACTGTTGGAAATGAGAAAATAATGTGAGTGGCAGAACGGGGCACATGAGGACCGGGATGCTGAAGAATGACTTAGACGCACAACTCAGCCAACTCAAATAAGCTATTCTCTCATCATGCTGTTCGATGGTCTACTCTGCATAGTTTCAGTCAAAAGTAAGTCGAATTTGGTGCAATGCAATATTTCTTTTCTGCTTACATTGGAATAGTAAAAAACTAAAATTTAAATGTTGGTGGTTTAAATGTTGTTTTAATGTTGTTTGAAATGCATCAATTAACTTGTGAAATGTACACTGTTTCCAAAAACACAGCCATACAAAATATTCACATATAATGTTTTTATTGTTGTATACTGATCTCTTTTTCATTAGAATAGTCAAAAGTATCAATATCCAGCTCCTAACTGATGCAAACTAGATTTGAAAGTATCACTACTGAACATATATATTTTTTAAAATAATATTACCATGGTAATATAAAGAAAATACTTCACATTCTATTGATTAAAAAAGCATTGTTTATTATAATTGTGGTATCGAAATTGAGTTTGAAATTTTGGGATTGTGACAACACTATGCAGGTACCTTATGATGAATGCAAAACCCTCAATTTTCTGTCACGTTTTTGCACAAAGGAACACTAAAACAAGCAACTGCGTGTATGGCAAAACACAGAGACATCCCACCTCCCCCTCTGATGTCTGATTAACAAATAAAGGCCTATGCCCAGCTCTGTGCACTTGCAGCAACGTCGCCCCAAATCACATAGCTCCTCTGAACCAACTGACTCACCCACTCATTGTTCCGACAAGGTGGGGCTGGAAGGAACGCCCTTACATCGGCTCTGCGGGTACACTCTGAGATGGGTGGCTTAATGCTGTCTTATACCAGCCTCATACATGCATAAACTATTGTAGACCTATTTGTCACCCTTCTTCACAGTGAACCTGTCCGAAATTGCCACTTCTCAACTCTCACACCATAAAGAATTTTAAAAGTAAGTTAAAATATATAAAGCCCTCAGTCTAATTGAATAATAATAATTCAAGCATGCATATTTAGCTTGAAGGCTCTAGAAGTGTAGAAAGAGTGGGGTCTTCACTGTAAAAGGGAGTGCTACAATGTGCTGCAAATGCGTGAGCTTGCACATAGGCATAACTTAATTAGAGAAAACAGAGCTGTCAGAAGCATTAGGCAGAGGTACACACTTAAGGGCATATGGTTTTAGTATTATACCGTCGGGTTGAAGCAAAGCGCACACACATACCTCAGAGCTGGGAGCCATGCTAATGAAATCACTCCCTTTCTATCCCACGGAGAGCAAACACAAATGTTTACAGACATGGCACAGTCGGCGCGGACTCCTGCACCACGCTGCGCTGTTACTGCCCCAGCACAAACCGCATGGACTCAACTGCTGTGAAGGTCCACACTCACAAACCTGCACAGAGAATACACACATCTTACTGCCGACATTAGTTTTCTACCAGTTTAATTATTTGCCTCATACACACCTTTTCTGAATTAATTTAAAGATTACAATAATAAAACACTTTTCTTATTGACAAATAAACTATAAAACAGGACAGATTTTAGTATATAGCCTATAATAAAAATACATATGAATACACGAACGCCATTCATATGTGTGTTCCTTAAAACTATTGCGTGGAAATGGAAAACACATTTTAATGGTGTAATACTCATGAATACAATGTATGTGAATTTAAAAACTTTCTTTGCTCTAGTTTAAAAAAGTCTAGGCAAACAAATACAAACTATATTTAAAATGTTGGAGTGCAGCAAAACAATGACTTAGATTTGTATACTCTTTTGTTCTTAGAGGAATAGGTTTTGCTGGTACGTAACTGGTGACCAGCACATTTCAAGTACATCTAACTGCACCACACACATAACCTCACTGTGTTATGGTTATTAGGTTAATAAGGCAGCACAATACCACATATATATTGTATCAGTGCAACATATAGGGGCCTAGGGTGAAGTGCCCAGTTGCTCAGCCATGCAAAAAGGCAACTGTCTCATTTGTAACAATTAATGTGCCCCTGTTCTGATGGAGCTCAGGCCTAGAGCATCACATCCTCTACAGCTTTTGTCACTTTTCATCCTCCCTGGTCCAGCCATCTCAAGGGCCCTGATAAGACATGTGTCATCAGCGGGCCCATTTAAGATGCCATCGGTCGCCCGCTGTTGTGACAGGGAGCTAAAGAGGCACTGGATAACTTAGTCACTTACTGACTGACACATGCATTCTGTATATCACCATGACTGCTCATCTTTGCAGCAATCAAATACATGAATTCATGTCTCACGAGTTCTCAATTATTACATTATTTTAGATTTTTATATAAAATATAATTATTTTAAGGTCATGCACATTTCATTTACAGTTGAGGAAGTGTTGGAAATAGCTACAATATGAAAAAAAGTTTGAAGTGCAAAATGTAGAAAACAATACAACTGTATTCAAAACACTAAATGCCCTGGCAAAAAGCAAAATATCCTGGTTACCAGTCTATCCTCTTCACATCTTTAGTTGTTGTGAAGTACAAAATACGGGCGACGTGCACTGATGAAAACCTGCTCACTGCATTTAGTGGAGCGTGTAGACAAGGGCAGAAATCGTGCTAATAGCTGACCAGGGCTAAAGAGCGCCAAAGAAGTCTGCGTGCGATCACCCAAATACCCAGAGACAGGTCCGGTGCGCCCCGGGCGTCTCGTGCGTCTTTCCTCTAAGCACCACCGACCCCAGCGCGTGCCAAACGGGTCCCACCAGTCTACAAGCATCTTCAGAGGCTTTTTGACCTCTCACCCGTAGGCCGACCAAAGTTGTAAAGATGTAAATTACTGTTGTAAAAATATTATGGATTGAAAAATTGGCAAATGAGAAAGAAGCGAGTTCATTTAAAACTTTAACCCATGACGCATTCACGACACGCCGTGGCACCTGTTTCATGAAACGCAATGTGGTGAGGCTATGGTGAATGGAAAATTCGAAAATGAGACAAATCGTTTTCAGGCATAGATACATTTTAATTATAAAGACATATAAACAATATATGAAATCCATGTTGCGACACAACCAGTAGGCTGCATTTGAAATTATAGTCGGACTTTTTCACAGTTGTACAATACAATCATGTGAGAACTGTGCAGTGATGAATTACAAATAAAAATACTAAAATTTCAGTACATTGCCATTTCGGGGAATCCATAGGCTAATTCATTTGGGTGACTCAGATTGGATGAATGTTGCATAGTTACAACAAAACATGACAAAACCTGTTCAAGTTTACTAAAATGACAAACTTCTCAAAACATGACCTGCAAATTCTTGAAAGTGACAGAGCAACTTAACTGCGGTCTATAAACAGTTATAGAAGTATAAGTTATACATTTTGTTAAACTTAACTTTTTACTATTTAAATAACGAGAGTGGGAGAGAGACTGAATGGGTGTCAGAGGTCAAAGTTCATAAATTTAAAGGAAATAAATCAAGGCTTGTCGTTACAGTGTTTGAAGAGACTTGAAGGTGTCCCGGAATAAGTCGAGCACTTTTCGGCGCAGGTGGCGAGCGCAGAGCTGGAGAACGGATAGACGGCTGCTTGTCCAAAGGGGGCCAGAGCGGTAGGGATTGGGGATGTGATGGTCTGGCCCTGGTTCAGGTACGCCACAAGCCGTCTCATTTCCTCCAGAGCCTGCGCCTGCATGAGAATATAGTTCTTAGCCAAAAGAAGAGTGGCTATTTTGGAGAGTTTTCTCACAGACGGGCTGTGTGCGTAAGGGATAACCGCGCGCAGGCCGTCCAGTGCGTCATTCAGGTCGTGCATTCTTCTCCTCTCTCTGGCGTTGATGCTGAGTCGCAAGGACCTCTGCTCTTTAGACTTTTTGGCCAGTGGGCCTCCGGGCTTGTCGTCCCCAAACGACGGACCCCTCTTCCTGGACTCCAGAGAGTCAAACGCATCGTCATCATCACTCGTGTGTTCCCCGCCGCTCTCGTTGGACTTGGTGGTCTGTCCCGAGATGAAGTCTGTAGCGGGTGTCAGCGGAAAGCGGGCAGGAGTTCCAGTTCCGTGGCTAGGACCAAAGCCGAAAGCGGACTGGCCATAGCGCTGCGTCAGGTCCAGCAGTGCGTCGTTGCTAATGGACTTCAGTAGGTTCTCCTCATTGACATTCATCTTTCTGTAGAAAAGTGCGCTCCTCTTGTCGTCTGACCCTGTCTTGTTGTGCACTTCCCTCACAGTTGCCCTGTTTCTACGACTTTCCTGTCACTAACAGTGACTCCTAAAGCAGCGAGTTTGTATGAAGCCTTTACGCACAGCGCTCCCCCCTCGACGCGCGCATAGCCTACGTTAAACAACACTTGTCTGATTGTGTCCGTGCGCTATAGACTTCAGCTTCACTCTTTTTCTCCCTGTGCCAGCCCTCCCTCGCCTTGGGCAGATTGTGGCTCGCGCGGTTCCCGGTGCGCGAGTTAGTATAGAGCACGAGGCCCTGCGGGATTATTTGTCCAACCAATCAGAAGGGGTCTTTAATTGAGTCAGTAAGTTCCAGGGATGCTCCCAGGGAAAGTGACAATTACAAGAACAGCCACTTGATGCCTCTTGTCAATGCACTGTATATTAAAATTTGATTTCTGTTAAAATAGTCGATCATTTGAAATGGTTGAGAAGTGTTTTGTGTTAATGGTCAATTTAATAACGTGATTATATCCAAAAGATCTCAGCAAACAAAAAGAATAGTACAAGTTTAAGTATTTTGGTTTAAGCTGCAGAGCAAGTATGCTTTCCGAGTTATTGTTTAGGGGTCATTATATTAGGCCACACGTTTGGTTTGTTATAAGTCTATGTTGGGTTACCATTGACATGTTTTTTGTTTTTTTATTTTATTTTATTTTATTAGCAGGTCTTTTCTATTTCAGTACATTTTATATTTTGATTAAAGATGTGTATTTGTTTTAATAGGTTTATTTGAATCTTTATTTTGGTATAGCCTATATTATATTTTTGATTAAATGTTTTGACACTTTCATTCTTTTGCCACTGTTCTTGTAGTCTACTATATGATGATATAGTTGCAGTTGTCCCATTAGCCTATATCTTATCATGGAAAATAACGAAACTGTAAAGAAGATGCAGTTTAAAGCTATTCTCTGATCAGGTTTGACTTTAGCAGAAATAATGGTGGTAATGAAATGTACACAAACTCTCCCTTCAAAGACTCACCAAACATCTCACGTATTCGCTGTCAGTCAAGGCTTTGTGAGTCTGAGGAACAGGTGTCCAGACTACCATCGGGTTTACCAGCACTGTGTCCAACTCTGGCATTACACTGCCCTCCTCTGTTCAACACAAACAATCACAGCACAAATCGGACCGCTCTATGCTCAACACGGTACTACTTAACTTCAGGTGACAGTGCCACCTTGAGGAGGAAGATGTTTCATCGGTTTAAAATTTATGTTTTTTTATGGAAACTAGACTGATGTGTGTACTAACACACACACACACACACACACACATACATATAATTTTTTTTATTTTTATTTTTTCAATTGGCCTGGTGTGTGGTTTCAGCTGTTTGTGTAAAATAAATGTCCACTTTGTATATGCATGTCTACATAATGTTCTGCTCATATTTAGATATAGACCTACATATTGTGTGGGCCAAGCCCCTGATGTTTAGCGTAAGAACAGTTTTCAAAGACTTGCAGACTAATCAGTTTCCTCCAGGAGGGCCTAGCCTTAAGGGCCTTACTGAGGCTGCAAGAAGCAAATGCTTGTTAACACACACCACAAATAAAACACACAAAAAAGCATGATGCTTTCAAAGACTGCTCTTGGTCTCCATGGCAACTGCAGCATTGGCGCATACAATGGCGCCATAGCACGTTTGCTTTATTAGGACTATACAATTCATGCTGTGAGAGAGCAGCGTGGTGCAGTGACAGCAGAAGACCACAGTGCGGCAGAAAAGGAGTTTGTATTGATTTCTCACAATACAGAACAATGCACGCCTATCCACTACTGTTTCTATGAACTAAGGTTCATTTAATATCAAAGGTAGGCTAAAGGGTACATTTTGAATGAATAATTTATTACGTGAGTTAATTGAAATAAGTGTATCAATTCAAACAAGAAACAGAATTAACATGTGTAGGGGGATCCTCCACTTGTCAATATGTTTGTTGTAAGCTTTGAGTAAGATATGGTTTACTCTCTGGATAGATCTCGTGCTTGATGGTATAAGATACTGGCGTCTTTACGAGCTTCATTTAGGGGGCAATTTGCTTTATACATCATTTATCCGCCACCTTATCCATTTGTTTAAGGCTGTATTTTAATAACTTTGGGTCAAAGCCTGTGTGTTTTCTGTTTATGCCACAAACTATAAACTACAATACATAGAAATCCATATTATTAATAGTGTGTTGTAGTGACATAATACGATCACTGTGTGGCAGTAAAGTCTTTTAAATTGACCGCTGTCTGCAGAAACAATTCAGTGCACCACTTATTTGTATATTGTCAATGCATATTATTGTACTGAGAAGGCCACATACATACATACATAAGGTTTTCATTCTCACATTATGGAGTTCTTCACCCAGGGCATCTGGGTATTCAGTGTGTTGTAGTGACAGTAGATGACCAGTGTGTGTTACAAAAGCACATATTGATCTTTATACATTCTCTTCAGTCAGGGACAAACAACAGTATACTGCGCTAATGTGTTGGGAGTCAATGCACAGAATGTGATGTCTTATAAACATAGGGGTCCAAAATTGTGTTTAGCTCTCAAGGCTGTTTCTGTCTGTGTCTCATACATAAACTTCAAAGTGCAGCTCAGAGTAAAGATGTAGCCAGCTGCTTTGATCTTTGCTGCTGAATCTGATTAATGTGTGGATTTACAGTGCAGACCTACAGGGACTCTGCAACTGCACCCTTACATGCTTCGTTTTCACATTAGGGTGCAGCCTCTAAAAGGAAAAGATCGACACTATAGTATTTAGCCAAACATGCTCTTATATTTGGTCTTCGTTACCGTAGTCATGAAAGTTAATTTTTTTCCTTTTTTTTCCTAATACTCAACTGGATCAAGTTTGCAATGGTTACCTCCCATCCTAGTAGAACTGCCAAAAAAGACAAAAAAATAATACAAATACAAAAAGGAAAGGAAGAAGATCTCATGCCATGAACTCTTGCAAGATAAAGTTGGAAAAGGTTGTGCACATATGTGGAAAATTATCTTGATTTTTCTTTCCATGTGTTTACATTCGGCTTGGACAGGAAAGGGGTGAGCTCTGCCGTTGTACGTTTTAAGAAGCTACATGTCAAAAAAGCACCACTACAAAATTAATTCATTTTATACTATGTCAAAATCTTGTCTCATGCTTGTGGACCCAATCTTGTCTTGTAGGAATTGTGTCCCCTACCATTCCTCAACACTACAACAAAAAAAAGATACTCATATGAACAAGTATTGATACATAAAGAATTGTCATAACTGAACAGTTTAACAATGGTCTTGTTCTAATTCAGAACAAATATAACACTATACAGAAATATTAACAGAACTACTATTACTTTAAGCGTTGAAAATTACATTGTACAAAAGTAAGAATGTAAAAAAAAATATCATTGTGGTATCAAAATCGATACTGAGTATCAAGCCTTTTGACAAGTATCAAAATTATATCTGAAAATGTAGTACAACTCTACATCTAAGATACTTTATCAATTTTAAGGTAGAATCGGTTAGAGAGATTTTTAATAAATACTGTTTTATATGAGACGCAGGTCACGTTTAGATTTTGTGCGTTGATATGATTCTGTCTGACTTTTGCTGTGTAGTAACAAGAAGGAAAAATATCTGGTCTGTATCTTTGCAATGGGAACACTTTAGAGAGGTTTTAGTTTTAGCATTTCTATATTTGAAGTTGCCATAGCCTATTCAATTCTTCATTCTTTAAGCACATCGTGGAAAGCAACCAATTTTATCTTGCAACAAAAAGCACTCAAATTTCCTCTACACTCACCAAATATCAGAAACAATTTACATTTTGCATCTCCTAAAATTGATTGCGTTAGACTGCAGTGCAATGCAGATGATTTTTGTCAGGGTGGAGGTTTGGTGGGAAAGGCGGGGCCCATGAATAATTGTTTGAGGTATTTTCACTCTGACCCACTTTGGAAGTCCCTTTTACCCCCTTAAAGGTACCGCAACTCAAAACACTGTGAAGTCAAGTTTGCAAGACAAGTCAAGACAGCTAAAATCTTAGTAACACTGGTATAAGCTTTAAAGAATACATTGTCAGAACTATGAAATGATTATTTGAATAACAAGAGGCACTCCAGAATCGCTACATAGACACACCACACGTTTGAGACTTTTGTGGGTGAAAGCATCTCAGTTCGCCCTAATAAATTCTCTTTTATTTCTACCCAGTTTGATCACAAATAAAACGGTTCATCACAAATTCTTTATTCATAATGCAACACAGCCGAGCGCATAGACAGACTTCGTACAAAAATCTATCAGATCTGACGATTTTACATAACGGAGTCTCTACAAACTGTGTCACAGATAAAGAAAGACTGAAGCATTACTTGTGTGGCTCTTTTCTACAATAATTTAGTGACATTGTTTCTGTGCAGTTTGAAGACACACACACAGTCAGAGGATGCAGCCCTGAGCTCTCTCCTGACAGGTCGTCACCGTTTCTACCTCACTGCTCTTGTTATCTCGTCTGCCTATTCATTTTCCAAACTCCTCCAATATTTCCATCCCTTTTGTCTCTGTGAAAGAATGTCTTTTTTCTGCCTCCACTTTTTATGCATATTCCTCCACCTTCCCCAATGTGAGGAGCCTCCCGGTTTTATCCCCATGTTTCTTCATAGACAGGAAGTCCATATTTAATTAAGTGACTGTCTTGTTCAAATGCTTTTAAGTGCTCCTGTTCAGAGCTCTGGGCCGGACGGAGAGGCTAAGGGTTTTATTTATTCATTGGGTGGTTGGTCGCCTCTCGCTGCACCCCCATCACGCTGCCCTCGCTCTCCCTAGCTGTATGCACTTCCTCTGGGGACATCTAGCGTCAGTCCACATTAACATCCATCAGAGCATGCTGCACTGGAGGGGAGTGAGCACGGTCCCACTGAGCCTCACATACATACGCATCACTACACTTAACACACAGCATCCTCCAGCCAAGCCTCTTCAGAGAGTGACGCACCAGTTCAAACTGTCTTCTGGCATTGGTTTAGCCCAATATTCAAATTAGATTTGAAGATCTGAGCTGTAATTTGCACACTATTCAGATCAAGTGCTATCTCAGACAATGTTTTTACTATTTTGGAGGTTGCCTCAATCTATTAATTTGGCAAAAGCCACGGAACAGATCTGGAATGGTATATTCTCCAAATATTATTTGGTAAGAGAAGGGTTTTTAAGTAGTCACAACAGCCAATTGATACTACAATAGTAAAGTTAGTTTTTCACTAATTTAGTGTGTAGCATTATATTTACCATTTGTTATGCACTGTTAGCAACAACTGGGGCAACCAGTCAAGGGCAGTGGGCGCCACAGTGCCATCTCCAGATCATGACACAGGCTGGTCAAGACTACCTATGTTGGAGGATTTTACCTTAAAGTTTTGGGTTGATAAGGGTTGTGGAAAGCCACCCAGTCAAGCAGAGAAACACGCTAACTCTGCACAGAACGGGCCAGGCAGCCTGAGAGTCAAACCCAGAACCTTCTTGTTGTAAGACAAGAGTGCTAGCTACCATTAAGTTTGAAAACTTCGTCCACAGACCTTATTTTCCCTCATGGTCAAAAGGTGTTAATCTAAACTGAATCTGAAAACGTTGGTCTCAAAATGGACTTTACATACCTTGCGAATGCACCAGGTTAGGGTGTTTTTTTGACTGAAAAATAGTGGCTTCATATCTAAAATTGGCTTATATTTGTGGCTTTCTGGTGTGAGAGTATCTGGCGTGTGGGTGTATTGTGTATTGTGAAGGCACTGGTACAGTAGCCTTGCAGTGGGATGTAGATTGTTACGCCACTCTGACCTAGATTCAAACTAAGGCAGTGCAAATGCAGCTCACAGAGGCAAATGCATTAACCTATGTTTCACCCTAACGTGTCACATTAAGAGCCCTCATTTCCATTCATCACCTGACTTCAAAGTCTAGGCGATTGATCGATTCAATTTATACCTAATCACTATCACTCGCAATTTCTCCCCTTTCTCGTTTCCGTTTCAGGCAGAATCTAACATCAAACTAAAATGCAAATCGCTCACACAGAAAACTTATAATTGGATTTTGTCTATTAGTATGAAAGCTTTCTTCATTTCCAAAACTCCGTCTGACTTTTTGGGGCACACAGATCAAAACCATAAGAAAAAGAGAACTGTAAAATGTTTTTTAATTGTTCAGTCCTTTAGCTGCACAGCCATCATAGCCTAGATATATTAGAGCTATGCGACCAGCACAGTTGTTCTCTGAGGGAGTCTTCATTTCAGACAAACCTTAACCAACTTACAGTAAGTGGGTAAAAACTTACCGAATTCACTTTTAATTCGATGATGCTAGCTGAGTCAATCAGTGCGTGTGGTGGCCCTGCAAAGGAATAGCAAAAGGAAGAATTAAAACTAATGAAATAATTATAATAGAAACTTTAGTCATGCTCATAAATAGTTTACTGCTCGATCATGTACTGTTTATGAAGCTTAAGATGGAGAATTGCAACAAATTGAACTATTGAAATATTGGCATATAGTTGTTTTGTTAATATTCTATCAGAATATCATGAATGTAACAATAACTTTAAAAGACTGCAAAAAGAATGCAGTAAAAATAAAACAAAGTTCAAATGGTCGAAAGTGATATTTCAGCATTTGTGTGGTGCATTTTACTGCCTATTGACATTTTTTGCATTTGAACTGTAACCACAAAATTTGCAGGAGTGTTTTAGCGCATTTTTAACAGATTAAATATTATTACTGGGTCATTAAATCCTTGTAGATTTGTTTTACATTGACACATCTGAAACTCTAAACCTATTGTATGTTTCTTCAGGAATTTGACCATTTGACCAGTGACCATTTCACAATTGACTCACCATTTTTTCATTAATAAAGCAGATAAAACATTGATCTCTGACACCACATTTGCCTGCAAAGCAAAGATTATTTCAGAATATTAATGATAATAGTTATGTGACTGTCAGTGAAAAAGCCAGTCTTTATTGATTCACTTATCTTTATTTCATATGGACAGACAAATATGTTAAATGGGCATATATTGATTTGTAGACTGTAGTGCCCTCATACTGTCCCCTTCATTTGACCCACCCTAACAGTGGGACAACTGGGAGCAGTGGGTGACAGCAGAGGAGTAGATCTGCAGTAGGGATGCTGGTCAGGAGTAGCCTATCTGGAGGATTGGTCTGTATACTGCACATATTTGGAGTGAAATCATTAAGCAAACTAGTATTATCATATCAACTTTACCCTGTACAGTAGAAATGTTCGTATGCTTCTTACATAAAGTAAAGCCCTGAAAACTAGTCTGATTAATTAGCTTTGCATTAGTACATGCAAATGAGTTTAATTAAAAAATAGACTCTCCTTTTGCGACTTCAAAGGGAGACAGTGCAGCGTAATCATGAGGTTTGTTCAGCTGTGGCACTAATGAGACATATTTGGCCTAACGAGGGAGCCATGCCCTCATTTGTTTATGCTAATGATTTGAAACTGTATCTGTTACACTCTTTGTACCTTCAGGGTTTAGTTTAACAACGTCAAGGTGCTGTTCAACTGTTTTCACCAAGTCAAGAGGAGCGAGATCACAAGACACAGTTTGCGGCAGAACGCAGAAATGTATGCCACTTTTTGTACAAGATAATGGATTTACTTGCTTAAAGTTTGATGGATATTATTATCACTGCTGTATATTCTTCTTGCCACATATCTGGAGGTAGATTAGAAGTAAATTCTTCAACTTAAATGTTCATAGGAGAACTGAGAAGACTACTCTGAATGAACGACTCACCAGGTCAGTAATTCCAGTTCTACGAACGTGTCCTATAAGAAAAATCATCAAAATAGACTCGAAGAGCAGTATCAGGTTAACATCACATTTGGCACAATGAATAGTTCACGTTAAAAAGGACAGCAGAGGGAGACAACTTACCTATGCACACACAGGTTTCACGTCCCACCTTGATGAGTAGCAAAGGGTGTGTCACATTAATTATTGCCCGTGCGCAACATGTAAACAGGAATCAGGACGTCTTGAAAACAATTCAACTTAAGTAATATCAAATATATCTCTATATCTATCTAAATATATATTATAAATGAATAAATCAATCAGAAATAATTAAGTAGATGAATATATACTTCAAATTTGAGCTTGTTTACCGACCATGTATCAGCCTAATGTTCGTTTAACGTTTCTCCAGATTCTCTTCTCTGATTGGTTGTTGGTAAGTTACGCAAACTTACCAACAACAAAATGGCGTTCACACCAATTTAGGAAAAGTGTAAAAAAATATAACACACTTGAATCTTCTGTGTTTTCGGTCTGCGCCTGCCAGGTATGCCTATTTTTATTTTAATAAAAAAAAGGTCAAAGTAAACGTACTATAACGCCTTCATACAAAAATCACTATACTACACGTTTAACAATGATATTGCATAGAATATGGATTATACACATGCATTCTGTATAACTATCCTCAACCCCATCCTTTAGAGCTGTAAGCCTGTGTTTGGTCCATTAAATTGGTTGATGGTGTCTTTTACCTATAATTTTATCGAGAAGATAAGGCTTTAAAGGGACTAAAGCGGAGGGGAGAGGGCATGGAGTCATTTTGTAAGTGCAGTTTGGGTTAGATGGGTGTCAGATGTAGTACATTTAATAGGCTTTTATTCGGCAAATACAAGGTATGTCGACCAAGAATTTCAATTATAGCTCTAGAATGTTTATATGAATACATGTTGTACACTGTCAAGGTCCATCAGCTGGTGTCATGGACTCCATCCTTTAGTCAACCACAACCTTTGACCTTTGGCAAATGATATCCCAAAATGTACTCTCTTTTTCCTATTCCCTCTCTCTCTCTCTCTCTCTCTGTCTTTCTCTCTCTCTCTTTCCTTTCTCTCTTCTCTCTTCCTCTCTCTCTCACTCTCTCTTTCTCTCTCTGTCTTCTCTCCTCTCTCTTTCTCTCTCCCCTCTCTCTCTTTCTCTTTTTCTCTCTCTTCTCTCTTTCTCTACTCTCTCTTCTCTCTCTCTCCTCTCTGCCTTTCTCTCTCTCCTCTACATGTCTTTTTCTTTCTCTTTATTTCCTCTCTTCTCCCTATTTCCTCTCTCCTCTTTCTCATCTCTCTCTCTCCTCTTTCTCTTCTCTCTATTTCCTCTCTCCTCTCTCTCTTCCCTCTCTCTCCTCTGTCTTTCTCTCTCTATTTCCTCTCTCCTCTCTCTCTTCTCTCTCTCCTCCCTCTCTGTCTTTCTCTCTCTCTTTCTCTCTCTCTCTTCTCTCTTTCTGTTTTACTTTTCCACTTTACTTTTTACAGTCAGATGGAGCCTAGAATACTTGTCTGCTGAATGTTGCCCTGAGAATATGTGCAGTAGGCACATGTTGTTGTGTGGCCCTTGGTTCTTTTGTTCACCGCTGAGTGAGTGTGAGGCCGAGTGAGACGGCTGGCCCTCACTGATAACTGCACACAGCCACAGCTCTGCAGTACACCTATTCAAAATATCAACACCCTCTCATGCAGCCTTGCACTACTGGGTTAATTAATGCAAAAACTGAGGGGAAATTGAATGAGACGCACTTTTAATTGGGCAGAGGGGCATTCAAGCATATAAAGAAAACATGCTCAATCATTCTCTTCCATCTTGCTGTACCACAGTGCCTATGTTTCTAAAATTAACATGAGAAGCCAAAAATGTAAATTCATAGTTTATCTTTTTAGTAAAACTGCACAATAGAAAAGCCCTATAGGCTATATGGCAAAAAAATAAATAGAAATAAATGAGAGATAAAACAACTTTATAATTTCTGTTACCATGGTTATATATTGCATTCATACTTTTTATGGGCCCACTGAAGTAATTATCCTCATCATTTTTTTCCCATGCTGAATTGACCACTGCCCCAGAATGCTTTGCGCTTGTTCAAAATTGAGTATATAGCTATGTGATTCTTCATGTGTGATGTGCTTGACAGAATGAGGAGTAGTTTCAACATGGCGGCAACGGTGGAATGATATGTGCCAGACGAACCAGCTGGTCTCCCAAAGCTCCAGGAGAAGACATAGACACAGGCATGATGGAGAGAGGAGGTTGGTTAAATGTTTAGTATTTGAAAATAATTGCATAATTCTTGTTGTGTCTATGACAAATAATCTACAGCTGCAAAAGTCACCTGGAAACACTCTATAGAGGTTTGGATTATTCCACCATATTCTTCAGAGAGGATCAAGAGTTTTGCTTTGCATGTCCAGCAGAAATTTGACTTTATAAAGTTAGCAAATCTGTCTGTACTTTATAGTTGGAATTATAGGTGAATTGTCAACTCTTTTTAAATGTATTGGTAAAAGGTGTGAGAATAGTGTTTTCAAGTTTAGCTAGAGAGACTGACAGCAACACAAAGAATTGCATTGGCTTTCCTTGTGTATCACCTCTTTGTCTGCTGTGGATCAATAGTAATAATAGTTTGAAACATACAATAGGAGGCATAGGTATAGAAAAACACTCACTTATCTATTCTTTAATAAGCTTTTTACCGCATTACTAGAAAGGTCATTATTTTTGTTACTGATGCCCAAAGCTGATAAGATAAGCAGCAAAACTTATGAATAGTGTTTTGACAGTGACGAAACATATTGAACTCACATGTGTCTAGCCCAATGAGAGACCTTGAAATATTCCCTTCATCAATTAATTTTCACTCAATGATACAGTGCTTTACTTAGCCAAGCATTCAGCCTCTTCAGACCGCTATAATTGTCCCAGTTAATTGCTTTTCAACTGGCTTTGATTACAAGGTCAGGCCTGAATTGCTGGTGTGCATGGCTCAAAGTTGGGTGCAGCTCTGTTCTCCATCTTATTTAGCCACTTCTTTTCTTTGAGGATCACTACAAATTACCTCCCTCTTCTTGTCGTCTTGTCCTCGTTCTAAAATTTCAACAATATAAACACAGCAAACAAGGCGTCTAAATGGGGAAAGAGACCTTTAAGTGGAGTTGCTCTGCAAAAAAACAAATTCATGGACATTTCCTAATTTATTATGATGAATGGTTTTTAATATTTAACTTTGAGGATTTTCTTGGGTGAGTTAGGCTTGATCAGGACTTCTTTTGCTGGAGGACTTTGCCCATTGTGCATGTTTTGGATTAGTTTGAGCAGAGCTTTTTTAGCACTAAATTAGTGCTGGGCAACATAATGATAAAAATAAAATTGTTTTCTGATCCTTGTGGTGATATTGCATTACCATCATTCAGTGCTTTTTGAACCTGTATGCTCAAATACTGACATTTTTCCCTGTCCACTCCTATTTGGTCAGCCTCTGTCCCACGCTGACAGGTAACAGGTAGGGTGAGCTCTCAGAATAGCATTTGTTATTACCACTTAAAGACAGTAAGTTATAGAGCTACTTAGTGAACATGAATTATGGTTAAATTGAAACTGTGATCTTGCAATGTTAAATGCTGTTCTGAGGTATAAACTGTATGCCAAGGAAGGTCTTTTGTTTTTGTAAAGCTACCCCTTGTGTTATGCATGCTGATATAGGCGCATGGATGCCGTTGTTATGCTCATCACATTATAGTTAGTCTATGTAAATCAATGCAGTGTCCCCATTGCACACAGCAGCTGAGAGCGTGGAGCTTTGTCCTTTCCCTCGACAGCTCACACGGAGGCGACAGAGTCCCTCTCATTACCAATACCACAGCAGCCAAACAAAGGCCTGTGCAGTGTGCACTCTACTGATAACTCTGGCCTTCCATATGAATCAGCCTTCCATATAGGTCTTGATGTATCTCACAGACGCATACATTAACACAAACACTCACACAAGGCTATGCATTCAAATGAAAGAGTAACAAGCATACATCAATTTACAGCAAGAATTCAGGAAAGTCAGGACAAAATGCTATCTTCTACATTCGTATATATGTGTATCTTTTGAGGTTGACAAATCACTTCCCTCTGAGCTTCAGATGTATTTGCATATTAAACTGTGATTCATTATGAAGTTTTACACCAAATGTCTTTCTGAGAAACTCTCCACGTCATTTACACATCCTTAGGAGCAGGACAAAGACAACACCAACATTTATTTATAATTTTTTATTATTATTATTATTTTTTTGGTATTTCTGTAAAGCCCAACATCAACAGCATTTGCCTCTTAGGGCTTAACGAGATCATTGATTTAACCGAAAATCAAACAGTGAAACATTGGTCAGTTATAGAGAAGCAGATAAACCAACACTCATAAAAAACAAGCAACTGTCCCAGAACATCCCTCGTCCTTAGACCTGTCCTTCTCAGAAAGGAAACAACATCAATCTGCTTTAACCCTCTGTGACCATTATCATCTCCCAAAGTTGAAGAGCCACATAAAATCCTGCTTCTATCAAAAAACAGGACATTTTGAAACAGCAAATATAGTACACTGTGTGGTATGTAAGTGGCTCTGCACACAGAACAGCCATGCAAAATAGGCAGCATGGGAGGACATTATTTCTGCTCCACTTCAGAGTTGCCCTTTCCTCATCTGGCCTTCTGCATGTTTCACACCTGGCTAGTTAAGTGTGCCACATGGCTGTTGACTCCTGCTGAGGACTGAGAGTAACACAACACAGATGCACACAAACTGTAACACACCTGTGCTTTTTTAAGTTCAAACGGATTGCATGAGGACTACATAATATCATGGAAGCATGCAATATTAAGTAGCACTGTGACAATACTAAAATTTCAAACTTGATACGAAGGAAAAGGCGTGATTCAAATAAATGCTAATTATTTCTGTAATATTACCATTGTTGTCTTATACTAGTTCTGATATGAATCCAGACCATTCTAAAATCTATTCAGGAAAGGTCAGATTTTGTTATGTCGTTATTTTGTCATTATTTTCTTCAAATGAGTAGGTAATATTTGGCCATCAATACTCTTGATAACCATGACTGTTAGTGGTGATAATTTTTACAAGACTCATCAGACCAAATCCATGACCAAATCAGATTTTCACTCATTCACTATATATTTGGTGTTGGCTAGCACAATAATACACTGGCTAAATTAAAACAGCTACTTAAGAGTATGGGTAAAATACGCAGGCTTTAAAAACACTTCCTCTGCTCTATTTCAGAGACTGTGTGGCATTTATATCGTGCAGTTATGTTACCTCCTATGGTGACTAATGTGTGCCATCTCGCCATCTCAAACCATCACAATAGATTGTTTATCTTGCTGTCATATTGCTTTAATGTGCTGTTGCCTTCTGTCGCAACTTGGCTAACAGTCAGCAAGGTACAGAAAGATAGCAGGAGCAGCAGGGTGCAAAATGGTGGGCTTTTAGTCCATTTTCACATATCCTATGCTGCTGTGCACATATCAGTAATTGTATATTTCCTGTATGGTACACCAATGAGTTTTGTGTGTGTGTTCACAAGACTATCTTTCAAAGGACATTTCAGCACAGGTGGCAGTGACCCGTTTTGCAAATGAGTTCAGGGTTGAGGAATATTTACCGTGGAGGCAGATAGGATGTCATTTCTTGGGCTGATAATGAGAGCGAAAGGGGGAAAGAAATAAAAAAAAAATGCCAAAAAGGAGGAGCAGAGGGGAGGATAGTGAGGTGCCTAAAATATGCATCTGTCATCACGTGGGTGAGTGATAGCATTCTGTGAAGGTTTTCCTCTTGATGCGCCAGTGTGCAAGGCAAGGTTGTCTAATTGAGCCCTCCTGCCAATCACAAGGCTCCGTAGTGTGTCTGTACGCATGTGTCTGTTTACTGTGCGCTGACACACACAGAATCCAGTGTCTTTGATCATCTGAGTGAGACTGTCCTAATTAGCTTGGTGTTAAACATGAGAGACAAGTGAGATCAAGCAGCGCAGCCAGCAGATGATCAGTGCATTTTGGGAAGATGTAAAAAACTAGCATCCCAGAACTATTGGGATGAGTCCACACTGGTACTTACACAACAGCAGCACGAGGTATGGGAGGTAGCTTTGTTCATTTTTTTTTAGAAGACTTGGGGGGGTATTTTTTGTGAGTATTCATATTATGGAATCACTATGTACAGTATTTTTCTTGTGACTTTTTTGTTCAACATACCAAATTGCGGTTTAGTACCCATCTTGAGATAACACATTTACTTTTTGAACAGACAAAACATTTCTTCGTGGATTGGCAGACATTACTAAAAGTATAGACTAGTATACCGCAACCATTCATTTTCCTCACCAGTTACCACGCAGCAGGCAGAGTTCACTTGCACACTCTAGCAGGCAGCTTTTTGTGTAAATGTCAAAATTTGCTTTGTTATGCTTGGTTCAATCATTGGCTTGGCTGTTTTTATTCAAAGGACTTCTAGAACAAATTGCACAACCTTTTGCTAACATAAAAAATGGCATTTTTACAATTCAGACAAATAGTTTTATTAATCTATTAGGTGTATTCTTATAAAACATTATATGGATACTTGACGTGATGCACATTTTCAGTGTTTTCACTTGAAAAATACCATTCTGTTAAAATAACCAACTGTTAAAATAATTTTCTTTAAGATGGAGCAGTCACTTAATTATAAAACTAGCACTGTAGACACATTAAGTCATTTATTTATTTATTTTTCATGAACATTTTTAGTGTATGTCCAGCTGGATGAAAGGAAAAGTCACACAGTAGGGCAGTTTAAAATGTCTAAAATGAAAAGAGTTACACCAAAAATTATGCAATTTTTGTGAAAAAGCATTCTTACAGTCGTAGACGTAATTTGCTTTTCAAAATATGTTTTGGATTTTGCTACAAAGGCATTACGCTCCCAAAGTACCCACATACAACTTAAAGAAACAATCTGGTTATGGTAAAATTAAAGATGAACATGTTTTTCTAAAGGCCAATGCCAATACCAATGCTGAATCCAGAGCAGAAAAAGCAAAACAAAAACATGCATCCCATTTAGTCTAATTTTTTTGGACCAAGTAAAATATCTGCATTTGCTGGAGCTTTAAGGCCAATAGTCAATATGCAAAATGCAACCAATCATTGTGCTGTGTTAATAAACCGTTCTATAGCTGTATTTCCTCCCAAACAAGATTTTAAATGAGACACAGTCAACAGAAGTCTGTGTTTTGTGCACCAGCAGAGTCCTTCTGATCCCATCGCCCCTCATGTGGTCTTGTTCTGTCGCCTTCACAGAGCAGGGCAGTTCACACAGGACCCATATGACTGCCCCCTCTTCTCCCCAGCGTTTATTATTACCTCTTCACTCCGTGCCTCATGAATAAACATCCCTTACATTCAGTCAGTGCTGGCATGAAATGGCCACAGCACACAGCCCCCCTGGCACACGCAGGGGTAATGCCGCAATCATTATTCCACTGCCGCGGTCCCACACACCAGCATATTTCACCAATCATGTGGCGCCCTTCCCCTGGCTTTTCTTTGGATGACTTAAACAAATGATGTGGCAGCACCGAGGAGGGCCTGGGTACCTCTGCTCCCCCTGTTTACACGGACACAGCCCAATCTGCATAATTCTGAGTGGCAATTCTGGAAAGGAGTCCAAAGATTTTTTCCTCTATGGATGAGAGGGAGGGGTTTAAGGCAAGGGGTTGGTGTTATTTGGTCCCGCCTCTCTCTCTCTCCCCTGTTTCTCTTTTATTAAATGTGAGTTAACTGAAAATATTTTGTATTGTTGTTGCTGTTATCACTGTTTCTATAAAGACACCATGCACATATGTATAATTATTCAATCCAGACTGGTTCTCTCTTTATATTCTACAGAAGATCCCTGAGTCTGGTCACCACCTCCACTGCGTCTAATACAAATGGAGCTGTGCAGTCAGGTTGGTTTATTTCAGTGACACATGGGGAAACAAAAAAGGCTCATCATCTATCATTTGCAAAATTTGTCTCATCTCAATTAGAAGTGTTTAGTGCTGCTGCACTCATTGATTCTGCAGAAAAACCCAATGTTTTTCCAGTTCTCTGTGTTATTCTTTTTATTGTCATAAGCAGACAACTGTGTTTGTTTTGTTTCATCCCTGATTGGCTAACCCACCTGTCAATCATGCGAATCAGAACTCAGAGTAATAAAACCGTTGTCCAGACTACATGTCTTTGTAAAGAGTTAGAAAAGCGTTTATTCTTGGCTGGTCTCTGTAATTAATTTAGGTTGTGGGTTGTATTGAAATTGACCAAGTTTTGACACCCTAATGCTCGTGTTTCATTCATTTTGTTATGAACTTGTTATATGAAGAGCAGTGCGTGAGGCTATGGGGGCCAAGAAAGAAAAGATCTAAATATAAAAGGAATCTCAATGTTGATATTGCTGATTTTTGTTTACTCTGATTTCAGTCATTTGATGTAGAAGTGAAGTGGAGCAGAAACAGAAGTTAGTCATGCAGCCTGATGGACTGCTCACTGCTTCAATCTGTTATCGCAACATGTCTTTATCTGTGTTATGTCCTTTATCAGTCCTGCGTTAATCCCAGCGTATCAGTATTAGAAATACATCACAGCTGAAGCACTCTTTTTGAAAATGTACTGCCAAATTCACTCTAGTTAGATATTCAGCATTGTCATAGACATATAAACAAACCAACCATAGACATTGTTTTATTAGATTCTTGCTTCTATGCTCGTTAAAATTTCTACCTGAAATAGACTGTTTGATGACTTGTTCTACCTGAAATATCCTATTCATATAATGATGTCTTCAGCAAAATATGAGATTACCGATTTCAGTAGTTTTATATTATTTGCGAATAATAACATATATATAAGCAAAATCGTGTAGGTATCTGTATGCATTTTTTTTCTTACAATAAGTTAATGATCTACATCTATTTATCTATTCATATTCACCTGTAGTGTCTTTTTAGTGTTTATGTAACACATCTCTTTAAGTACTTAGGGAGGGGTGCGGCCCGCTACTGTGCAAAGGTCATCTCCACGGTGATAGATGTGGGGTCATCTCCATGACGATGGATTGCAGGGGGTGTGGGCCGTCGAAGGTCGCACACCAAGGACGAGGCAGAGTGATTGCAGCCACCCAGACAGGAAATCGAAGAGAAGCACTCGGAGGGGGGCAGAGGAAAAAGGTGCAATTTCACAAGCTAAATTACTTGTGGGATGGAGCAGAGAAAAATATCACTGAGCAGGGGGAGAAGGGAGGTCCCGAACATCAGGAGTCGTTACAATTATGATGACTACTATCAAAGTCATCGAACATGAATATAACAACCAACAATGTAATAATGGACCATACCTGCCAATAACATAATATTTGTGGCTTCACCAATGTCTATAACGACAATAATGGCATGTTGCTATTGTCAAACATTGTCTACCGTTGACTTTTATTATGTAGAGCAATGGTTCCTCAAGTGGGGTCTGGGGGCCCTGGAAGGCCTCGGAAGCATTGCAGATGCATGTTTATATTTCTTTATATATATAGATTTATATTCACAGAAATGCATGTAATATATAAATCTAAGGAGAAAACATGACATAGTCTTTTAGATGTAGTGTAAAATATTAGCAGAGGGGCTCTGTGTGATGTGTGCATCGATGGGGGGGCCGAGGCTGATGTAGAGTACAAACATTTTTGACATTGTTCTTTTAACCCAAGAAAAGTGCTTTATCCACCTTTTCCTGTGTATGATCCTCTTATTTTACTTGCAAAAACTCGTAAAGTAAAAAAAACAACTTTGTACTGATGTGTATGCAATATAATAGATGATATTGGTATAATTCTGAATTGAATTCTGGTTTATTATAAAAGGTATTAAAGAACACATATTGTGGTTGAGCCTGCTATATAGTTATAATTTATGACACTTGTGGATCATTATGTTATAATTTTCACATTTTAAATCGCAATATTCATCTAAAACGGCTTAATAAAAGAAACAAGTCTGCTGACTTGAAAACTGTGGTGCCCAATGGGAGCAGACGCCACAGTAAACATCATCGCAACAAAGTCTGTCTGTACCTCCGATGGATAGCTGCACCAAAATTACTATGTGATGCTGTCAAATCCTCCGTGTATAACATAACAAACATAAAATTTGAGAACGAATTATGCACAGACCAGTGGATAAATGCCGGTGGCAGTGAAAATTGGGGTTGATCAGCAATATGGCGCCTTGAAAATAAGTGATTAAAGATAGCTCAAACATGCATAAGTCACTCCAAATACAGCATTAAGAGGGTAAATGAGAGAGGGAAACAACTATAATATGGTTAAAAGCTCTGAAAAGCTTTTAACCATATTCTCCATTAAGTGTTTAGAGACACACTAAACTGCTGTATCCACACATCTTCATCTTGGAGCTCCAGTTCCCGGCAGAGTTTGGCTGTTACCACGCTTCATCATGCTGTGTTTATTCTGAGACTGATGCTGCCCATGAACAGAAAATATCGACTGGATTGTGCAACATGTTCCACTGCAACATTACTGCATTTGTCCTATGGTGGTTGATGATTCTCACTTTGAATACAGTTTGACTTGTAATGCAGTATAATTTAAGACATCTGACGGATTTTTACCCAAGCAGATTTTCACTTTTAGCAGTATTTTAACATAAGTGAGGTCTTTTATTTCTGTTTCATGAAGATGAACTTAAAATGGAAGTGGCTTTTTACAAATAAGCACAGATCTTTTGAATTGAGGCATCCCCCTCGCTCATTCACTTTGACTGTGTTTTGTGTTGTGGTGCACCGAATCATTAAGTCCACAGTGCCACTGAGCCCACTGCCTCATTGCACCTAATTATCCCTTTGGTTTCCATCAATTAACATCATAATTAAAACTCACCACGCCTCTATGTACTCAGTGTTTGCTGATTCAGACAAATAATAAACATGGCTGTCATGAATTTTATTTCTGAGTTTAACTTTTCACATACAGTTCTACCGATATCATGGAGAAATTAAATGATTGAGATACTAAGATCAGAAGCTGTTAAGTTCATGTATAAAACATTCTGACCCTGTAGTTTAGGTCCCTTTAAACTTATACGTAAATGCATATGTAATATGTATATTATGATTCATGAGAGTCGGGGCAAAACAAATCCTCTATAAAACGCAGTAGAAAAATGTTTTCAAAATATCACAATTGGGATACTTATAAAGTTAAATCTAAGGGAAATCTGTATACTGGAGCTATTTATTTATTCTAACAATTTTGATGTAAATTCAAACTTTTAAGTCAATGTAATTTTTGTGTCCTACACCAAAAAAAAAAAAAGGAGTTCACCTGCTAAAAAACATAAAAAACCCAACTATCTATATGGATACAGGTGTATTATATTGAATCCAAAGACTTAAATATTCTAAAAAAGTTAAACTTTTGAAAAAAAAATTTTTTTTAAGATTCAGCTTGTCAAAGTTGTGTCCCATCTTTTTGTCAACTACATCAAACATTTTAAATCAGTCAGTAATTTTATTATCTAATTCCCTGAGGGCCCTGTTCGTCACCCTTTCTATGCTGAATGCAGCACAACCACACACAGGCTGGTCACTTTTACACTTTTTGATATTTAAGACCAACAATGTTGAAATTTCTGCCGTCTCAGCTGGAAACTGTCAACTCCATTTACTAACAGTATTGTAGTGAGTCTAAGCCTTTTGTGAGGTTATCATAGCAGCTCGCAAATGGACCAAATAGAAACTAGCTACAGTGCACCATATATGTTTAACAAGGGAAAAACACTTCCGTCAGTTGTCAACTTCATCAGATTTCATGTCTGACAGAGTTGACTGGATGCTGATGGACTTGACAAATCTGTGGTTTCCAAATGCTAATAGCATATTATTTGTGAATTTACAAATGGGTTAAATTGTGGTTTGAGTGTAATGTAATATATATTTATATAGCATAAAGAACATTTTTTATATTGTCAAGTTGAGTGTGTGACAGAGTTGACATTTTAGGCTGAAGGAGTTGACAAACCACCAACTTCAAGAATTAAACTGACAGTTTTCTTAACAAAAATGTATAATTGAATCTTGTTGTGACACTAGTGCTTCAAATGGGTCCAGTTCAAAGAATAAAATAATATAGAATGGATTAAAAACTTATAGAGGGGTAGAGGAGAGGGAACAAGAAGAAGAAGAGGTGAAGGGTGGAGGCAGACTGAGAGACAGGGGTCGAAGGAGGAGGGAGAGTGCACTTTCCTCTCCTATAGTGAGTTTGGTAGTTGGAAGTGAAATAATTGTCACTGTTGTGAAGTATGGTCAGTGTTAAACCTGTAGTTAAACCTCATCAGATCCATGCATTTTTTGGGGTGTTTTTGCCATTTTTTAGAAAACAAAGAAACTTTGCAATTCAGTTTATGTGGTTTAATAAGTAAAGGAAATATACAGCCTGATCTGTGTTAATTATTTACAGATATGTATTTTTGAACTTTAAAATAGAAATGCTTTTTTTTTTTTTTATTGGGATATTTTGAAATCCAAATGCTCTTAAAAGTATAAAATTACCATTTAAAGTTTTAACATTTACTTCAATTGGACAAAATGGTAAATAGCCCTTAGTACAACATAGATTGCTAGTTACAATTTTAGTTGGACTGTAATAAATCAAATGCTATGCGTGTTGTTGTTTTGTGTGTGTGTGTGTGTGTGTGTGTGTGTGTGTGTGTGTCTGACAGTGTTGACAGTAATTGCACGATATCTGGAAATATGTCATTTTTTAGAAAACATGTTTTTATTCAGAACCTGTTCCTCTGCGTTTCTGCACAGCTCGGATCTTGCTCTACAAAGATATATACTGGTAACTCTTCAAAGCCTGTTTTGTCCCAACTCTCAAGAATCATCGATATATTAAATGTAAACTTCAAACAGAATCCAAATATTAAAACATAAAATGCAAATCTAATCACAGTCATAATGTTGGTCTTAAAGGAGTGACTATGGTCTAATGGGCTCAAATGTAAGACTAGGCAATAACCCATGTACTAAAATGGCATGTCCAAGTGTATTCATTTTATTTTTGAATTATGTTTATCTTTCATCTGTATCCTGTAAGGAAATGTGAAAAATTACCGATACAATAGTGTCAGAAATGTTGAATAATTTACATAACAAATCAGTTCTTTTCTCCATCAGGTGAGCAGACTGTAAAAGAGCACTGTATGTTTGCACACACACAGATAGGAGCACCCCGCCCTCCTCTGCCCCCTCTTCTCTGTGTCCTCCTCTGTACTCTTCTGTATGCCGACATTCGTTTCACCAAAAAACACCCATACACCCCATCCTCCAGTTTCCATGGCAACGGCAGTATATGAGGCGCTGCAGAATCAGTGGAGGGAGAGGCGTAGCAGTCTGTCACCTCCGCCTCCCCACTGAAAATACACGGACTACTGTACTACTGTATCTCTTCTACTGTCCTCATTTTGACTAGCCTTTTCAATGTTTATGTCCTTCTAAATTTTGCATGCATACAAATATGTTACTGTAAGCTTTAAAGACCATATAGTAAATTTAGCATGCAATAGTCAGAGATAAAATGGGAGCACTGGCTGTCATTGATAAAGCCTGGCTTGCAAAGATTACTATGCAATTATGTTGGTGATTAACCTGATTATTAAGCTGAGATAAAGACTATGATTGTGTGTATTTGTACAGCATGTCCATATACATTGAGACAAAAATATGTGCAATATAAACCTTAGGAACCTTTAGCAGTTCATGTGGCATTTTTAGGACTGGTGTCACTTTGAAACACTTTTTTCATTTTTGGGGACTTTAACAATATTAAAAATCAATAGATGTTTCAGACCTGCATACAATTTGTGACCCTTTTCTGTCTGATCCTCTTGTTCTTATATGATCCTAAAGCACTCCCCCTCATTCCCCCCTCCTTATTCTGCTTCCACCCCCTCTGCTCCTCTGCTGGCGGCTGGCCCATTTTGGTTGCGGTAACAGATTACACTAGTGCACATCATGTGACCTTAATTCCCCTCTACAGCTTCAGCCACAATCAACCAATCAGGATCAACGATGCTCCAGGCATGTATTTGTGCAGGGCTAAAGACTCAGAGATTGAGAGCTGCTTATTTTGTAAAATTGTGGCAATCATGTTTGCTATGAGTCAAAATGCAATGCTTTTTATGCCATGATGAAATACAACTATTCCTCTCAAATACATAGTGGCTTCTAAAATAAATGGGAAAATGAAACAAGACTTTTGTCAAATATTTTAACCCTTAAATTTGCATAGATTATAACTAAATCTAGCCATGTACAATTGTTCTTACTAGTAGGAATTTATAATATCCAATATCAGGAAGTTTTGTACATTATATTGTAAACAACTCTGAGCATTCATAATTTCATAAAGCTATAGTGTTATCACATTGGATCATAAAAGAGCAGTCAAACAATGAGCCCAACACAGCATCCAGCCTCCTGTCTGTGCTCATATGCATATTGTGACAGCTTGTGTTTTTAAAGGGGGGGTGACACAGTGAATCAGCAGTAGTCAGTCTAGTACCCGGCACGTGGCACTCACTCAGACGACCTCATTCATCTCCAACAAACCCCCAAAATCCTGGTGCTCCCCCTCACCCCATAACAGACCTCTCAAACCCCCACTCTGATCCTCCCGCCATCATCCCCACAAGCCCAGCTGGCGGTGTGGGGAAGGAGGGGAATTGGACGCATAGGGCGATGGATGGTAAGTACAAGTGAAGTGGTAGCAGCGGCTATTAAGTAACCAGTGTTATTTCAAATGGTTAACAAATATGCAAATTTATAAAGCAGTTCTAATAAAATATTATGTTCAACTTAAAGCCCCACTGTGTGACCTTTTAGTCAAAAAATAAACTAAACTTTTTGTTGCACTGAAGAATAGAAAAGCACAGATCCTTACTGTGAGTGGGCTTGCCTTTTCACAAACCTGAGTCTTATTTGGTCTGGTGGAGGGCCTCCACCTGCTTGTCAATATGGAAATGTTCCCTTTGGCTATGATATTACAGAGTATGGCATAAAATGTCACTATGTCCATGGAGAATGTTCCAAAGTATGGTTTTAACTTTCTGTTCCCATGAAATCATGCGGGTGATGTTCACTTCCAGAAAATGATGTGGTGTTATTTTACATTAGAAGAAATAACTGCTTTGAGAATCTTGCTACTGAATAGGATAAATGAGATGATTTTTGTTAGAAAATTAGAAAATAGGTTTATTGGCTATTAGTGGTATAGTCCAGTGGAGTGAAAAACATGTCTGCTTTTGCATGCTGTATATAGTTACTTAAACATATAAAAAAGTTTACATATTGATATGATTTCAGTAGTATATGTAGCGGGCACAGTTTATGTTGAGGATTTAGAGGTCGTTTTGGGATTTGTGTGGGCGTGTCCATTATGGAGATCAGACAGCATAAGCAGCCATTTAAACATTACATTAGGGGGAGTGGGCTGTCTCTATTTTCCACTATCAGATAAGCTGTCTGGTCTAGCGCGTGTGTGTCTTTGTGTCTGTGCGGCTAACAGACGTAGCACCAGAAGCACCTATAGGCCCACCAGACCCCCGCTTCATTCTGTTGTTGGTGACCTTTGCCCTTAACTAAACCTTGCACCCCGACAGAAGGCGAACTGATTTACCAAACAAAGACAGATGACACAGTGAAGCCTAAAACGTCACCTATACAGTGACCTCCGACCCCTTCAGTCCTGACCCAAACTGTGTCTGCAGCCAAACACGACCTGCCCACTGACACGTGTGTTCAAACAATACAGGAAGAAAAAAAAACGTTATTCTCATTCATCAACAAAAACCAATACCATCAAATTAAACTATTATTATGCTAATTTGGTTCAATTTGAAGATAACAGGAATTAAAGCAAAAACGATTTTTCTATTCTTGTCAAGATAAGATACTAATGGTTATATTGAGTTTGGGTCTAACTAAAGTAGCCATTCAAGTGTCAACTATTTATATTACACTTTATTACCATAGAAACTACTACAGATCTGAGATCAACTGAGAGCATACTGCAACTGAGAGCATATATATGTCGCATATATATGTCATGGAAGGACAAGCCCATGCAGAGGCTTGTCTTTCCATGATGGTTCCTCCAGCACACACACACCCACACACACACCCACCCCCACACACACACATATATATATATAATGTATATATATAATGTATATATATAATGTTCAGAAGCTGCTATTTTCCACAGCAATGTAGCAGCGAAGTGAAATATCAGCTTTGTCAGCAGAGCACCACAGGCAAGCAAACCCAATTCAATCTAAATACAGCCACAAGAGGTCAGCAAAGTAACAAATGCATTATATTAGGATGCTTGCATGATCCAAAGTATATCACAGTAAATCATTTTTGTGGCGATGTACATATTATTCAGATAGACACATTGCACTGTACAGTATTGGCCCGTACATTATTACCCAATCATGCCCATCAAGGCATAGCATTAAGAGGTAAAATAAGAGAACCCTTATTTACTCCACAATGAGAAAATTCCAGTGTTGCACACAGAGTACAAGAATAGCAAGAGAATAAAAAAAATATGCAGTCATGAATACAGATAAGTTGCTGTTTAATCAAATTAAATCTAATCATTTAACTAAGTATTAGAATATACTTTGAATAGAGTTAAGAATACAGTTCAGCATATGGACAAGTGTACATATGATTTCAGTGTATTGTACCAGTGGTGATTCACATTATGATACATTGTGCATACATGTGTTTAATTCTCATAATATCTGTCAGATAAATACCATTTCATCCATGTCCATGTTGTAGCTGCACAGATCCATTTGGTGGAGGATCCTGGTGTAGGTAGTTGGACGCACTTCTCTCTCTGAGTCATGTGAAGTCTTGCTGTGCACTGCCTGCGTGTTGGTACCAGATGGTCTGGCAGAGGCACCTTGTCGCTCGGCTGTGCTCTGTGCCAGCTCCTGTTGGCCAAAACCAAACCAATCACAACTTCTTTCAATCCGGCATGTTCTGCATTTCTTAATCAGCCATTTTGGTGTGTTAAATTTGAAAAAAAAAATACCTGCATAGATTTGTAACTTACAATGTCTATAATGGTTAAACTAAAAGTAAACATTATTTTTCCCTCATCCAAAACATGCATGAAGTGGTGTTATATGTCATCCATGCATGTTTGACTAATCTTGTGATCTTTCCAGGCATTTGAGTAGGTAAGAGCTACTTGCATATATAAAATATGTTCCATCCCAACCCTTATTCTCCAATCCAAAACCAATTTTACATGTTGTAGTTCTGCATATCCCTTTTTTCCCAATGTTATAAGGCAATTGAGCTTTGTGAAAAGAATGTAACTATCTCTCAAACATATTTTTTTATTTACATTTTTATCTAACATCTTGAAAAGTCGTCTTCAACCAGAAAGTTGTAATGAAAATCTGTAATGAATCCAGACTTGGTAAACTGTCAGAAGGTCAGGAGGAGGAGGAGACTTGGGTCACTGTGGAGGACAGATACAATGGACACAGAGCCATAGGGTCTTCACACTGGTCCTTATAACCACATTACATTAGTGCGAACAAGCTGCAATAAGTGACACTGTCATTAACCTCTGCCTGGCCTATAAATCAACATGGATTCATGCAAATTAGACTGAGTCCCCAGATTACTGACACCAAAGAACCTCACATTTATGCCATTGTAAATTATATAGAGAGACAGAGACATGCATACACTATTGTGAGTCATAAGATACAGAAATAATATGTTATTTAGTGTTTGTGGGGCCTTTTGCAGTTTGCATATTATCAACCAATACTGCATTTTGTTTGCCTGTCTCCTTTCCTTTCAACATTTCCCTCATGCCTGGGGTATTAGCCATAAAATGAATGAAAAGTATTATATAAATAGAACCATTTTTATAAGATATTGTCATTAAAGCTTGGCACAGACTGATATTTTCTTTGGACTGATCACCCGACTAAAGAAAATAAATACAGCTTTTTCAAACTCTCTGTTGTAGGTTTGCAGTGAATGTTTATTATCACAATTTACATGTAAAGCAGTGTACTTTTTAAAGTCATTTTACATGGGGCGACAGTGGCTCAATGGTTAGTGTTGGTCCCCCAACCCGAAGGTCGGAGGATTGAGTCCGGCTCGGACCAAGTTCTGTCGTTGTGTCCTTAGGCAAGACATTTCACCCACATTGCCTAGTATGAAAGTGGTGTGTGCATGAATGATAGGTGGTGGTTGGAGGCAGCCTCGCTTCTGTCAGTCTGCCCCAGGGCAGCTGTGGCTACAATAGTAGCTTACCATCACCAAGTGTGGAAATGAACAAAGACTATAGTGTAGCACTTTGAGAGGCTTTGAAAAGCGCATTACAAGTGTAAGCCATTATTATTATTATATATCTGGGCCTTACATATTGGCCCCAGAGTATCAGCTATATCAGCCATGTTTTTTGGGGGGATTCTAAATAAACAAATCAGTAATGAACATGAATGAACATATTATTAAATGTAATTATTTTCCAATTTTGGCAGTGTCCTCCATTTCTGTAATTATACTGCACCTGTGTATTTGGTCAGACATGTTTGTGCTGTAACTCCACAAGAGCTGCAGTTTTAGAGATGCACTGATCCTATAGTCGTCACAACTGATTGATTTACTCTGCCCAGTGAGTCGTTCCTTGAAATTATATTCAAACATAGCAGTACCAGGCTACAGTCTCCATAGAATATGAGCCAAGTTGATAAATAACCGCATATTTCTTTCATAGAGACAGTTCCATAATGACTGTTATGACCAGCAGGTGTAATATCCCTGTGTGTTCGTTTATGTGGATATTTTGAGGCTCTTTTGGTCTTGGCTCCTGCTTGAACAGTGTGTGGGCAGCACGCAGAGGCACGGGCAGCTGCTGTGTCTCCATGGTGGTCGGTAGGAGAGACAGGAGAGCAGTCCATATTGCGTGTGACTTTGGAAAGGTAGCAGATATGGCAGCGTGTTGCAGCCATCTGTTACTGAAGCTACAGCTAACGTGCGAACAAAAGAGAGCTGCACTGTTCAAGCCACTAGCTAGGCCCCAGCTATGCTATTGTCCTATAGGCTACAGGATGGATACAAATGTCTATCCACTTTCCTCGTCTTTGCTATTCATCATTCTTCTTCTATCACTGATTTAACATGGGAAGGACTGTGATCAACTAAATTCTTGGTCGATTAATTGCTTGCTCTCTGCATCGAGAAACTAAACTATCTCTATGATCCGAGCATTTATTTGAACCAAAGTGCACCGAATAGAACAAAAAAAGAGAAGTAGTAAATTGTGTATTTGTACATAAAAAGGTAGAAGGTAGTATCTCCAATTCCATACCTTCTCCTTCTTCTGTGGTCCAAATAATTCCTTTATAATGGCAATAAAATAAATAGTTGATGAATAAAATTCTGGTGACTAAGACTGCAACTACTATTAATCGACTAAATGGCTAAAAGCTTACAGCAGTAAACATGGGTGAATTTCTTGGCACAACCCACCGCACTTATCCAGATTTGAGGATGTCACAGAGCTTACATTGTCTTGTGACCCCTTGTAAAGTATCTACTGTCCACTGATCATGCACACTTAACTGCCTAAATTAAGGAAGTGGATTATTTCCCTTGATGACGGTAAAAAAGTGACAATGTTTTTAAGTTTTAACTTCAGGTCACTCCCCCATTGGTTGAACTGGGGTTTCTAATCAAACAAATTGGTCTTAGTCTAGGACCCATTTGACACAAGGGGCCCAGCGATGCTTCAAATCCTAAAGGGCCGACTGACGGCTTCTCAGGAAAACCTATTTCAATTACTATAAGAGCCTTGGCTTGTTTCCCTTTATCCTATTCTTTAATGGACTATGCATGTAGCCAGCCATGCAAATGACTTACACCAAGGTCTTTTCTGTTTCAGAGTGTTCTTCTTAAGAGGGCAGGCTTGTTGTTGGCACATGCACTCATCCTATAGTGTGTGAAATTAACTATTAAATAAAGCTACTTATCCTTGATGCATACCTGACCCTTTTGGTGAGGGCTAGGGGAAACAAAAACAGACATAATTGGGATGCAGTAAAGGCTCACCCCACACGAATTGACAGTGACTACATTATATTTCAAACTGAATTTTATATCCAGAAGACAGTTTTATTATATATCAAAGTCAGCAAGTCTGTGTAATGGCAAGACATGCAATGAACAGATTTTGAATCAGGCATCACATATTTACACATATCTTTGATATACATACACAAATATACATGAATGATTATTAAAGAAGTATACAGACTATCAATAATTCCTGGATCCAGAATCTTCAGGATCCCTCCTATATACAGCATTTTCTCTTTTGACAATTGACTAAATCATGTTTATCCAAATTATGTTTGTTATTTTCTGAAATTGCATGTATGTATGGCATATGGTCTAGTAAAACAGTGTTTATAGGCACTTTTCATCTATTGAATAGTGTGTATCTTCCCCATAGTGAGGAAATATGGTCCATACTTGCAAGGCTTTTGATAGATCAATAAATAAATAGGTTATAGATTATAGGTCTATGGGCTTAGCCAGGACAAGTAGTGTATTTGATTCTATTATTTCATGTAACAAAATCAGTTGTATTCAAACCAAATGTTCAAGGACATTGGAGAGCCCTAGTCTCTAAAACATTAAAATGGCTTATTGTTTTGTCCACAGTGCCTCATTAATTACTGTGTTTGTTTCTGTTTGGGTTAGTAGTGTTAGTAATTATCCACATGGGCTAAAGCGCAGTGGCCTTCTTCAAATGAGCTGAACTTCCATTAAAACAAACTCCTATAATTAAAATGTTATGTGTCAACAAATATCCAAAGGGCTTTTAAAGAAGCAAAGCATGATTTACATGGAGAAAACACTGGTAGTGTTGTACGTAGATCCAATTATGGGAACTGTATGTGAAGTGTGTACCCAGGATAAGGTTTTGGCTGATGGGGATGATCTGATGGATTACCTGGTCATGGGATTGCATCCATTAGTAACAGTGTAATCTGCAGTGGTAAAAATAGTTCACCTAAAAACAGCAGACTAAAGTCAGAGGAAGACAAACAGTAAGTGAAAGGACTGTCAAAGTAACGGTGATGTAAATTAGTACTTTGCACCACACGATGACCATTGACCATATTTTGAAAGACTTGATTGAAGTATTTGATGTCCCACAAAGAGATAATCAAACACTAACTCTAAAACACTGATAATTCTCTCTGTCTGACACACAAAACAATAGGCCTGGGATTGAAAATGCAACTTGTATGATCACAATTAGCAATCATAAAGGCTGGAATTGTTTCTGTGATCAACAAAAAATCCTGTCTTAAAAGAATACAGTTTTAGCCACAGACATGTTTCTGAACACTGAAATAAATTGGATCATGTATGGAGCTCAACAGTGACAGCCTGCTCATGTTCTGGAAGTAAATTTTCCATCTTTTTTTTCCTATAGAATTTTAAATATTAAGAGTTCAAATGCATCATGGAGGCTAACCAGCTATATCCATTACGTGGTTGTTTAAGTCCAAAAAAGCTGTTTAAAACGCAAGGTTCTGCTAAATATTTTGATAACTTCACTGTTTATAAAGGTTCAGAAACAGATTTTTAATACAATTATAGGTCTGGTGGTCATTAGTTACCATGTAGTTGATTATTCCCAAGCAACCTTTCGAACTCTTATTATTAATTTTTTTCGGAATATCTATGAGAAAAAGGAATGGGAAATTTAGTTCCTGAACGTGGGTTGAGCGGTCACTGTTGAGCTTCATTAGTTAAAATAAATTGGAAATTCATTGCGATTACATATTTTATTTTTCAAATTGCCCTACAATAATAACTACAACTGGCTTTTCATAAACAAAGGTTGTCTACAAATGGATATAAAGAACAAGCAAATGGCAGCTGTGAATAGTCTTCTTCTGCTGGTTTAGCTGAATCAACTCTTTTATGTAACTATAATAAACCTTATGCACCAACCAATCAGAAAACCTTTCTTTTCAGTAGTTTGTGTTATTTCTGTTCCTGCATGCTTTTTCCATGTTTTTAAGAGCGTGACTTCAACTATACAGCATTTTTGATCAGTATTCTCCAGTCATAGAGCTACACTAGGCCTCTAAGGGAAGCGGCACCATAAATTCTTTAGCATGAGCTACACTTAGCCTTGCTCTCTCATCACGCTTGAAAGAACTCAAGCCCACCAAGGCTCCATATTTGAGGCATACAGTGTACCACCCATCTATAGACTGGCGTACCACTTAAACTCTGCTAGAGCTGTGCATTCAGATATGTGCACGGAGCATAGGCCTGCTCACGCCTATGAAATATTTACAACTTTTAGCCAAAAGGTTAAAAAAAATGTACCCATGGAAAGTATGATTATTATTTTTTGGTGTTTCCTGATACACGATGTTTAGTGAGCAGTACGTTTTGATGATACTGAAATTGTGTCATTTTACTCCAACAGCGCCTTGCATTGCGGATATTGTGTTAACTTCACCACACAGCAATAGTTCTAGTTAATTCTGTATGAGTTTTAGATCTCCCAGTTGGCTCATGCACCCAAACCAGTTCTAACCATCTCATCAGTAACATCTCTCTGCTCAACAAAACTAAAGAGCAGATAGGAGGAATCTGAGGGAATTTTCAATGTCTTTCTCTCTCTGCCTGTGGTGAACACTGTGCTAGGATCGGGGGGGGAGATGGGGCGCCGGTTGCTTGGAGACAGGGTTGTGGTTGCCTTAGTAACCTCAAGTAGAACAGCCAGTCAGAATAAAGCTTACAGTCGGGTGGGCGGTGCATGCATGGGATGAGTGGAGGCTCATGCCAGCACACACAGACAAACAGGAAGAAGAGAGGGAGCTGTAGAGGCATGTATAGGAAGTAGGAAGTAAAGAGAGGAGATGAGGAAAGTAGGTCATTGAGTTCAGACGCAACACGGGAATAGCTTGTTCGAATTAGGATACAGTCTTATCTTAAATTATAATCTTGGTTTGATTAATATTGTTTTAAAAGTGTGTAATATTGATAACATTGTTTGGATGAGCTGCAGTGAGTTGCCTCAGCACTGGAGGCATTTTCAGATCTAGTCTAATGATGGTTTTAAAGGTGTGCTATGTCGTTTTCCTGACTTTTCTCCATAGAGATGCTATTTGTTTACCTGGAATGTTCCACAATATATCATTAAGCTTAGATATCTTGCATTTATTCAAAATCACATGTTCAAAATTAAAAAAATACAATGAAAGCATGCATTCTTACTGAGAGAATCGCTCACAGTCACTAATCAGACCTGTAACTTGGACTGGTGGTGTCGCCTGCTTGTCTCCATGGAGATAAATATGTTTCGTGCTGTACTGGAACATTCTAGGCAAAGCAATATCTTCATAGAGACAAACTGCTTAAGTGAAACCTCCACCAGAAAAGTTACATAGTGTACATTTAATGCTGACCTGATGTAATACAATAAAATACAAGCAATGCGCAAGACAAGACGGTTTTACGTTTTCACATTTATCTCGATGGCTATTTCTTATTACAGGCACATCTTACGAATTAGAAATACTGATATAACCAAGTAATGCACACTCGCTCTCCTCTCCATTTTAAAACTCCACGCCAAATGTATCTATTTACCACAGCAACTGCCCTGGGAGCCTCTCTAATCACAATCTGAGACAAATATTTAATGACACACACTCAGCCTTCATTCTGGTTAATTGCAGTTTGTGATAACCCAGTGATAATGATGATCGGCTGGGAAAACGTGTGACTGTTGGGATTTCACACTTGTGTCTATTGGGGTGACATTTAGTCGCTCTCAAAATGTCTGATATGAGATCGGAAACAGGGGGCAATGAAAATGTCAGGAGTCAAGTGGCATCAACACATGTGAGGGTCATTGAAAAGGCCAGGAGGTAAATGAGGTGGTACTTAAGTAGAGATTTTGTAAAATCTGTAAAGCATCTTGTGAGCTAATCCCTGTGAGAGGTGCTCTACAAATAAAAGTTATGTTTTTGGTTCCATTATCATTAGTATTATTTTATTTACAGTGTATTCTTTTTTGTACTTTCTAGCTTTCATTAAGGAGGGAATCAGCACCAGAAAGGGCTTCTTCAACTTTATGCTAATCTCAATTTGCAAACCATTGCACCAAAGTGAAGATTTAAAATGGTGAAAAAAGTTGGAACAATATTTTGGAGCATATGAGTTTGTGCTGTTGAATTATTTTCTCATTTTTGTGTTGCCTTTTTTGGACCCTGCACACTTGCTTTAGGATGGATGGATTTAATTTTCACTCACCTCTTCAAGACAACATATAAAGAAACTATGGAAGTGTTTGATTTGTGGGACAAAAATGGAAATTGTGACAATGAGCTGCAAAATAAAATAATAAACAAAATGCTGATTTTAAATGACCGAGCCCTAATTCCAAGCTAAAAATTCATGGCGAGGTAGCTAATTACAATCCCAATCTTGCATTTTTATCTTGAGTCCACCGTGAATCGCATGACTTTTAATAAAATCTAAATCTATTCAGACAGTAAAACTCCCAGAACAAACTACTACATGATCAAAAGTTCTAGAGCTGACAGGTGCTCCTCAGAGTCTACTCCTCCTGGTTTTTGCTTATCTGGACAGTGTTCAGGAAGTGGTCAGTTCTTCAGGTCACTGCTGCCTGCTGTCTGATACTTTATCAGTTATTGGTCTCACACTTTATCATGTGGCTTGAAGACTGACGCCTTCAAATCTACAGAAGTTTGAAAGCGTCTGAGTTTATTACCGAACATGATGGAAAATTATTTGAGCTGTGGGTAAAGTAGAGACAAGGACATGTCCATGTGAGAAAAAGGCTCTTAATGACAATAAGTGCAGTTTCTGTCACTTTGAACACAATATCAGCTCATGATTTTGAGGTTTCAGGACAGATTGTCATCTTTATGTCACAAATTTAATACACTGCAGTATTTGTGTGTGTGCGTGTTTTTATATATATATATATATATATATATATATATATATATATATATATATATATATATATATATATATATATATATATATATATATATATTATTTCCAGTAGCTTATGAGAATGGATTTCTTTCCAAAACAGTAATTTCTAGACTCATTGCTATTGTCTGGCTTTGATTCAGTTAGTTTAATAATTATACTTTTGTGATGTTTTTATATTCAGATCTAACCTAAACTGGCTATGTGAAGCTACCACAACACAAATGAAGTTATAGATAATCAATAATAAGTTATTAATTTCTTTAATGTCCAGAGCACTTGGAAAATGTAATTAATTTGATTCTTCTTAGATTTGCTGACATAGGAGGAAAGTGAACAGTGGGTTTAGGGTGTGACTTCTGATGCCTTGGGAAGGGAAAGCTGTGCAGGGGTAAGCTGTTGACCTTGCCTGGGGATCATTTTGGGTGCATGAATACTAGCTTACTTCACACTGCAGAATTAGACCTGTTTCCAGCGCATGTTGGACTCCGGCAAGGTTGCCCTTTATCACTGGTCATGTCTTCAAAGATGGGTTTCTAGATGCGGCTGTAATTCAATTTGGGTAAAGCGAATGGGATGAAAACCAGCACCTCTCTCAACAGAAAAAGGTCTTCTTACCTGATCCTGTGGGTGGAAGAATCCTGTCTTAAGTAGAGCTGTTCAATCACCTTGGGGTCTTCACCAGCGAAAGAAGGCCAGTGGATGAGATGACAGAAGAATCGGTGCAGCGTCTGTTGTAATGTGGCCATTATATTGGTCAGCTGTGGTGCAGGATATAAACCAACAGACACAACTCTCAGTTTACCAGTTTTTCCATGTTCCTGTGCTCACCTATGGTAATGAGCTTTAGGTCTCGACCAAAAAAACACTACTCTGTAGATAAGTGGCTGGGGGCGCCCAATCAGTTGAGAGAAGCTCAGAGTGGAGCCACTGCTCTTCCACATCAAGAGGAGCCAGCAGCTTTGGGTGACAATGAGTGAAATGTGTGTGGGTGTGTGTGTGTGTGTGTGTGTGTGTGCAATGAGCAATACAAAATGTTTTTCTTTTAGGTTTTATGGTTATTGTCTAATGCAGCTGTAGAAAAGGGCATTGAATGTACCTTGTAGTATCGTGTTATTGCTTCCTACTATTACTTCCACTAATAAATGCAAAATAGATATTAGATAGATACATTTGACACCTTTATCATATTTTAGATTTACTAATGCCTTACAAAAACGGAACTAGGAAACAGGACAGTGATTTATGTAAGGCAGTATGAGAAAATGACAAGATTTTTTTGTCCATCTTGCGACATGTCCATTCACACGGCCCTCTCCCTCAGTCACACCTCTCTCCTGTCACTCACACAAAGCATGCTGGAAGCTTGGTTTCCAGGGCGACCGAGAGCCACCTTTCCTTGACAACGGTTCAGGATGCAGAGAAGACATTAGCTTGCACCTCAGGTGTGGCAATACTGCTGCCTATAGCTGAGCCTTGTGCAGAACAAAGCAAGTGAGGAGGCAGCAGAGGCGCTTGTTATAAGGGAATGGAAAAGAAACAATAACAAGAAAAAAGGGGCGAAATACAACAATCTAACCTAGGAATGTATGTATATTGCCTATACATTATATTTTTTATAGCATATATTTAGTTTAATGTCTTGATTATATTTTATTAGCCACCTCCTCCTCCTTATATCTAAGAAGTCATCATTATTCCTCTAACAATGGCTTGTTCAATACTGACTACAACATAGCTAAAGAACCAAGAATGGTGTAAATGGTGCCAATGTTCCTGGTTTTTGTTTTGCAGTTCTGCGTCTGCCCAGCCCAGTCCCATAGTAAACCTCTGGGACTTCTACAGCAGCTCTCTGGGTATCTCTTCTCAGTGATAAATGAAGTAAGCCTCCTCTCCGCTGGTGTGAATTGAAATTTCACCCAAACACGCACACACACACACACTCTCTCTCTCTCTCTCCAAAGACCCTCACACACTGTCCTAAATATGCAATAACACACTCCTCCAGCCCCTCAAGGCTCCCAAATAAATCTTCAAAGAAACTCTTGATCTGCCTAACGCATTTTACACCGCACAGACAGAGAGACAGAGAGGTGAGCGGCACATAGGAGCACATCAGCGCACCGTTACTATATGATTTTGGTGTAGGGGTCTTCCCTAAATGCATTTTTAATAGAAAAATAGATATCGCTATTTGTAGGTTGTTAGCAAAAAGTATTATTTACAAGAAATTAGACTTTGAATCTCAACAGACTTGAAAGTTAGAGCCCACTACAACAGCGGCACTGCTGTAAAGCTTGATGTGAAAATGTGAAAAATGCTATGCGATGATGTTGGGATAGATGAGGTTAAACTAGTCCACCCAGGGGTACAGCGTACACAGCTCTAGCCAACTGATGGTCCATGGATAAATGCGATATCAGTCAACAGTTTCATCAGATACTTAAAACAGCTTGCAATGATTTGGCAAGAGTGGGCGCAGTTCACTGGCCCTTGTTCATCTGGGCACTGGTGCAAAATTGTATGCCACTGTCTCTGAAGGCTGACTTTGTAATTTACTGCACTGTAGTACTAATCAAAACAACTCAATCAGAACATGTGCCAAATTGCAGAGACAATGCATTGCCCTGTACTATGCGTTCTATATACATATCCGGCTCATTATTGTCAACATTACGTACATTACAAATATTTCCATGAAATCTGTCCTCTGTCCAACGCATTATAATTACACTTTTTGTAAGGTTGTACTTTAAGCATTACACTGTTTTCCTCACTCTGAACACTTCTGGAGACAAGGTGAACTAGGGCTAAAACCATTTGCTCTTACGTGTAGTTTAAATAATTGACCACTGTACCTCCCGCGTTAAAATCACAACAGAAACTAGGGTATAAGAAAACACTACTTTACGTGCATTAGACACACTCACTTGACACATGGTTTTAAAAATGTTCTCGCTACACAACTGAGTTTCACACCAAAATCATTGATACACCTAGACAATTTATTGATGAGATTATCGGAACTAGCCTGCAGAATGTGTTCAATGCCCGTACACAGCTTGGTGGGTCATGTGAACTAACACAGAGCAGATACGACACTTTTCCCTGCTAAAAGGAGGAGGGAGTGCTGAAGGAGAGTCGCTGCATAGAGAATTGAGTGCAGTCAGTAGTGTTTCCCTTCGGCCGACGCATTAACAAGCCTATAATGGACCCTCTTAAAAAGCCGACTAGGATCTCCTCCAAAACTAACTGATTTAGAGTGGCCCGAGTCCCCGTGAGCAGTGGCCAAGTTACCCCCCTCTGTCCCTCCCCGGTCCTGTCCCGGTGGTAGGCAGGCGCTACTCTCACACAGGCATTGTATTTGTCTACTGAACCACACGCAATAGCAGTTTATAACACAATAAAACACCATGAGGAGGCTTTAATTGGATATAATGGACAGGGGAATGATGTTGATGATTTAACACCTACTTTTAAGACTTTTTTAAGAGTGCATAAAGAGAACAAGATGAGCAAAATAAAACACAATTACAACTTTCAAGGAATGCATGTGCAGTATATATATCGTTTCAATTTCAATGAGTTGCCAGTATTATTTTGAGTAATATGTTTAAGTCTTATGTTTTGATCTCAATTCTAAATATTTCTCAATCCCTTTTCCTAGGCTTAAGAGGGAGCTGCTTTCTGGTGGGAATTAAGGTTGGCACTGATAACATGAAGGTACTTTTCTCTTTTAAACTTGAAGCATCAAAGGTTTTATTTGATTTTTTTTCCCCCATGCAGAGAGTATATCTAGAGTATACAAGTCATTTTTGTCCAATCATCTTCAAGTGTTGGGAGTCCACAGTTATTCAGTTAGATATAAAATGATTAGATTTTATTATTGTTACTTTTGATACTTCTGCTTTTACTAGTTATAATTCAATTCAATCTATATTAACAGTACTGAATATCTGGTTCATAGTGAATAGTAAAAAATAAAAAATAATAATACAAATTTAAACATAGTGCGTTATAATGTGCAACATGAAAGCCAATGTCTCCAGATCTTAGAAGTGAATCTGACAGAGCGCCTCACAGGACAGACTCAAACAAATAAACCCTCAAATATACATGCCGCAAGTTACACTTTTATTGAATGAATTGCTTGATAAACTACGACGATATAAGAAGATCTGCATTTGAATAAACACTGCCGGAAAATGTGCAATAATAAAAAACAGGACGCGGTGTTACAGGTGGGTCAACAACAATCTCACCAGTGTTTAAATAAAATGAGTGCAACATTGGCCAGCTAACCCTTGAATTGATGGAGATTATCGGCCCATCACAGTGGCGCCTGAAGCTGATCTGATATGACAGGCCTGAACAATGAAAAAAAAAAACGGCTTCACCTCCTTATCACTCTTTGCTGTTTGAATCGCGGCTTTTTATTGACCATATCATACAAATAACAAACACTATTTTTGCTGCAATTTGCACCTAAACCAATCTGTCCATAACCTAAATATTACGCTTGTATCTGCTTTGGCCTTTAGCACCTTTTCATGAGCGGAGCAGGGCCTTGCATGTATGTACATAATTGGCACTTTACTGTCATATCAAATTCAAATCAGTTTGGTCCAGGGTTTAACAATGGAGACAGGACAAAAGCGTGGCCCGGCGCTGCTCAAGTCTCACCCTGATAACTGCGGCACCAAACAGTCAATAAAACCAATCATCCCTAATCTCCGTATGGGACGCCTATAACAGTTACTGCACTCTCTTCTCCAGGACCACTGTACCAGGCAGGATCAGGGGAAACGATTTGAAAATGGTAGGCAAAGCTAAAATTGTGGGAGCATTTGTATAAATATAGAGCTGCAAGTTTAATAGCAATAGAAGAGAAATAAAAAATAATGGGACAACTAGCAAATCTAGCAAATACCATACACTGCAAATATCATAACATGCCCTCTGCAGACCACTAATTCTCCTTCTTATCCTGTATATTTAAAACTTACTTTTACACTCCTTCAAACAGGTTCTGAAATGCATGAGATTGAGGTATAAACTGTAAAAACATACTGTACATCACAATCTAATCAGAAAAAATACAATTATGTTTTCCAAAATTGTTTAGACATATTAAGGTCAGTTTGATTGCTAAATTCCATGCATATCTTTATTTTTAGCACAGTGAAACATCTAAAGACGTTCTTTAAGTAGCCTCTAAATGGAGTGCTCTTAGTTGACACACGTTCCTAAAATGTGTTAGAAATAAATGCACAAATGTTTAAACTATTAATACACTAGACGAATTGTAGATTTCAAGACCATAGCTGGATGTAGTGTTATTTGGAGTGCAAGGGGCAAGGGCGGCACGCTTGTGGGTATCGGATTAGTAGTAGCTGTCATAATGGCTCAAGCTCAAAACAGTGGTAGATGTATATGTCGTAGTAGCAGTAGGAGTAGTAGTAGTAGCAATGGTAACATCTGTATAAATAGCAGCGCAGTAGTAGTAAGTGGTATAATACGTTTTTGCATGAGTGTATTTTCTGTACACCTTATTAGAGGTGGGTAGATTATCGAAATATTGATGTATGTATGTATGTATGTGAATGAAGCTATGCAAAATATTGAGCACATGGTTTATAGTAAAAAAAAAAAAATTGCAAAAACAGATGGGGAAAAAATGTAAATATCCAAATATTGACATCAAAATATCTAGTCCTTTCAGATTTGTCTAAATTTAAACCTCAACTAATACATTTAAAGATATGTTTTAACACCTTTTTCTTGAATAATTATAATATTTTCTGAATAGTGTTATGAGAACACTTGAAACTAAAACATTGAGGTATTCATTTTTGTCTATATCACTCACTCCTACACCTCATACATGAGTAACGGTGGAAGTAGCAGAAAATCTGCAGAAAATCTTCCACCTTCACTCATGCACTTGAAATTATGTACATTTTGACAATATTATGTCCATATATAATTGTCTATTTTTCTTCCTGATATCTCTTCGCTGCCCTGCTCGTATACAGCTGTATGCAAAATCCTTCTGATGCTCCAACGCCCAAACCTCTCGACTGGGGCCTCGTCAATCTGTGCACCACTGTGGGGGAGGGGAGGTCATCGAGGTGAGCCTATATGTTTTATACCATCAAGTCATACCCTACATTCTCCAGTGAAAACATGTCTTTAGGCAATCTGAGCTACAGTGGTACACCGCCATTGTTTATAAGTGTCATTGTAAATTTTCTCACTGTATTGTATTTTTAGGTCTGCTGTTACTATATCATCCACCCTCTTCGCGTCTCTCTTGACTAATGATGTTGCAGAGGTGTGGGTTAATTGCAGGGTTAACGGATGGCGTCAAGGAGCAGTGTGCCGTGAATTTGAGACTAAAGACACATTTTAGTCACAGTGCATGAATAAGTGTGAGTTGCTTTCATTTATAAGGGGTTGTTTTTATGTGTAAAAGGTATAGGAAGACAAAAGTCAAAACATTCAGGATTTCTGTTAAATTAACAGTAACACCAGTATTACCTCTGGACTAGAAAAAGAAAAAAAAAGTGTTTGTTTTTTTTATGAATAATCTCACTCAGCAAAAGAATAAGAGATTTAACCTGATTCTGTACTGAGATATTTGTGGTAGAACATGGAGGTCTGGGGACCATATTTTATTACAAAATAGGTGCCTTTGAAGGTCTATGCTCTCTGGATACTTGAGTGTTTGTGTTTTTGCAGTCTTATACAAATTACTTTTATGTTGATGTCTTTTCATTAATAGCATTTCTTAGCAGTATTGCTTTATTACAGTGCAGAGGAATATGACCTACTGGCTGTATTCTTGTATCTGTGTCCACAAACAAATCAATGCAAACAGCTTGTGACATTTATCTGATAAGAGTGAAGGAGCGGCGTATTAGCACTGATGCACACTCCGCCGGTCAAGTGGATCAACATTATTGATACAAACTCCTCTGACGACAAGGCATTCAAATAGGAAATATGTTTTATCAGCTATGTACTGGGAAGGAAACAGGGCTTCCTCCATATAATGCCTCTCTGAGTTTACAAATAGTAATGCAGCATTTTAATGCATTTTGTGTAGCATTGTAGTCATTTTAGATTGAATTTGCAATTCTGAATGCATATAAGTTTGCAACTGAATTTGTAAAAAAAAAAAAAAACATATTCAAAATATTCAAGTGTAATAATTAGAAAGAAGGCTATAATTCTAATTTTATAGGCTAATATTTTAATGAAATGTATATGATTCATTCATTTAACTGATTATTAATTGAAACAATTAATAGGGTATGCCTCTATTTTTATATCATTTGTTTATTTGGTCTTTTGAAAATGTTACATGTTGACTATTCATTTAAAAAAAAAAAAGCTATTTTAGAACTTGTTTGCATTCTTAGTGAGGTTGGTGAAATTGTATGTAAAAATTGGCCTAGTGTAAGCTAAAGCTCACAGCCATGAAGACTATGCTATAGCCCGAGGATAATCTGCACTAGACTTAAATAGGCTCTCAGACACAGCATTGGCCTACATTAATAGCTTGGTGCCTCCATAAGGAATGAATAGGCCTAGTAGGCCTGTGTTTTGATGTTTGTGAAACCTGCCCCGAGTTTTCCTGTGCACCTCTTTGCAAAGAGAGAGATGCACAGAGAGAGGTGACTATGCGCTGCTAGGTGCAGAGAGAGCTGGGCTAGGCTAATTCTTTGGCTATATGTGGCTATACTATATTAGCATTTCTCCAGTGAGGGGCCCCTTGCATTCAAATCAGCGGCCAGCTCCCTGATCGCGGAGGACAGCTTACTAGGCCCCTTGAATTGTTCCGCTCTAACAATGGCTTCCTTTGTCAATGTGTTTCTCTTTCTCTACATTGACAATACAGGAGGGTACTTCTGGCTCTCTGCACTTAAGACATGTTTGCAAAATTACATCACTTCATAAGGCTCTTCAGACAAGTATCTGTGCCATAGTTTCAAAGTAGCTAGGATTTTAATCCTCTTTTTTTGCGCAATGATTTGGCATGGGTTTGCAAAAAGAGAGAGAGGAAAAAAACAAAAAAAAAAACACTGGCCCCATCCTGTTTATGAAGCACATGAAATAGACTAAAAGGCAATAGTAGCAACCACGCTTAGCCTACCATAAAAGCCCCAGCTACTCTGAGCGTGTTTATGTGACGCGTATGACAGCGCGGTGACCCTTCTTCCCTCCTTGGCGCGTCCAAGGCGCGAGTAAAAGCCCAGCTGTGCACTGCGCTTTACAAATCGCCATGATTTAAATTTTTCCTGGGAACTTCAACCCCCCAAATACAAGATTATTATTATTATTATTATTATTATTATTATTATTATTATTATTATTATTATTATTATTATTATTATTATTATTACATTGAAAGTTGCACCTTTATCTCCTATTAAAAGTAATTGAACTATTTAGGCAAATGAAATTTGCTGGCTACTGTCAAATGAACATGGATGTTGCAGCCTACTGTATTAGCCTACTGTACAATCTATCCAAAGAACCTTTGGGAATCTCGCATATATACAAAACATTAGAAAACCCATAGGTCCAGGGGCCATAGCGCGCACCACTGGGGCCGATTCTGCTCCATCTTTTGTTGGCGGCTATTGTGGGGGCTGCGTGTTGGGATTGGGGGTGTAATGAGGAGGCTGCGACCCCCCGATGGGGGTGCATTTGCTGTCCAAAGACCGTTAGACAGCGGCTGAATGAATGGGGCCTGGATGTCATTGTAATGCACATGGACAACTCCCCCTTCATTGAGCCTCAGAAGCGGAGGCCGCTGCTCAGCGCTGGCCGGCAGCAGAAAAGCGAGAGCAGTTCTCAGTGGGCAGCGGGCTTTGGGTGCAGGACTGTATTTGCTGCACACACCACGAGGCCGGAAAGCCACAAAACGGAATGGACCTGATGGATGAAACAAGCGCAGTACTGTGGATAGACTCACCTATCGCATCAAAGACGGGACAAAGGATTTACGCGCAGGTTGGACTCGTTTAAACAGGCCAATGGACGATGCGCACCTCTGCGGCAGGTGGCCTCACTGCTATAGCTTTATTAGCCACTTCACTCCGTACTTAGCATTAGAAATCCTCGCATTAGCGCTGACTTATTGATGGCAGGACTAATGCAGGTTTTGAAATGTAGATTGGTGACGTTAGACAATTGAAGCAGTTAATAAGTGCATTGGATAAGATAAAGAGCGCATTTGCGATTCTAAAGGCTACATTAGAAGAGCGGGACCAGCGTATCCTCTTTAAGAGCGCACCCCCTTTGTCCACCCTACAGTGGGAGGCAGCGAGCAAAAAACTCTTCCGGGACACATACTCCTATTTGCAAATAATGCACTAAAACATATTCAACGGTAGAAGACCCACAGTCTATAAAACAACAGCACGTTGTAGTGCATGCACTGAGCAGAGCTGCAAATGGGTCATCACAAGTCAACATGCAAAGTTTAAATAGAAAGATAACTTCATTCAGATAAATTAATAGGCTATTCTCGCACAGTATCCATATGTACACAACGTGTTGTGTTGTTTGATGAGTTTGTGTGTTCCACTTGAAACCTAGGCCTTATCATTCTTTAACTCTGAAAGGTGCATTAAGGAGGATACGTTAGCTTTATCTCTCGGCCAAAATACACAGAATGTGCCGTAATTCTGGTGATCACAAAGTGTTAAAAGTGCGAATGGAGAGGCTTGTGCCTTTCTGTAATAGCTGCGTAGAGGTGCACTACAGGGCCCCCCCTTAGCAGTGTTGTTCCTCGAGTACCCTTATGCATCCTATACCCTACATGTTTTGGTAAACGCTATCCACTAAAGCTCTTTATCAACAGTGTGTCTGCGTGTGCGCCTGACGCGCTGCAGAAAGTCAGTCAGTCGGTTTCAAGGACATTCAGGGCTGATGAGGATTTAGTTTTAATGGGGGTAGGAAAAGAGGGGGGCTTGGGCCCTGGGCCATGACGTCACGATACGTCCATGTAATCCTCTTGCGTCAAAGCCCAATCAGCGGAGACTCGGAATTGTCGGGATGGGAAGAGAGGGCGCTCTAATCCTGGAGACAGTGGATCACAGCCGAGAGAAAGAGCGCGCGAGGGCACGCGGCCAGCGCACCGGACTGAGCCTCAAATGAGCCAGATTAAAACGCAAAGCAAAGGAACAAGTGATTCGGGAAACGGGACATTACTGAAAAGTGAAGAGGATTTTTGTTTCACTTCTTATAGCCTCTACGGTAGAGACACGTAGGGAAGTGATAGAGAGCCCAGTGGCCAATAGAAGAATCAGATGTTGCCTTATGTAAAGCCACAGTTTGTGTATCTTCTCAGATGCACGAGAGAGAGGAGGGCGTTGATCATCTACGGAGGAGCTGTAGCCAAGCCAATGGACCATACAACACGGAGTGGATGTACCTTCCCTGCTCTTCGGCTTTGTTGGTTTAGGAGGCTTTAGCAAACTCTGCTGACGGTTGTACTTGCATCGATGTCAATTATGCCGAAAGAAGAAGCTTTAAATGCTTAAATGCTGTCGAAGTGTCCTTTATAGGCTTTGTTAAAATGTGAGATAAGGTGGCATGCTTTGTCCATTATTCAGCCGAGCTGTGCATTTGCTGGTGTTGTACGCAGAGCTGTGGCGCAGTCATATCAATATCTTTGCATAGAGGTGCAGAGTGTGCCCGCGCGTAATAGTGCTGCTGCAGGCGATAAATCTGCTTCCAATCTGAGTGTTTGCGTGTGCGTGGAGAGCGCTGGAAAGCCGCTTTAGATATCTGTATTTGTGTTGCTTGCACGCAAATGGGGTTGTAGTTGAAAGCCGTTGCGCGATGTGCTCCATGGAAGATGTATGTGCGTAAGTCACGCGAGGTTAAAGGCTCTGTACCCGCAAGCGAGGTGACAGGGCGCCTTTTGGATGGGTTGTCACTCTGCGTGTTCACAGCGGACCTTGATTTAATGTCCATACAATTAAGGCACGCGGTGAATGCCAAGAGAGGAATCTACATGCTTCGCTCTGTATGCGCACATTTGTAAAAGCAGAACGTGCTGTGCTGGTTTAGGGGATCAGAGGGCTTCTGATGCTGGACATATATTACGCGCGTTTTTGCTCAAACGCACGGGTTTTATGTGTAATGTCAGCTGTGTAAATGCTCCCGTTAGTGCTCCTGTTTTCGTATTGTCTTGTGCTTATTGGTTTGACAGCCCTCTGGACTCTTAACAGATCGGACATGGGCCCTTAGGCCTTTTGAGGACAAACTGAGCTAGTCTGCCTGTCAACTTGTGTCTGACAATTCAAGGCCCACACGTTGATGTTACGCATAGTGATAACTAGAATGTTAAATGTACCATTGTATGTAAATAGATATTACAATGATAAATGCGGTTTGGTTGAGAAAAATGTCTATCCTTTTCTGAACAAAGGCTCGAAATTCTGAGCACTTTAAATCTGACCTTCCTTTAACAAATTACTGAATCTAAGGTGTTTAACTCAATAATGTGGTCAACCGCATACATGGCCCCAAATACTTCAAAACTGGCGTAAGCCTCTCATAGAGGGCGTTAATAGTGCCCCCTACTGGATGGGAAAAGCATAACTTAGCACGTTGCCAAATGTAACGCTATTAAATCTCGAAAGCATCAAAGTATACAATTATTTACTGTTCAGTGTGCTCAGTCTGTTATAATTTAGTAATCATTTTTACATAAGGAATCCCTGGACAGGCTTGGGTCTATATGGCATGTATGGCTTCCATTTTGGGTCATCAAAAAGATGCATTATTAAAGGCCTTGCAAAATGTTTCAGGCTTTACATAGAATGATTATTTCACTGATGCCCCATGATATTAAACATGGCGTTCAATGGTAACGTTTCTAATATGTTTTAGAGGCTTATTCTTCATAGTAAAAAGAATAGGCAGAAATGTCAAGAGGCTAAAATAACCTTTAAAAATAGGTTTATTCAAAATGTATGTTGTAGTTAAATCTAATGAAGATAGAAGAGGTTTCTGTCTATACATGTGACATTGTGAGATATTGTGATATATGTAACAATGTGATCAAATAAAGTGTTTATAAATGGTCTTTTTGTTGTTATGCCATTTTTCACCACATTTACCCCCCATTCAAGGGCATTAAATTAGGCTTTCCCTTTTGTCGAAAAAAGATGAAGGAAATGTATTTGTATATAAAATTGGAAGAGAAATGTTCTGATGAGATAGATCACACCAGGTTCTTAGATCAGCACCCTGGAGAGCTCCGTATGTATAAAGCCTGAGCAATAATATAGTGTAGAAGTGGGTCGCTTTGCCCAGCTCACCAGAAGACTACATTCTCCTTCATCCTTGATAGAGTAAGACAACGGAAGGAACTAACTCAGCACTGTAATCCTTTCAGTGACATTTAAGCCCTGGGACTGCCCCGTGGAGCTCACTTTAAGGTCATTGTAGCTTTAAACCCACTAACACAATTCACAACATCAAGACAAGGTAATTGCTGAATGGACAGTTTATTAAGGCTTGATTTCCTCTAGAAAGAAAAACCAAGATAGATCTTTTTGAACAGGTTATTATGCCCACTACAACTGTGGTCTATAAGATAATCAATGTTTATTTAATATTTCATGTCCTTCTTGTAGTGTAGATACATAGACTTTTATGGCTAAATCTTTTACATCATGTCTCTGTTACATCATACATCTTCAGACATTTTCTCTTCTCACAGTGCCATTGTAGAGCCCTTCCCATGCACTCAAAACCAGCTTTCCTGAGGGCAACACTGATGTTTTCGGTCCCGCCTTTCACCTTGTCAAAACATGAAGGGCATATTGCTTGGCTTAAACCTAACTACCGATTATTAGTGCAGGAAAGAAAAAAAAAAACAAAAAAAACAAAACGGGTGTGTTAAATGACTTCACTAAACTACAAATGATATACTGGCCTGGTGAAATGCTGCTTCACACGTGGGTAATATAATAAAGAGTTTATTCTGTGGTCTGGGAACTGTGCAGGGCACAAATATGCTTTTGACAATTGTGCTACTGGTGGCCTACTCTATCCACAGAAGTACCACTGTGTTTTTCAAAAAGAAAATGATGCAACATAAACAAATAAGACATTTCGGAACACTATGCAAACACTATTCGCAGCATTCTTAGTATAATGGAAAAATATGTCATCAGTAAAATACTGAATTATTGAATAAAACCAGTAAGAGTGACTGTCTTCCTCTCGATTGCAAACATAACATTACGGTGTCCTCATTGATGCACATGGATCATTTAGAATAATTTATATTACTGGATTGCAGCTTGACATCAAACCACAGACATTGGACATTTTTTAAAAGTATTTTTGTTAATAATGGTTTCGGCTAAGCAATATCCAAGAAACACACAGAAACCACTTTTCATTCTTATTTTTTCTTACTTGATAGTAAATCAGTTACATTAATTTTAGGTTATACATTTTTAGGCTTTCTCCATGAATATATATATTATATATATATATACTCCTACATTAAAGCTTAGCATTATGACCAACATGATAGATTCATCAAAACCAAATCTAGGTGGGGAGGGGCAAGAACAAAGGATTAAGACAGAATGATGGTGAATGAACAAATATATGAACCCTCCCCCCTTTTGTGAAACAAAACACCATAGCAACAATTCATTTAACGCAGCAGTAATATCATTACATAATTCTGATATTAAAACAATTTAAAATGGCAAGTGAAAGATCTCTCTGACTGGGTTATGTAAAGAAGCCGAACCTCCCAATGAAACATACAAGTATCTCAAAGACAATCATTAACAGAAAGCAACGCCATGGGGTGCCGAAGATGTTAAAAGTACAATTTCTGATTTGAATGAGTTCTGGTTGTGGAGGACACATCAGTTATTACTTTCCCAGAGGCCTTTGCTTTTCTTCCTCTGAAATGTCTCAAGTCCTGTGTGACTTCACACTATCCCTGATTTCTCCAGCAATGTCACTGTTAAAGCAGTTCTTTTGAAGAGTCACCAATAATTAGAAAAAAAATTAAGGCTCCAGAAAACAGGTTTCTGAAATGAAAATTGTCAGTAGTAAGCCAAAAAATATAGATTCTGTTGATCTGAATGAAAAATAGATAAACCCTTGAAGTTTTAATATCACGCAGTTCCAAGTCTGACATTGCCTTTGGGATCCGCTAACCCTGTTGGCACAGATAAATTCTGAAGCATGGCAATGGTGCCCCCATGTGGACAAAAGGGGCAGGACACATCCGTTCCTGATTGTATTGAAATATAAAGTGGCAGATATTTTCCGTGGTGCAGTCAAACCCTGATTTGATTGACTTAGAGGGAATGAGCAGGGGAGATAGGACCAGTCCATGAGAGAAGACAACAAGATGGTAAAAACAGGAGGAAAACTAAAAAAAAATGTGTGGTGGTGACCAAGTAACACATTAAATTTTGTTTTCCCTGCACAAGAAATGAATAGCAAATGGGGCAAAGAAGCACAAGTTTCAACATTGGCAGAGATTTGCCAGGATAAAATTGAAAAAAAATGAAGGGCTTTGTTGCATTTTCATCTTCAATCTCTGAAATCAAAAGTTCTAGTGTAACTGCTGATCAAGCCAAGGATAAATGTTTTCTATTGTTTATTCCGGTTTTGGCGTTCCTGTTGGAAACAAAAGACACGTATTTAAAAACATTTTACAGGAGCAAACTTTATATAAATACTAAAGCGCATTAACTGCCTTCTAAATAAAATATCTTCTTACCTGATCCAATCGAGAGCGGTTCTGTATTTGAGGCGGTTCAAAAGTCTGTCGCCAAAAGTAAAGAGAAAATACACTTAGTTTCTCTGGAAATTAGACATTTTATGAAATGTTATGAAAAGTGAGTGAAGTGCCGTACCTTACGCACCTCTTCCTCCTCCTCCTGCCTCTTCTCGTAGTGGGAGAAGTCATCAAAGATGGAGGTGGTGTGTTTGTACTGCGCAATGATCTTCAGCACCTGCTTAGCCTTCTCCAGAGGAACCTCCTGAGTGTCGCGGGAGTTTGTCACCGGTTTGTTGTCATTATTTTCCAGGCGGATGTGGCGCAGTTGGCTGTTAGGCACATCTTTAACAAACAACCAGTCCACATCAAACTTTCCCTTCCACTTGTCCTGTGCCCAAACGCCAGCGCTGGTGCCATAGTCCACTGGTGAGCGCATCTCTGCTACACCGCAAAAATGGCCACTGCCGTTAACGCTGAACAACAGATAGACTGGACCTTTTCCATTCATGGCTCTGAACGCTGCGTCCAAGCGCTTGTTTCCATGCTCCGTGCTACACCATATGGAATACTTGATGGACCGATGGATATCGTCCTCAGAGTAGCTCTTAATAATGAAAACACGGCCATTCTTCAGATTCCACTCAAAGTCCTTGGGGTTGTAACTATGAGAGGCACGCAGTTTCTCCAACACTGGATGGGACTCTCCACCAGGTCCCTGGCTTACTAAATTTTGTGGGCCACCATTTCCTCCCACTATTCCCATAACACTGCCATCCTGGCTAGGACTGCCCTGCCCATAGCCCTGGTTCCGGTTGCGTGGAGCGACCCAGCGGGTTTGGGGCTGTGGAGGCTGGGTGTGGTTTTGATAGGGCTGTGGTGGGGGTTGATGGTGGGGCTGGGGCTGTAAGGCCATTGGCTGCATCTGGGGCTGTACCAGAGACTGAGGAGGGGGCTGCAGTGGACCCTGTTGCATGGGGGGCTGAGGGGGGAGACCATGGGGCAGGCCGAGGGGCTGCTGCTGCAATGGAGCTGTGGCTACTTTAGTCACAGGACCCTTGTCCCAGGTTCCTATGTTCATGTTGTGTTTGATGGGAGGGGGAGGAAGAGCTCCCCCTGGATTGGACATCCCTGATTTCACTTTTGACTTAAGTTGCTGGGGTTTGGCCGGCTTACTGGCGATGGCAGCCCAGGAAGTTGGTTTGGGTGGTGGCATGCCAATGGGTGTAGCTCCGTTCCCGGTGGCTGCTACAGCTGGTCCCCCAATCACAGAACCCACTGCCTTCACCCCTGAGCCCTGACCTGTGACATCTCCTCCAATCTTCAGGCCCACCATACCCTGCTCCAGACTGTTCATGCCAGGGGCCTTGTTGAGGGTGTCACTATGAAAGCCTGTCTGCCCATCAGGCACCAGGGTGCCCCCTAGTGAACTAGGGGGGTAACTGTAGCTGCCACCATATGCTGAACTTTGAGTCTGCTGGCCCTGGGAACCACTAGTGCCCCAAGCAGAGAAAGCAGGGTTTTCAGGGAAAAAGTTAAACCTATGAGGGTAGATGCTGCTGCCCAAGCCCCCCGGCTGCCCAAACACTGTGTCCGGCATAAAATGATGGTCTCCATTACTCAGTGGTCCATAGGGGGTGAGGTAGGGAATTGGAGGGTCCCCACCTGTAGACCAAGGTGCTTCACTGAGGGGGTATGGAAATCCAATAGACGGAGCATAGTAACTGGACAGGTAAGGGTCTGTGATGGACTGGTAGCTGTTGTTCTAGATGGCAAAAAGGCAGGTGGAGAATAATGTAAATTATGAGAATTTACAAGAGTTTTACATGTTCGTATTAAATAAAGGGACCTATACCTGAGTTGATTGCCCAGGTGTGAGGTATGGCTCAAAATCATTGTCGTGGACAGTTTCCTTCTGATGCAGTGAACCATTTTGCACTGAAACGGCACAACAAAATCAAATAATTTAAGGTAATGAAAGCATATTTGAACAAAAGTTCCAAAGACTGACTATCTCACAGGACTGTAGATGCTATCAATAATCATCATAACTAAAATACAGAAAACGTTAAACTCAATCTTTGATTCTAACATGTGCCCCATTTTTAAATGTGATGCTATTTCCAGGAGGTTTACAAAGTGATGCAGCACATTATTGAGTTTGTTTTCCACTATCAGCAGAAGAGCAAATAGTTAAACCTGACGTTAACTCGACCAATGGGTGAGCCAAGATCTCTATACTGCGATTCCTAATTTCGTCACACAATCAGTATTATAAACTGCTGTAATATTGTGCAGGGAGATATTTCACAAAAGTAAGTTGTGGCAGCCCAACAACTTTGCGATATAATCACAAAATATACTGTGCAATACAAAATTATTGCAGCATAAAGATTATGTACAATGGAACAAGGATGAGTCCTGCTTAAACTCACCTTTAGATGCTTGCCCCTTTGATCTCTGCACCCAGTTGGATCATGCAAAAAAAAAAAAAAAAGACTAAGTTACAACAATGATTACTCCACAACTGATGATTCTCCTAAGATGACTCGTTACTTGAGGTAACTGCCTCCTGAAGAGTTAAGGCGGCCTTTTTTAAGGGAAGACACTACAGGCAGGTCTCTGTACAAGCTTTAATGTGGAAACACCACAATTATCCGCTCTGTGCCCAAAGATGTTTTAATATTTAATTTAATCAACTTGCATCAATACATGCAAAGACCGTTTTCTCAAAATGCATTTTTCTCCCATAGGGACCTAAGGATCACCCCTTAAAGTAGCACATACACACCACATTATCCAATATTATACCTAATGATTCAGATGGAGCACACAGAAGGATTTCTTATATCCAATACAAAGTCTGATTTATTAAAGATTTAACTTTTTTAAAATTAGGGAAATATTTGTTTTTAGGCATTTTTTCAGTGAGATTTAGTTTACCCAAATACTATATTTTTGTATGTAATATGACAAAAAAAAATGAAGATAGAAATCTAAAGCTGGCTCTATTTATTTTTGAGAACCATATGTCCCAAAATTTGTTTTTACACATAAAATGCCTCACTTTTATAAGAAAACATTATGTGAGGAAAAACTTATAATGCATTTTTTTCCTTAAATGTAGAGATATCAATGTGAAACTTCTTATGTAGTTTAGATGCAGAATGTTTTTTTTGTTTTTTTTTTAATCCTATTCACCTGCTGTGTCTCGCCTTAATAGTATGAATGTCCTCGAGCACAAATCATTGCTTAGTAAATCAGACCTTAAATGTAAACTCAATAAACACGTCACTGTTGACTAATAAATAGCTTAAAACACACCGTTACAGATGACATGAATTTACAGTTATTATATATAACTGAACAGCACAGATTTCCTTCCAAAAGTATACGTTGCCTCGTATTTTAGCATTAGGGTAACGTTTGGTAGGAGACACTGGTAGTTTTTTTTTATATGTTTCGTTATGGCAAAATTATGCCATCTTTTCATTTTATCTTTTTATATCTTTTAACAGTAATGCCCACACATTCTACTGTCTACTCTTAGAAGATCTGTCATATAAAAATTATTTCTTCTCAGCTAAACCGGCCAGTGTTAGTGGCTAGTTAGCACTTCCAAGGAATAGCTGTAGCCCTGTAAATGTTAGCACAGTTAGCTCCGAGCTAATAGATTTGAAGCTCATGCGAGGTACGCTACATCATCCTTCCTACCTGAGGGTCAATGCTCGTGGTAGACATAATTCATTAAGCAAGTCCTTGGATCCTCACAGAGTCTGGGCTTGTGACTGTATTTCCAGCCCCGTGATAGGAAAGAAACTTCACAGCACAGTTACAGTTAGCACTCAAGGCTAATGTGGCTAGTTATGCCGCTAAGCGTAAAGGCTCGTAGTCGTAGCGCAGGCTCAGCTGTGTATTTTCCGATGAATCCAACTTCTTCACTTCAAGTCTTTCGGTTCGTATCAGGAGATCAGGCGAGTCTGTGAAGGAGCTCGGGTTCTGCTTGTAAACGACCGTATGGACCTGTTGTGTCTCCTATCTTTCGGCCCCTCTGGTCGCCTGATACTTGTCTTTTTTATTCCTCAGAGCCCTCCTCAGTTGCGTTAAAGCCCCGTGCACTTCCCCAATGGCCGCTCCATCCGGGCTTTGAGACACCGCTGTAGTTTGGGCCGATCACCGCAGGGTGGCAAAGGGTGACGCTCCGCTGCTATTACACCAGCGGTGTAGTGGGTGAGTACAGTCTATCAGTGGTGAGAACCGAGAGGGCCAAATCAAGATAATGAATAGAGTCAGTGTGTACTGTACACACAGGGCAACTACATTACTAATGCTATATGTTTTATTATTATCATATCCATTGCCAGTACAAATTATAACTAAATGAACGAAGTCGACTTAACTTAATCATAAAGTTTTTTGGTTTTTTTTTTTTTTTTTTTTTTTTTTTTTTTTAGTAGACCAGTATTGTAGTTATTCTCTTCCACCACTAGATGGGAGCATTAGCCTATTGATACTTACACGTAAAACACCCCACGCTGTGGGTGTTCTACATGTATCTCTATGGTGAAATGTTCTGTAATTACCATGGTGACGCAATGCACACATTAGCAAACAGAGTCAAAACAGTTTTATGATGGTCTGAAAACTCAAGAAAAATTACAAAATGGATTTAAACAACACATTTTCTGGAGCCTGTGATCAATAAAAGTGTTTCATGGTCCTATTTAGGTGTTTGATTTTCAACAAAACGGTGAGAGTGACTAACTGAAAAACTGTTGACTAATGTTATCTAGCTTGTGACTGTAATATAATATGTGAGATACTCATGTAAGAGAACAAATCAGCTCACCTGTTGTAATTCCAGTTAGTATCAGCTGCAAAGTATGAATAAGGTCAGACCACTCTTAGTTCTTTTTTTCCATTAGTATTATTTATTTTATGCTCTGACTGGAATCAAAACATTAGTTGAAATTGTAAAGACCTATTTACTTTCATTAGTACCTAACTTTCATACAGTTTACTTGGGCTATTTTCAAGCACAGATTTCCCAGGGGATGGAGTTCATTCATGTAGAAGATCAATAGCCTGACTTTCTGGCATGTAGTGGCTGTTCTGGAAGGTAGTGTCCTGCAGGTTACTGTCCAAGCCCCACATTATCTCAGTGGATGTGATGTGTTACACTCAACATCATCGAGGACTCCACTATGGACCGCAAAACGGATGACTGGCAGAGGACAAAAAGGAATAGAACACTCTATATTTGCCAATATTATGGATGACAGAGGGACTATGTTGTATTTACTCGAGAAGCCTCAGATGAGAAGGGAAAGAGACAGACTTCAGACTTTCCAAACTTGGCCATTAGATGCTCCAGTTAGATCTACAGACCTGGCAAAGGCAGGTTTTTTCTACCTCGGTCCTGGAGATGAAGTTCAGTGCTTTTGCTGTGGAGGTATTTTGAGATGTTGGGTGCACGGGGACAGTCCGGTAACAGAGCACAAAAGACATTTCCCCACCTGTAATTTCATTTTGGGACGAACTGTGGGGAATATTCCACTACAGGATGGTTCATCAGACTCAGTGGATGGGCAGCTCTTGAGTCAGCTCCAAAGGATGACCATGGACGACCAAGGCACCATGGGTCAGGCAGTGTACCCCGAGATGGATGAGGAGGACACCCGGCTAACTACTTTCCATAACTGGCCCACAGAGGCATCGGTACAGCCAGATGTACTTGCAAGAGCTGGATTTTTCTACACAGGTTATATGTTAGATCTCATAGAAGTGATTTTCAAACAGTACAATTAGAGAAATAGTCCCAAAAATGGCATTTGCTTTGAAGAGAAATAGAAAGTAGTATTTAAAAGTAATAATGCATTTCAGAATGTGTAAAATGTTTACCCCTCTCCTAGTTGTTGCCAGAGAGAACTGTCTTTGTCCATGAGTTCATGCGTTGTTCTGCTGAGTCATGAGGTCAGGGGCAGAATGACCCAGACACAGCTGCTAGAGTAGTGCATTCATGCGACAGGAAAACAAGAATTAAAAACTACACAAAATGTTGTGTAATGTAAAAGTCAATATTATTTTTTAATGCGTTTTACCAGGGCACGGGGACAATGTCAAGTGTTTCTTCTGTGATGGAGGGCTGAGAAACTGGGAACCAGGTGATGACCCCTGGCAGGAACACGCCAAGTGGTTTCCAAGGCAAGACTAACCTTTGAAAAAAGTTTGAAATCAGCTGTTCTATTGCCCTGCTCTAATCTAAAATGTCACTGTTCTATTTGTAAAAAAAAAATACATAATCAAATAATAAGTATTATTTTTTCTCAGATGTGAGTTTTTGATCCAGTCCAGAGGGCAGGGCTACATCAGTAATATCCAGGATGCACATTTTCATCTAGGTGAAACTGTGGTAAGTCTTAGTGCGGAAGTTTATGAATAATTATCTGTTGGTTGTTTATTAAGTGGATCTTTTATTTTTGTCAGAGTGGTCAAAATTCAGCTGCTCGAGACCCTGGCTCCAGAAATGGTATGTAAATAAAAACATAAGCATTTTAAATTTATAATTTTGATTAGAAAAAAGTATTTACTATTGAACTTCAGAAATTAATACCCGCAGAGAAGTTAAGTTAAGTTGTCTGTCAACATGATGGTGAAGCATCTTCTTGAGTATAATATGAATTTGCTCATTGCATCTGGACTAATAGATAGAACTCATAGTAGTTAGGGACCTGTAGTCAAATTATTATTCTGTTACTTAATCCTCATGGGCACCCATTAGCACACTATGCTATGTTAACCAAGTGTAATGCCATTTTACCTCAAATCAGTACAATTTAGAGGAAATGTGTGTATCTGAATGACTTTCTGTATTTGTTCTACTAGATGTGGTTGGTGGAATGGGAGTGTCCTCGATTATGCTCTCTCCTGTGGTACAGACAGTTCTTCAGATGGGGTTTGAGGCTAACCTTGTGGAAAGCCTGGTCAAAACCAAGTACCTCCTGACAGGGCACTTCTATACCTCTGTATCTGATTTAGTCACTGATGTGCTACAGGCTGAGGAGGAGGACAGACAGAGGGGACCCACCAGCAGAGGTAAAACTAGAACTGCTCACTGTGTACTGGGAGTATTACCATCATTCACACTTATTGTCAAATATATCTGATCTTTTAGAGCCAGAGGTCAGACAGGGGACTAGCTCTGGAAATACAAGATCCCAAACTGCTAATAAAGAAAAAGGTAAACAAATGCTATCACAAACATGTTGACATGATCTTACATATATTTTTTAATGATCACATTACATCCACCATATTCATCACATTTCTTCTTTTTGTTGAATAACTATGCATTTTAAATGTATCAAGTTTTTACTTATGCTACTGTTGGTAGCCTAAGAGACTTGTGGGGTAGACTGAGGTAGACTAAAGGAGGCAAGGCTGCCAGTCTGTGCCATGGGCCTCTCCAACCACCACTGATCACAGGCACACACAAATGCTCATTAGACAGGATTGTTGAATATGAAGCTATTGTGTTTTTGTTTTTATTTAAGCTTTTTTGGGATAGTCCCAGTGAGATGTGGACTCCTGAATAAATTTAATTATAATTTTCTCATTGGTTCCTCTACAGTGAAGGACCCCAGCCCAGAGGAGCTCCTGAAGCAGCTACAAGAGGAGCGCACCTGTAAGGTGTGCATGGACAAACTGGTGTCCATCGTGTTCATCCCCTGTGGTCACTTAGTGGTGTGTGGAGACTGTGCTGCCAGCCTGCGCCACTGTCCCATCTGTAGAGCTGTCATCAGGGGCAGTGTGCGGGCCTTTATGTCCTGAAGGGCCAGGATAGTCCTTATAAGGGTGTTCAATGAGTGCTGGATTTGTATTTCATTCTGTCTACACTTTTTAAACATTGGAGTTTGATAATAAATAAACTTAATCAAAACTTCATGTATAAATGTTGCTATTAGGGGTCAACCACTGGCCACAGGCCACAATCTTTTGACAAATCTAGATTTACTCTAAAGGAATTTATGTGAGTAGTTGTCTATCGGTGTAAGCCTCTAATATGAAGGCACAGAAAGTAAATAATGTAAATATACATAATACAAATATCATTACAAATCACTTCATTTTATTAACAAATATTTATTTACAAAAACACACAATACAACAATGCACAAACAGGCTTGATCAGTCAGACACCAAAATTGAACAGAACTGTGATCTGTAGTCAAATGATATATAAAGAGGTGGATTTTTTTCTGTTGCACATTCACAACCTACTATCTCCAGTAGTCTCTGGAAGGCTCTACCAAGAGGAAGACTGCTCTGATACTTGAACATGAGGTGCTTTGTGATCTTTTTTTACTACAGCAATTCATCCAAGAGTGCATAAACAGTCTGCAGTGTTTAAAGAGGTTGATCACAGGCAGACAATATGATCTTTGTAATAATTGTTAATTATTTAGAGAACTAATAAAATACTGCAACCAAGTTGTGCTATAGAAAAAGTACTATTAACATTCATTCTACAGAATGCCCTTTGAAAGAAAATAGGGTTATGTTTGAGCAGCTTTACACTTTGTACTTTATCACTTTTAACTCCAGAGGGCAATAAAGAGTAACAAATGAAAGGTTGACAGAACCAGGCAAAATGTGTACTGAAAAGTTTCCCCAGATCTTACTTGTAATACGTTTGTACATCCACAATAGTCATACAGTCAGAGTTTGAAAACATGCTATTTTTAAACAATATGAACATTTGTCACTTGGTAGTTTGAGAGATTCTTGCAGCCTTATTCCCACCATAGTACTTTCCTTTAGCCACTTTTGTTAGAAGATGCTGACCTTCGTAATTTGTCATTGGTCATAGATACACCTGACTGATTATCCCTCTTTGCAGGCCAGCCAAGACCTCTCACTTTTATAATACAAAGACAAATATCCCTCAATGGGAGATGCTTTAACATTGAGTCTCAAATCAGCTCAATGGGTGCAATAACATTTTTTGCAAGTTAAAAATATACTGCTCTGTAACCTCTTGTCAGATTTGTGAGTACGTGAAAACAAAGCTGCCTTGAACAGAAGCCTCAAACGCTGGCCCTTTGAGGTTTCCAGAAATAAAACATGCCTGTCGATGTATTTGGACTTTTTAACATGTCTTTGCATTCAACTAATCTCCTTTTCTTGCTTCTTTATTTACAATTTCTTCTTGACAGGTTTGGTTCTTTTGGTACATGGCCTTCTGGTACCCAGTGGTCCCTCTTGCCTCTTCCTGCACCATTCTTGTTTAAAATCTTAGCATAGAATTAACAGACAGAGCAAAATTGCCCCTAAAGTCAAGACTTGAACTAGCAATAACAGACCAATGAGGCACAGACTGAACATGAAATGATTGAAAGTTGAGCCAAATGTGAGCCTACAATGAAAACCTCTCAAGTGCCATGCATAGCTCCTTGTAATGTTTTCTTATGGGGCTGAAAACATTATACTCAAAACAATCACAAATTTGAGAAACAACAAAACTATATGGGCAGCTCAAGCAAGATGTCTGAGAAAACTTGCAGAATCACATCGTTGGTCTTTTCATTTACGTAGACCTAAAAAACCCCAGAAACAATGGGTTAGAGCTATGTATAGTATTATAACATTCATACAATTCTGTGTTCACACGCTTTATAAACAGAGTCATTACATAAACATGGTAAAAAGTATGTTTAATAAACCACCAAATGAGTGCAGGGCAAAATGTGTGATTGTAAGGATATAGATAAATAGCCAAATCAACTGATTTTCCACTGCCTTTGAAATCAAGATTTTTCTGCTTTAAAATCAACATTTTTATATGCACACACACAGAGACACACACATTACGTTTCAGTGCTTTTTGAGAACATTACATTTTTACAGTCATTTCCTGGGGACTGATCCAAACCATAACGCAAACCCTAACTTCAAATAACTCATTACCGAAAATTAAATCCTGCTGTTGATCTAATAATAAAGAGTTTACATCATAGGGACCTGGTTTTCGTCACCAAAATGCAGGCAGTTCCCAAAGAATTGAGTATGTATATACAGAGAATAGAGTGTGCATATGGATTTGAGTCCCCACAATGTGAATACCCGCCCATAATGCTACAATGGCAGTAACATGAAAGGCCATCTCATTCCCTTAAGCTGTGACAGGATGTAGCTTGTTCACTGTATAGTTTATTCCAAAGACACCGGACATGTTTTCAGTCTCCGGATACTGAACCGGGAACCACACAGCGGGATTGGGTCTCCGCACAATACTCAGACAGATAGTAAAATGGTAATAATAATACATCAAGCCAAAAATGAGGTGTGATGGCGGGACAATGATACTTACGGGTACATGGGCTTTAAGAGGAGATGAGATGGTTTCTCATTGACATGGTACAGAGGGAATGGGTCAAATCCACCAATAAAATCAACTGAAACAAATATGAATGAAATAAATAAAAATACACTGACATGCAAATGGTAAAATAAACAAAGAGGATGAATGTGGTGTGAGTGTGAGGGTATTCTGAGCATTAAAAACACTTAAACTCTGTGCAATACTGTGGAATATTCAAGGACATCTCTACAGAAGTAAGCAGATGGTGGATCCTAAACTGGAAAAAAATATATAGTACACCTTCAACTCATATATATATAATATCATTACATTACAGTTGCACGTACTTATAGTAAAAACCTGCTGTTGTGTATATAATTTTGTATGTATTAATTTCACTAACAAAATGTGATACTGTATTTAGATGAATGTGGAAGGGCACCCTGATGAAAAGTGTCATGCTTATACCAGTGCTGCTGATGCAAGGAAATACTTTTTGTTATGAAAGAGGAGATTGTGGCTCTAGAGGCTGCACAAAAGCCCCAAAGTGCAGAGCCGTTAGGGCAGAGCGCGCTACGCTTGTCCGCCTCAGTGACAGGGGGCCAATGAGATTAGGTGAACTGTCCAGATGCAGCCAGGCAATAGATGCAAGATGGGATCAAAACAACCAAAAACAAGCTTACAAGGAAAACTAAACTCTAAATGAAAAACTGCAAGGGGAAAGAATTTGTGGAAGATCAACAAAGGCCAAATCAATGACATCCTGATAAGCAGGTGTGCACTGCAGTGTAGAGATATGAGCAGGATGAGAGCGCGCCACATGTCCTGCAGAGAAGAGGTCCCCTTAACTTTGACCCCAGACTGTTTGATCCTATGGTTTTCTCTGCAGACCAAAACATAAACAGGCCAGAATGGCTCTTTCCTGCTCTTTGTGGTACAGGTGATAAAATGGGAATAGTAAAAAAAAAAAGTGATAAATATTTTTCGTTACAAGCAGGATTGTGTCTGACAGAGTTAACTATACAAATCTTCTCATCAAACATCATATTGGTGATGTTAATGAGGATGACAGGTGTCCTAAAGTGTAAAAGTGAGTGATGTAGACACACTGAAGAGTAGACACTAAACTCTGTTACATCTCTTCTCTCACACACCATTGCACAACCATCAGAGCTGATTAGGATATTATGAGTGGCTGTATGATGGGAATATGAACTGGTCATTGGGCAAGACACTTTACAAATCTTAACTTTGTGGTGTGAGGGTGATTGTGGACATGTGCAGATTTGCTTCTTTGCTTCTGTAAGTCCACTGTAAGCACTTTGAAAGGGTTGTCAAACTTGTAAAATGCAATAGAAATTATAAATAAATAAATAAATAAATAAACAAATAAATAAAACGTTATCTTAGTTTACATTTCTTACACAAAATAGATTAATTCAACTTCTCTTCTGTTTATTTTAAATATGATGCTTTTTCACCTACCCCTCCATTCACTCCTGATCTGTCCCTGTGTACCGTATCTAAGGATTTTCTGGGGATGTGACTCAGCACAGAAGCCCGGCAGCATAATTAGCCGACATGCTAAAGTGAGCTTATCCTAGCACTACACGGCTAACTGCGTGACCTACTTTACAAAGCGGATTTTCCCCAGCGCTGTCTCTCTGCCGGTGTGCCTGCTCTCCACTGATAAGTGCGTGGAACAAATCTGACACAACAAACAGTGACTCAGGGATGGGCACTGGACCAGACCAATAGAGATATATTGGTGCAAGTGCATGTGTGCAAACAAGAGCTTTGGAAAATAATGTCAAACAGCATCAAGCAGCCAAAGCTAATATGGTTGATGTTTCAAAAGGCTAATTCTGTGTGTCTGGTTTAACACGTGTCTGATGTGGCACTGTCACATAAGCACACTGTGTTGTGTACGCCATGGATCTATTAAAATAACGCCCAATATTGTCTCATTTCCAATTATTGTCATTGTCTGAAATAATGAGCCTATATTAGGGCTGAACAATTTCAGCAAAATATCTAATTGTAATTTTTCTGACAAGCATTGCGATTACGATTAGATTTATGATTCATGTTTTAATATTAGGATTCTGTTAAAAACTAACATTTTAAACACCAGAAGAATGGACCAAAAGCCGATAATATGAACTAACAAACTAATACAAGAAACACAAGTTTGTATAGATCGAAAACTACAAGGTCAGCAGTTTTATGCGGATTTCTTCTGTCTGTGGAGGAAATCACAATGGCACAAGCTTCCATAAGTACTCTAAAAATGGCAGCCTTTGTGGTTTGCTAAGTCAAATTGGCATTTTGATTTCACTGCAATCAGTATATAGACAAGAGAAAATAGAAAACTGGACTCAAACTAATAAAGCTCTCTGGCTCCTGACTTCTGTGTAGATATGGGCTATTGTCAGCACTATCTGCCCAAAATAGGCTGTTGTTTTCAGAAGATGGATTTACAGGCTCCCAAAAACCCAATGTATAGTCCCTATGGGAACTTAGTGAATTTGTTTAGCTTGCCAACAAAACAGCAAAACAAGTCTTTTTGCAATGGGCATTGGTAATGAGGTTGATGCGTCTTATAAACCCATTAATTCATCTTATTTGCTTGTAGGAGTGATAAATATATTGGCAGACAGATTTTCACTCTGACATTCATTGCACATTTCAACCAACAATGTCCTTGAGAGATTAAACAATGTGGTTTCATGACACTTTTCCACTGCCTAATAAAGCAATGCAAATAGTTTTGTTCTAATGAGAGACAGCACTAAGTAAAACACTGTAATTTGCCTGTCTTATTACACTCCCCTCACTTCCCAGGGTGCAGCTTGTGAGCTCACTGACCAGTGCCAGCCTAATGATCCTGTCAGAATGAGCCCTGCAACTTTTTACAAGCCCACACCTGGATAGAAGCTATACAGCAGCAAGAGACAGACTGTCATTACTTTATGTGTGTGGGAATCAAGGAGAAAAATACAAAGTAAAAGAAAGTAAAAGTTGCTGAGGCAGGCAGGAGCTCGAGAGAACAGCTTTAATCTAGGCATCAAATAGAGATAAAATGGGAGCGCAGTGTGCCTGTTCTGGTAATAGGGATATGTGTCTGAAAGAACAAAATGTCTTGTACAAATGACTTGAGTTAGAGCTAATGTAGCAGTGTCTCCAAAGACCAGATTTGAAATGTCTTCATATTTGAAATAACTGGCCAATTTTACCCCATGCTATTTCATAACTAACTATTTAAGCTTTTGGGGTTATGTTTATGTCTGGTGCTGTATCTGGATGTTTTCTTATGGAACAAGGACTTTAATGGGTATTTTTTAAATATATATATGCTGTAGCTCTATAGTTATACTAAATTAAACCATTTTTTGTTTGTTTTTCCCCATATGTTTAAGTGCAGATATATTGTATAAGCAGCTCAAAATATGTCCAATTTATTTATATTTAATATTTATATTTATAGTCCAATTTATATTTATATTCAGTAATCAGCAAGTACACTTTAGCATGCTAGTTGTTGTGACTGCAAACTCCACTCTGGTCTCTGAAAGTTGTGAAAAGTGCTTATAAGCTCATCACGGTGAATAATTAGGATCCTTGGAATGCATAAGGTAAGTGAGGAATAACTTTGGACCACTGCAAACCGTTTAAAATGAAATTAAAAATACGGAGTAAAATGACCATGGAGGCTCAAAACCATCTTGGCTTGGAGGTACAAGACTGGAGTATTCTCATTTTCAACTGAGGTCTTTATATTGTATGTTTTATGCTTATGGGTTAAAACAAAAAAATGTAAAAATAAAAATATGTTTCGAATTCTAATCTTGTATTTGTAGCCCTTTTCCCTTTTGGATGAGAGGGGGTGGAAGGTGTTAAAAATTTCCAACAGTCATATGACCATGGAATTTTAATTTTGCACTTTAATAATTGTTATGTCTTAATTCTATTTTTGTATATTTAATAAAGGAAGGTGCCCAAATCAAACCATATGTATGCCCGTTTGCTTGTAGATATTAATAGCCTATGTAAGTCAAAGCAAAATTCATAGCTGGAGAGGGAAAAAATAGCATTCTTTTTCCTAGTAGGAGCGAGCCCAGTGGGGATTACTTGGGGGTGACTGGTGATTAAGTGGTACAGACTGGAGCAGAAAGGGATTGTTGGGTGTGGACGCTCACCGCTCACAGACAGTGAATGCCTGGTATGTGACCGCCTAAGACGAGGAGATCTACAGTAGGGCATGTAAAGACGACACGCGGCTATAGCTTTGACTTTGTTCAGAGCGAGCAAGAGATCTGGAGGTATTTTTCAGTCTCCTCGTAAATATTTGAATGAGAAAGTGCTTGTTTGTAAGGTAACTTTGGGTTAGTGGTACTCATTAGTATCGTACGTAGTGGGAGGTATTTAGCTGACCTTTTTTTAAAATATTGACCTGAGGCTTATGGGGTTACCGTCGAAGCTTCTCTGATTTCACCATGTGTTCTACATGCCTTTTCTTCTTCACCACGACTAAATATTAGTTTGGGTAGTTTCATGACATTTGCATTCAACAGTGATAACATCATAGTTTATTTACTGACTATGTGATAATGTGATGTTGATATGTTAAATATACATCAGTTGCCAAGAGTGATACTGTTATATTCTACTGAAGTGGAAGCAGTATTTCCACTTCAGTAGAATTTTGTATTTTAGTATAGTAAAGGTCAATTAGTATCAACTTGGAAACTGTACACTCAACACCATTCCCTTTTCATTACCACATAAGTACTATTTATTTATCTGTTATCAGTTTAATCAGTTGTGATACTTGTCAATAAAAAAATCAGCAAATCAACTGTTCTCTTTGTGGAATTCAGATGACTTTTTCTTTCACTACTAAAATACAAAATAAACCATAAAATATAAAACCAGATGGAGATTATGCTGCGATCCAGCAGGTAGATGGGGGAGGGGTGCTACCCTGTGAGGATAGCTGGAGTGACAAACATAGGAAAGCATTTACAGATGAAAGTGAAGAGATGCAGAAGGCACGGTGCATAACAGCAGAGCTTCAATAACACAAGGCCAGAGCAAAACTCGAGTAGGCTATTGTGTGTTTAGGAGAGGCAGTGGATGTAATAATACTTACAGCTATCTTCCTCTTCAGTTATGGCGCTAACAACGTAGCAGGCGTAGACAAAGCCAAGGAGCTGTGAAAACATAATAATACAGAGTGCTAAGAAATGAGAATATGACAAGGTGATAGTTGGTAGGTTGTCCATTTCATAAGAAGGGGTAAAGATAGGAATACATGTATGACAACGCAATATTCAAATTAAACTTGCTAAATCATACAAAGAAAGCTCTGATAATATTGAAACAATTTTTGCCACTGACAAAAAACATAATGCAAGATAATCTCAGTAAACTATTTTTAAAAAGGCTGAGCTGCAGCACATAAATTACAAAATTAAGCTGTAATTAGCCATAGCTACTTATTCTACCCTCTACAGCTGAAATCATATGGTATTAGCAAAAATAAATAAATTGCAAAGAAATTGTACACATGACAAATATTGAGCCCCATCAAAATGTTGTTCCAGCGTTCATATACTGAACAATACGTTGATATAGTAATCATCGTGACAGGCCTACTCTTACCAATCCATCATATACAAGGTGTGGAACAAAATTATACACATGCTTTGTTGTTTACTATGGAGAAATCATGGAGGAAGCAATTTATTAACTAGCTATTTTTACATTAACATTTCAGTACGTTTTAAAATAGTGTATGTGCTACAGGCCCTGCTTACTGACAAATGTGGAAAAAAGACTAAACAATTTTCAGTCATTAAAAAAATATGTAGGAGCATCAACACATTCATTTATTATTCAAACATTTCTGATAAGCACTTAGTATCTGAAATCTCTCCATAAGCTTCATAGTACCAAGCAACAAACAAAGACATCAGCTCCTGTATGCAGCCCATAGTGTACAGCTTGTGATCCTGTAAATGACTGCCATCGACTCTCTGGGACAGTCCTTCTCTACAATGAAGCACCCACCCATCATCTGGCAATGGGCCATGTCAATTAAACCAGGCAGCCTCCTCTGTGTTCTGTTCTGCCAGTCTGTCTGCACGCCAGCAGGACAGCTACATGGGCCCATCCACAGAGTATGTGTGTGGTGTGACGGCTATTTCTACAACACTCATTTATCCTTGCAGTATAAGCCCAGTTAGCTGTAATTATAATATGCCCAAATACTATTTAGAAACCTTTCATCTTTGATTTTTTTAAAGGTTCTACATTGCACAGAATTGAATGTTGTTACCTCATCCAAAACATACCTGGAGTTGTGGTTTGTTTCATTCACACATGTTTGAGTAACCTTGATCATTGGGCTGTCTATATCTCCAAAGCTCAAAATGCTCTGCTCCACCTTGAGATGTCATGAAACGGTAATTTTTAGGTTAACAACTGCCTTTTACCTTTTGTTCAGTACAGACTGGCAATTCTATGGCTGTAATGATCCAAATGATTCTAGTGAAGCTGTATGGAGTTTAAAAACACAGTGGAGCACTTCCTCTATTTGCACATGATATCACAAGTGTTTCCTCTTTGAGAGAAGAGCTCAGCCTAAATATGCGGGATTTGTGAGTTAAACATGTGTGAATGAAACAAAACACAACTCCAGGTATGTTTTTAATGAGGAAACAAAATTATAACACAGATCAGAAAATAGCGTAATATCGGTCCTTTAAGTACATAGTTTTGGCTGTTGCAATTAGTCTGTTCATTGTAACATTTTGAGGACTTGCCTTATTCAGAAGACTTTTTTTCAAATTGTTAAATTGTTAATCTCTGTGAAGATGGTCCTAATTTTTCATCTTTCTGAAACTCAAAAAAACAATGTACCAGAATAGTATACTATGTATCACAATATGACAGAACTTTACTATAGCAGAAATACTAGTCTCAAATAAACTACTACTACTATTACTACTACTATTCATATAGATTTGTATTGGATACTCAAAGACATTTTACAGTGCATTATCCTTTCACTCCGCTCCGTGATGGTTAACTCCTTCTGAAGCCACAGCTGCCCTGGCATTGACAAACACCACATTCATACATGGACAAAGTGGGTGAAGTGCCTTGCCCAAGGACACAATGGTAGTATGCAATGGTCTGAGCTGGGATCAAACTATGTAAAGACAAAACTGACCGATCACCCCAAATGTGTGTTAAACGTTTATTGTGTAAAACAAACTTCACATTTATAGCAAAAAGACAATGGATACCTCTGTGTTCAACCTTGATAAGGCATTGCCATTTTCTCAGTCATTTTCCTATCTAATTGCCGGTCTCACCCCATCCATTACACTGGCACCAAAATGGAGCTGAATTAGCATATGTATAAGGGCAGTGTCAGACACAAGATGGTGTTAACAGCAGGGGGCACTCTAGGTTGTGTGTGCATGTGTGTGTCCCAGTGAGTTAATATGCAGCACTGTGGTTCATTTACATAATGGGCCCTGATTGCTGTTGTGGTCTGGGATTTAAAACATGCTACGGCAAACATGTCACAGCAGCAAAATTCAAAATAGAGGGAAAAAAGAAATGACAGGGTATTTTGGGGTTGAATGGCATGTTTCTGAAAGTGTAACAAACAATGACTGGGTTGCTAAGTGTTTACTGGTGTGACCAAATGTTTATGTGGTTATGAAGTAACCTTACAGTAAATGTGACCAAAGCAGCAAGACACACTATTATGTGGACTTTTTCAAGTGTGGAGGAGTAAGAAATAGGGAAGATCTGTTCTCAAGTGCTGAGGGCTCAAACTACCACCATTACCACTACTGCTACTGACTTAGAGATTGCAGGGCACGTAGCAAAATAGACTTAAGAAGTGTAGGGTATGAAAGTAATCTTGTAGCACTGTTGAGGACCAAATGGGCTAAAGCCTAATCTTATACATTGCTGCACCATTTGATTGGTGAAGACATAATCCTTATAATAGTCATTGCTAATCAGTGAAAGTTCTGCTTTTTTGCTCTAGGCTATACGGTCCTGGAAATAAGTCCATGTCCCCAATAACAAGTGACAACTGAACTCAATTAATCTCCCTGCATTTTGAGAACTCTACACAGTACACAGTACGCAGTACACTGTACTTTAGAGTCCTGGCCTCACTGATGTAAAATGAGTGCCTTAATAATTTTGTCCATCTTAAACCTCATCATGATAAGGAAATCATTTGTCTTAGGAAAGGGCAACTGGTAGACTAATGCTTTTATAGGGATGCACCTATCTAGGTTTTTCAGTTCCGATACCAAATCCAAAAACTATAGCTTTAAGTGTCTGCCAATATCCGATTTACAAATACTAGTGACTGAAAACAGCATTTATTTATTTCCAAAAATAAAATAGGGCAAAACTGATCCAAATGAGTTCTAACTATATAACCACTTTGTATAAATGAAAGTTCAAACATTATGAGACTTACTACATCAATTTATATGTCCAACCAGGATCTTGGCTGAACCAATATTTGGAAACCAATATCCAATCCAGCTAATTTTCAGTATTGGCGTTGATATCCGATACCAGTATCGGTGCATAAATACTAACACAGACTAAACCAGAACAGATATTACGATACTAATAAAAAATCTATTTGATGTACTTTGACGTAAGGATGCATTTCAAATTCAACCAATAACCTGAGCTGGACTAAAATAGTCATATCTGTTTTTTGTTGAGTAATGTATATATAAGAAAACTGAGACAAGCCTTCCCAACAGATAGTAAAGATTCAGCTTTTTTCCCCACTGTATGAATGAAGGCTTGAGAAAGAGGCCAGCTGCTAATACAAGGGTTACTTGTATTTGCATAAGTTAATGAGGGTTAGGTTAAACTAAGTGTGGTTTTCCAATACTCGTCTCCTCCAGTTAAATACGATGTAAAGTTATCCCTGAAAAACAACCTTCCACTCAATAACTGATGCTGCCTATGGACCAGACACAGTTATTTACTTTTATAGAGCACAAACAGTGTACAGCAAACAATTATAAATGGCTACATTCAAATTCACCAGTACTTGTAATCTAGTTGGCAGGAGCTGTAAGCAGTATCATGAGCCCTACTTGTTTATACCAGTCTTATCAATCTTATCAATTAGCATCAAAGAGTGCACCAAAAGCATAGCCTCCATTTTGGCCTTATTGACAGATTTTCACTACAAGCCAATCCACAGACTCATTAAGACACTATTGATTTGGGGTCGGAGCGAGGCATGGACTTTGCCCTGAATACTAAGATTGTGTTTACTACAACAAAATGGCGTACAGATGTTTTGCTGGTTAATTACACTGCGCCTTCTGGAGTGAGGACTAAATTAAGTGAGTCTGTGTGCGTTTGGCAGCTGCATGTTTAATGGCAAAAACATGATGAGATAGGGACTGTTGAGACCCCATGCACCTGTTCTTACCCATCAGCCCCTCCTATCTCTCTATGTATATCTATGTGTATGTTCACAAGTGTAGAGCTACAGTGGACCCAGTGGGGTTAGTGAGGATCTGAGCTGCTGATTTGCAGCTTTCTTATCAAATCACAGCACAAGAGTGTCTTAAGACGAGAAGTGGCCAATTATCCTCTGATCTTTCATTTATGAATGTTCTTATCTCTCTAATAGTGGTGAGAAGGAGACTGCAATCAGGAAATACCACTCCATGAAGGGAAACCTACCATACAATACCATACAGCTCCATACAATAGTAATACGGTATTAGTACTTGGTGTGATTTTACTCTCACCCACTCCATTATACACCAGTCCAAACCTGCAACTTCTGAGATCAGACGAGATTGGGCATTGACAAGGTAGTATGGCATGGTTTTGGTAATTTTTAAGGTACACATTGAGCAATTGAATTTGAAGTAAAAGTAGTCACGGTTTATCAGTTTTACCACTGTAAAAGCAGCTCACAACATTCCTTCAGTCTCACATGTGATTTTCTGCCAACTCCCTCAAACTTTTAACAAGAGCAAATATTAAAATGAAATTAATCCATGCAGCCAAATCCATTTCGCTGCAAAACAGATTAGCAATTAAAGCTCCTGGCTGTGAGGGCCTTTGAAGTTAAGAGTGGCAGTGCTGTGCTCGTGACAGACTGAGCCCAGACTGAGCCCAGACTGACACAGAGGCCTGGAGGTGGTGTTCCATGTCAGATTGTTTTGGCTCCTTAAAGTGACATGTCTTTGCTAAAGGTGAACATCAAATTCAATATACTAAAATATGATGTTTATATGTTTGTATATATCTTAGTTATATGCATTTATGTGGTACAGTATTTGGCACATATACAATCACCTTCATTTCTCCAGGCCTGAGGTTGTAGAGAGCTGGCATGTGACACTTGTGAGTAGATTACACTATATGTATTTAGTGAGAGTCTTAATCGTGATAATCATGTGTTTTGTTTTGCATTAATTTATTGTTTATCTTTGTTTAATTCAGTTACTGGTCACAGTTGAGTAGAGCTACACCCTTCTGAAATCCTTCGATCTAAAATAGAATAGACTTTAAATTAAAATGACCCCACTTCATTTGGCCAGCTGAACCCACATCACCTTAACCCCAATATCCCAACGTATTGATGTGTGGCTAATATACATCAGAATGCAATCACCACACAGGCTAATAGAGCTATCAAAGCTCCCTCCCTGACCTCACAGAAAAGGGGTTGTGGGGTCCATAAACCCACCCACACACACAGATGCCTGACCCTGTGGCTACGGCTCACCCTCACAGCTAATCACTAGTTTGTCCAAGCTCTGCTTCTGCGGGAGCCCCTTTAATCAACCACAGCCCCTCCCACTCCCACTGCAGTGCTACACATGTATGCCTTTTGAACCTAAAATATTACAGAATACATAAATAGCATTTCAATACTCCATCTCATTGAAACCAGAGCTTAAACATAATTTAGTTAAAGGTGCGCTGTGTAACTTTTTCTGTTCAGCCACCTTGTCTCTATGGAGATATTATTGTTATTTCCTGCAATGTTCCAAAGTATGGTATTAAACTTATATCTTGTGTTTATTCAATTAAGCCTTTTCTATTGCACAAAAAAACCTTGATTCCAGCAATGTAATAATATCTCCATGGAGACAGAACGATGATCCTTCCACAAGAAGATTTACATAGCATATCTTTAAATAATGGATTATCCTGGTGCAGTTTGTAGATGATTAAAAAACAATATGCATATCTGGAAAACAAATAGGCCATTGAAAAATTGTAATCAGTTTGGGGATGAAATAAGTGTATTGATTGTTAGAGCACCATCAAAACACAAACATTTTCTACTTTGGACATTATACTATAGTATATTTCTTTCTTTTGCATTGAGATGAAAAAATGACCTTCATTGTGTATTCAACCGTTTTTTCGTAAAAGTGAAAGTCAAACAATGTTACAGGAAAGGGAGACAGGAAGACAGCGCTGGAGTTAACAGTGATATTATGACAAGGGACAAAAACAAGAGGAAGTGTGCAATGGCACCAGAGAAAGACAGGAGCATTTTCAACATTATCACCTCCCCTATCCTCTTGATGCACACTTCCAGGGCAAAGAGGCAACATTGGAAAAACACACATTTAAAAGACTTGAAAAGCCCTTGTCAAAACTATTGTCAGAAACCTTTTTACGAGCCTGTGTGCTGATGAGGCTGTTTTCTGTTATTCTGTATCCCGGTTGAGTTGTTGTTCACACTCAGTTGTTTTTGTTAACAGTGAAAGTGGTAGGAATAAGACATTGTAAATTGAAACTTTATGCAAATTTTGAAAAACCTTGCTCACAACACGGGAAAGAACATCTGGGTTGTTTTTTTTTTTGGTTTTTTTTTATAACACTACAATGAGAAAGTAGTAGCAAAAGGTGAAAGTATTGTAGATTTACTGGTAGTTGTCCTTGTAGCATTAGTTGATAATAATGGTAGTTGTAATAACAAGAGATAGTAGTAGTTGTAGTTGTTGTGGTAAGTGCAGAGGAATCAGTAGAGAGAGCCATACTTATACTTATCTCTGCTGTGTAAAATTCTGTTAGTAAAAGTATAGTACGACTGAATAATTTTAGAAACATTCATTGCGATTCGATTAGCAATTTATGTTTTGATAATAGGATTCTGTTCAAAGCTCACATTTTCAAACTTGTCCAGAAGAACTGACAAAAAAGACTGAAATACACAACCTTCAAAAATCACCTGTATTTCAGAACACTGGTGCAGATTGAAACTACAGAGTTGTCACTTATTCTGCAGACTAAAACAGTCTATTTTGCTGTTTGTGGAGCCTTTGTAATTTGCTAATTGTGTCCGTTCAAATCATGATTCGATTTGATAGCACTTTTAGTCATAGTAGTATTTTGAGCAGTGGTACTAATAACAGTAATAAAGTTACAAGGAGACAGTGGTAATAGCCTTGTTGTACCGGAAAAGGGATGTCATTTATAAAGGTGAGGTTGACAGCTCTGGCAAATTAAACCACACTTTTCCTTCAGTGATAAATGACTAAAACAGAACAATCTTATGCTCAATGTTACCTCTCAGTTGCAATATAACCTATTTGGTCCATAGACAATAGCATGTGATCACTGAGCGCTTCTCTTGCATAAACTCCCCCGGTTAGTGATGAATGGCAGCCGACAGATGTCACTGATGCCTCCATTACGGGCAAACCGATCCACATTTTTCATCTTAATGAAACATAGTCCTCTGAGCTCAGACTAAATATTTAATAGCCTCTTGCTGTGACCTTGAAAAACCCTTTTACAAAGACAAAGGGTGTGCCCATTGATTAGAATTCTTTTCATTCTTTGACTATATTTTCAATCAAGGTCTATTCCTATACAAATCTTATACAATAGAGTTTTAGCGCTGTGCAGTTAATCACCAATGACGTGTGTGAATTTTGACATTTTTGTTCTAAAAATGGCAATAGTTGGACATCTGCATTGTTTACGTTTAATAGTTCATGTTGTAAGCCACTATAATTGTTTTTAATAGGACAAATAAAATAAATGTTGAGTGATTGCTTGATTGATAAAAGTGATTTTTCCATATCACCAAGCCCTGTTTACATGAAAGCTACATAACTAAAAGCCATAACACCTTTTTGATGAAATGCCCAAGCGCTTTTGAATAGAACAGGAATTATATGCAAAATGAAACCCTTTATTGCTGAGTCAGGAGCCAAATAATTTGTTAGTGGAGGTGCATTAGCAGAGTGAGAAATGATGGGGTTGTAAAATTACATGAACCGTTTTACTGCCATTCTCTGTGGGGTGATGGGAACGAAACAGTCCAGTGAGTCTCTATAAGTCACACGGCTTGTTTACCAATCTGCCATCTTTTAAAGGCGCACTCAGCTGTTTTACTTTGACCAAATAAGAATAGCCTACACTCGCTGAAAATTATTAAACAGAGCGCTTAGGTTGCTGGTGCAATTCATGCTATCCCTTCTTCATCAGTCTGCCTCACTTTGAGTATCTAGTGACTGCTTAATCCATTTTTAAAGTGACCAAAAATGTGAAATATAAGAAACAAAACGGAGACAATATACTGTATCACTCCTTCGCGGAACAGGGTGTAAGGTGCCTCTATTCCATATGCTGTTGAATTACTTATATTGTATTATACTGTATTTGTGAGTGATTTAGGAGTAAATATAGAAAAAAAAAATCTGTCAGCCAATTGAGTGTTTTAAACTCCATGATCTGAACAAGCCTGGCCCTTGTTCAACAGGAGGTCAGCCAGAGGAGCAGCTGTGTGTGTGAGCGCTCATGTCGGCAGGATGTCTACTTTGGCTTTTCAAACGGAGGAAGACAATAAGGGCCTTCCAGTGTCAGAGGAACCTGTTAGCAGTTGGCAAGTCTGAGCCACTCTCCCAGACAAAACACCCGATCAATGTTTCATTCAGCAAGCAGCAGAGGCAGGCACGCAGGGATACACGTATCATAAAACACCACTGTGCCAGTATATTGGAAAAAGTGCTTAAAGGCAAAATAAAATCAACAGCTTTCTACCAATCCCTCATAATGCCATGTTCAGTGGAGCTTGTACAAGTTAAGATTGAGTCAGTGGCTTGTTCACGCTTGTATTTCAAATAAATGGGAATGAATGAGGTTAATGTGATGTGATTAAATTTTGTTACTCGGAGCAAGTCATCAAAATCAAATTAGTATTATAAAATTATGTTAACTGTACCATGTCACTTATCAACTGTACTTCCTGAAAGATGTCAAGATAAAGATGAGATGTACTAACTATGCTTATTGTTTAAATATTTAGTTTTTTAAGACAAAATTTCATCGGGATGATATGGCATTTTGGACATTTTGGACATAATCTATTATTTAAAAGTACTTACCGCTACAAGTATCTGCATACTGCTGTGTAGTACTTCGATATACTGGTAGTCCACAAAGCAGCCCATGACACTGATGTAGGATTGGGCCTCGGGTGTGGTGCGGCCCCCTGGAGTCAGCTGCAGCTCTCTCCGCACGCAGCCTGGACCATGTTCACTCCACCACGAATGATGCGCAGAAATATTGAATGTCAGCAAGTCACTGTCCTGAGAATATATAAATAAATACAATTAATGACCTGTTATATACAGTATATCTGATAGTATTAAGTGAAAACTATGATGCTAAGTTTGATATAATCAGGTGATGCAAGGTGTCAGTACTAGGTCTGTCACAATAATTACTACGTTAAGTTTTCTTTCAATACATGATAGAGGGAACAATCATTTTTAAGGATCAATATTTATCGTGGGAGCTTTTTCTTTGTACTAGTGGAGAACATTTTGTTATTTTTCTGTTCCACAATAAGATCTGAGCTGTAGAGGGTTGCATAAATAACTAATTATAGATACAAACTTACTACTAAGAGTTTCATTCTACCATGTTTTTATTGCTGCTCATGTTTTTAACCATATGGAAAGTTAGAATAGTTTTTAGGGATAATTCTACTTTAGGGTTTTTGTGTCAAGTCTATATTTAATCCAGCAATATATCGTACTTCAACTTTTGTTATTACAACAGGCCTTGTCAGTACAAACGTAAAAGCATTGTTAATGTGTTATAGACAGTAAGAGACAACAGTGCTTCTACACAATAAGCAAAATGTACATAGATTACAAACATACATTAAGAATAAATCCCAGTAGTTATTTTCCAGCACACAGAGCATTGCACAAATATACAACAATATCATCCTCCTTCACACATCGTCCACATCACGGGCCGCTAAGTCTAGTTTATCCAGATACTGATTTGCCAGCAGTCATATGAGACCAAACATACAAATGAATAGATACTCACACTAATCAATTTCCCAATACAGCAATCCTACCCAGCCTTTGCATCTTCCCCCCAGTGACAAGACATGCATTATTAACACAGCCAGTGATGTCAGGAAATCTTTTGATCCTATCCACCAAAACACATCTTTATAAAGTTGGAATCATTTAAACAAATTAAAATATTTCTATGTATTTTCGTGATATAAATATTGTGTGAATTGGTTTTGCTTGTTTAACTGCAACTTGGTACAATCACTGCTTTGTATAAAATGTGATTACTGATGAGTGTGCATATAAGCCAATAAAGAAGCATGAGAAGTACTTCATTCTAACAATATGGGCACTGCATATACAATGTCCAGCAAATCCATAGTGGAGAAGTGCGTCTATGTATTTATCATATCAAAACTTTTTCCAAAACAAGGGCACGTGAAGGTCAGGGAGAGCGTTGAAGACTAATGATGTGACAGATGCCATTGATTGAAGCTGGGAGCTAGGGAAGCCATTTCTGTGTAGGCTGTGGGCATAGTCCTGACAACCACACATCAATAGTCAGCAGGATTTTGGCATGTTACTGTTGGGAGCATTATTGTTATTCACACAGGCAGCCAAACCGAAGCATCGATCAATTTTGGGGGTATCATATTCATGGATGGCTGACAGTATGTCTCAAATACCCTCTCAAAACAGAAGTCTTTATTAACTTTTGAATACCTTGAAGACCTATAACAGAGGGCTGCAACCTTTATGGCCCATTTCAAACCAAATGAAAGTCAGAAAGAGCCGTACGTCAACTGTTTGCAGCTATTAACACATTATAAAGAATATGTAACATTTATATTTATGAACTTATCTGAAGTGTTTTTAAGAGGTCTAGGGGGGGTTTGAGCAAATTACATGTCATTTCTTGCATTCTGGTGGATTTTATGTGTAATATTTACTCAAAATCATCAATATCAATATGCTTTCTGATTTTATGCATGGGATTTGCTCAGACAAATAAAAAAAATACATAAATAATATTCAGTAAAATGAAAACTCTTTGATATGCTACAAACACTGTCAAATACAAGCGTAATAAATAAAGTAGATCCAATTATTTTTTTCTCAAGTGCAAAGAGCCGCACTGGAGACTTTAATGAGCGGGACATGGCTCTTTAGAGAGTGGTTGCAGACCCCTGTCCTATAAGAAAGGTAATAGTCAAATGGTTATAATTCAGCAGCTGTAGAAGTTGCATCTGATATTTCTAGGTCATACACATATTTTTCCCCAAACTATAATAATATATATCTAACAAAAACAAGATTTGGATTCAGCGTGCGGTACAGCCTCTAACTGTGTGGTCTACAGGAAAAACCCTGGGACGCATGTGGACAGTTAAAAATCAAAGCTGTGTTTGCTGTTGCCTTCTGCCCGTCCTTATTGCACCATGGGGGAGGGGTAAAGATCAATAGGAGGTGACAGAGCATGTGGCCTATTACTCCAACAACCTGCAACCTCCATTCCTAATACGCGTGGTCTCAAAATCATGTCAAAGTTTGTGAAATCAAAACAGACGGGACAAGCAGGACGTTGGCTAAAGATAAAAAGTGCCTAGTGGGAGAGCAGTGTTGGGTGGTGAATGTGTGTGTGGTGGGTGTGGAGGGGTGGGTGCTCTCCTCCTGGCCTCCATATGCAGTGAGGGAGCCCGGGCCGCCTCCATCTGTCCGGTTAATGCCCAAACCACAGCCCCGAGCAGCTGGCCCCTACAAGCCTCATTATTCAGCCCGAAACACACACATTAACAAATAGAGAGAGAGAGAAAGAGAGAAGACAGAGAATGAGAAAGAGAGAGGAGAAAGAGAACGAAAGAGAGAGAAAGAGAAGCAGCACACACTTGATGGAGTCGATCACACAATGACGAAGTCAGCAGAGCTCGCAAGGTGTTTCTGAAATGCATTTGAACGCATGAGCTGCCCTGAGACGAATGCTGCCAACCAGGATTCATTATTCTCAGTGGTCAGGAAAGCAATGGGGCAGTGTGTTATCAACGGGGTGATGGATGAGAAGCTGGTCTAAATTTCCCGTTAAATGTTTCATATTGTGTGACAGATTAGTTATCATTTATCACTGTTGAAATTCAGCATTTATAAAATTTTGCTAAAGATATGTATCAAGTTTAAAGCAAACTGCAAAGTATCAAAAAACTGCACAACTAGATAAAAAGTACATTTTGAAAACACCTTTATGTTAAATAAAATGGCTGACATTTTAACTTCATAATTACTTTGCCTTTCATTTATCAGTCTTCTTGCAGTATACTTCATAAGTGCTTAATACAGTTCAGAGCAAAGGTACATTTTAGCTAAAGGCAGATAATACCTTGGATCTGATGAGAAGTGGTTGCGGTGAAGAAGCAGAATACAGTGATTTATGGAGTCTGTGAATCATGAATTATGTTTAAGAGTCATATGAGAAGTAAATTATACACTAAAGGTAACTGTGTTTATTTTCACTTATTTCACAGGAGGAGCTTTCTGATTGGGTTGTGCATTAAAAAACAGCTGGTGGCAATAACATAAAGTTACTGCAAAAATGAAAAAAATAATAATAATAATAAAATGTACCAAAATATGTGTCCTTACTCTGAGTGGGCTTGAACCTCCACAAACCTGACTCTTGATCTAGAACAGTGGTTCTTAACCTGGGTTCGATCGAACCCTAGGGGTTCGGTGAGTCAGTCCCAGGGGTTCGGCGGAGGTCAAGACACACCACCACTCGTGACCACACACAAAAACAACGAGGTTTATAAATTAATAAGTGAAAAAATGAAAGCAGTAGGATTCCCCCGCACTGTAGCGCAGTGTCGGACAAAAGTAAAAAAAACTTCGTCAACAATACATAAAAATACATCACAAGAAGTTGTGTTGTATTGACCAATAGACGAGCGGCGTTTCTTCTTCATGGTTTTTTGTCTCGTTTCCTTCCATGGTTTTTGGTACAGCGCCACCACATGTGAAGGATTAGACAAGCTTCTCAAAAGGTTTGGTTCGTTTGACAAAAAGCAGTGTGAAAGCAAACCGCTCCAGTTGAAAATGTTAACAATGTTTCAATTTTGGTCCCGAATGAAACCGAGTCTACTGGACTATTAGCCGCTCGACTATTGGTCAATACAACGCAACTTCTTTTCCGCAGGGAAATGTAAACAAAATTACTTTTGTCCGACACTGCGCTACAGTGCGGGGGAATCCTACTGCTTTCATTTTTTCACTTATTAATTTATAAACCTCGTTGTTTTTGTGCGTGGTCACGAGTAACTGACATATATTTTCGTCAGACCATATTTCTATGAGGGCTTTTACCTCCTCTTCACTCCACGTCTGACCACGAGCCATTTCTCCGCTCCGCTAGCTTTGCACCCGTGTGTGTTTTGGTTTTATTTACCCAGAATGCTCTGCATGCAATCCGCTTCCTGTCTTTGGAGCGGCCTGTGGTCCGCTTGGCGTTCACATATGCATTCGAACCGTACCAGAGTTCACTTCAACCGGACCAAGACCTAGGTTTTTTGGCGGACCAGAGTTCGATTGCGCATTCACACCTGACCAAACGAACCGGACTTTGTGGCGAAAAGAACTAGAGTTCGATTAAAGCGTGCTAACCAGTGCTAGTGTGAATACGACCTAAGTGCTATTTAACCCCTTAATGTTCCGACAGCCCGCCCTCGGGCAAAGATCCGCGCGTAAAATTACGCGCGCGTAATTGCGTTTTACGCACTGTTTTGCAGCAGTTTTGCGTTTTAATTATGACGAAACGGACAAAACAAAGGAAGTACGCGACCGAGGACACTGGATGTTTGTACAAGTTAAACTAGAGGCATCTCGGACCCGGAGCGGTTCGTGGAACCGAGTGAAGATCTCATGGTGGACTCAGGAGTAGAGGGACCTTATGATTTGATGGACTGGATGCTGTTCCTGATCGGTAAGCGTGGTTTATTCTGCTATTGACTTAATTGTGGGTCAAATGTGTATTATGTGTAATCATTAGCATTAGCTAATGCCAATCTGCAGTAATAGAGCAGCTGGGTGTGCAGATACAGATTCCTCTCTGTGTATTGGTCATTGAATACTGTCACTTTGAACGGCATAACAACATACGACATAAAAACGAAGAAAAGGAACAGACTTTGCTGTGAAAATGACATGAGAGTGGCACTTGCCAAGATGAAGCCATGCATTTCTGACCTGGTCTCTCAAAGGCAACAGCAGAAGTCACACTGATTTGCAGTAAATATTCATTATTGTAGCCTAATGGAAATTTGATGATGGGTGTGTGTTCAAATGTTAAAAATAATAAAAAGCATAAATACAGTAAGTTCATTATTGGAATACATAATACAATACAAAATTAAAATAATTTCAGTGTGGTAGTATTAAAAAAGGTCATGTCTTTGTTAAAAGGTATGTATGTAATTTGTTGTGAGTTTATGCATTATATTGGTTTTATTCTTTGAACACAGTGATGTTAATGCACAGTTTATTTTGTGCACCAGTAAAACATACATATGTCTTGAATTTGAAAAAAAATATATTTTATTTTTCAATAAAGAAGGGTTCGGTGAATGTGGATATGGACCCGGTGGGGTTCAGTACCTCCAACAAGGTTAAGAACCACTGCTCTAGAATAAGGCCTCCTCCTGCTTGTTTCCATGGAAATGTTGTTTTTTGGCAGGTATAATCTTCTATAGTACGGTATAAACTTTAAATCTATCTCTATGGAGAATGTTTGTATGGTTTTAACTTTCTATTTCCATGGACTCATGCAGGTGACAAGCCACCTCGAGAAAGTTACATACTGTACCTTTAAGTAAGGGGAACATATATTAAAATTTAATACACTTTGCATATCTTTATGGTGGATGAAAGTTTTGTATTTTTTAAATGGTACCAGCAAAAATAAAGGCCTTGCAGATCACAACAGTCTAATGTCATTGTTTAAATTGTATGCCAGCAAAATCTAATATGACCTTTGATTATTTTATACATTCAACAAAAACGGAACAATTAATGGAACTGTCTCAGTGAGAATGAATGCAAAGGGCGGCCAGATAACAATACCAAATTTGAATGTGAAAGAAACCCAATGTTCTTCTTTTCAAGTCTCATTTATGTTCTTCAGTATTAAACTGTCAATTTGACAGTGGAGGAAATATCAGGTGTGACACCATAAAACACCATAGCTATAAGAGAGTAAGTTAACATCTAATTATTTCCAATAGTCAAAGTAACAAAAAGGCAAAATATGATCTAAACTTCACTTTGACTTCTTCATCAACCTACAGCCTTGTACATATACAGCACACGTTCATGTCATTGACTTTCTTACCAGACTGCAGCCTGTACTTAGTTCACATAAAAGATTACTTTTGGTGCTATTGATATTCTAGAAGGTCACACTCCCAGCTGGGGGCAAGAGCCAGTTTTTCCTATTGATACATTGTACTTTACCATGAAACATCTAAAAGGTAAATTCACAAATGTTCAAGGTGATCATTGTATTCATGACTAGGCCCTAGAACTTGCTATACTACAACAAAAATCAGCATTTTAAAACATGAATTTCAGCAGCTCCTTTACCCATTATTATTATTATTATTATTATTATTATTATTATATTTTAAATATTATTGGTCTATAAAATATTGCGATGTCATCTGAAACCCACCAAAAGAAGAGGCACAGGGGTGCAACATGACAAAAGAGATGGATGGATTTAGACTACTGAACAGTGTTTGACAGTCTCACCTTGGACAGTCCTCCTACATCCAGGTAAAAGCAGATGATGAACACATTCCAGGCCACCCAAAGAGCACCCCATACTGTGTACTGAAAGAGACAGAGACATGTTAGCTGTGTGGACAATGCCAAATAACAGATATCGTCTACTTTGAATGTATGCTTTACAGACATAGCATGAAATTATCGCTCACTTAAAGCAGGAATGCCAGTGATAGACAGTTGAGTGTGTTTTCCTTTGTAAAGTGGACAGTTGTTTTGACAGAAATACTAAGTCCCATTCCCTCAAGCAGCCACAAGTGTAAAAGTTTATGACCTCTCTGGAGTGAAGTTTGCACAGTAAGCGTGCTGACAGATACACGGGGGAACAGAGGGGGGAGAGAGGAACAGTCATCAGTGTTTTGATTGTGAAATGCTCTGAGTCATCACGTTTAAGTGTATGTTCAAATGTCAGCTGTGTCCTGGGCAAAGATAAACGGCTCCTCCATAGCAGACAAGCGTTTTGGATCAGGACTTTTCCTCACATAAAGAAACAATAGTATTATTCACACGTCTAACCCCTGTCTCATCCGCTTTGGCTGCACATCTGCATGGGTCCTCTTATTCACTCACCACCATCTTACTCTGTATTTTTCTGTCATTATCATCATCACCTGTGCCTCTGCTATGGTACTGGGGAAAAGTATGTTGCAACTGTGAATGTTTAGTTACAGTTTGACATGAAGTCTAAAGGGAAACAAGCCATAACAGATTACTATCAGTGCATTTACATGGGCAGTAAAAATCAGATAACCAACTGCCATATTAATTTGCCCTTTTTTCCATAATTACCTTTGTTAAAACCTGCACATGTGTGAAGAATCAGAAAGAAATCTGATTACTCACATCAGATGTAACTGTTTACATTACATTTCAATAATCTGATAACTCAAAAATCAGATAATAACCAGATTTTAGATTTACATGTAAACAAAGCTACTATACCACTACTTCTATGTTATTATTACTGCTGTCACTGAAATGGCAACTATATCAGCTACATCTACTATGTGTGAGTAAAATTAATATCTGTGTTTGTAAAATGTGTTTTTGTGTGTGTGAACAGCATGCAAAGTTACTTTAAATGTGCAAGTGAAATAGAAAGCTCACTTCATACTGTGTCTAGCATAGCAGACAATGACCTTCTCAGTACAAAATCAAGCCTGCTGATGAGTTCCTGAGCCCTCTAACAGCCCTTCTCCCTTTAATGAGGCCTAATTAGCCCAGGATTCAAGTGATTTAAAGGTGTCATACAGAGTGGTTAGAATGTGAGACAAGATGCATAGTAACATGCTTTCTTTAAAGAGGATTACCAGACTTCACATCATTATCCTGTTAAGTTATACCCTAAAACGTTCATTTTATACACCATTCATATCGTTCCAATAAGCCTCCTGCCAGGCGTCTCTAACCTCAACCTCTTTCTATCACTTCATTCTTCAGTTTTCTAACCTCTCTGACACTATCTCCAAAGAACCAGACCTCTGTTTTCCACTCCACTGAATATAACTCACAAAATTATCTTATTAGCTGCTACATTCTGATATTAAAACTGCTTGATGTTGAATCTACTCACCACCACAATGTAGCGTGGCCTGTACTGGATGGTGCCAAAGAGGCCGAGGATAACTATAATGATGTGGAAAAAGTTGGCGAGGATGGGAGCCCACTGGTATCCGAGGAAGTCAAACACCTGCCTCTCTAAAGCCAACACCTGTAAAAGAAAAGCAAAACATAAGATTTATGTGCAGTGCATGTAGTTCCTAAACCTGCTGTGATTTCAGGATTCTCTTGAGATACAGGCACTGAGCAACCTCAGTTGGTCAAATAATGGGCGTAGCACCTTGGGAATGCCAGATCTCGATTCTTTGAGCCAGACACCACCTATGTATGAATATGGTGTGTGAGGGACTCATTAGTGGTGTTTGGAAAGGTCAAAAGTGCAGATTTTTAGCCATGCCTCCATCAGTCTGTCTCAGGGCAGCTGTGGCTACAATACTAGCTGACCACAGTGGAGTAAATAATTAATGCATGAAATTGTATAGTGACTCAGTATGTGTAACTCTAGTGGGTGTTTGATCCACTATATTAGGAGTACGCAGGGTGTAGTAGCCAAGAACAAGCAGTGAAAGCAGAAAGGATTTTGTATTTTGTCTGCTGAACCGACCGAACAACATGAATTGCTCAAGTGTTGAGAGAAAGGCCAGAGGTGGAAGTTTTACATAATAAACAATGGCAATTACATCAATTGTACCTACTCTGCGCTGAAGACAAGCTGTTTCCACTGTTTCTGCCAATAGCCTTTAGAGCACGGGAGAACTTTATGAGCAGTGAGGGCATACTTTATACTACCAACACGGCAAGCTTAGGGTTTAATTGAAATCACAAAACAATGTGCACGATGGCCAAATTCCCATTTGCCAACACAGACTCAGCTCAAGTTTGTTCTTACGTGAGAAGTAAGCAGTACAACAGTATAATCAGCGAATAAATTGCCCAAATCACTGCACAATGAATAGCAACAGATTATATAGATTTTGTTATGAATTATTTCTATACACATTTCAATATAGGTAAAATCCACTTTTCACTTATGGATTAGATTTTCTTGTTTATAACGGTGTTTTTCAGGTTGGACTTGCAAACATGAATTAAATCAAGAATCACAAAAGCCCTGAAGCTTTTTAAATAAACCCATCACATTTCCAGCCATGATATTATGCACATGTAAAAAAAATGAACACTGCTTTTGCCTATTTACATCACCTCAATTATTATTCCATTTGGCGTACCGGCAGTAACAACATTTAATTAGACTCTCTCTTAAAATCCTTGTAAATGTCCATCTGGGCATATTGTCAAGCCATGTTTTGATGTCGGCATGTCATTTCCAGCCAAGCGCTACAAGATGGATGAGGAGAATTCTTGTCATAGCCGCAATGATAGGAACGCACCACCAGGCCCACACACACACACACACACACACAAGCTCAACTGCTATTTTTAATGGATTGGATGGAAAAGTACAAAGAACTGCAACAAGACAGGCCAGAGGGTAGGTGATGAAAAAGTGAGTGATAATTAAAATAATATGCTGCAATAACTTTATAGACAAGATAAAAGAAAGTAAAGGGAAGGAAGAATCCAATCTGAATAGAAATAGCATTGTTCAGCCTCTGGCCTTGTTGTCAAGTCATTACAATTTTGCCCATATGCACATTTACTCGTATATTTACTTGAGTAACTTTTAAATACATGTGTACTTCTGGGAGTAGATTTCAGATGTCATACTTTTACTCCTAATTGAGAAATACAGCTTATAGTATAATAGTAATTTTACAGTTTTCGTTACTCTTCCCATTGAACATTTATGTTTTTTACACTGCTCCTTTCGCATTTTGCAAACGTTTTAGAAAAGTTAGCTGCAAATCAAGTTACAATTGATTTAAATAAATGCTCCAGTTCATCAGTATCCTTATCAGTCGGGTTTCAGTAAAGGGCATAGTACTGTCACTGCAACCACAAAAGTTTTAAATGACATTTTCACAACCCGTGATAACAAACAAGACTGCGCAGCACTGTTTATTGATTTAATAAAAGCTTTTGATTCAGTAGATCATAAAATCCTCTTGAAGCATCTGAAACCTTTAGATACGCTCTTTCACTCAGCCCTTCGTTTCATAACAGGTGATGAATTTAAATCCATCACTGTACTCTTTATGAAAAAACAGGTTAGCGATCACTATTTGTTAGAAGAGAACAACACTATAAAATGTATTTACTTGATAGACTGCCCGAACATCTAACTTGCTTATTGAACTTTGATACGGGAACTTTTAATACAAGATCTCATGCCTGTCTAAAAACTGGCCACACTAGAACTGAAATGGAATACTTTTCAACTGGATACCTTGATGTCACTAATGCACTTTAATAATCTGGGGATAAACATTTATAATCACAGCTGCACCTGTTTTTAATGTTTAAATGGACCTATGTAGTTATTTGTTTGTATTGTACTGTGTTTTAACAGGGCACTTATGAAAAAAGAGAGAGTCTGGTCGTCTCATTAGGCTCCTCCCTGTATAAATAAAGATAAATGAAATTAAAATGAAATATCATCAATTTCTTTTCTCATTTTGGTGACTATCGTTAGTTTTCAATTACTTTAAATTCTAACTCAGATGTTGTGTCCAGACAGTTACTCCTACAATTATTACTTATTAGTATTACTTATAAGTATTTTTCCCATATACTTGTTTACTTTTGACCTTTGTTATTATACTTGATGAACATTATCTTGGACTAACGGTACGGTAAATTTAAGATGTAAGCATAATTATGATTAGAATGTACCAGTAATTGTTTCTGTTAAGTCTCAGCAATCAATATATAACTTTGAAACTGAGGCTGCCTTGTCCCCATTAACAGCGTGTGTCTTGGTGCCCTGGAAAAGACGAGGCTGGAGGAAATAAGAAAAGTCAAGTCGTACATCTTCCTGACGGCTCTGGGTCATGCTTTGAGAGCTCAATAAAACTCACACAGAGTAAAGTCACAATAGATGAGGAGCTGCCAGACTCAGCTTAAGGACAGTGAGCTGGTTCTACAAGGTAATAGCTTACATAGAGACATATAATGCATGTAGCTGCTATGTGAAATGTGGTCCCTTAAGTTATCGATATGAATATACTGTAAAACATAATACACGTCACTAATATATCTGTATCTAGGCCTGTTACGAGACATTTTGAAGTGCGATATATTGCTGAAGTCAATATAGACGATAAACGATAGTATTGAAACCAAACCCTAAAGCAGAATAATTCACAAAAAAACTATTCTAAATGTACAGTATTGTTAAATATTCTTGAGCTGTATAAACAAATAGCAGAATGCAGCACTTGAGTAATTAGTTTGTGTAATTTGTCATGGTGGGGTGACAGTGGCTCAGTTGGTAAAGCATTCACTGCATCCACTTAAGTTGGAGGTGCGATTCCAGGTTCCTGTCATTGTGTTTTTGGGCAAGACACTTAACCCACCTCACCCCAAGTGTCTCCGTATACTGGTGTATGAATGTGTGTGCGAACGGGTGAGTGATTCCTTCATGTAAAGTGCTTTAAGTGCCTCGAAAGGTGGAAAAGCGCTATATAAAAATGTGGAAATTCACCATTCACCATTTTAGTTCATAATTCAACCTCCTACAGCTCAAATCTTATCATATTGCACAAAAAAAATCCCACTACTACAAAAAAAAAGGAAAGTACCCATGATAAATACTGACCCCCCAAAAAATTATTGATCCATTTATAACATATTGAACCATCTGTATCCATTGAACCTCTCATTTGAATTTCATGCATCCTTGTGAGATATAAAGCAAACCAATCTACTAAAAACACATATTGTACCATACCATATTTACTTATAAATACAGAATACTTCAAAGCATAGATTTGACTGACCCATTAGGCATAGCAAAAGAGCAAAAGTATTCACTACATTATGCACTGCCATCTCTCTCTACTGAAAACACACGCACACGTCCTCTTTGTTGTTTGTTTTTCCTGTCAGGATAAATGCAAATGTCTTAAGAATGTTGTTTACTGTCTACATTTGATTTGGCAGTAAATGCTTTTAAGAATACATCGTCTTATCTATTTTTGTCAACATCAAGCCCCTGATTGTAATTAACCTGTAAAGAATGTCTCTTTTTCTCAGTCCTGCCACTGTCCAGAGTCTTCCAACGAAGAAGCAGAAAATAAATAACTAAATTGGTTCTTTGCCCATTGCATTTTAAGATAAATATTTATTCATTAGACACAACTATGTTAAGATTATTCCGTTATTGGGAATCTTGTTGCAGTCGTGAGAAGCAAAAATAAGCTATTTAATTAAAACAGTGGTGGAATGTAACGTGATAGTAGTCAATTTTACAGTGGATACTTTTTACTACAGTACATTTGAGAGAAGGTATCTGTACTGTCTACTCTACTACATTTCGAACAGGACTGTAAAACTTGCTGCTGAGAGGTTTATTTTTAACACATTCATAATTTGAACAAACAAAAAATACAAATAAAAAGAGCTAGGAAAACCCCCCCACAATGAATTCAATTGTTTCTACTGAACGAAATTCAGCACAAATCTTCTACATCTCAAAATCTGTGTAAAATACTTTTACTTTTTACTCTTTAAGTACATTCTAAACGAGTACTAATACTTTTACGTAAGTCAGTACTTTCATGTGATGCTTTTACTTTTATTTGAGTACGTTTTGGTTTTTTTTGCCCTGGTATTTGTACTTTTACTTAAGCAACAAAATGGAGTACTTCTTCTACCACTGAATTGAAATAAACATGCATTAAAAATAATCATATATAGATTAGACAATGTGCATGTGGTTGATTAAGAATTTCACAACCGTTTGGTATCAATAATACTCAAACTGTGATCATAATAACCCAAAAATACATGCGGCATACCTAGACACAACCAGGCCAAATCTTTGCATTAAAGAAATAGCGGGGTAAATGTCCACAGCGGCATGTACACGCTGGCTATCCACTTACTGCAGCAGCTATCACGTTCGCTGCTAACTCGATAATCCTACGAGATGACAACAATCAATCAGGGCGAGATGGACACATGCGCGCCCTAACTACACAATTAGACAGCAATTCATAGGAAGCATCTTAGTGCAGAGAGTGGGGCACAATTTGATCAGAAAGATACCAATACTGTTCCAGGAAGAGCAGGCGGCTTGGTAACGCCCCATAAAAGCTGTATCACAAATGACTCCCTCTAGAGTGACGGGAGTGCTTAGTGAGAGAGGAAGTTAGCCGCACATGCACAACTTTAGGGTTAAGGTTTGATGGGACAATGTGAGACAGAAGTGCCAAAATATTATTTCACTCACTGTTGTCTGAAGTGAATGTGATGGGCCTGTTTGTAAATAAAGTCACCCGAAATTTGGCAACATAAAACTTGAGATGGGCAATATTATCAAATTAGCAATATTATTAAAATGAAATACAACTGAGACGTGTGGTGATTGGCCAAACTACCCCACTGCTTGGGTCTGACAGTGTGATCTCTGATCCTCTGTCCTCTTATTGTCACTTTGCCGTGAGCAATCTTGGGGTGACTGTGGATTCTGTGTTCAGACTGGACCAGCACATGCTCTGTCATACCATCCAGCTTCTTTCTAAGAGCTAAGGCTCCTTGCTAAAGTAAAGCCTTACCTTCCACAAGCAGATGTTGAAAAAGCAGTCCAAGCTTTTGTAACATTGCATCTGGATTGCAATTCTTAGAATGTGGAGCTGGACCAGATGAGAGCACATCATACCTGTGCTGTGCAAATGCATTGGCTCCTTATTTCATATAGGCCCTATTTATTTGAAGTAGTTACTGCAGCCTTATACTCCAGAGCCTTGATGTCAGCTGACTTCTGCTGGCTGTGCCTAAAGCCAAGCTCAAGACCAGAGGTGACAGAGCCTTTTCTGTGGCAGCGTCCAGACTAACAGCCTCCCTCGCAAATCTTTAACACAGTTTAAGACTAGACTGAAAACCCACCTCTCTCTCCCTGACATTTAACACCAGCTAGACAGGATATCTTGGTGTTTTTTTGTTCTTTCCCTATATTTTATGGTATTTGTACACTGTATTTGATTTTTGTTGACTTTTTATGGAAAACACTTTGGGCAGTTGAAGGTTGTTTTTTATGTATATAAAATTGTATTTAATTATCAAATTCAAATATCAAACAAAAAAACTGTGACAAAAAAGAAAAAAAATGCTAATTAAAAATAAAAATTGGACACACTTGTAAAAAAACAAACAAAACAGAGTTGTTGTTTTTTTTATACATATATAACTATGACCCACACAACTATCTTTGCAATTACGGCCATTTAGTTAAAGGACACAACTTGACAAACAGCAATTCAATTTCCTGTGAGCAGTTGAGAATCAACAGCATCAAAGGTGCAGTAAAAGCCCAGACGATGGGGAGGCACTGGTTATTATCATGTGTCTTATAGTTAGATCTATGCCATTCCTGTACTTTGTGTGCAAATTGTGCTATTCTACTACAAATTGTGCTACTTGCCTTTCCTGTGAGTAAGAAATCAGTAAATATCACTTTTGTAACAAGCTTTTCTATGTGTCAGTGTGATTACATTTGAGAGAGCTGATCAGAGAGGGCTGCAGGGCCGTGAGTAAGGCTGTTGTCATAGAGCTCTGACTCAGACAGAGGCGAAGCAGCGGGGGTCTGGACCACTGCCAGCATATGAGACAAACTCCTCACAACATTATGGCATTACATCTTCACTAACATCTCTTTGTACTGCTATCAAACAGGTTTAATTTTCTTTTATGTAGATGGAATGAAGATGAATGAGCACAGCACGTTGGGACACATCATTGACATCACCGGACAGAAACAGAGCTATGAAGAATGAAAGGCTGACATGTGTGGTGAGTGTTTTCATTAGAAATGAGAAGGTTTTCAGGCCAATCACCACATGCAAGGAATGTGTGTTTGTGTTTGGCAGGTGTTGTTGATAACAAAGAAATACATTATATCGCAGACATGAGTGGAATGGCTATTTAGAACCACAAAAGCAGCAAGAATTACATTTTATTAGCTCTCCAGTGAAGGCAAATTAAAATCACTTAAAAGCATTACGGAGCCCGTAATGCCACTTGTTGAAATAACACAGTGTGACCAAGTGTTTTAAGGTCTGGATAGGGACATAGCATGAATGTGTAGGTTTCTTCAAATTCTGTGAAACTTGACACTAAGTTATTTTCAACTGTTCACTCACCTGTTTCTTTCAAGTCACTAAGGGAATGAAATATACCTTTCCTTATTGAATACAGTAGGCCTACATACTGTGTATCAATACATTTTCTCCCAAAACTCTTTGAGCTTTAGTCCAACTGAATAAAACATTTTCTGTGTCATGAAAAAGGTTTTGCTTCCTGGATCACACATTGGCCCACCGGCTACCTGCTGAGAACAAGTGCCTCACACTCTTCACTATCTTTCTGTTATTTACATACAAAACTATCAACTTGATGTGGATTAAGCGCAATGACCGACGGGAGTGAATAGTTTGGCACATCATCACACAGAGTAGCTCAATAGCTAAAGGGAATGCTTAAATGTCACTAAAAGTCAGAAGAAAAGATAAGTTGTGAGTCAGGCGCTGGCTATTTCCTAAGTGTCCTTGTGTGCTTTGCCTCGACATGTCTCCTCTCCCCTGCAGCCTCCTCTCTCCCCTCCAATCCTATTTTCACCTTTCGCCTGGCTGGAGTCATTATACTGTGGTTTAGGCCTGTGTAACTAATGGTGGTGCTGAGCAGTGGTGTGTGGGGCTGTATACATGGGGAGTTGGATGGATGGATAGCCCTTGGTGCTGGCTGGTCTGGCCAAGCAAAGACAGAGATTAAAGGGCAGGGAGCCTTCAAAAGTCACTCTCTTCTGTGTTTGAAATGTGGTCGCCATGGTTGAACCATGGCTGGGCACCGGGACTACAGAAGGTTTAGCCAGAAGGGGGCACTGATATGTCTGTGATATGACACAATAAAAGATGTTGACTGCCTCTAAGCAAACATGACAATCTTGATAAAAAAAAAACAAAAAAAAAAAAACAGTTTGAAAGCAGAGAGTGTGCAAATACTGGAAAGAGAACTTGATCAGGTCCTATAAAGATGTGGAGTTCTGATGGGAGCAATTGACAGGCAGATCAATCAATCAGTGAAATGCTCATTTGGATCAAAACATGGCAGCTGATGAGTAAAAAAAAGTGTGAAAATAAAAAAACTGACTGAACAAAGCTCTGTTACTCTGAATTAAACAAAGTTCCAGACTCTATAAGAAACCAGTTCTCTAGGCAGACGCAACAAAATACAACAAAATCCTTCATGCCATAATGCACGTCGCTACATAACACATAGTATCAGAATATATAGCCTAACGTGGGCATTTTATTCTGGTTAGTTTTGCAGTGACAGGGAACACAATCATCACCAGCTGTTGGCAGTTTGTACCCTCCAGCTCTCACGCCCCTAACTGAGTCAATAATGCAGCTATTTTCATCATAACACCATCTCTCTTTTGCTTCTCCCAGTCAGCTTAGCACCCCGCTGTCCCATCCTTTTACCACTAAAACAGAATTAGACCAGAAAATACCAGTGACACTATCGGCCAATCACAGAATACTTGAGATGATTTCGAAGATTGGAGAAGATTAAGCAAGATGAACACGCTTCACAGCCCTTCAAATTCAACGAAACGACCGCTCTGTAGCCAGTGGATTGGAACGAGAGGAACAGTTTAGCATATACTTTCAGTTTTCGCTGCATTATGGCCTATGCAGTGTCATTGAGGTGGAACACACACAGCCAAATGGAGAGGAGAGAGGGCCTATGCCAAATGAGCAGCCCAAAGACTTCACTATAACCACGTGATTAATGGTCCGCTAAATTGAAGACATTAAAATGGCGCAGGGTTGCAAAGAGGCCTCCCGGGACAAAGAGGGTGTTATTACCTATACCAATATGCAGACGGCTCAGGCTATCCAAATCAGGTCCACTGCTCTGTTCCTAAGTGCCAAATCTCCAAAGTCACAGAAGATTTCAGATTTTTCAACTCCAATGACAACCTGTAATTTACCATTTTGGGCGGGTCATTTCTGTGGTGAAGTTAAAGACTATATAAAGTATAGGTTGGTCTATGTTTAGACAGAGAGTTGCCCAAGAGCAGGATGTGTACCATAAAAAGCTGTAGGTTCCGAGTGAGTCCTATCTGTTTTTGAGCAAAGGGACTGATACAATAACCAAGGAAATATCTCGTCAGACATGGCCCTAGCAAGCGACCAACATCTTGATTGTTTTGAAGAACAAACACAATCAAATCGAAATCGCAATTTGAACAGATGCAATTAGTAAATCACAACGGTTGCATTTTTAAGTAACGTAATTTCTGCAGCAAACAACAAAATATCCACACTTATTCTGCATAAAAACTGCTAACCCTGTAGTTTAGCTCTGTATAAACATGTTCTGAAATACATATGTTTTTTGTCATTGTTTGCCAGTTATTTCTTTTAGTGGAGATGTTTAAAAAGTGAGCATTGAACAGCTTTTTTGTGTGATTTTTTTTTTTTTTTTTTATCATGTTGCAGATATACAAGTTACAGTTTGATTATATTTTTTATCTTCTTTTTAAACCCCACACCTCCCACCTGTTTCCTCAAGATTCTCTGTTGATGAGCATAAACAAAGGAGAAAGAAGATAAAAACTGCTAACTGCAAATCTATTCCTTATCATAACACTTAACTGCTCTTATTCTAAAGGTAAAAGTTTCTATATTAACCCCGCACACAGGAAGACATAAGGAGGATATTGCAAGTATAAAAAGGGATATGGGCAGACCTCTCAGGGGTCAACCCGTAATTGGTCCGAGGTGAAGGGGTCAACCATCCCCACCCCCCTCCAGCGTTTATTTCCCTGTCTACATCTCCCTGGATCTCATTGCCATGCTGATAAATCTGATCAATAATTTAGATATATTCAAACCACTGCATCCCAGTAGGGGAATAAATGGGTTCTAGACAGCACAGGGGAGCGAAATAAAACAGTAAAGATAACACAGGCCTTTGTAGTGAGCCCACAAAGGATACAAGAAAGAGGCGGGGCTTAAGCATTCATTATACATTCAACCCATGCGTCTCTTCCCTCTACATCCAGGTTGTGTTCGCTCCAAGGTGCACTAATGATATGCCGAGGGGAGCTGCAAAAGTCGACAGTAAGAAAGAGATTTTATTATTCAGTCAGTCTCAAAGCTACAACAAAATGGTTTTCTGCTTAAGCTCATAGATATTTGACAAAAACATGGAAATTATAGATGTACATGATAATATTTGGGATTTATGAAAAAAAGTCAAGATTGAAATTTCACACATGACTAGGGCTGGATACGATAACATTTTGGAAAATAATATTTCTCTCTTGATGCCTGGAGGATATTCCTGAAAGGTGCATAGAAGTACCAGCAAAAAGAAAAACAGGTGTTTTTACAGCTTCCAATTTGGTCAAAGAATTAAGCTGCAGTGCAGCAAAGCAACCTGGTTCAAACAAAGTCCAAGTTGAAAGGACTAAATAACCAAAAGGACTGCTACACTAATAAAGAACATAACCAAGATAAAAAGAAGCCAGTAACAAAATAAGACTGTGATAACTAGAGGAATAAATATAAATCCTATATATTTATTTTATTTTTTAATGAAGAATATCTTAAAAGATTGCAGTAGCTTGGTGGTGACATTGCTGTTATCACAAAACAATACAACTGCAATAGCTCTTTTTGAAAATCAGTTATAAAGATTAGTCTTGCTGTGCAGTTTTTCTGTTGTAGATGAGCCATTGTTGAGTTACAGCAGCAATCAACAGTGACTGGGTCAGGACCACAATCAGGACTGAGCACAGGAGGTCATGTGACTCAGACACACACACATACAGACACCCCCCCCCCCCCCCCCCCCACACACACACACACACACACTGCTGTAATTATTCACCTTCACAGCCTTCAATGGAGAGGAAAATAGCCCAAAGACAATAGATGACAAGGTTAGGAACTTCAATTTTCACCCAGAAGCAAGGTGTTTTCCTAAATGAAACACATTATCTCCCCTGCTCCATCCTTCAAAATATAATTTGTACTAATGATATACTTGTTTAGTTATAGTAATATTTCAACAGCAATGTATATTTATGTGATATAAAAGATGATGGCAACTACTAAAACAATACAAAAGCCATTCAAAACAAGGTATTCTAAAGAAACACAACTTCTAGAAATACTGATGATTACTTATTCTAGAGCATATGTCCAAAAAAATGAAACAAGTTGTGCATTATGTCTGTAGTGAAACATACTCTTTGTGTGTGAAAGGTCCAGAGAGGCTTGGCAGGGCCTTAATAGCAGCTGCAGCCCCACAGAGCCAGACATGAAGGCAGTCAAATGTGGAGATAAAAGACCAGTTACCAACCACTGTCCTCCCTAAGGCCAATCTTCTCCATCACACTGGCACTGCCAAGGAAACACTTCATTATCATTGATCACAGAGACACGTTTAATAAGTTCAATCAATAGGAACAAAATGTAGGTGCTGAGACAATTTGAAATGAATGTCAAGGGGAACAATTGAAAAGCGTTCTATGGGGCTTTCAAAAACATACACAGTAATTTCAGCACTAAAACCTCGGCCACAAAAGACAGGATTTCACTCTTTCAACTATTACCCTTGTGCTGCAATTGCTCTAATGGACATGTACACTGAGTATGTACTGAAATCCTGGCAACAGCCTCTTCACAGCAAATATATACTGCATTCATTTGATGTGATGGAATACAGTTTGTGTTTTATATTCAAAGTTTAAAACAGTATAACCATATCTAGATTGTAGGCTTTGAAAGTGATTTAATCAATATGTAAAAGTGAAAAATGAAAATGACAGCAGGAGATATATCAAGTGTAATATCCCCAGTGTTTTATATGGGCTGATCCAAGTGCATGGTCATAAGTCATAACACAGTTTGTACTTTGTTGCTAAAACTTTCTTGGAAGCACTCCCAGTATACTCAAATTTGTATCAAGTATTTGGTACAAAGTTTGTGTTACATAAAAAGAAGGACTGAATATTATAATGTTTGCCTACTGATACAAAGGTAGGAGGTTTGAATCCCACTCTCAGCATAAACATCATCGGTTGAGCAGTCAAATCCACTGACCCACAGGATGACGGTGTGTTTCCAGCTGTCGTTGTGTCCTTGAGCAAGTCACTTAACCCACCCCCAGTGTCTGCATACACTAGTGTATGAATGTGTGTGTGAATGGGTGTTTCCTTGTGGTTAAAGCGCTTTGAGTGACCTAAAGGTGGAAAAGCACTATATAAAAATGTGACAATTTACCACTGAGTATAACAAAATCGACTAAAATGTATAATTTCATCATATTTTCTAGCTCTTCATTCATAACCAATCCCAAGTATGTCAATAAACACCTCACTGGGGGGTTAATTTACAGGCACCACCTCAAACCAAAAACGCCTCAATGATTTTTCTGTATACAACAAATAATCAAACAGGCAGAGTAAGGCTTGGATCCAAGATTTGCTCATTGTCTGGTAGCTGATTGAGATTCTGTCATCCATCCAACTCCACTGTCTGGAATAGTTAGGCTACAAAGGCGAGCAATAACCAAGGCATCTCAATCAATAGGGGCTCATTACGGGCTGCCTTGTGTCCCAGAGAGATGCGCCCCATGCACCGCTAAGGCCTGTTGATGAGGAAAACACACCACAATTCAATTAGACGATGGCCGAGATGCCAAAAGACGTTTGATCAAAGCACTCTGTCTGGATAATTAGCGGTTCACAGGGGTTATTTTTACATCTGAGCAGCGAGGCATGTTGTTTTGTTAATGGTAGTTTTACCCTGTAATGGACCAGGGGAATAGCTGGGCTCATTGGCGATGCATAGGTTTCGGTCAGAGGATGGAGAGCACGGTCTCTTATGTCTGGTGCGAAGGGCAACATGTATATTCATATGGACACAGACAAACACCTGCACAGCGACACATACCCCCATGACCTTTGGAGAGGTGAGACAGCATAGGTCTAGCCCCTTATGTGGGTTAAGTTGGGGAGAGGAAATGTCAGATCGCACAGATATAGTACCTCAGGGAGAACTAATGCAGTTTCTAGGAGTCTTCTGGGACTCTATAGGCAGCCCACTGACAGCTTAATAAAGCCTTTAACAAATGGCGGACCTCTTTCTCTCTAATGAGGCAAAAAGGTATGAGGACTTTGAAGGGAAAACAGGTGTGACCCTCAAGGTGAGTTCACTTCCTACTCACATAAACGGCCCTAAATACACTACATATTGCAACTGACATGTAAGCTTGTATTTTTATTGCTAAAACTTCCTTCTGACAGACATATTCACTCAGAATATGTGTTTTTTTCATGTTTGGGGGACATTACATTGACTTACATTCATTTCCTGGAGTCTGATCCTAACCTTAACAATAGCTTACAAATTGCTTAACCTTGTAACTTAAACCTTAACCTATTTTGACCCATATCTTACCCACCCATATTGATTTAATAATAAAGGATTTACATCATGAGAACCGGAATCTTGTCCCCCTAAGAGAGGCAGGTCCTTATGAATTGAGTCTCCATAATGTAAAAAAAATACATGTCCACCTTAAATTACATTAACCTTGCTATGTCTAAAAGAACATCCAAATATTGACTGTAAGCCCACATGTCTCACTGCATTAACTTAAATGCAGGCAATCCTCCTTCACTAGTCACTATTATAATTACAAATAGCAGAGATGGGTTTCTTAGCCTAGAGGCAGTAAACAGTTTGATTGACAAAAATCTTAGATGATCCTTTCATTAAATACGGCTTGCAACATAATGAAAACCGCTGGTTTAAATGAAGAAGATGGAATTCATATCGCTCTGCTTGTGTGCCTTTAAGTATCTCCTATGTCATCACAACTCTCCATACAACTCATGCATTATAAAAAAACCTGTGCACGTTTTATTAACTTCTTTGTGTTGGGGTAGATTTTACGGCCCCTCCGAGCTGTTGGAAGTGGCATTTACTTGCAGGGCTTCTTCTGTGAGCAAGCTCAGTTTTAATACCACCATAAATAACATTGTCACACCCTGTCAAGTAAACTCTACTCAGGGGTAGTGACAGAGGCAAGCTGGCCTGTGCAGTCAATGGGAAGCCTAATGCAACACAGCAAAGCTACTATCTACTTAAATGTCACAGTCGACACACACCACTGATTTTAGGTTTAAGACCGGCCAACAAGTGTAGCTTCCTCTGTGGCATTCAAACACTCCCAGTTAAGTGTATCATAAAATGAAGTCATTATTGGTGTGATTAAGAGCAGCTTACATCAATAACAACCATCATAACCAAACTGTGGTATAACAAAAAGCATTATGAACATCTTTAAAAGGGAATGGTTTCAAATTTGTGATGCATCAAGGGCACAGTGTCCCAAAACTGTCTGTCATTCCGACTGCATACAGACTAATAAGTGATTATTCTTCCATATTAAAGACGCATCAGACTTTGAAATGCTACAAGTTGGTTGAAAAGGCGGAAAATGCAATTCCAAAGCAACAAAGCAGTTAGTGAATATGAATATAGACACTTTGCCATCTCATATTAAAACATAACTGTTGAATAGCGCTTTTCAAATTACCCACAGATGCCTAACATAAGGAGGCAAAGATAGTCTAGACAATCAGAACATAAAGAAAAAAGATAAAGATATGAACTTTGATTCAACACAGGCTTACAGAAAACTGTGAAAAGCCCTGCATGACATTTAAAAGATAAATAATAGGTCTACAGTCTGTAATCATAATATTACCCTAAATAAAACTCAAATCCAAGTCACCTTTGATGTGTCAGCCCATAACACAGCAAAGCACAGCAGGTTTAATCTCAAACAGTGATTTTAATTCACAATAAACCAAATAAAAGAACAGTAGCCTATAATACACACCTTATAGAACAGGCTTAAGAGTCGCTGAAAGATTTAAGCAATGCAAACAAAAAGAATCCTGGATAACTTTTACAGTGTTATAAATGTTGTTGCATTGCCATGGGCTACTCACCAGTTGTAAAGTGCAGATGAAGATGAGAGTGCACCGTCCGCTACAGCAGCCCATTGTGAACCAAAACAACGTGCTTTTCTTACTTTAGGAAGGTTTACGCTTTGGACCTCTTGCTTTGTTGACCCAACTTAGGCTTGGTCCAGGTTCACAGACTGTAGTCCCATTCTCTGTGCTTTTTTTGTCTGCTGTTTTGTGTGTCAAGAGATCCGCGGCACCGTCTGCTCCACGCACCCGGGCGCACTTGAGGTGACTGGCTGACTGGGATGGTGCTGGAGCCGGTGAGTAAAAAGGAGGGTGTGTGTTTGTGTGTGTATGCGTGTGTGTGTAGGGGTGTGTGTGTGTGTGTGTGTGGTGGGTGGGGGGTGGCCCTTCTGAGGCTGGGATAGAGGAAAAAACGTCATCCAGCGTCCACATGCTGTCTGTGTTTGTTGAACCATGACTAGAATGACACGTGACAAGAGACAACAATTAAAGTGAGAACGTTAAAACAAAGGCAATTTATTACCATGGCAATATATGAGGAAGCACGTGGGGATACCTAAGAAAAACACATAGTCAAGAATCATGTTTAGGCTTAAATTGTTGTTTTTTTGTGCATGAAAGCGTATCATTTATCTGCTTACATAGGAATATATAAATGAAAACCTAATTTGAGTTAGTATATAGGAAAGAGAAAGCTCCTTCACTCATTACAGAACTAAACAGCGCCATCTGCTGGTAAAATGAAGCAAACGCCCTCCTCCTCTAAATTCAATTATAAACAGTTTGCCTACAATTAACATAAAATACTGTATTTAGCTTCATTTCAATTCAGATATGTTTTAACCACATTTATTTGATATCTGAAGTATCAACGTAGCCATAATTAGATTGTACGCCTGGTATTACCTTTGGCTACAACACATGAGTCACCCCAGTTTAATCTTCTCCTTTCACTTATCTGTTGTTGCTAATTGAGTCTGTTATTCTGCAATGCAGTCTAGGCAGGGTAATGGGGTTTTCCCTATTAACGGGCTTAATAAATCTTTCAGGCATCTACAGGCTGAGAGGAGAGAGACTTCAGATCTCATTTCATCACCATATACTCCACACGGCTAAGAGACACTGTTATCTCCTGACTACTCCTCCAAACCATGAACCCACCTGAGACTGGGTGGCTCCTCCCCCTGTTCCAAAAATAACCTCCGGGTGTACAGGGCCCCAGGCTGACATGCAAACAGGGCACTTTTCAGGAAGGCCAAGTCAGTGTATTATTGTGTTGTGCGTTTGTAGGCTAATTAAACCTCTGCTCATGAACCTAATCTGTATCGTAGTCTATGGGATAAGGCAACACTTTGGCTTTTAATGCTGATATGATAATAAAGGCACACAGTGAACCTAGATTTGTGACACGTTATTGACTTTTGCTTTAACTATTTTACTTGCCACTATATAACAACTAACTTCAGTTACTCTGTTTAAAAACAAAAAAACTAAAGTTCCACATAATTAGTGGTTTGTGGTTTTGAAATACCAAAATTCATGTTATTTTAAACTGTGGCCTGTCTAAATAACTCAGACCATAGTAGGCTATAAATACTAACACATAAATCAGATGTTTCTTTTTTGTCTCCATGGAGATGTTATTGCTTTCCCCAGAATGTTCCATAGTGTGGCATTAAACTTATCTAGACAAGCAAGCAAAACCCCTAGGTCAAGTGCATGTTTTTCAAGTAATCTACTGCGTTTCATCTGGTCTTCTGATCATTTATTTTAATAGATTTTTTTTTTTTAGACAAAGGTTTAGTTTGTTTCAATATCTTTGACTTTTGACTGCTCACCAGCAGTCTTCCTCAGAGTGATGTTGCTGTGACCTGTCCAGTCAGCTGATTTAAACAGGTTATGGCATTATCTTCCTACTTTCTAACAGAAAAAAGAGTATTACCATTGTAACATTAGTGTACATTAGGGGGAGAGAGAAAGTGCAGAGGGCAATGAAAAAACACAATATAAACACAAAGTAAAACCGTACAGAGAGGGCTTTCAGTACACGGAAAAAGGAACATAGAACAAAATGTGAGAAGGAAACTGGGAAGGTAAATGAAATGTGTACATGTGCCCACTGGACTTTACATCAGGACGAGGGGGGCATTTTACTCTCACACACCTGAGATACTGTCCTGAAGAAGTCGGATGGCAGATAGTCCTGCCTCTACCGGTAGAAGACAGCAACACAAACTTAAAATCAGCTGAACAGACACGTTACAGCAACTTCACATGACCTTTCTGAGGAAGACCACTAATAAGCTGTCAAAACTGTCAAGTCTGAAAACAAACTAATCTTGCTCTGAAAAAAGAATCTTTTAAAATTTATTATTTTCACTGACTGCTGATTAATAACTGTAAATACATAAATACATGATACGTTTAATGCCATACTGTGGAACTTTTTAGCAACGTAATATCAAGTGCTTGAGACAAGCCAGTGGCTAACATTCCACCATAAAAGTTATAGTGCAGCTTTAAGAATATACTGGTGAATTCAAACTACTTTTATGATCAAAATCTTAAGGCCAAGTCAAAATGAGCTTCATACTGTAAAAGCAGAGACAAGAGTATGGAGACAAAGAGAAAACTAGTTTTTAGTTTAGTTTTTGAGCTTATAGGAATGAACTCCAAAAGTAAATTTTGAACCTGAAAATTCAAACATTTGTATCTTTTCTGGAGCCATAAGACTTTGATCACGACTGCACGAGACAGGACACTTATCACATTTAGAGGCCTTGAACTGTAAGTTGTACCATAAATAGACTATAGCCCAAAGTGTCTGGATCAGCTCAGCACTTGCACATGAAGTCCTTATTCACAGCTGCATTTGTAATGAGAACATGTTTTTGAGCATGTGCTGTAAAATGGTGTGGGTGGGTGGTGCGGAACAGAGGCTGAAAAGAGGTCACTATTAAACTTGTGTTCACAGAATTGAAGGGGTACACTGTGCATCCCATTTTGCCCAAAAGTCCTTAAAGAGCGTCTGATTGTGCATGTGGGCCGTGAACAGTCTTCTGACAGTGTGTCCGGGGGCTTGGGGGCGCTGTTCTGCCTCCGACACTAATGTGAAGTGACAGGGCAGCAGTGCGCTTTGCTGTGGGACCTGCTTTGTGGAGAGACGACTTAAGAGTCTGCAGCCTCACAGTGGACAACAATAGCACCAATAGGACTCTGCCTTACCCCCTTTCAAAAAGTCTTAGTCCCTTTTTAGGAGGTAGTCTTTTGGTTTGACAATACATGCACTGACCCCTGAACCGGATTTTGGTGCTTAAAAGTCACCATGGAGATTCATTTATATTCCATTGGACTATTTTAAAGGAGCATGATAATATAAAATAATATAAGAGAAACACAGAGCATGTTCATAGGTTTTAATTTATGGACATAGAGTTGGCTCCATTTGAAACCTCCAGCACTGACTTGGAGTTGCTGCCTTTATTTAGGCCTTGCTCATAAAAGTTTAAGGATCATGCACGTGCCTTCAGCTCCACGCTTATCTGCATTTCTACAAGTATTTTGAAAGAATCATATCAAAGAAAATCAAACACATCTGTAAAATCTATAGTCGTAAACGATGTATTATTCACTACTTATTGTTTAAGAAATTCAGAACTGTATTTCTCCCTGGATAATTTGAAGTTGTATAATAATCTACCGCTAGAGGGCGATGTTCTGTCAGGTCGATTTAAATTCAATTGAATGGACTGCTTTTACAAATGCATAAAGTGAGACACTGTCAGTGCAGATGATGGGAAAAGGCATAATTCTTTCAAAATAAAATACATTGACTTATATGTACTCAGTATTTTAAAATGAGCATACAGCACTGAGAGTGGCTGGCTCATTTTCTATAGGTTTTGATAAAAAAAGGATGATGAGGTCATAGTTTACGTTCACTGTTTTTATAGCATTGCTTAGTCTATATTCCTCACTCATCGAAGCCGTTTTTTACAAGACAGGTATATTCATGAAATCATTATCAAAAAGCCTTTTTGGTGCGCTATTCTTAATAATTCAACTTGTCACCGGAAATGCATGTTATTGCCCTCTGCTTATTGACACTTCTGTAGTCACATGGTTCAGTCTAAGCAGGCGCTGATGGCATTGGAGCCAGTTGAGAAAGGCGAGAGGCGAGCCCCTCGGAGAGCGCGTCAGCATCGCCTCAAATAGAAATCTGCCGCTTCCACTTGTGCTCTCAACCAGCGACACGGACCGCTGCAGCCCCAATACAACCAGCACAATCCCAGCTCCAATCGACACGACATGCAGCTGCGCCCACATGTGATGCCAAGCGAGAGGGGCGAGGGGAGGCTGTGAGGAGACCGGAGACCGACGCTCTGCAAAGAATGATAGAGTGGACCAAGGAGACGCACTGTCCCAGGAGAACTCATCCTAAGAGCTGGCCGTGATAAGACAGTGATGCTCCTCTAACGCACTGGGAGCTGGTGAGTATCCTGCACCCATTACACTCACGCAGGCAGCGTAGCTCCCAAAATTCCCGCCCTCTTTATGGCTTCAAGTCGATCCCACCTGTCTGATCAATCATTCATAGGTTGCATAGTAGGCAATAGCCCTGAGTGCAGAGTGGCATAAAGGGTCAATGATGTATGGAAGTTGGCATGCACCACCAATAGCGTCAGTTGTACCGCAATTTTGTAACGTGCAGCAGATTCACAGGGTGCATTGGGTGATCTTAGGGTCGATCGTGTTTCTTTTGAAGTTTTGATTAGAATGGACATGTGTTGCTCGCTGTGGACACGGAGCCTAATTAATATCGCTTTTGTGGAGGGCTGCCTATCACACACGCATTATATCGTTATAATCCACTGATCGCCTGGAGGGCGTGGGTTGCTGTATGTGATAAGGGAAAGGAACCAGTCCTACTTTCGCAGCGGGCCTGATTAATTATGGACTCAGAGCTGATGAACTGTTTGGCATAGGCTTCACGAGAGGAGAGGCATGTGGAAATGTGCTCTTATCAGCGAGATGTTCGCTCATCCTGGAGATGAAGGGAAGCTCCTCTTCTGCAATGATTTGTGAAATGGGAAAAAGATGGCAGCAGGCAGGATTTCGCACCTGTAATAATCCACGTGACGCACTGGCCGTGGTGCTGCAGGTGTGGGTGGAGGTGAGAGTGTGCATAGTGCATGGGGTTAGCAGAAGCGTGCTCAGTGCATGTCGATGAATGAAATCCTCCTTACTATGCAGCCAGGGTACCCACCTATGAAGTGCGTGTGTGCGTGTACTTCACCTCGTTAAACTCATTGTGTTGACTTTAGCAGGAGGGTCACCCCTGACGCTGGAGAGGGTGGATATTGGTGAGTGATGCCCAGACTCTTCTTATGACAATATTTTAGACATTTTTAAATGACCACCCATAATTCAGCTCCAACTCCTAACCATCAAAACTATTCACTTAGTCAGTCTTTTAAGTCTCACCTTTTGAAACATACACTTGCTCATTAATTTGAGTTTAGTAACTTCACTTGGGGTTTGTTAACATAGAGGGCCAGGTTTAACATGAAGAGTGTAGGCCTATAGAAGTAATGTAGTTATTATAGTGATATTAATTGGAGACAATGTGCTTTTATGTACTAGATATGTTGTGACTTTGATTAGTATTTGCAAATTAGCCTTAGTCGTATGTGAATCTCTTTGTTGAATCTGTCTTAAACAATAATAATTAACTTATAAATAATTTTTCTTATGTTACAGAATGGATGCTAGGCCTTTATGATCAGTGCCTTCCCACGCACACTCACACACTCACACACTTACACACTGGTCCCTCCTTTCCTGGTTGCTTTACTGTACTCCTCCCTCTGCCTCTCACATTTCTCCCAGGGCGCTCACAATTGTCGCCATGTATATGTATTAAACATCAGCCATGTCGATCTATGGGCTTGGGGCGGGGCGCTGGCAGCCTGTGTCAGCCTTTGGGAGGTGACAGAACAGTCAGATGGCTCCCACAGGCCACAGAACAATTCCTGCCGCTGATGCACCCAAGGCGACAGGACTGGGGCGCTTCTCTCCCCCACCCCTGTGCTCCCATCCACCGGTCTCAGCCATCACATCCCTGCATGTCATGTGCAGCTTATACACAGTAGTCTGCAGATAATGTCTTCACTCAGTTATTATGAGAGAAATTTGTCAAGAGCAGTGTCTGGTATGAAAGTTATGAACATTGTTTATGCTTGTATTAGTCTTAGTTATGGAGGCATTCATGTGGTTTGCAGAAATAATTGCGTTGGGGCAACAGTGGCTCAGGTTGGAGTTTCAGTCCCATTTCAGAGTAAATGTGATGTGTGAGTCAGAGGTACTTGCAGAGGCTGCTGTTCAAGATGGGCAGCCATGTTTCTATCAGTCAGCCCCGGGTCAGCTTTAGCTATATAAGTTACAATGAATGGTAAATATTGGTATACTGTATGCTTAGATGCCGTAATTGCAGTAGTAGATATCTCCACTGTTATATCCTTACTCACGCTTATGGTATATTTACGTACTTACTGACTTACTTACTTAGCAGTCGAATTGTCAAGTGCACACATTTCTGAAAGTCTTGACAGATGATTAATAAACTTGCACATTTGCACCTGGCCCCACTTCCTGCCCCTATTTGCAAATACATCAAACAGTGGATTTAAACACTGACACATTTTTTTTTATAAATGAGAAAATACAATGCTAATCTCGTAAACATAATAAAACAAGTAGAATAACTAAATATTAAGTTGCTTTATGTATATGTTTGGTAGTGTAGCTAGACACTAGATACTATATCCTTGTTGTTAGTGGAAGTGGTACAATTTATGCTCAGGTTCATCCATGACTGAAGGGCTTAGACTAGAGAAGCAAAAACTTGATTACACTATTTGTAAGTTATTGATTTGAGGTTGTAGATCAGAAGTGATATCACAGTATACATAAAGTGAACCTTGACTTTTTAAGACATAAGTTAGGTATGAAATGAACAAACACATCACACCAAAAGCTGACAACTCCTAACCATCGTGTAAAAGCAGATAAAATTGGAAATGCATTTCCTCTAAAAGAGCTATATATTGGATAGGAAGACTAAATGCAAACTCTCATTAGGTAAACACAGACAGAGTAATATACTGTCCGGATCTTATTGCTGTTTTATTACATGCCAGAAAAGCAGTGCAACCTCTGCTCCTGTTTATGAGGCACTCTCCTTAGCAGCCCATGCTCGCTCTTTACTTCTTCTCTACTTCTCCACTTATGATACGCACACTTTACGGTCTCCTATAACAGCTAGATACACTTTACCCCTGGTTATCAAAACAACTTTGCTACAAAATAGGTGCTTGTTTTTAAGTTAGTGGCATGCACATTAAATTCAACATTGTGAGCATTTTTAATTTGGGCCTTCTTGTGTCAAATATATGTTCTATATGATAAGAATCATTGTGTAACAAAAACAATTCAGAGTCCTGTGGAAGTTACTAACACTGTCACATACCATCAGTATAAGTTTATGTGGTGAGAATAACATTGTTTCATATTTTGGCAGTCAGGATCACACTCTTTCACCTGCTAAGTTATTTGTATTTGCTTGCAGTAGGACACGTTTTACCACTGAGCAGAATGCCTGGTGCTGTGGCTTTAAGGAAAGGGGAGGGTGTTGCATAACAACATCCACAGTGTTGATTTGGGCTCAGCATCAAACTAGGGACTGCTGCTGTTACAGGTGTGCTGCCTCTGTGCGGATAAGCTCTTGTGCACACCAAATGTACAATCACCTAGTGTGACCGGCTGCCTGGAGATTTGAAACCATGCAACATAAAAAAACAAATATGTAACATACAAGGCTATAGACCGGGGATGATGTAATGTACATGAACATATTCTGCGCTTTAATTAATCATTACATGGTGTATATCTATCTACTCAGCTTTTTATAGTGTAATAGCCAAACACATACTGATAAAATATTTATAGACTGTCCTATTTTCTTTAGTTTCAAACATGTAATAATGCATCAAATATTCAAATCTATGGATTATTTTAACTATGTACTAGATAAACTATCTGGGTTTAAAATGTCCTTATTTGCCAAAAAATGATCATTTATGGTAAACCTTAAAGCTTAGTCAGAGCCACAATTGCTGGCCACAGCATTCTACAAGTATAGGGGGGGGGGGGGGGGCTTTATTTTTTACAGTTATTATATATGTTTCAAGGCTGTAAAACCCCTCACCACACACTTTATACACTTTTCTGAGAAGTGCAATAACATTTTCTCACATTTCTCTCTTGTTTAAACACTCTCAAAGTTCAAACCTTCGTAGATTATATCCCACTTCCTCGATGGTCGCTTTAAATTTATTGTTCACGTGCCTCTGCTCCAGTGATATCCGCACAGAGAAACACATTTAAGTCCAAAGCGTTTCCGAAATTTGTCAGACCAGCCCTTGCTGGCATTAAATGGGCTTGGTACCGTGTGAAAAGTACTCGTCAATGGCCTGGGCTCCGCATCATCCTGCTCCTCACTGTCATGAAAGTCATCACTGTCAGCAAAGGTTTCAGCACTTCAGAGTCACACTGCGATTAAACATTTCTGTCATTTTGGCTGAACGCATTCTGTACTGTACAGAAGGTACAGCACGAAGGAGATTGATTAACAATGGTCTACAGTCCCTTAGCCAATCAGGACACAGAACACAATGCAAATTCATACACTTTAAAAAAAGCATGCAAAATTACAAAATGGCTGTGAAAGATGAACCGCATTATAGCAAGGGCTCACTGTATAGCAACTTGGGTCTTGTCATTGATAAAAATGACCAAGTTCAACATTTGCAAATTTACTTTTTGAGTATTACATTTGAAGTACTATGTAATTAATAGGAAAAAAAGTCTTTTTCCCCCCTATCTGGGAGTATTACATTGTTACATTCTAAAATCTAAAAACTATCGATAAGAATTCTCTTTTTTTGGACTTAAGAATACTGTATAAGGCCCCCCCCTTTATTTTGTTTCTCATGGAGTACAAAGCAGTGCACAAGCAAGTGAAGCCCTCTGTCCACACCGGTACAAGTGTAAAGTTTAACCAGATGATTAACTGCGCTAAATGTCATTTCCTGTTTGACATTAACAAGTGACTGTTTATCGATTCTTCTGTCTGACAGGTGTTACTGAGGCTGACCACAGTGTACAGGGACAACCAAATGTTCCTGGCCTTTAGATAGTTTCTTGATTAATTAGAAGAGCCAATTGCTGTTTCGCAGTTAAAGAAAGACCCTGCAACTGTACCATGCCAACGGCCCATATGGATTGCTGTTGATGACGGTTTAATTTTTGTCAACATGGCTACACAAAGCTGATGAACTAAACTTGTATGACTGCGTTAAAAAAGAAATTAAGTAAGTGTGGAACAGTGGGGGTATGTATCAGAGTTACGGGAAAAAAAGGAATTTTCAGAGCCATGGCACCTGAAATGCAGGTGAAAAAAGATTCAAACATAAATGAATCAGTCTAAATACAGCTTTGAATGAGCTAATGATGACCCATACAATATGGTTAAAAGTTCTCAAAAGTAGATTTTGCATAATATGTTTGTTTAAGACATGCAAACAAATATAGATGTGAGTGAGTGAGCTCAGTTTTATCCGGTTATAGATTGGTTGGTTGGCAAATAATTGTTTTATTGTTCCAATGTGAGATAAAGATGCTGAGGTTGAGGGGTAGATTCCCTGCCTGCCCACCTTTGTCATGAATGGGAGAAACAGTACAATGAAAGAGTCCATAGGTGGAGTCCATTTCCCTCAGGGCCGTGGCCAGGCCTGATCCTTTATTGATTGTTTTAGTAAGAGAATCCTCAGGCTTTTAGTGTTGCTGCTTAATCAGAGTGGCTTGTGGAAAAGCGAGAGATCACATCAGCCAAACTTCACTCCTGAGGCTTTGAAGAAGAGTCAAAACATCACCAAGACGACGGTAAACATCACATTAGTTTGTTCTCATGGTGTCACTTCATTGGCCTCTTTGTTAAATAAACGTGAGCCAAATTTTGTGTCAATATCAATAATCAGAAATATTGGCATGGTTCATCTCATCATCTCCTGCAAAGATTATGGAAATGTAATGGTATGACTGCGCCTCTGCTAGGATGGAAAAATATATGTACCTAAATAGAAATCAGATAAACTTGATTATTTGTTAACATAACTTCTCAGTCTATTTATATTGAACACATTCTACCATAAATATAAGCAGCAGCATTTGTCCATTGCCATACATTTTTGGCTTTGAACAATGAAATTATTGTCTTTACACTAAAACCTGTAAACTAACACATACAGCGCAGGTATGAGATGTTCCCACCCCTCTGGAGAGCTTGTAGCACCTGTCACCTCTGCACACGGTGGATCACACAATTTAATCTGCCACATTTTGTAGCAGAGCGCCAGTGCAGGGAGTCAAAGCTGTTGTGGTTTTTGCACATCTTTTTTCCACTATACAGTATGTCTATTTTAGTACTAAGTCGAGCGTCTTCAGAGGAGCTATTTTAGAAGGCTGCAAAACGTGTTGCGCGTGAAAGTGAAGTGACACAACTGGGGTTGGTGTCTGTCAGCAGCAGAGGTGGAGAGGATAACCATTGTTCCAAGTAAGAATTTGTTACTTCAAGATAATGTTACTCTCATAGATGTAAAAAGTATAATGGTCCATGCAACTTCTCAAATAAAATAACTGCTTGGACATAACATTTGGTTTATAACCTGATGTTAATGGGATTGTAATGTTAAATACAGAGAAATGAGAAAAGGTATGGTGCAAAAAACACAAATGGAGAAATATGTAATATTTGTCATTATAGATTTAAAGTGGGAAGTGTAACCAAAACGTTTACTCAAGTAAGAGTACACGATGTAACAGAAATAATAGTAAAGCTGTGGTGTCTGAAAGCGAATTCAGAGTTACATTCGTAGTCACGTAAGTACTTCTAAATATTTTTATGTAGGTCTCTGAAAGGCTGACTGTACCTGCACACTAAATTATAATAAATTATAACATGAACTGTGAAATACTGCTCACTTAAGTGAAAACCACTGTACCGTTTATGAAGAAGAGGATATTATACTATTATATCAATGTATTATTAACGTAATGTGTTAATACTTGTAATTCTTCAGGATTAATTGAGTATTGTGTATAAATTCACCTCCACATGAATGAAGGCTACAGTCACAGTGGGCCTCTGACTACTCCAACGCATTTTTTCTCCTTAATATAAACGTGCTTATAATCATGCTGCCATTCTCCAGCACTTCCGCACATGGCCCATCATCAGCATTTTGTTAATAGTATGATCTATTACATGACTGCCAGCTCCTTCTCAGAATCCATATGATGCTGTGTTACCAGCAGAGAGGCTTGTGCAACTGCAAATCCAAGTTCAAGTTTAATGTACAGATCGTTTCATATACCTCTGCTATAGAAGCATGTTGTCTGTCCCATTTTTAAACTTTTTTCCCCATTAATCCTTTGTTTGGTCTATATGTATTACTTTTTCAAATCCTAGCCATTTCAGGCGTGTTAGTGTCCATAAATCTGCCAAACACACAGTTTTATCTAGGGGTGGGCTATATGCTAAAAAAAATCACAATTTCAATTTCATCATGATTTATCTTTCATATTGTCTTCAACTAAACTAAAAATACTAATTAAAAATATCTGCTGTTTCTAAAGGTTTACTCTTCACTGTGATTGATTAAATCCACCTGTCACTCACTCAGAGCATGATCGAGGTTTAACAATATTAAGTGGCTGAGATGAGATCGTGATTAGATATTTTTCACAATATCGCCACAAACTGCAACAAACTTAGTTTTGAGTGAATATGTGTGTGAATGGGTGAGTGGTTCCTTGATGTAAAGTGCTTAACGGTGAAAAAGTACTATATAAAAATGTGACCGTTTATCATTTACATCCACTCCCAGTAGCCTGACACGTGTGCTGTGATTTTGGCTTTAGTCTGTGCTTACACTTGTTCAATGAAAGCCCTGCTGTGTCTGTCCCCTTCACTGTGTCGTGTGATCGATGTGGAGCTGGCACTGTCTGTGTGAATGCTGTCATAGACTCTCTGCTAACCAAATTAAATACAGCATGCTAACCCAATTAGCACAAACCCCAACTACATTAACCCTGGTCTCTCAGCCGGTCCTGAATATTTACCCAGCATGCACCACACACAAGGGCAGTGGGTCACACACAGGGAGGAATCACTCAGATCATTTAACTGCTTCCACAGTGAGAATCCCATCATCTGAAATATTAATACCATTTGATGTAATGTAATGTTTCTGATCTATTCAACATAGATTTTCAAAAAGGCAGACTTAAAGATAGAATGAACAAGAAGCACAGCACAGACAACTGCATTTTAGAGGCTCTGTCACAGCGGTTAAGCATCTGCATGTCTGAGTAATCTTCATTCTTCTGCATTCGAGCCATTTCTAAAAATTCCTGTTTTCACCTACATAGTTACATTTCCACTGCTCTGTACTTAAGTTTTTTGTTTCTGATAATTGTAATACACAGAGAGTACACATAGGGTCTAATTGGTCTTACTTCTAATTCATTATAATAAATAATTTAATACTTTCAAACCAACATTGATCACACATGACCAAATTCATAAAATGACAGATGGTGCAAGTTTCAACACTTAATATTCATATTCATACATTTTAATATATCGTAACCATGGCAACAGAAAATATAAATTGATGTAAGCTTACATATTAATTAATTATGAGTTTGAATCAAGGTTCTATTAGTTGTCATTGAATTTCAAAGAGCTGTAGTGAGGTTGTATTGACTTGTGTGGGCGTATAGTAAGTCAGCAGTTGCAGCTCCAGAGCGGAGGTGTGCAGTAGGTGGCCTTGAACGAGAAGTGTAAGAAAGAAGCTATGACTCACATTTGGAAAAGTGTGCATCCTCCATTCAAAAGCAACACACAGCTCTCATCTCTTTCTGTTTGTGTAGGTTATACAGGCAATGACATTCAACTTAACAAAAGCAAAACTCACAAATTAAACAACATAAAAACAGGACTATTATATTTAATTGAACCGATTTCCAAAAATGTAAAAATCACTTCAACTAAGCAAAAGTTCTCATTGGTTAAATTTTAATCTAAACAGAAACAGACTATACTTATTATATAAACTCAATGACAACTTGAACTCGAATGAACTGATAGTTCCATCATATACCTTGGTTTGAGAACCACTGATAAAGTGGGCATGTATGTAGGTTACACTATCACTATCCACCTGGGGTAATGGCTTTTCCGCCATTGTGGAGGCTGATCTGGCTTTTAAGACTGGATCAAATCAATAGTGTGTGAGGGGAGACACAGGGAGGAGCAGAGCAGCCTGCCTCTGTCTGCACTACCATGATAACACTGCTCAATGTGCGCTAACCACCTTTCAAATGGAAATGGTATATCCAGAGGAAATTAGACACAGCCATGTGGAAGGCACTAAGCAGGGTTGTGCTGGGATGAAGACTGTAGCACGAGGAAGAGTGTGGATGCACTTAGCTTGTGTGGAGCTTACAGCATTCAGAGCTGTGCTCTGAGGGCTCACACACTTAAAGTTAGTGAGTCACTCAGTGTTACAGTGTGGACCATCATCTCAGCAGCAGAATCTCCCTCTCCCTGTGAGCGGCTGCCATCTTCACAGCTGTGCTCTGTGCCTCATTTTCCACTCTTCATTAGCTCACTTATACCCAGAGCATCTCAGACTAAGAGTGTAGATTAATAATCTGCTCACAATGTGAGAAAAACACCACATCTGAGGATTTCATTCAAAACAATTTTCTCATCAATATATCTAAAATTATGCGTAAACACTCACCCAGGTGTGGTGGGTGGAGCACCTTTCTCAAAGACACAATGGCTATATGAGCTGTCTAGTGTCTAGAGATGGCTTTGAAGTGGCAACATTTCAGTAACTGGATGTCTGCTCCACACCATTGCCTCAAGTAGATCTTATTACTGCTCAACCAATTCCAGTGAAGACATTGACTTATTGCTAAAGAGCATTTTGCTACTAATCCAAATGAATTAGTAGCAAAATGCTCTTTCCCTGTGTTTTAAGTGGGAATTTCTTGGACCTGGTCCTAATATTAAACAGTTGCAATTACTTCATTGAACATATTTTGTGAGGGGTTTGAAAATGGTTTCACTATATTTTCAGTGCATGTACCTGAGAAAAACAAATTATACTTCATGATAACTCCATATGTGATGTGTGTAACTTGCAGTTTTGTTTTGTATGCATGAATTATTTTATTGCATGTATTTGTATATAATAAATGTGTGTTCATCTGGGCTGCTGATAGCTGATTGAATTATCCTGTAGGCGTGTGTGCTGTGCATGGTGCTGAATGCTGGACATGTGTAACTGTTCCAATTGGCTCTCCACACTGGTCCTCAGGGAAATAAGGAGGCAGCACACGCAGACAGACACACACCTCCTCTGACACTGACTTATGCCACTGTCCTTTATGTCCACGGCTGCACTCATTTAAAGTCAAGCTCCAATGCCATGGACGCCCCACTGGTGTAAGGAAGGAAGGAACTTTAAATGTGAAACTATAGTTTTGGGTTCAGTCAAGCAGTCCTCTCTGTTGAACCTTATCCTTCAATCATCAATATTTAAACATGCATGTGTTGAATTAGTGGCTTAGCAAATTGCCACAAGTTAGTCAATGTGAACAGGGGTGGGTGGTATCTAAAAAAAATATATATTCCAATTTTCTTGAAATCCAGTCACAATTTTGATTTCATTACAGTTCATATAAAGTTAGTATCTACATATTGCCTTGAAGAGATCATTAAAGGAATGTGCTTCTTCTGTAAGTTCACAATTCTTGCAATTAGTTCATTCCAAATGTCACTCACTCAGGGCATTGCTGAGACTGACCAATAGGAGGAGTCCATTTTTAGCATATTGCCACCACAGGAATGAGATTAATAGGAATAATTGTATTTATTTTTTTCACCATATGGCCTAGCCCCATCTAAACTCCTGACCCCTACCCATAATGTACCTTGCGTGCCAAAGACATCAGACAGGAGGTAATGTATGTCTTTTTTGGTCTGTGTGGATGTCTGTGGCTGTGTGGGCTCTGAATCATGTGAACCACCGCCTTGTAGAGGCGTGAGTTTGGTTTCTTGCTCTTTCAGGTTGCAGGAGTGGCAGGAAGTAGCAGGTTGAATATCGACAACCGCTCTGATAGTGAATGTTGTGGTACATGCTCACAGAAGGCGACATAGTTTGTGAAGGGTTGTATAAATCTCCTTTGTGCAGCGTTTCAGTTTTGCTGCTAATCCACAGCCTTTGTACGAAGTGGAGAGAAGTGCGAGGTGCTCAGTTGGGAGAAAGATAAGACGCTAATTCCTTCCTTGTCTCCTTGCTCCCTTTGATTCCTCCTCCCTCCTCACATCTTGGTGATTGTCATGTTTTTGACAGCTCCTGGTGCATTGGCTTTTCCCTCTGTGTGGTGTGGTGTGTCAGCTCTTCCTGTGCTGCTGGAGGTCTGGGCACACATGCACAGACACATGTGGAGTACACTCTGTCAAAGACACGCCCTCCGCCTTTCTTATGGAGGTGAAGTGAGTGCGCCAGCATCCGCAATGAATAATTGAGTTATCTGGCTCTGCGCAGAAATAGCAGTCTCCCCACACAAGTGTGAAAACACCACTTGCCATGAGAGACCTCGGACCGGTGGAGCCATGTGGGCTTACATGTGTGTGACTGCTCTGGCAGAAGCGTCATTTTGTACTGGAGGATTTGAACATCTGGTGTTATCCAATATCATTAACAGTTTCAAAAACATTTGCTGTTTTTAAAAAAAAGAACATGCTGAGGTTGGAAGTAATTTTGCATTTGTTTAGAATATTTTGACAAATAAAACTGGATAACAAATTAAATATTCTCTACAACTATTTGTGTGGAATACTTTTAGTTGAATTGAATTTTAAGAGAAAAGTTCTTCAGAATTACAGAAATGGATTAACATACAACTGCCAAATGCTATGATAAGCCTGTTTGTTATAGTTAAATACAGTTCAAAAATAGCTGGCCGGCTTTGATGCTAATGTTGTCCTGAATGTGGTTAAATTAGACTGCTGATTTGATCTAGGATAGACATCACTTATTGTGGATTTCTTGTTTATGGCGTAAAATGGCACGACTTTATGTTTTTACTAATTGCACAGTGTATGATCAATTATACATGATGGTCAAATATTTCTGTCCTATTTTTCCTGTTGTTAGTCCATGTTGACAGCACCAGTGGAGACATCACAGCAGTTAAACACCCTTTTCTAAGTAGTGAATAGCCTGACCTATAATGTAAATGAGCTCCTGGGCCTGCCACATGACTGCTGTGTGAGGGCGACTCCTGGGATCCCTCTGAGCCGATCCCAACCGTGACACGACACAAAGCTGAAGGGAAAAACCCAATTGGCAAACTGACAAATAAGGCCAAAACTGACAGAGCCCAGGCTGAGGGAGACAGCACAGTGCACAGGCTGATATTCACAGAGGGCTTCAGCCAACACCCGCACATCCACCTCTCACCACATACAGTTCTGGAACATGACAGTGGCCTGGTGGGAAGCTATCTATGGCTGGGTGATATGGCGATAAAAACTGAATTGTGATTCCTGAGACAATATGTTATATTGGTGAAAATGTCCATATTGTGATAGCGAATGCAGCTCTATGCTTAAAAATACACCTTTTCCTGTACTTATACCTTTTATTCAAGCTCAGCTATGCTCTGAGTGAGTGACAAGTGGATTTAACCAATTGCAAGTGTGAACTGTCAGAGGAAGCAAATTACTTTACCTCTTCAAGGCAATATGAAGATACTAAATGTGCATGAACGATTTATGGCAAACCGTATTTCTTGTTTCTAACAACAACACTGCATATATAAACTCATTCCATTACACCTTCTCATGTGTCTGCTACAAGTGGCTCCGCTGCAGAGTGCAGACTGGATGGGTGGCAGTATAAGCACACCTGTTTACAAACAGTCTCAACAGGAGACAATCCTGATTGATAGAGCGTCAGCACTCTGTGCTAAGTCCAAATTCTACAGTTTGTGCGTCTGTAGCTTCTTGGGGGTTGCTGTCGGCAGCTGTTGGCTCTAAAAGCTCCGAGCTGTTCAGGGGAGACGGTGGCAGATTACACAGAAATCCTGCTGATCCAGCCCCATAACTCCCCTCCCCCATCACACATACATCTAGAGACACTGCTATAGAGGTGTTGCTCTGAGTGACCACTTTATCTGGCATGTACAAGATGTGTTATTATGTGTACATGTGACATGCTGCAGCAGGTAACTAGCCCTGAAACCTGCAGGGACGTGGGGGCAGGGGTGTGGGGTTAAAACTAGGGCACGAGGTCTCTGGACGGACAGGCTAAACCAGCTGCCACTGCTAATCTGGTCAGCGTGTGGATACTGGGAAGCTCCGGACCCTGTCAAACCATTAGGAAACACTATGATGTGATGTCAGGCCACGGCTGAGCAGAGAAGCTTCCTGACACTTTTCATTGTCGTGTACTCTCTCTTTATGTGAGCCTTTGACAGTGCACTTACACCAGCAGTATCATCCACTGCAGGAGGTTTGCCCATTTTATTCATGCTCTTAGAAGGTTGGAATTAAAAAGTTGTGTACTAGCAAGAATCTCACGGAGTTTTTGTTTGGGCTCACCTCAGATGATTTCTCTGTAACGTGTGAGTGATCGACATTCTGATGTGGCAAGATGACCCAACACCTATTTATTCCATAGGCTTGGGACACGCTGTGGCTATATGACACCTTTGTGATTGTATTAAAAGTCAACACTAATTGTAGACATTTAAAGATTCTATGTTTATTAAGATAAGATAAGTTTAAGATTTTATTGAAATATTTCCCTATAATAAACTCTTTAGAAATCTAATGAGCCTCGATCATGTCTTCCTGGATTATGTCCTACATTTTTTCATCCTGCAGCTAATTCATTCCCACATGTCTCTGTGTCTGAGTGACTCTTTTGTTCCAGCTCTTTCCTCCGTCTTCAGCATCTTCTGACGTTCTTGCAGCAACGTGCTCCTCTCCTGTCTGCCTCTCTCTAGATTTCCCCCTTTTTGGTGCTAGCTGTGGGATTGGGAGGGTTTCTCTAAATTGGCACACAGATTAATAATGCATCTAAAGAGAAGGCACTGAGCTAGTTTGGACATATCTTTTTGCCAAGCTTAGCTCTTTTTATGATCTGACTGAAAAATACTCTGAGGATTACATTTACTTATTGTGAGATACTTCGTTAACCTTTCTGTAACTGAGTCATCACCCGGATGTTAGCAAATCCATAAACAACAGTTGCTCTAAAGATTTTTGGGACTTTTGAAGTTTCAAAGCCTGACTTCTTGCCGCTTTCACATATGCATAATACATGTACGCAATTTAGTTTTCATTTGATTCGGTGCATGGGTTTGTTTGGCGCTGTGTGGGTATTTCTGCCCGCTATTCCCAAATTGCTGTGTTAAAAAGCAAACTGCACTCGTGAGCATAAGCCCAACTGTAGCCCCATCATTAAAGTAATGAGCAGGAAGTTAGCACCGAAGTCGAGCATAAACATGAGCTAGTGAGGAGAGGAGAGAGAGGCCCAATCCCATAAGGATAACTCTTCAAATCCTCTGCTCTGCCTCCGACTCATTCTGGTTAATTAAGTCAAGTCAAGTGAGAGGAAAATGGGGTCCTGCCTTGCCCAAGTCTGTTGGATCAGCACAATATAGTATTATCAAGACTCTCACTTAAACTGTCCTTTGTGCACTCAGAATGAGCAGAGACACACTGCTCCCGGCCTATTCTTCTGACCACCCCTTCAATTTGTCATTTTGTGGCACTAACAAAGCAATTAGAAGAAAATAAATAAATATGACGTAACATTCAAATTATCAGTGAATTTCAGACCGTGTTTGTTGAGGTCTGAACTACAGTCTATCTATAAAAGATTTGTCTATAAAACAACAGTATATTTTGTTCTTTGTGCAAACTCAACTTGCAGCTTTGTTTCAGTTGCAATGCATTGTGCAGCCCTACTAAGAAACCGTATGTTGCTGCCTAGTGAAAATGTCGTTGGGTTAACAAAGGGTTGTGAAAATGCAAGTATTCATGCAAGAATGAATCCGCAGTATTGAGTCTTGAGAGAAAGACAGGACATGCCTTTGATCATCAGCACTTTTTTCCATTATCATAAGAAATTCATGGCTTGAAATACTAAATTGAAAACACAGATGAGATAGTTTGCTGACTAAATCAAAATTTCACTTTTACATTTTTACATTTTAACATTTAGTGCTGATTTTTGCATCCTTACAAGCCAAAGCCAGTAACATCCATCTCTGGACTTGTGCTCTGAAATGTTTTGAGTGGCCATTGGGGTTTCCTTTGTTGTTCTGTGGTGCAAAGATTTCACCAATGTGACAGGGGATGAGGCAAACCACTGAAATGTTCAAATCCGGTAAAACTCTAAAAATAATCCTACTCAAGGCTTGCCATTTGAGGACATCATTGCTAAGATTGTGGCATGAGCTGATAAAACAAATAATATTTTACCCAGGAGTAACCAAATGAACTGCCAGTCGTCCCCTACTGAGAGTTGTATAGTAGGTTTTGCAAATCTGTGTTTATCCATTTAGTAGTCCCTGGCTGACCTTCACTCCGTATATTCATACTTGTATTTCAGGATGTGGATATTCCAAATGATTTCTATTACAAAATATATTAATTTTTGTTGTGTTTTCTCCACTGTGTTTTTAAATTCCATACACCTTTAGTAAAATCATTTGGATAATCAGCCCTGGAATTGCCAATATCAACTAAACAAAAGATAAAAAGTAGCTGTTAGCATGAAAACGACCACTTTATGGCATCATAAGGTGGAACAGAGCATTTTGAGCTTTGGAGATTTAGGCAGACTAATAATAAAGGGTTGCACAAACGTGTGAATGAAACAAAACGTAACTCCTGGTACATTTTTGACACGATAACAACATTATAACATGGCTTAACGCTCACAAGAGTCAATTATGCATAATATAGGACCTTTATTAGACTGCTAATTGTGTGCTAATATTTACACAAGAACTTATAACTGTTGTATTTCCACTTATTACAAATATACTCTAGTCTAGTATAACTTTGACCTATTTGGTATTTCAACAATTATATATATTTGCCTAGAATGAAACAAGTACTACTGTACAAAACATGATGATCTTAATATTCAAATCAATCCAAGAAATTAATAAAAGGGTTAGCTGGCTGTTAGATCCCAGTTACCTTCTGTCCTATTTTTATAATCCAAAACAGTTGATAATATCTGAGGAGGTTGGATATCTAGACAGCGATCACTTATAGCTATTCTTTTTTTATACTCACTGAAGCTCGTAAAGAGGCTTGTAATAAATATGTTTTGGAAGTCACAGCACTATCTCATCTCCATTTAACCTGATGTAACAACAGATTGAGAGCTGCACTCAGGAACTTGCACATTAGATTTTGTTTGTGAATGATCTGTCATAACAAATAGGAAAATGGCAAGGCCCATGACCATGTTAATCCAATTTTACACAAAGGAGGAGAGATATAGTTGGGTGACTAATATGTTTATGCAGGATCCACATAGTAGCACTCTTACGTTTCTATAACATAAATGATTGCTATATTTTATGTGAAGATAGACTTTTCACTCTTGCAGAAATAACACGAGTGGTGATGTAATTCAAAACAAATCTATAAATACATCTTTTGTAACAGCGAGCAGATTCTACAAAAATCATTGCTCGTGTATTTTTAAACCTTAAAAGATTGTCCCACTTTCTGCTGTAGCGGCGTTTGCACGAGATATTTATATCGTCAGTCACAAACGCTCCTCTCAAAACGTGTTACTGGTCTTGAGACTCTGATATCTGAAATCCCTTGAATTGAAAAGACCAGAAGCATAAATATAGAATTATGTCAGAAATACGGCTGCAAGATCTCAAATCGTGTCATCATTAAACCAATATACATAAAACAGTTAAATATTTCATTTCATTGTGTAAAAAAGAGCTGCTAACGCTGTAGCTTAGACTTCTACAAACATGCATTTCTTATTCAGTCTCCTCTCAAATTTTAATGCTCCTCAACCTGTTTAAAATTTAAATTGTAAACCAAATCTGAATTTTAAAGCAAATCTAATCAAACTGTGATTCAATGTCTCTCCTAAATTGTTCTGCCTCAATATAAAATTAAAATAATTCATGTAAAAAATTCTAATGATATATTGCTGTGATTACCAATCTTTGTGCTTTCGTAGCCATTCAAATGTAAAAATCCTGTGTCTATAGTTTTATTTGAGCGAAATTTTCACTGTTTTGACTGCACAACCCTTTGCGTTTCTGTGTTGACTTGTGTGTAGTGTGTTTGATGCCACACTGAGAGGAAATCTTCCAGTCTGTGGTTGGTGTGCACGGCTGCTCTCTGCTCTGCTTCCTCCATGCTGCTGCTGCTGCTTCCACCATAACAAACTCACCAACATCTCATCACGGCAACCTCGTTATCACCACAACTGCAATCAACATTCAAGCTCTCTCTCTCCCCCGCGCTCTCGCTCCCATCCCCTTCCTCTCCATCAGCGACATCTTTGTGATCATTATTAGCCGCCGCGTGCATTGATAGGGGCGCCTCAATATGCAGCTATTACCACTGCAGTCACACAATGTTATACAAGGAATACAGATGTTGAAAGAAATATGTAGGATGATAGATTTTTGAGGGGCAATATAAAATGTCAAAAATATGATTATTCTAATTCAGAAGTACACTTTTTGTGGTGGACTGTCTCTCATCTGTGGGTTTCCATGGAGATGGTAGTGCTTTGCCTGGAATGTGCCTCAATCAGACAACAAAATTATCAATCTTCATGGAGACAAGCAGGTGACGCCATCAAGCGAAGCTACAAGTCAGATCTATGAAGAAATGACACTGTTTACAGTTCTGTTCGTTGTTAAAATAAACAGAATTATTGGTGTAAATTAGGGACGTACTGATCTGATACTGGTATTGGATATCAACGCAAATACTGACAAATTTGCTGTATCGAGAATCGACTTCCGAATATCGATTCAGCCAATATCCTGGTTGGACATATAAACCAATGTAATAAGACTTTCCTGGTTGTAGTCGGCTCAGTTGAAGTCTCATAATGTTTGAATGTATACAAAGTTGTTCTGTGGTTACTTGAGATATAAATAACATTTGGAGTTCTGTCTTATTTTAGGAAGGAAATAGGTTCTCAGTCTCTACACTGGTATTGATTAATAATGGGGTATTGTCAGATGCTTAAAGCTATATTATTGGAACTGGTATCAGAAGTGAAAAGCTGGATCATGCATCTCTAGTGTAAATCATGTTTTTTGGGGAACTGCATTGCATTGCCTTGTCTCCTCCACCATATTTTAATTCATTGACACACAGTCCTACAGCTATAGCATGCCGCTAGAACGTACATTTTCCCATCATGCATTGTGTCTCAGAATGCCACCCTCATTTGTCTGTTTCTTCTTCTCTGAATATTTCACAAGACACACAGCACTGATGACCTCCTTCTTGTGCTCTCACTCAATCCCTCCCCCACCGTCTTTACTGGCGCCCCCTTTCTCTCCTATACATCTTATCCTCACCTCTTCTCCCACCTGCCTGTACTTTATCCTCCTGGTTCATTCTACCTTTCTCTACCTGGTCGGTCTCATATAGCTATGATGTCTCAGGCTGGGTCTAATTCATTCGCTGTGCATTGAGAGGGGAGGATGTGGGGAGGGGGCTGGGGAAAAGAGGACAAGATGCTGTTTTATCTCCAAGAAACAGTCGAGCACGAGCCACTGGTGGTATTCCTAATTCTGTTTCATACAATGCTTTGCTGGATGCTTCTTTCTATTGAATTTTGGTAGTTTTTAAATTTTACTCTGTAAAATATGTAGCATGTCAGTTGTCAGTTGAATACCATGGTTTCTCAATATAACAGTTGATAGAAATGTACTGTCGGAAATGAAAATCCGGATTAGGTCATGGGTGTGGATCCGGATCATTGTCCAGAATTATTTTTATAGGTTAAGCAACAGGGAGGATAAAGTGATACATTTTAAATATTTTACTATTGTGAAACTGTAGGTTGAAAGTCAGGTAGTACTGAATTGTTTTTTGTATCATAGTATAATAAGTACACTTTACTTAGCATTACTAAAGCATAAACAAAGACTTAATAATTAAAAGTACTTTATTAAGAATGATTCTAGGTTAGTAACTATTATTAAAAATGCAATTATTATAAAGTGGCACCCACTTTGGGCATTTAACACCACAACTGGAAGACTTTCAGTTTGACCCCAGGCTTAATATGCTCATCATTGTGACAGGGACAATGGCTTTCTGGAGCTGTGTGTTTTCTAGTGCTTGCAGATTTTGCTAGCGTTAAGACAGACATTGTGTACTGACAAGACCATGCTATTGACAACTGACCTTAATTCAAAATAGCCCACAATGCAATTCGTCTTTGTTTATTGTTTAGGGAGGGAGGCAGGGAGACAGGACGGAGCAGTGGACTCAAATGCCAGGATGTCTCGAAATGTCTGCCTGGACTGTTGGGAAGCATTGGGCCATTGATTTGTATGAGCTGCTTCACTGAAAATGGAATTATACAGGGCCCAATACTTCATTTAAAATAAGATAAGATATGCCTTTATTAGTCCCGCAGTGGGAAAATTTCAGACAGATTTACACACCTGTACTCGAATTTCAAATATGAGCTAATATATGTCTTTGTTGTGTGCCCTTTATTCAATCAAATAAGTGGTTGAATGAACCAAACCAAGCCAGGAATGACATGATTTACAGTTCAAATATAATGTATTTATACTATGTTATAAAACACTGTGAATGGATATATACAGTGTACATTTGAGCTGTTTAAATTGCATGGTATGGGCTTCAAGTGAGATCACTTGACTGATGTATATTTTAACATGGCATCTTATATGACCCCTCCTTTATGTAACTAGTGTACAGTACTGTGCAGCATTTAAGATGATAAAAGCAGACAGTAAATGTATACAATTACATTAAATATAACATAAAACATATAACAAGTATATAACATAAATTTTAGAAGCTTGTTCCCTTCTTTGTGTTTTTGTAATTGTGATGAATGTATAAAATAATAATTTGCATCAGATTAAAAGTGTTGGCTCCCTGTGCTGAGGAGTTGGCTGGGCTTCACCAAAGTCTCTAAATTGTTTTGGAATGCCCTTTGAAGTACAACACTGTCTTAACTAATCTTTTTAATTGGTGCAGTGATGTAGGAACATCAGGCACATTTCCCTAGAGGTGATCTGTCGGACATTAATTGAGTTTGTGTAGAGCTGTACAGTGTAGTTATATATTACCTTGGTAACTTTGACCACAATAGTATTCTCTAGTTTATTATGCCGTATTCTGCTATTGAGGCGGCTGTGTGACGTGCGGTTGCTGGTTTGGTTGTTGTCACTTAGCATCATCTTTTTATTGTCATTGTGCCCCACACTTTACTGGAGCACCGAACAGTTCGGCTTTAAACACCATCCGGAAGTACAAATTCTGGTCCAACCTACACAATCTTGGTCTAATCTTGGACACTGTGGAATTGAACTTTGGACTTTTTAACAAACCTCACACAGAGTGTCAGAGTGGACGAGCACATCTCTACTTTTTCTATCAGTATCGGAGCCCCCAAAGGATGCATGCTGAGCCCCCTGCTCTACACTCTGTTCACACTTGACTGCTTCTTCTTTGCCTCTTCCTCCGCCAATCTCATTGTCAAATTTGCAGACGACACCGCAGTGCTCGGACTCATCACCAATGACAATGAGACAGACTACAGAAATGAGCTGCAACATCTGCTGTCATGGTGTCATAACAATAACCTGGACCTGAACATCAAAAAGACCAAGGAGATTATTGTAAACTTCTGCAAAAATGTGACAAAACAACCACTGATGGTGGAGAGGGTGACCAACTTTAAATCCCTGGGAGTGACCATGACTGAGAAACTGTTCTGGGGCATTCACATTGCCTCAGCTGTGGGGAAAGCTCAACAACGCCTCGACTACTGAGGAAACTGAGGAACGCCAACATCCCCAGACCACTGATAGTGAACTGTTCAGACAGATGGATTATTAGTGTAGTTCTCCAGCTGCATTAAGCCCGACCAGTAGGCATTCTAGGGAATGGTAAAAACAATGGGGAGAAACATTGGGATGACTCCCAGAGATCAGTACCATCTACACCACTCACTGCCTGAAGAGAGTGCACAACATCTTGCGTGACAGGCATCACCCTGCACCTGCTGTCCTCATGTAGAAGGTACAGGTCCATACAGGCCAGAACAACCAGACTGACCACCAGCCTGTATCCTCAGGCTGTGATGCTGCTGAACAGTGCCCCCCTCCTCTTTCTGCCCCCCCCTCCCCTTTCTATCCCCCTCCCACAGATTATAGCCACACCCACCAGTACAATAAGATTGAACAGGACTTTGCATTGTTCCATAATGACATTAAAACTCCATATATCTGACTCTTTGTCCCTGTGATGCACTTTAGTGTTGATGTCCTTTATGCTGCTACTATGACTCTGTTTATTACACATGTGCTGCGCTGAATGTCATTATTGTGCTAATGTTTACACTGGGGTTACTTATGAGGTTATTGAATGGGGTCTTCCATCTTTGATATTGCACTTTACATCAAAACTATGCAGTGTTCGATGCTCTAAACATGATATTGTTTTCTATAACAGCGACAATAAAATCTATAATCTTTAATCTATCAACAGCGAATGAACTTTTAGACCTAACCCCTGGTTTAAGTCGAATTTGCATTGCATAGGCTGCTTTTTCAATTAACTTTAATATACTTCTTCAGGGAACAAATCAGCTATTTCTTTAAACATCTTTCATACAATCAAACATTAATCTATTTCAGTAAAATGCCTAAACACACTGACGCCCATTTAATTCTCTCTATTTCTGCTGCTTTGTGAGGTGCTTTGTATTCCTCTGCATTATTCTGTTTTGGATTCAAAAATAGCAGTCAGAAAGCGACAGTGACAAAAAGCCAAAGGCAAACCAGGCAAGCACACACACACATTATTATCTAAGATCTTATAGCACCAGTTCTCTGCAGTATTCGTCTCCCTTATCTGGTGTCATTCAGGTCTTGTCGCCTTTTCTTCCTCTGCTTTATCTGTGCAGGTTTTCAGACACTGAGACCTGAGAGTTTGTGGTGCAAGAAGCAAAATGAGTGACAGTGACATGGGTGAAAATGAAGACAGCAACCAGTGGGAATCTCCTTTCAAGAACCTACTGCTTCTGGGCGCCATTGCTGCTGCCTCTGCATTTGTCGTCACAATTCTTATCGTCTTGGTCTGTGTCGGCTGTCAGAGGTGAGAAACAAGGATTGGCTTATTTTTATCAGAGACCACTGAAAAATAGTATATTTCTGTAGTTTCATTTTTCTTTCTCTGCCCCATTTATCCAACAAAATTGCTACACCCCTGCCTGCGGGTATAGCAGCAAAATTCTGGATCCCAAATACAAACCATCTTGGTTGGTTCCGTATAAATCCACATAACAGACTTTTGAAGGCCCCTTTTGTGTTCAGCCCTGTCATAAATACCCTTTACCCCCCTAGTTCAATGCAAAATGTCTGCAATCAAAGGTTTTATCCAAGGAGACTGGGCTAGAAAGAGAATTGAACTGTTAACCCTCTGGTTAGAAAGTGACAAACAACCTGATAGTAATAGATAGATAGTCATTTTCCTCATGATTAATGTCATCTGTCTCCCAGCTTTGTTTTTACAGATTTAGTCTATTTAACAGGCTTAGAATAGTTATCGTGCCTGAGAATAGATTACAGTAGTCTTTTACTTTTGGCAAAGGTAAGCTGATGGGCCATTTTGGATTCCCAAGTCATCCTCATCATCTCTTTATTCATCTCATGAGAAGTCTTCACCTGCTTTTTTCATCCACTGCTTTGTGATGCCAGATCAGATACTGTGCTGTTTATAGGGTAGAGAGTAGACAGCCCAGATACTCAGAGCACATTCACGTCATCCTGCTTTAGACAGACTTGCTGTGTGCACCATGTACGTTTTAAAGAGGATCACGCTTTGAGCCATGCTGGACCGCAGACTTCAGGGACCAATCACAAAATACTTTGGGATCAGTGGCTGGGTTGCCATGGGTTACACAGATATGGAGGAAAATGTCAAAGCAGTTCAGGAGAAGGCTGTATGAAATCTCAAGATAATCTTCTTTCTTTGATGAGAGAATGATGCCAGCCATATAGTACCTCAGAATATAATGTTCAGAATTGTGTTGTTTCATTATGCTCTTTTTTTTCTAAATATAGGCAGATTTAGTCAGTCATACACAAACGTTTTGAATGTACGAAGACAGTGATCTCCAAAAACAATTCAATCAGTTAAACTTCCTAATGCACTTTTAAAAATTATCCCAAGATATAGTCACATATTCATTATTATTTGGTTTGGCAGAAGCACTAACCGGGCAACTACACATACAATACACTGCCATGAACATTGATTCACCAAAACAACCTGGTTCCAGTATTGATTTTTGACCAAGAAAGGCCCAATGTCCCACTTCTCTATTCTCAATTTTTGACTGGCCTTATTTATGAGCCTTCATACTTATTCACTGTGGGTCCCTTCTGTGCAATGCTATTATGAATTTCTCCTCGGGGGCCTGTTTTTTTCCCATGATCCCCTCTGGGTCCGATGCCCGTATGTTTGTACAAATAGGATGTCGTTCCAGATCACTAGAGGAGACAATAACTCACAGTTGTAGCACAGATTGTAAGAAAGTACCTGCTATGACTACGATTGGGTTATGTATGTGTGTGTTGCAAGCACCTGTTTATTGCTAATTATTGACACATAAGTATTTGACACTAAGGAATAATATAGAGCCTTCAAAAAGGTATGGTAGGTCATCTGGGCCCTGGCGTCATCCACAGCATTCTTACCACATCAGCCGTATCTTATAGCAACAGTAAGGTCTCATAGGAGTTGAAGACATACCACAAACAAATATCACTTGTGTATTGAGAGTGTTGTTTCCTGTTAAGCCACTATAACAGTTTATTTTAGGCTCAGTTTCCCATGCTAATTTGTTTCAGGTTTCATTATATCTTAAATACAATGATATTTAATAAGTTCTATATTATTTCTACTATATAACACAACTCCAAAGGCTGTACTGGCTAACTTTACTTGTAATACAGAATATGATACAAATAAACAAATTGCATTTAATTATTATTATTTTGTTATTTAAATTTATCATAAACTAGTAATAGTAGAAATAAGTCATCTGTAGTGTCTTGTTTTATTAGATTAAAAAATATTCTTTTTCTTATGTCAAGGACAGTTACTGCGTAGGCATAAAACCCAGAGTCACGATTCATTCCACTGTTTGACTGGGCTCTTGTTATCACCAAGGACTTCTGAGCCCTCACCAAAGTTTCATTGTGATACTATCTCTCTCTCTGGGTCTGTGCTTGTCCTCTGTCTCTGTCCACTGGCTTCTGCTGACCTTGCTTTGCGCTGATGTGTTCTCAGGAAGAGCAAGAGCAAGCATCCCCCCGCTGGAGAGAAGGGGACATCTGTGAATATGGTGAGTCCTCTTCTGTCTATCATAGTCTTAATAGAGCTTGGGAAATAAAGTCATCAAGATATTCATTTTATACTTGCCATGTTTTTATTAGCTGCCCTACTTTCAACTATTTACATTTCTACGTTAACTGTATATGTATGTTTTGTAGCAAGGGACTCTTCGGCATCCCAAACTGAACTCGATGAGCAAATCTGACACCAGGCTGCATGAGATTAATCGCTTTCCCTGCAATGGAAACTGTAAGTGACACGTTGACAAGTTTGTATCTATTAGCTCTGGCATAACAGACTCCCCTCTGACGTAACATGCCGTCAGTAACACTCTCTCCTCATAGCAGTCAGTAAAAGTCGTCCCGCCAGCATGGATCTCCTGCTGCTCCACAGTCGTCGGTCCCAGACGGACTTGAGACCTTCTCACGGACGCCAGCTCCCCCAGATCCCCACCAGCCCCCCGGGAAGTGGCCAGGACAGCGGGGGAGAGACGGGAGGTGACCCAGAGGCAGGACTAGTGAGTGGTGTAGGTGGAGGAGAGGCGAGAGACCACACCTACACAGAAGTGGGCGTGAGGAACAACCCCACCCCGACCCACGCCCTCGATGATGGCCTGTACGAGACAGTGGGAGTCAGGGAGGGAGAGGCGGGTCACAAGGTCCCCTCTGCCCCACCTTCCATACTGTCCAACTCCCCAGCATCTGTCCGAGCAGCACAGAGCCCCTCTGCACAGGCTAACGGAGCACGAGGAGGAAATAGCTTTGGAAATGTGAGTTGAATATAAGTGTCCTTTTAAAGAGGACATATCATGTAAAAACTGCTGGACTTTTGACCATGTTATAACGGTGTTCCCTCACCATAAGCTTACTCTGTTTTTTATTTTGATTGATTCATGCATGCTTGAGTAATCCTGTCCTGTCCTACATTTGAGACTTGAGTCCTCAAAAAATTTCAGTTTACACCTACCGCCTACCTTATCTCCACCCACTTCTCTGTACTTACTAGTGATGATTCAAAAACGTTCTGACTTTGGGTCATACATGTTTGGCTCAAAAAATGTAGCAATTTATCAACAATAAAACATGTGAATTAAAAAAAAAAATCTGTTTCTAAATCCGCCAGCTGTTACACTGAAATGCCAGTCCTGTTGTTTTGAACAAGAAGTCAATTAACCTGTTTCTATTTAAATCAATATTGCAATTAATAATAAACAAAATGTAAAAGAAGGATCTATCTATGGTATATTTTAATATTAAATACTAAATGATATGTCTTCTTTAAACAATAACGTACACTAGGGGGAGTTGTTGAGACATATTGTGTTCTGTTTTGCAGAATGGCAGAGGGAATGGCAGATTAAATGGTGGCAACGGGACAATGCCAGGGCGAGGTAATAATCTGAGTGGCATGAACAGATCTCCTCTGTCCTCTGTCAACTCCCTGACAAACCAGGAGCCAGGGGGAGTGGAGTATGCTTCTGTGCGCAAGTTCAGAAAGGTAATCTTAACATACACTCTGTTTATAAAAAGAAGAAAGTTATTAAAAGCAGAAGTGTATATATATATATATATATATATATATATATATATATATATATATATATATATATAGAGAGAGAGAGAGAGAGAGAGAGAGAGAGAGAGAGAGAGAGAGAGAGAGAGAGAGAGAGAGAGAGAGAGAGAGAGAGAGAGAGAGAGAGAGAGAGAGAGAGAGAGAGAGAGAGAGAGAGAGAGAGAGAGAGAGAGAGAGAGAGAGAGAGAGAGAGAGAGAGAGAGAGAGAGAGAGAGAGAGAGAGAGAGAGAGAGAGAGAGATGTATATATATGTTTTGCTATTTCTTTTTAATGAATACAAAATTTCCATAATTATGTATTAAGATAATTGGAAAGATTCCATTAGGACAAAAAATGTTTTGTCAAATTACCGTAAAAACAAATTTAAAAGTCTTAATATTAATTTCCTGACCTTTAACATGTCATATTTGCCATTTAAAACGTATTAAAACTCCAATTTATAGCCTCATCTATAAACCACATGCTTTTACTGAAAGAGGGTTGACTGTGGAATTTTCAATTAAGAACCCCCAAGCATATTATTGACCATTAGAAATGGCTGCATCTTGACCTTGATAAAAATTTGATTGAAGTGAAGACTTCACGCAGACTTTGCCATATTTCAATACAGTGAGTAAGCATTTGCATGATTTCTATTTTCTCTGTGCCATGGTTCCAGGTTGAGAAGTCGAGCAGGAAAGAGAATAATGGTGGCGATAGCCAGTCAGACCAGTCCAGTGTGAGCGACTCTCCCTCTGCACCTCCACTCCATCGCAGCCAGGAGTTTCCACGCAAACCACTCGAGCCATTTCACATACACTCATTCCCCAAGGTACAGCAGCCAATCAATACCGTTACTCATCCCATGCTCTTTCTGTACAGGTTCACTGTTCATTGTAGCATGCAAGTCTGGGCACTGCCCAACAGAGGGCAGTGTACGCAAATTAATATACATTTTTTTCTCCTGTCCTTTGGCTTTATTCTATTTTTTTTTTCTTATTTATTTGTTTTTTTATTCATACAATTTATCAGATTCATATAGATTCTGGAAGGTTATAGTTTTTTGCCAAATCTATAATTGTTTACTAAATTGCGCATTCTCTTCCTATATATTTGAATTTACAGTATCAGTGTCAAATCTAAGCTAGCGTAAGATACCAAGATATCCAGTCTGCACTACTCACTCAAGTTAAAAAGTCTGTAATAATGATCTCAGTGTTTGTATTGACATTTTGTTAAGACTTGCAGATGATTTTAGATGTTGTTTAACTACTTTGCCATTATGTGGTTAAGGCATTGTGGCTTTACTGACACCAAATTTAACATAACACAACACAACATAAAACTGGTCCAGCAGCAGTGCTTTTAGACGCTGCTTGTTTTTGCTCTCTCTGAATTTTGTTACAATAACAATACATGTCTGTCTATCTATGTATAGGTCAAGTTTGTTTGCACTGTATTACTGTTGCCCATCCTTGTAGCAGTCTTTGACCTGTCCATTTTATATCCATGGCAGTGCATCTCTGATGTGCCATTAGCCTGTAGTGCAGCATTAGAGCAGGGGAGTAAAGAGCGGAGGGACGGATTATGTAAGAGCCTGGCCCTCTGCCAACTGCTCCCTCCCCACGTGTCTCTGAGTGTGCATTTGTGTTCAATCTTTCAGCGAGTCTATCAAGGCACAGCTAACAGGTAGCCAGCAGCCAGCCAGCAGTACGGATAAATAATGTCCACATATTGAAACCATTTTCTCCGCCTCAGCCAGCGCCTATTACTCACGCCGAGTGCACAGGAGGAGCATATAAAAGTTTAATTATCCTTGTTTGCATGTGCACACACCAGGGCATGACACAAGTAATTGGTTTATAATTGGATCAACACGGTGCAAGATTTTTAAAGGGATATTTGATTTGACTGTTGCATTGTTTTATCCATTCATGCAATAACTAGATGTATATAATAAGGAATTTGCACAATAAATATTAATTAGAACTACTCTATTCTATCTTATATTTATTAATCTATTCTATTTTTAACATTGTCTTATTACTTTGTGGAGATCTCTGTATCTAAACAACGAAGGCCTCAAAAACTAAACATTAACCCAAGTTCATGGAGTTGCTCAATGCAAGACACAACAAGCCCCTCTAGGTCACATAAGGGTATATGTTGCAGAGAACAGAGCTCAAATATGTGTGTGTTTATCTTTGGCTGAATGGATTTGCATGAAGGCGGGTTAGGAAGGGACTGATTAACACAAGTAAAAATTTCAACCATAAAACACACAAGCACCTTTTATTTATAATGGAAATCGGCATAGCAGCATGAATTATTGGAAACAAAATATTCAACAAAAATATTCTTTAACTTTAATTGATTTGGGGACAGAATAGGCTTGATGGAGATTTCAATTACACCAACCATACTGTCAAACTCAAGTCTCAAATTGAAGAGCGTGACGGCACTCCCCCAGTTCACGCATGACCTTTGACCTCTAAAAAACATCTGATGTTGTCAATGTCTAAATTGCTCGCAAACACACACACCCACACACACAAACCCACCCATAATCCATTGGGGCATGGTTGGTGGAGGTTTAGTCAATCAAACCAGCTCGCATTTATTTTAGAGTTAGCAGTTATTATAATGATTTCTGCATCAATGTTAAATCATGTTGTATTGTTGTCTGTGTCAGGAGGCTGTGTTCATGGGCAATGGGGAGCAATACATCTGGAAGCCCCCTGAGGATGACGACATCATCACCCTGCACCCACCTCCACACTGCGGAGACAACGGACAGGCGCACCCGTCACCCCCCACTGCAAAGGAGGTACTGCTCTGTCTGCCTGTCGGTATGGATTTTGTGTGGTCAGTGTCAGTCAGACAAGGCCAACGAGACAAGATGGGTGGGAGGACAGTTTGCTCTGCTCTGTTCTATAATATCATGATGTCAACACCTCAGATTGGACATGAGACTGTATTGTTCAAATAGTTAAACAGTCTGTTTGAATAAATATACAAAAAGAGAATGTACAAATTTTAACCTGGTCATTTTTGTCAGTGATCAGAAAAGCAATAGTTTGTATTGGCCCAAGTGACATTGAGAAATCATGTATCCAAGAGACAGAGCAGCAGTGAGGAATGAACAAACATTCTAGTAGGATTAATGTTGTTATATAATTACTTCCTTAATACACGTTGATATGCATTATGTATTTATTTCTGTATAAGAAAGAAATGCTCCCTGATCACCCTTAATCATCACACTAACATTTACATAGGCCAGATCGGTGAAGGTGCCTTTTGTCTTGCACAAGGAAGCAACAGCACGATGTTGGACTAGTAAAACCTTTTTGGTTAAAATTACTGTCCAACCCTTCTTACTGAGCTAGGTACCCCTGTTAAATTCTCATACTGATAATTTGCAGTGACTATATGTAATACTAAACAAATGTTTCTTGCTGACTTCCCTCTTTTTCTCGATATTCGATATTATTGTGACATCACACGGGCATAAACAGTTGGTCAGGCCGTAATAACAGCTCTGACCTCTGACCCACCTATCATCTGAGTCCTCTTCCTACAGCCTAGGGTCTTGTGAAATGGATTCAGCACGCTTGCCCCCCTTCACCCAACCCCCTCGGCCTGAACTTTGACCTCACCCCCCAGTCTTTTGCAGTCTGCTGCAATCCAGACCCGATGATATCCTCACCTGCTCTAGCATAATATACTGAAGAGGCTTTTGTTAAGAGGAAATCTATAGAGACGCTTGTGATTGGCCCTGAACGAATCTCCTGCTGCGATTCTAGCTAAACAATGTAGCTTTCTGAATGTCTGGCAGAGAGATGGGGGGGAAGCCTACATTCACCAATCATGTCTGTTAATCCAACACATGTGCTCACAACATACAATCTCTCAACCCCCACCTGGCTATGTTTTTCCTTCAGTATCATGACCATGTTTTGAGAATGAAACCCTAGAAATGAGGGTGTGTCTGCAGCCAGTCGCACACTGTGAATGTTAACTAGATCAGAAAATAATTGCACATAATAATTCTATAAAAGATAATGAGAAAATTGTTTGCTATATTAATCGTGTCAGAGAAGTAAAGCAGCCATTTGTAACTTGCTGCTGGTATGCAACAATGACTAATCATTACAAAAATATGTTTCTGCTCATTTGGCTTTGAGTTAACCTCTTCTCTGTAAACTATGCAAATTCTAAGCATTTGTAACTACACACAGCTTGTAGATTCTTGCATTCAAAGCTTCTTTTTATTATTATTTGCATTTTCCGTTCAAGTATTTGTTTTTGCACATTTACTTTTCACTTCTGGAGTTTGTCAGTTTTGTCAGTTTCCACTTCCAAACCCCACCTCTCCCTCTTGTTCCTTCCTTACCCCTCCCATTGTGGCTATTAGGGGGCGCTGCCTTCTTTGACCAATCACATTCACTCCAGTTGTATGAATATGAACTGCTTGCAGACACTTGGAAACTTATGGCATATTCACTATTCATCAAGTTGGCAGAGCACAGATACACCAGTCATGCATGCGATTGTGTTTCCATGGATAATAATCAGAGGTTGCCAGCGTTAAATGTAGCTTTTAACCACAGCAAATTTCAGAGGAATGATCAGAAAGGCAGTGCAAGGGAGGAGAAAAGAAAATATACAAAACTCTAGCTTCCTCAACAGCTGCAGCTCAGTTTTGAAATCCCCATCATCTTGTGACTTCCTTCCTTTGCTGTGAGCTGCTGCAAATTCTGCATGCGCAAAAACACATACAGAATGAATTTGTTGAAAAATGTTTACCGAAGTACTTACAATGCACAAGTTACAACGAGTTCAAAAGGACAATAGTGCAATAAACTACTGGTTTTAGGGCTATGTAAAGTAAAAGGTACAGAAATGTAATCTTTGTTATGTCACTTTTATTTACTAACACATCAGTACAGGTACAATAGAGCTTTTGCACAGCTCTACTCGAGTTTATCTGATCTGTAATCTATGCTAGAAAGAGTTAAGTACAGCCATTATTTCTCTGGTTTCTCTGGGTCAAAGCTGGTCTGGGTGTCAACAGTGAAAGTAAACATGAGCATATCCCACAATCCTTTGCTCTTGTTTTGTGTGTGAGGAATTTTGACACAGAAATGCCAGAGGTCACGACGCTACTTCTATCTGTCTCCCCTTGCACATGCTTTACAGTTGAGAGTGTCAAAATTTTGCAAGATAGACATGATCGCTGGTACTCACTTTGTGGTACCAATATCTCTGGTATTAAACAATCTTTGGCAGTTGTATTGTGATTTGGTTTAATTTACTTTCTTAGTCATGATTTAAGGCAAGCTAGTCCTTTTTTTCATAATTGTCTTGCTCCTTTTTGTCCTTGTTTGGTTTGGTAAAATATTTAAAACCTGATTCAACCTTGGTTTTATTTTTATCCCTGTTTTTGATAAATTGTTGTGATCATGTGAAAAGAAATATGTATAAGATTTTATCTTGGTGTATAAGTCTCGCTCTATTGCATGTGAATAGTTGAAACCAGGAGCAAACCCTAAAGTAAAGCAACTGCATTCTCCAAACCCTATGTATGTACATTCCCTATTCAAAGTAAATGCGAGTTGAGCAAAGTCCACTAATAAAAACAAGGGAACAGTATTTGTGAGTGCCTTGGCTGTGGTCCAGGCCTTCACACCAGAGCAGTTGTGGTGAAATTTTAACAGGTCTATCCACTGAGTGTGCAGCCTAGACTTCAGCACAGCGATAACACAGTTTACTCTCCCATCAAAATAGGTCAGGTTACAGCACACAGTCAACACATACGCAAACTACTGTGAGCACGCCCACACCCGACAGACTGACACTCTGCTGCGCAGTTAAAATTAGATGCATTACATGTTTTTTAAAGGATCCATTTTCACTATATGTGTGCTCGCGTATTAGGTTTTACATATATTGCATACACCAAATTATTATGCATACAGCAAGTTTTATGGCTGTATTTTATGACTCATATCAGTTTGTTGACAAGTACATTTTGACCTTACTATTTTAGGAACCAGTGTTCACTTCTCAGCAAGGAAGTTGTTGGTTCAATTTTGAGCTAATTTTTGTCACTGTCATTTGTCACTTGTGAATGCATGTGGGAGTATGTGTCTGTCAAAGTGTCCATCTGTGTTCAACTTGCTATTGTCCAGATTTGACCCCAAGCAAGTTTCATATTGGCTTGACTAATTAGCCTGTACTGATTGAGGTTGTTTGTATATGGTTCCTTGATAACAGTATATGATATCTGCTATGTAGTTCAGTGACATTATTTGACACCTCATTCTCCCTGTGTGTCTGTTCTCAGATTGCAGAGACCTACTCCATTGTGTGTAAAAACCAGAGAAAGAAGCCTCCAATGGAAAACAATGGTGCTAAAACCCTCCCACGCTCATTTGGCGGGGGCAGAGGGAAAGGCAGAGGGGTACAGGTGCAAGCCCGGTCCCAGGAAGAGCCCTGCTATGAACCGGTAGGGTCCTGGTCCACATGTGCCACGGCTGAATCCGATGCCTCATACGCCACAGTCGACAGTCACCGGAAACGTGAGCAGTTGGCTGGCAACAGTAATAGCTCAGTGGGAGGTAGTGCTACTCTGAAGAGGAAGAAACCACAACAACAGCAACAGCAAGCAGCCCTCCCAGCAGCCACTCCAGCTCAGGGCTCCGGACCGTCCTCTCTGCCTGTCAGAGGCCTGCCCGGTGGGGAACACTTCTATGAAAGCATCAGTGACGTGAAAGCAGGGGCAAACAGCGCCAGTACTACCACCATCTTCACCTTCAATGATGGCATGGAGATGTATGTGACCGGACTGTAGCTGGAGGACACAGAAGATGAACAAGCCAAGGGTTAAAGTACAGGTCCAAGGGAGGGGCATCTCTGTTTACTGTACATAAGATTTAAGACCCAGATAAACTGAATGAAGATCCATTTGCATTGACATCAGGTACAAACAGGGTCTAATCCAGGTTCGAACTTCTCCTCTCTGGTCTGTATTTCAGCGTCAGCATAGACCAACGTGTGTGGACCAAAAATTTATCAAAAAATATAGCAAAACAAAGATGAAAAAATGAAAATGGAAATATACATGTTACTTACTGTGTGATACTTGTGTGTGCACCATTTTCCATAATATTTTTATTTTTATATAAACACTGTGCTCTTAAAGGGTATATAGTGTAAACATGAGAAAAATATGAAGTCAATCAAAAATGTGCATGCAATGTGCAAAACACAACTCACAGTGAATTGTAACTGACAGTAGAAATGACACTGGCTACATTAGCAGCAAAAGGCACACCTTTGTATCCCACACAAACAAGCACACACATATCATTATACTTGTGGGGACTTATGTAATACACCCAGCTGAGGACACAGAGTTTTGTGGTTCTTAACTTTAACTAAACAAACATGAAACAAGTTTTGTGAGCAAAGGCCTTTTGGTCAGTGGATGTCTTTGACAGGCTTTGTTCACACTACAGTCTATAAAACCTGATAATTATGGGGTTATTCAAGGTAATTGTCCCATTTTACAAAACCTTTTGTGTCCCTTAATGTATAACTAATAATGTTTCTTTCATTTGCTCTTGTATCTTAAAATAATTCATCAAAGCACATCTAATGACAATGTAAACAAAGGCACTTATATAAATAACATGGGATTTCTCAACAGGAAACATCCACCGTAATCTTCAAACAGTAAATACTTGCAACAAACAGAATTATTCTAAAACATTTTAGATCCACATTGGATCTGGATTTAGTTATAGTTGTATAAATATTGGTATATTGCATTGAACAGTTTCAGGACAGTTTGTGTTTAATTGTACTATGTTACGTAAAGGCATTTCCAGACTAATTTGGACTCATTCTGCACGCGTTGTTCCAATAGCAACAAGAGGTTTGCAGTCCAAGGAAAATATAGTTATAGACAAAGTAATTGCCAGCAAGTGTCCTTTGGATCAACAAACTTCACACTGTGTTTTCAGTTACTAACAAAGTCTCTTCTCAATGACAAACAATATCTATTTGAAGTAGTCAAAGTAGAATCTATGGGGGAAAAAATAAAGACAGAAGTTTAACAAAAACACATCTTACTGTGAGTCAATTCACCATGTACAAAGAAAACGGGTTTTGAAAAGGCCAGTCACCTAGATATACGTCACCAACAGTAAGAAAGTATTTTAAATAATGCACACTGTAGTTTAATGCACTGTTCCTTAGTTTGCAGATATTTTCTTTGGTTAAAGAGCTCATGCCACTGCCATGGGAACAATATGTTGTTTGTGCAATTTTGCTTGATCAAAAAGTGCATGCTTTACTATATGGAGAAAAAAACAATGTTGTATTTAACTGATCTTGTTATAATGTATTTTTTGAGTTGTACTCTTTTGCCATGTAATGCAAAGCTATGAGATATGAAGATTGTGTACAAGCATATTCTCAGCAGCAAATGGGCCATAGGTGGATAAATGTGATGGCTAAAGTACAAACTATAAGTAACAATAACCGATTGGGGGAAACGCACACATGACTCCTCATTGGATGTTCATCTTCCATCCTCTGTTGCCTGCCTCCCCCTCAGTCCTGGTGCACAATGCCCTTTGATGTTCAGCTGGTGGTACGTAGGGGGTCAAACGGGTGCTGAAGATAGGAGCAGACACACCGGGCCAATCCCATAGTCAACCATTCACCTACAGCTCAACTACTGCCTGATAAAAAAGTCTTAAGTTATAGATACACTTGGCTATGTATCATTGGTCTCTCTCACTTTGTGTCACATTTCTTAATTGCAGAAGGTTATGATATGTTTTGTTCAGCACTGATAACAACAGATGTTTATTGCACAATAATGAAGCAGTATGAAGATGTAAATGTGTAAAATATTCTGTTGCTGTTCTAATGTTGTTCAATGTAACATACAGTAAACAGTATATTTGTTCTACAATGATGGTTATCACAGACACATTGTACTTTGTGGATGCAAAACTTTGTCATGCTTTCCATGCAGATAGCCTACAGATAATGTTGTTCATAGTCTTTTATGGGCCAGTTCTGCTGTGACAGCTGTAGCCAATGTTGTATCTTTATGAAGCACAGGGTTTACTTCAAAAGAATAAATATAAGAACATATAGTGTGACAGTGCAAATATGCAAAGATTGTAATGTTTTATATTAATCTTCATAAAATAATAAAGTGAGTTTTTACTTTTCTAATAAAGTGTCATGTCTTCTGCCCAATCCTCATATTTTGTGAAAGCTGCCTCTCCCAGTGAAGTCCTTTTACAGCGCTCGGGAAATAATGCTACGTTTTAAACGCCTAAAAAATCTTATCTGACTGACACTTCTCTTTATTGTGTGGCTTTTACGGTCTGTACTTCATGATGATAGATGTTATCATATAGTATGTAAAATGAATCTGTAAAACATAAGCGCGCAATTCGATGCACGCACACTGTTGTGCTGTGTCTGCTGCCATGAACCGGCTCTTCTTCCTCCGCCACAAACACCGGCCGGTGAGTGAAGGACAGGCCCCTCTTCCTCTCCCATTCCTCCTTAAACGCTCCTCATTGGTGCAGACTGTTGACAGACAGAGACACACTGTCCTATCAGGACGCGCCTCGCCGTGGACGCGTGCCAAAGTGGAACATTTGTGCGCGCCACAGACCAATGGGAGCGCTTCGGAGGGGGCGTGGTATTCTTTTGGAGGAAAGAGGCAAAACAATCTTTTATCCTTCTGACCGGGCGGCTTTTGGATATCCTGGGTGGTGGTGGTGGTGGTGGTGGTAGTGGCGGCTGAAGAACTTTACATGTAGACTAGTTTGGAGCAAAGACAATTCACATCTACTCTCGACAATCTTCATAAATGCATCTAATTCCAGCAGTTTGCACTAAAACCATCGAAAAGCTGGTTTCATTTCTTTAATCACTCGCTCTGTCTGAACATGGACTCCAGATATATGGACAAGTCAAGGGTCGGTGGCGTAGACTACAGCTTTCGGACAGGCCGCCCTGTGCTCCGCGACAGCCCAGATAAACACGGCCACACGCCGGCGTACAGCCACGGCTCCGTCCTTTACACATTTGTATTGGATCCAGCAGCTGAGGGCAAAGGCGAGGAAACTTCTACAAAAGGGAACGGACTGTCTTCGGGGGAACGATTATTGCACGACACAGTGAAGGTAACTGTCGTGCTTTTCTATGTGCGCGTTTCCTAAACAAAGTCTACAAACAGCTCCAGCCCCGAGGATCTAACACTGTCATTACGCTGCGCAATAATCACTTTAAAGTCCGTTATTTCCACGGGGTTATTTCATTTTTACAGTTGCCATTAGTGAACGCTTTAGTGACAGCACAAATGTTGTAGTCCTCGGCTACTTTGGTGCGCAAAGTGTCTTAATGAGTTGGTGCTCTGTTCCACTTTTTGACAAATCTTCGTAAACCGGCGAGAATGACAAAAAACAAATGAACTACGTTGAGAACGAACAGTTTTTTAATGGCGGCGACTCAAGCGGTGTGTACAAAGTTTACAGAAAACGGGGGCAGGGACTTCAAACTATTAACCATACCCCTCCCCCATATCACCGGGGTGGAGCTACGGCGAGAGCTTCCAAGCTTTGCCTCGGCACATGCCCATAAGGGTACTTTCTCCAGCAATCTTTATGCGTGCACACTACAGTACTCATTAACTTATAAGCACCAAAAAGTTTTGGTCAGCAATAGCTTCTTCGATGTAGGCTAACACTAATATGAACATAATACATTTATAACAATGTAATAAGATCTGCACACTGTATTCTCATTACCCCAAATGTTGATGTTGCTATTTCTTTGTAGATGGGCCGGGGGGACCAAAACAATGCTGGTTCTGTAGAGGTTCTCAGGAAGGCCAGCACCTTTCACTGCCCAGGGGTCAATGGGCAGGTACCAGGAGGACTAATGCACTTGGACATCAGGAACCCAGGGAACCAGGCCGAGCTGGGACATGGGCAAGGATCAACCCCAACAGAAAGACAGCCCCACTCCTGCCATATACCAGTGCCCAGGAACAGGTATTAACACCTCATTTGAACTGAGAATAATATGTGAGGGTATAGGATCTGCTATATGTGTGTCTTTAGTAGTTACACAGTAAAAATGCAATGCAAACAGTTGAGTTCTTCAAGGGAGGCTTTAGTAGAAGCGGAATTCAGCCTGTGGCGGTGAGTGTACAGTGGATCGGATATGAATATTGTGTGGGCGTAATGGTCAACTGACCACATGTTTGGTTTGTTTCTTCCTTAGTGGATTTATAATATGCTTTTGGGGAGAGAAGAACTATAAGAGAAAGCAAATAATGGGTATAAAACAAGAAATTGTTCCATATACTTGCATTCAATAATGTTACACCAAAACAACACAACAATGAAAGTTTGCTATGGTTAATACACCCAAACTCAGTGTGTTAAATGTACAACCAGAGGGGGCTTTTGCTTCTTCTGTTGCTTCACATATTTTTATTCTCAGATTACACAATACAACATTTACTAAGCATATATGTACTGGCGGTTCTTTAGGGTGAATGCATGAAGAGTCTGGCCTGCTGCTCTGATACATGATTATATAACAGGGAAAAGAGCCAGGAGAGGCTGGAGGCGGTGCCTTTGTTGATTTTACACATTTATTGGTTAGTGTCTCTGTCTCACTCTACATTAACCATTGTGACATGAAAAGGTGTTTGGCATATATTTAGGGTATTATGTGCTTAATATGTTGGTACCCTTAACTTTAATGTTGTTGTTTAATAACAACATGCAGTGATTTCTATTTATCCAAGTTGGAGACTAACACATAGATTGAGTAGCTGTCTGTCTGAATAAGATAAGATATGCCTTTATTAGTCCCACAGTGGGGAAATTTCAGTATTGCACCGCACAGTTAAAGAACAGAAGGAAAATGGTACATGCAATAAGATAAGATAATAGATAAATAGCTTAAAATAATTTAAAAAATAGACTTAAAAATAAACAAAAATAGACTCTAATATAATATAATATAATAGCTATTTTAGTTAAGTATGCATGTGTATATATTTGAACTACATTTATCATGTTTCAGTACATTCATGTTTATTTCTTTGGGAGAAAGTGTGGTGACTGAAGTAAAATCTTTTGTGCACTCCTTAAGAATGTATCTGCCCAAATTTGTAAGTTATTCTAACTCTACAGATTTATGTTTTGTCTCATATATACTCTGTGTTCTAAAATACCCACCTGTGATCTGACACCTTCTGCTTTTCACTTCATGTGCCACCGGTCATGTATGATACCAGGTCTCTGGGGTCCCACTCAAGACAGAACTTGCTTTCAGACCAAAGTGTGTGCTAGCGCTACATAAACATACTTGTCATCTGCTGCTGCTCTTGACTCTGAATCCAGGATTAAACCCTGTCTATTCCTCGGCACCACCGTAACAGACTGTGCGTTGACATTACACAGCTGCTCGATAGATTGCATAACCTTATAACACTTTGGTCATCTCTGCCAAGGCGCTTTGTTGTTCCAGTGACCTTTAGATTAACTCCCTGTCTTTACTACCTCAGCCGAGCTTTTCTGTTTGGAATGAGTGACTACAGGCTCCTGTGATTTTTGCTTCGCGTTGGGCTCATCCACAGCAAAAGCTGTTAATTTTGTTTTTGTTAAAAAGAATTTTCAATCAAGGCCTCTAGGGCTGAACAATTTGAGGAAAAGAAGTGTCAAATTGGATTTGCAAGCTTTCTCTAACTTCAATTTACATGTTATCTTATAAATGTGTGACGGTGGTTGGATTCACTAAAATTAACATTTTTATGTTGATAATCATTGGTATATGTTGCCATGACATTAACAAATACATTTCCACTTCTTGCTTTAATTATTTGCTAAGGTCATTTGAAGCTGAATAACTTACTTAATATAGGTAAAATATTGTGACTTTGTTGCATTTACGCCCTCACTAGCCAATTTGCTGCACTGTCACTGTGTTGAGGGCATGTCCAGGCATGGACCAGAAAGAAAAATAACTACCAATATGTCTGAAGTTTGCACAGGAACCAATTTTGGAACATTCTATGAATCAGCAGCAGATATTTGTCCTTGTTCAATGTTTCTTTGTTTCACTGCCTTGAAGAGCTGAGCTTTGACTACCTGTCAATACTCATCAGCACCGTCTTCCGCTGCACTGATAATACAACAAAGAGCAAATTGAGAGAACAAAAAGACAGTTTGGGACTAAAGGGCTTTGTTTTTTATGTTAAATGATGTATTTTCTTATCTGTCCTTGGTCAGCTACTGTCACTAGACCAGTTCCATGAATGGAACTAGACTGACTTTAACAAGAACTACAGAGAAGCATTTAGGGCAAAAACCTTTACATTTGGCCAAGAAAACATTTTATGCAGTCCAATATTAGCAGCATTGCAATCACCTTACAGTCTTATTACAGTCAGTGCATAATTTAGTAGCATAACTGGTCTAGTTTTGAGTACTAAACCGTAGCTCTTGAAATCTAAATCATCATCCATCACAAAGTTATCACAATTTTTAAGAAACAAATTGCATGCCGGCCTGCATGCTGCCCTAGAATAGCTGGTTCAACTGTCTGTGTAATCCCTCAGTCGTCAAGGTCTGATCCATAGTAAAAGCCAAAGTTAAATCTGTCAACTGGACAAAACGTTGTAGGAGTGAAGACGTTTCACTGCTCATCCAAGCCGCTTCTTCAGTTCAGCTGGTTCAACTCTTATGACTCACTGGCTTCAGGACATGCTCGGCTAAAAGTCCAGACAGGCGTTGTGAAGGAGACAAGCTCAAGCACAGTCCATTACCTCTCCACCCCCTCTAACCAGCCTCACCCCCCAGAGGACACATTACAACCGGTTTGAAGGTCAGAGTCAGGGGAGCAGCTAACCACCCCCCACCTTCTACATTTGTGCTCTTTTTAACCGTCAAGAGACAATACAGACATCCCCAATAATTCTGGCACAACAGACTTAACTTACAGAATATATCGCAACTATCCCCAGGCTATTATTAGACTAAATCCAATTATAATTTATAATAGTTTATTTGTTTTGTGTATAGAGTTCAATATACAGTATATTTTTAATTAATACTCCCAATCATTTTTCTTAATGATCTACCATAAACCTGCTTAATGTGTTTTCTTAAGTCGTTATCCCCTTTACCTCTTAACTTCCTTCCAGGCTCCAAAAGGGTTAAATCTTCAGCGCTGACACAAGCGCCGGGTGAAAGGTCATGCTGAATGAATGGAGTCATGAGAGTGGGAGGGGAGGAGGGGGGTCAAACCAGGACACGTCAGGCAGGCATCTGGCATGTCCGCCAGGTCGGCCCTCCGGATCTAGGTTATGTGCTGCACAGGCAATTTACAGCCGCAGCGGATCGTGTTAGACAGCTCATTATCTAACATAGGAGATTTTCTGTCTCCATGTAGCAGCAAGATGGACTATCTCAAAGCCACAATTTCATTTTTGTTTCACAGGATAAACTAGATTTTTTGGTTTATCAATAAATGAACAAGTTTAGTCCAGTGTGCGTAAACAGAGATTACAAAACTCTTAACCAAAACACATATTAAGATTGTACATTTAAAACTGGTTTAAGCCAAGTCCAATCTGTGCAAATTGCTCTGAACTTCACATTTCAGCTTTCTACATATTGGGTGAAATCATGTACAAGTCACAGCAGAGTAGTTTGTGTCATACAGTGAAACAAAATCTACATTAAGTCTAATTACTTGCACATTTTCAATTCACTGAACACAGATTCACACTAATGAGGAAAGAAACTGGGTGAAATGGCTGTAACTTGTGTTTGTATCTTGCATTGTAAATGAGACATTAATCTCCCACTGTTAGTTTAGGACCGTCAGATTTTGTAACTGAACAGAGGAGGGAGAGGAAGGAATGTATCTCTGTTCTCTGCAGCAAAAAGAAAAATCAGGAATAGCATAGTGAGGTTCTTGTGTAGTTTGGGTCCCACTGGTGGTTTGCATGTTTTTTCCTATGGTATTTTGATAGGTTCAATTGACAGCCATGTTTATTTATGTTTTTCTGCTCTGAAAGTTATTCGAATCGGTCCATTTTTCTTGTTTGGTGATGTATTTTAATTTTTTATTTTTTTTTTTACCTAGGTCCCAGTTTAGTCTCAAGTTAAAAATAAAAAATCATAATATACACTACCAGTCAAAAGTATTTTTTCCTTAAGTTCACCACTTTCTACATTTGACACACAGGAGACATCGGATGTAAGATATATAGAATTATGTAGCAAAGAAAAAAGTCTCCTGAAATTGTTTTCACTTCACAGGTGTCCCGGATCAGGGTCAAGAAATGCCAAAAGTGTAAAGCAGAGGTCATAGCATAAGCTGTCTATTTTTAAGGTTTTGTTTGCTACATTCTATGTGTCCATTCATAGTTTTGATGCCTTCAGTGAGAATCTACAATGTAAATAATCATGGAAACAAGGAAGAACCATAAATGGAAAAGTGTCTGTTACTGTAGTTGTTAGGAGACACAAATACTACCTCCCTTCGTACACATGCTGTCTCTGTGTTTTACATGTCTACATGTATGGCATTGGTCTGACTTAACAGAAACACTGTGGGAAATAACAGCTTTTGGCTCTGCTGCAGTATTTTTATTTTTTTTTTATCTCTGGCTCACCCACACTAATACATTACATAAGGCCCTTGTTCTGCTCCAGTAGCATTTAGAGATTCATCTTTCCATTCTTTAACTCCACTTTTCTGTGCAGCCACTTGAATTTGCACAACATTTCTGTGGAAAAAAACCAAAAAACAAAAAAAAACCTTGAATCATTCTTATCTTAAGCCAGTTAAAGCGCTGTGTACACTTTGTGCTTTGTAAAACTTTCCAAATAATGTAGAAAAAAATTTGATTAATTTAGGAATTAAAAAGAAGTACATAACTAAGACGAAACTAAGACAAACAAATTACTGTGGTTCTAACTTTTAACTCTAGGATAAAAAACTAGTTCCACTAGAAAACAAAACGTGGATTTCTTCAGCTCCATGGAATTTTTAACCGGGTGGAAAGATACCAAATAATATGCAAACATCCCGATACTGGGAGGCAGATGAAGTTCGTTTGACATGAGTAATAAAAAATACACATTCCCTTCACTTATCTTCTTATAACCATGTCCATGTATCAGTTGGGCTTCTGGCCTGTAGCCCTTTGCTCTTTTCCTTCAAGCAGAAACTCCCAAATCCTTCTCAAATCCAAAGTAGATGAAGCCTTTAGAACAATGGTCCGTCTATCTGCTTGGAATATTCAATGCTCTGTCAGTTCTTTGTATGTAAGGATATGTGTCGCTGGTGAATCCAAACACGTAATCATTGAATCCAAATTAAATCCAAATACATGACTATTAAGAACATTAATCTACATAAAGAGAGCATTTAATATGAGCAAAAATGTGTCCTGAGGATGACTGTCCATACACTTGATTAGATAGTCTGCAATTGAAACCAGACAGAAGTAATAAAACAAAATTACTACAGGTGGATTAACCATTAAAGAGTGCAATACTTACATAATGTTGTTGACTGTATAGGCTTGCCTCATATTTTTAAAACAGTATGTTCTGATGGCCTGGGGGTAGATGTTCTTTCCATTGATCTGGATAATGGTCCTCACCAAAATCATTAAAGACATGGTCCTTTGAATTTTTACACTTAGACTATTGTGGATTTTGTTTCTCTTTTTTAACTTGCTTCATGCACTCAAACACGTAGTTGCTCAAAGTCTTGCACAACGTTATCATAAGTCATCCAAGTGTCTGCCACAGACAAGTGAAATTGGGAGCAGGCTGTTAGCATGGTGAAATCTTTGCCGCTGGTATGTTGGTGCTGCCGTATTTTTGGTATATGAATGCAAAGAAAATACTAGCGAAATAAAGTGTAGTCCAATCGAAAACACTTTCCAACTAAACCCCCATTTACCTTGAAAAGTGACGCTTTGGCTTGATTTTGTTATGTAGTTTGAAAGTATTTTTAAAAGTAAAAAGTAATTTTGTCTTATTGCAGTGAAGAGTTATACAGTACAATATATGAAGCGTTATGTTAATAGTGTACTTGATTCTTACATGGTTTTTTTTGCAGATAAAAGATGTGGATGGAGAATTCAGTAGAACTTTGTGTTGAGCAAATTCAGTTTTATGAAGAAATGATTTATATCAGTATGACCACAAACTAAAGCTTGTCTTATTACATCAGAAATGACAACAGTGGCAAAAGGGTTCACTTTAACAATTAAGCTTGAATAAACAATCTACCACACCCTCGCTGTATAAAGCTCTTAAGTCCCACCTTAAGCTCATACAATCCCCCTTTACTCTGCCTACCCTAAAAGCCTGAAGTATTTTCTCTTTAAATGAGACAGACATAGGTAGATTTACATTCAGCAAACATAATGCTGATACCTATAAACCAAAAATATATTGCTCTTTGTCATGAAACAAAAACAGTGTTCTTTTCACTTTAGAAAATGGTGCAACTTTATATTTATATTTTGTTTTATATTTAGCAAATTTCCAAGATATGAGTTGTAGTTTCATTAAATCTACCAAAATGATTTATAGTTACATTTTTTGCATTTGAACATTAAGCGTGCATTTCTTCTCTAATTTGAAGTAGGAAGGGGATGTGGCTGACAACTTCTTTTTTTTTATCCACGACATTTGTTTTTCAGCAGTAACACTGAGTCCGTGGTGTCCTTCCCTGTGCTATAAAGTTTTGTTTAGACAAGGATGAATTTATCTCATAGTTTTTTTCACTCCTCACTATCCCAAAATATATTTCGGTAATCATGGGAAGTCTGCACAGCTTTAAATGACTCGTCCAAATTAAATGTACAACTTTGGCTACACTTGAGCAAGAATGATGCAAAGCCAAGAAGAACAACCTTGGGCTTTGGCGACCACTGCCAAGACTGAAATATCTGGGGGATGGAGGGAAACATCCTTTGATCTTTGCTTGATATTGCTTAGAGCTGTGGTGCTAACTGGGAGATGAGTTATTAAAAGTCCTGTATTTTGCAGAATAACCTGAATTTCCCATAAAAAAAATGCATTTGTGACTTTGGTATGTCCTGAACTCTGACGTTGATTTCCAAAACTCGAGAAACACTGGATTTGGCCTCTTGTCGCTGATGTCCAATCTGCCTCAATCCGGTTTGGACCAGAAATCAACTCTGTGGCTGTATATATACAAGCTTGTGTTGACACAGTGTTTTGTTCACTATAATTATATGAGGCAGATGGGTTACAGAGGCACAGGGAGCAGAGGAGGCAAATGAGTAAAGCATAATAATAACTAAAGTTTTGACAGTGCTCTTTTAAAATCTGTGTGAGCGATTGAATACTATAAATTAATTGCACAAAGTTCTGTGAACTAGGCCTGTCATGATAATTACTATGTTGACTTACTGTTCAATATATGAAACTGGAACAATATTTTTTGGGGGTGTCAGCACTTATTGTGTGTAAATTTTCATTGCACTATTGGGACATTTTTTGTTTATTTTTTGGCTATATAATAAGATTTAAGCCATAAAAGGTTGAATTATTATCTTCTGTGACTCATTACAGATGCAAACTAAGTACTAAAGTGTTTATGCTATTTATTTATTGCAGCTCATATATTTTTTTTTACAATATTGCACATTTAGAATAGCTTTTGTGGTTTGAATCTGCTCTTATTGTGTCAGTGGCATAAATTTGTTTCAGTATTATCGTTTATTGACTTTCTTTACTTCAGTAATATATCAAACTTCAAAATTTGTAATTGTGACAGGCCTAATGTTTACCAGTGGTCAGAGCTGAAAAAGTGCAGACATGTGTTTTGTCACACATGCTATTTTTTCACCGGAGTTCATCCCAGTGAACTCTGCACAGTGTAAGAGCGAGGTTGCAACTGCTCCAAACCATGAGTGTAAATCTCTCATGCACTATCAAGGTTATAACTTTTAATGATTATTTAAATTCATCAATTTAAGTGGAACTAAATACTAAATCCACTTTGTTTTGTTACTAAACTGTGTATATGGTATGTTTGCAGCTTTCTGGTAAAAAAAAAACAAACACCTAAATCCAAGTTTGTGCTGCCTTCAGTGGCCTCTGTAATCATCAGTAATTGGTGACATCATAGGGTGAGGATACCTGAAGTGAAGTGACGATACCTTTTAGACCAATCACAGTGTTCCTCATACCGCCACACCCTGCCCCTCCTCCCCCCTCACTCTTTAGTCCTTCAGTTTTGTAGCTCTATTTAAAATGTGGTTGCGGGAAGAGTTTAGGTGTTTAGTCCCACTTTAATTTAGGCCAAAGTTAACAAACCTTATGTTTTGAAGTGAAAGTTTGCCTGTCTGACTGGGAAGCTGAAATGTGTACTGGTCAAAATCCCAAAATAATAAAATAAAAGGCCATCCATTATCTGACTATGCCAAGATGTCAGTGTGCATTGAGTTTAAGTGTCAGCCCATGATGCAATGCAGTCTCAATTGGTTTGCTATTTTAACAGCCTATCATTTAAGTGTTCACTACTGTTTATTGTTTGCATTTTCGTCTACTATACATGTCTGCATGGCCTGTCTGTGTGTGTGTGGAGAGAGCTGGTATTTCTCAGTCTGGACTTGTTATTCTAAGTCCCTGCACTCTTGCTGTTACTCAACAAGATTCTACCCTCGAAGAACTGAAGAGCCCTGTCCAATGCTGATGCCTTTGTTGGGCTCAAGGGCTACTTTATCATGCAACTATTATAAAATCAGAAAAATTGTTTGTTTGTATCCATGGATATAAAGCTGGATAGAGTTGGCCTCAAATACACTTGGCTAAAAGGTGCTATTCACTGGGTCTTGTTAACTCAATGATGTGATACACTTCTTTAAAGCATGCGTGATCAAAACTCTGTGAGCGCTAAGAACATTTATGGTACACTACGTAATCTTTCTGCTTGGGGTCTGTCACCTGCTTGTCTAAATGTTTGACGGTGTAGCATTCAATGTGTATCCAGCATTTAACTTTGGCATTCTCTCTGTGAGTGGGATTGCTTCTCCACAGATCTGACCTTTAACTTGCCTGATGTTGTCACTTGCTCGTCTCCACCTTAAGTGCACCTTTAAGTGTAGTGTAGTGACTATTGTAGCATTTACCACTGAACTATAAGATTTTTCATCATTATACTCGACATGAATATGTGGATGATTCTGAAGGAAGTATAATTCATAAATGTGTAAAATAAATCTTAAAAGCACACCAACCAAATTGTGAACAGCTGCACATATTTTAATGCTGTGTTAATGACGCAGAGATAAACAGTGTCAAATTATGCGTGTAAAGCTTTGTACTAATTATGTCCACAGTTGTAACAGTATTTGAACTGCTTATGAACGGATTTAATGATGCACATTTGTCCAAGCTGCTATTAAAACAACAAGCAAGTTTGGATTTGGCGGAGAAACAGTTTACTCCCTATGCACACATTTTGTTTTATGAGAAAATAAAAACTGAGATGACAAGCTCTTAAGTACTCCACTGGCAAGGCTTGGACGATTCTGAACTGGAGATGTTGCTACACTGCTATAGACCCATGAGAGGCACGGTTAAGTGTGGAACATGTCATAATACTAGGATTACAACTAACCAGTATTTTAGAAGTCAACTAGTCTGTGATTTTTAAATTTTTTTTTAATTGTTTGACCGGTCAAACAATTACTTCTATAGTAGGTCTTCGGTAAGTTAATTTGCTTAAAGGTATTTTACTATTTTACTTCTATTACTTCTATTGGCCAGGTCGTCGTTGAAAATGAGAATTGGTTCTCAACCGACCTACCTGGTAAAATAAAGGTTAAATAAATACAATAAATAAATATTGGGTATTAACATAACACATAATATATTTAGATCACCATGTCAACTTTTATTATTCTGAAAATGCAATATTCACCGAAAACATGTTTAATAAGTTCGAGGAGAGCGCCTGAGTCTCCCCTTTCTTTGCACTCTGCGCTAAGTCACTCCCCCTTCAGAGCGCTATGACAACAAAGTCAGCGTGCATTCCGCTAATTAAATTACTGCACATCACATCAGGTTTGTCGAGTTGTACAAGTTGTATATTTATCGAAAATTGTCACATGGGAGCATAGATGACATAGGCTTGTGGGCTGAGTATTGGACAGAATCTTACAGCTAAACATAAGGAGGGTATGAATCTGACCTAGGAGAGATTGCTAAATTACTGAAACATGCATGGATGGCATATAAAACCTCTTCAGGCATGTTTTTGATGAGGGAACAATGTTATTAACATGGAAAATCTATTTTGCATAATACCCCTCCTTGATACATTTTTAAATAGATAAAGGTAAAATATATATATATATATATATACTGCCTGATTTCGTTTAGATCAAACTAATTTACAAATAAATTGTATTATTGATGTTTTTTATTTATTTATTTATTTATTTTTATATATAAGTCACAAATTTCACAAATAGGCCTTGTACAATAACACAATGAACATCTAGTTGTGTTCACATTTTGCACTGTAGTCAACAGTCTGAAGTCTTGTTCATATCAGCAACACTTTTTAATCCTCAGTGCTCTCCCTTTCAGCCCTTGCACATTCTTCTCCTTTAGGATCAGCTTCTTTCACTGGCTGAAACCCTGTGTCTGCCCCACGCTGCCCTAAAGATATTTGGCTCTATGAAAGGCAGTGGAGCAGAGAGGTTTGCTTTTACAAAACGCAGGAAGCTGAGTGGAGGCCTGCTCCGGCTTGTGATGGCAGCAGGGGGCATGTCTGTGAACAGGCCAGTGTGTGGGATGTGAGGAATGAGGAAGAACATGAGTGTTGCAAGTGACCACTTGACTTTGGACCGTATATATGTTAGTGTATAATCAGCTGTGAAAAAAAACAACACCAAAGTTTGGACTCTACAAAGTTATAAAACCTCTTCTTTCAGGGCATGACATGTTTTGGAGTTTGTGTATAGTGCAAATAACAGCCTTTCTGTTCTGTAAGTTATTTAGCAATTATTTCTATAATTAATTTGTTCAGTTGTTTCTTCCCTAATCAGATCAGATGTTCACATGACATCGACCTATACAGATAGTGGTGGGATTGCCACACCATTGCAAAACAAATAATTATTTTCGTCAAGTGATTTGAACTGAATAAAATGTTTTGGTGAAAATATTTCTGACTTCACAGGCCACATGATGGGATGACTCAAATGAAAGAAGACGCCCGTTCTGATAAAGAGGCAGTGTGCCGAGGCAAAAGGCTGATCTTGTTTGTTTTTCTTAGTAGAAAAGGTTCACCATCACTGGATGGGCTTGAGCGAAATTTCTATTGCCCCATCTTTTGTTGTTGTTGCTAATGTTATTTATCTAGTTTGCAAGTCACTCTAAGATTTTATGTAAAACCGTAACCAAATGGACGGTGTCTTTCAGTATAATAAGTGGAAAAACAACATTTGTCTTGCAAACTAAGTGCTGACCATGGCCTTACTAATTATGAAACCAAATTTTGAGACGTTTTAAGCCCTTGTATTAGATGTTGTATTTATTCATTACAGTAATGTTATGATACTATATTATATTTCCATAGTATTATATTGAGCATGTGTGTTCATAGTACATAGTAAATACATTACCATTATAACAGCATAACATAAAATACTGCTGTTTACTTAAGATATAACATATAACCTACAGGTCTGTGTGGGATCTAGACATCATATGGACAGAGATTCATGCTTTTTGCTCTGTGTCTGTCGTATTATTTCAGCAGTACAAAGCTAACTGTTGTTTGCTCTCTGCCTTAAGGCTACAGATTGCATTCGAGGATCCAGAGAAAGAGAGGGTTTTTTGTGCTACTCCTGAATGGCCATTACACTCAGAGCCCACATTAAAGAAACCTGCCTAACAGCCTCTGCCTCTCTCTAGGGGGTGTGAGCGCCGGGACTGCACTGAGGGCCAACACGATGTGTACAAGCAGCGCGATAGAGAACGACGCAGATAGGAACATGGCAAGCGCTCTACCTATAGGGATGATATTTTAATTACTCTATGCTGCACTTTATAGTACAATGAAAACCAAATCAATCTGTCTAGTGGTAGTAATAACAAGGCCCCTTATAGAAGGAAGTGCACCTGGAATACAAATTTAAGGTAATTATTTGAGTAGTTTGCTGGGGTATCTTTTGGCAAAACAGTCTTCTACTTAAAACGTATCTACAGTTACATCAACAGTGAAGTGTCTTGCTGAGCATTTGGAAAAAGTACATGTCATAAAACCACTGCCTAATCAATATGCGAATCTCTGTACAGTGCACAATAGGAGACTGGAATTTATAGCTGCACTTATACTATTTAGCTCCTGCCTGTCGTAACCATCTGCCTACATACAGTGAGAGGTAATGTAGCGGCTAGGGGGATATTACGTAATACAGTACAGAAGCAAGACGGGGAACCACTGAGCTCCAGCAGGGGAGCTATTAATAGGGGCGGGTGGTGCAGTTGTCTGTGCTGCACAGTGGGTCCATGGGCTACATGGGTCTAAACAATTCTAATGGCCTCAGCTTTTACAAATGAGGGAGTTTGTTCTTCCTTCATGTTTCATATTTTCTAGTTTGCCAGTTTTCTACAAGGCAAAACACAACATTTGTACTTCTGATCTTTGTAGCTACATAAGAACATTTGTGATTTATTTTTATCATTATCACCATCGAGGGTTACCACATTGGGAAGCAAGTCCTTGGTGTTTTGGCCAGTTTTGTAAATATATTGTCATTCCTATTTCAACCAGGCTAGCCACACATTGTCACTGGAATAGACTTTGAAAAGTGTCTTGCCCAAGGACACAATAACAGTGTTACCCTCTGATTGATGGTAAATCCACTGTTGCACCTGTCATATTGATAGTGGACCAAAGCAGGGTTTTGGGAAGCAATCTCCACACCTACGACACACTCTAAATTAGTATGTTGTGTTTTCATCCCCTATAAAAGTTAAAGTTCAGAAATGTTAAGATCAAATATGTGTCTCTATCAGGAATTGTGTAGTTCATGCCAGACCAGTAGCCTACTTTTTATTCACAACTATTTTGGACTGAAACATGCTAATCGCTTTCTTACTTACTACCAAGCACACACAGCACATAATCATAAATAAAAGATTAAATATACCATCACCTTACAGAATGTGTAGGTTATTCGTTTAAATGTTTTTGATTGGTAACCCTTATCACTGACTGTACCAGCACACCGGTTTGAGCTTAAAACTGATGCCAAATATTTGCCTAAAGAAATATCTGCCACATGACTAAAAACATAAAGTCTATTTTAGGATGTCCAACAATTTTGCATTTGCATCTGTTTGTGTTTAGACAGATGGAGCAACAAATAACTAAAAGATAGAGAGAGCGCCCAGTGACATAGTGAAATAGAAAGTGGTGTTGTTTACTTATTTTGCTTGTGACACTGTCTTGCTTCTTTGCTCAGTTATTAAAATCACGTTGTGTGCTGCTAACGCTGCTGTTTGAGGAAGTTGGCAGACAAGAACAGACAGTACATACAGACTGTGCATAAAGCTAGGCTCCAATGCTCCCTGATGCTTGTGTTTGGGATCATGCCTGTCACATGATCACAGTGAATGGGTAAGTTCTATTTAAAGGCATTAGCATAGCGTCGGACAGGGATATTAGAGATTATTGTTGCAGGAATACATACACCCACAGTGAAAGTGAGATGTGGAAAACAAACAAATAGCATTCATTCTGACACAAAAGACAGACACAGTAAATTCAATTAGAGCTGGTTGATGCGATATTTTGTATTGGAATTTAGGTCCACTTGTATGTAATGCCGTAACAACAACAATGATACGCAAAAGTAAAGATATGCACAGTGAATTATCAGAAATGGTAGTTTGTGGTCATTCTAACTTGAGCACAACAGACTATAGTATACAAGTGACATACCTTAAAGTATTTGTATTGTAAAGCACACATTCTTGTATGATGCCCATATGGAAAATGAAAACCATCGGTACATGATTTGGTACTAGGGGAGTTTGTAATTGGAGCAGAGGTACACTGATAAATATAGAGGGAAGACCAGAAAGTCTCCCCAACAACAGTAATAAACCCGCCATAGTGAAAATGGTGATGAGAGGTGGGTAATGACCTAATTGACAGATTTTTAAAATTTGATGTCTTGGGAATTGTCTGCACAATATTTGCTATATGTATTAATAGCAGTTCACTTAAAGGCCATACATGTTTGGCCACCTGTTTTATATAGGCTGCTCATTTTGAACCCACAGACGTGTGTTGTTGCTACTTGTTCCTTGGCTGAGCTCTGAGCCCCTTCTCCCTCTGCCTCTCTCTGTCTCTCTCTCTTTATCTCTCTCCCTCTCCCCCTCCCTCTCTCCGCTGCTTTTGTATGTGCCAGTGTTCGGCTTGTTGACTATAGCCTATGTGCTGTCCCGTTGCCAGAGAAGAGGGTTCTTGGCCGGGCCAAGGCCAGTACAAAATGAGGGAGGAAAGAGAGTTGGGGGTGTGTCAGGGTGTTGTTTGTGCATGTACTTTAGAGCTCCACTCAACCTGACGTACAGTAAATTGGGTCCGAAATTTGCCACCAACCATCAATACACTGATACATACACACAGTTAGTAGTATTTATGAAGTGTTTGGCTAGTTTGATAGGTTTGAGCATAAAAAGCTCACATTTTAAATATCAGAACTGTCTTTGAAAACTGTAACTAACAACGTAGCTATCATCGCAGGCTGGTTCACAATGGCCCCATGTAGCCGCCATCTGTTGTGAGCCTGGTGTAAACAGTAACACTGATATCAAAGTTAGTCTGATAGTAACAGTAAATTTCCCCACTCTTGAATTACAGTGCATTGACTGCTTGCGCTCTTCAACTGCCTGAAATGTGTTTTTACAGTTTATTACCCAGCAGCACATCCACACGAGACAAGCGTACCACTTACACCACAGATGTGAAAAAGCTGTTATGGAGTATTGCTTCTCTGCCGGGAAGCTACGGGAAGGAAAAAGCTCAATGTCAGGAAGCCCGCAATGTTTTGGGAATCAGGGCTTTTTAATAGTGTTTGGGATTTGTACTTGTGCCAGAAAGCGCTGTCAGTGTAGCGTATAGCTGATGGTTTAACAAATTGTCAACTGCCTAAATCGGAACCACATTACCGGCTCTGTGTAACTTGGTCCTTTGTAAAACAGGCTTGTCAGATGAAAGACACACATAGAGGGTGATATCAAAAGTGCTGCAGGTTTGTGCCCGGCTAATGACTGAAACAGGACACAGCTAATCATTTTAGCTCCCCTCCCTCATACACTGATTAGTATGGTTTATATGTGGAAATGTTTATTTTTTATCTACTTTTTGAGGTAAAGTAACCTGATAATTTTCGCTGGTACTGTAATAGTAGCTGAAAGCAGTTAGCATTACTGGTTTGTTTAGTACAATCTCAGATTTTTGGTCTTCTACAGCCTTTATGCATGCGCTATTCAAGATGTCAAAATCAGCCTCTTTTCAGTCAAGCAACATAGTACCTCCTTCATATCTGCTGCTGTATTCTTCAGTTGGCTTTCCTTTCCAACACATTTTTATCAGCGTGGGAGCACCTCTTTCAACTAAAAATGTTTTTAAAAACAGCTTAGTGCCTTCATGTATGTTTTGGTCATGGTTTGCAGTATAATGTCTGCATGTTTGTGGGCTACTGAGAGAAGTTTTTTGACTGGTGTGTGAGTGTGTGTATGTGTGTAGCCTGTGAGTGGATGGGTGCCAGGGCTTAGGGCTTGGCTCAGAGAATGCCTCAAACCAGTTCACTCTGGTTGTGAAGTCTGGAGGCGGGACGAGGACCTCTTAAAGCTGCAGAGCACATACAAGCTTTATGAATACTGAGTCCCATTGTGCATCAGTTTCACGCTGTGTAAAAGTCCAGGTGTGATTTAATGCCTTGTTATGGGTCTTTTTGTGTCAAGTGTGTAAAATTTTACAAGTATTTAAAGCCGCTGTTAACAGTACATACTTTTAAAGAGGGTAAGGATCATGCAATTAGAGATGAGTAAATCATTCAAATGCAAATGATTTACTTCACCACCAAGTAAATTTATAAAAACAAAACATTTTTTCAGGTCTGAATTCTTCTGTTAGTCCTGGTGACAATTTATATAGCAGTTTTGCAGTTCACAAGTAGTGTAGTGCTCTCATTGTTGGTTTATGCATTTATCAATTCAGAATGAGTAAAGAAGGAAATAGTAAGCACATCTTACCACAGATATAACCACCCAAAAATTATGGGTTACTTTTTGTTATCACCTTACTTATTGAATATGATTTTTCTTTTATATTTACAGGAAGCCGTCAGGCCATGCCGATAAGGAGGTGATGGCAGCAACCGTCCTGACCTCTTTATCCACTTCACCAATGGTGCTCCAGCCTTCTTCTGCTCCTACAGGTAACAGTAACAACAGCAAGGCAACATCAACATACCGTAACATACAGCTACATCAGCTCAAGTCAAATCAATTGTTAGCTACCGAAATAGGCATTAGCATATAATCTGTCAAGGGTAAACTTATACACGTGTTTATTGCCAAACATCTAGCCTTGACACTCCCTCTGCCACTTGAGAATTGCTGTGGTCATCCTTACTATGCCAAGCTCAGCAGACAGTCAAAGTTCTCTCTGTATTTTTACCCAGTCTTAGCAAGGCTATTATTGCTGCAGTGTTGACATTACTGTGCTAAATATAGGACCAGCTATTTTAAAGAAGTCTATATATGTTATGAAATATATTTGGTTTAGGCCTACAAATAATGATGTGTAAATAAGTACCTTTTCTGACATGAAAAGATGAGCTGTTGATGGCATTTGAATTGGTTTTTAACAGTACCAGAACCAGCGAGCAGAGGATGGAAAGAGGTGCTCTCTGCCAGCTACAGCAGCTCTACCAGCGGCAACTGGAGCTGGGATGCCAGCGACCAATCAGTGCCCTCCACACCATCCCCACCTCTCTCCAATGAAAACAAGAACTTCCTGCTCACATCCAACACCGATGACATCAGCGAAGACATCCACGAGAGCACGCACTTCATGTTTGAGGACCCCATACCTAGGAAAAGAAAGGTGACAGATCTCAAGAGCAGTGATAAGTTGCTAATGGTTTTCATAAAGTCAATAGAAGATAGCAGGGCACTATACTATGTAGAGGACCCTGGATGGATGGAATAGGTTGGGTTTAGTTGATCATTTACATTCCAGACCTGCCTGTAGTTTAACATTTAGCTGGAGGTCAGAATTCTATGGAAGATTTTTCCTTGTAACTATCTGACTCTATAATCACTGGACCTATCCATCAAATGTGTGATTCTTGGCGGCTGAAAGTACTTTGAGTGTTACATGTTATATGGCAATTTTGTGGACCCAAAATATATTAATCAGCAGATTTTTATGTCTATGTCCCTTACTCATCCAGATATAATTCATAGTAAAACAAAAATTCAGTTCTGTCAACTGGATAAAAGGTTTTTTGAGTTAAGACGTTTCACACCTACACTTTAAGGCAGAAACTAGTTCACAAAAACCCGAGTCACAAACAAATCATCGTGGACGACTCCATTCAGTGTAGTGAAGACTGCAGTAAGCATTGTATCGGAGAAACAAAACAGCCACCATGTACCAACACCGTCACGAGAGTTCCCTAATCTGCCCTAAATTTCTATATATGTACTAAATATGACTCTGGCACAGTTCACATTTAGTGTACTTCAATAGATGTAGCCACTTAACAGAAACTATAAACAAATAGGTGTGTTTTATTGTATTTAAATGAATAAACTAAATCGAAATAAAGCTGAACAAGTTGTAATATGGTTAAATAGTTTACCCCCCAATGGCTCTGACGTTCCTAAGACAAAGTGACACAACTGTGGTCTTGTGGTGTCTGCAGCTGTTTCAATGCTGTCCACTCAGCTTTCAATGTAACCAAAGTCTTCGTCTTCCTCGCTGAGTCACACTTCAGTCCCAGTGGCCCACATTTTGAAAATACAACTCGGCTATTGTGAACTGCGAAATAGAGAAGAGGGAACGTGCAGTTTAGTACTTGGTGTACATCACTGAATATGTTATACAGCTCTTTTTACCAGAAGATATGTCAAAATGCTTCTATTCCCCTTTAGTCATAAGTATAACGGCAGCCGAGGGATTTGAGGGGTAAGAGAAGTGATTTTGGTAGCAGCTACAAAAGATGAAATGTGCCTCAATGTTACCTCCAGCAAAAGAATGACAAAGGAGTGCACCTAAACAATATGTGAGAGTTTGCAATTCACTCTCCCTGGAGCAGTGTAGCAGTGGAGATTATTGATTCGCCAATATATGAAACCATAAAAACTCACAATGGAGAGTGCTGGATCTGAGTCTTGGACATATTGTACATGTAATTACACACTGAAATAGCTATCAACTATTCTGTAAAAACATGAGTCAGCCACCAGGGGCACAAATGTGTATTATTTGAAACTAAGCATGGATAATGGCGAGTGTTGAAACAAGATGACCATCTGGGATTAAAAAAAACAAAAACTAAGCAAGTTAAGCAAACCATTGCTACATGGGAAACAGATAATTTGAATTGGTATCTTCTGGCAAAAAAGCCAAACATTGTGCTTAATTACTTATTGCAAGGTTTGACAAAGACACATCTATTTGCAGCTGTGGCTTTCATAGGCTGTTTGATTCTCTACAAGCATTAGTGTAAGAGGATTATTAAACATGACAATCACTGTTACTGTAACAGTGCTAAATTGCAGAGAAATCTCTTGGGGAATTAAGTGGTTTATGATTGTGGGATTAAGATTAGCTTTACTTTTTGGTTTCTTCTCTTTCTTTACACTAAGAAACTGAAAAACCATAGAAAATGTTAGGATTAGTTTTATGCTTTGGTGGTTTGTTTAATTATGTCCAGTAACCTTGTCATGTACAATTATGTGCAAAAACCTTTAATAGGTGTGAAGAGATGGGCTTGCTTTTAATGTTCTTACAGCTTTCTTTGTATATAGCCAGACATATATAAATCTATCTAAGACAAAAGTGTCGGAAAGACTTTATCCATTCATTCAGAAAACCTGTTCCTCCCATCTAACTTCTTCTGGTCTTTACTCTGTTTACCCTCCCCTGCACCCTCACGTCTCTTCTTGCCTTTCTTTCACCAGAGCTGGTTGAAAGGTGATTACTATCCACACCCACCCAATCATTCATTATCAGTGATGCAGGTCTGTGCCCGTCTGTGGGACACTGGCCAACAGTTCTGAACACAACTTTATATAACCACTCTTTTATCCATGTGTGGTTATGATATAATAATATATCTATATATTAATATTAGTAGTAGTAGTGGTAACACAATGTAAAATGGAATAAACAACAATAATACACTTTATCCTTAAATATTCTCTATAAAGAAGCATTTAGTCACAATATTTCAACCATTATTTTAGTAGTTTAGTAGTTAGTAGTTTAAGTGAAGATAAATGTGGAGTAGAAATAATCATTAGTGGCAGTCCTAGTAGATTCTCATTATCCATCTTCTTGCCTCTATAGCCTAACTTCTGTATTATATTTAATGCTGTCCACATACCACAAAGCTGTATATTTCCAGAAAACTCCTGATTTATCATTGGTATTTAACACTGAGCCCTCTGCAGGCCAAACCATCCCAGTAAATGTATCCCACCGTGATATATTTCCACTGAACATGCCGACTACAGGAAAGAGGTCAAGACACCGCATCTATCCTGTCATCAATCTGTCACCGATGTGAAAGTGCTCAAGGAGACAGATGAGGGTACAGTTTCATTGTTCAATTCCTGTCCACTTCTCTGGCTATGTCTGCACTGGTCACATATTGAGTTTCTATTTTTATGGCTTTGCTGCTCTAATGAGGTGTAGTGTTTGGCCCATTGTCAAAAGGCAGTCCTCCTTGAAGCTTTTCATGTTACCAGTTTGGGATGATCAAAACAACCTCTTTTATTTTAAGAAAGATTAATGATGTGGGATGAAGAATTAATTTGTTTTATTTGTTGTAGAACTCCATGAAGGTGATGTTCAAGTGCTTATGGAAGAACTGTGAAAAGGTCCTCAGCACCTCCTCAGGGATCCAACGACACGTCCGCACCATGCACCTGGGGTATGACACCAGCCTTTTCAATTGTTTGAATTTTTATTTATAAATGAGAAAGTACACTGGATCTTTTCCGTAGTTTTTTTAAAAAGAACTATTACTGTAAGAAATATAATAATTTGTTATAAACCTGGACAATTGATCCTGTCAATAATACACTTAAACACTTGTACTTCTAATTTCAACTTCTCAACCGATGACCAACTGATTTTTTGTTAGCATTTGCTCATATTATTTATGCATATTATTATTTGAAAATTGTACATTTTTTATGTGAGAACATCTGTCATGTTGCCCTTTAGAGAGTTCAAAATCTCTCACTGACTACACCAGAGTCTAGCTCTGAGGCTGCATACTCGACCATAGTGCCCTCTGGTGGTGGATGAATGTCGGCATTTAAACAAATAAGGTTCTGTTCTTAGTTTTCATTTAGGCACTACATGTCTGTGTAGCTACAAGAGAGAATATTATATGAGTATAAAACACTATAAAGTGTATTTCAGACTGATCAGTTTTAGAGCAAATAATTAGCACAATACATACAAATGTCTTTTCTTATTTGTCAGTGTTTTTATTTTGACAATCAAATAGACTGTGCTGTGTTTATTATTAGTAAATGTGTGTGTGTTTTTTTTCCCCCTTCCCATAGACGTAACAGTGACTCGGACTACAGTGACGGGGAGGAGGACTTCTACTACTCAGAGATTGAGGTGAACATGGACAGTCTGACGGAGGGCCTGTCCAGCCTCACACCCACCTCCCCCACCACGGTTGCTCCTCCCCCCGTCTTCCCCTCACCCCTTTTTGACGTCCCACACTCGGAACACATCAGTGTGAACGGGTCTCAGAACCATGCCCCCACACTGCTCAGCCAATCAGCTCCCTCCACCCTCTGCCACATCCGCACTGACCACGCCTACCAGGTAAGGCACTCACAGAAGTGAAAGGAAATTGTATTATTGTTCAACTGAGACTAAAGACTAATATAATAAATAATATAGTGAGTTTTTTGGATGCTCAGGGATACTTATCTTTGCATTATTCATTTACTCCATTCTTGATGATGATAAGCTACTACTGTAGCCGCAGCTGCCATAGAGTAGACCTATGGAATAAGACCGCCAATATTCACCGTCGTCCACCACCATTTATTCTTGCACACGCCACCCACATACATTCTAGAGAAATGTCTTGTCTAAAGACACAACAACATAAAACAGAACAAATCCAGGATCAGATCATGTCTAAAACTAAAACCACTCTAAAACAAGATTATATAATAGACGAGACTTAAACTTTAGCCGTGGTCGTATTAATGTTACCAATTTAATAAAAAACAACAACATTAACAACAGTAAAACAGTAAAAATCTGCTCTATGTAATATGTAGAAAACTATAACTTGGTAACTCCAAAACACTCAAACCCCAGCAGCAGAAGCCCACATAAAATTACTTTATAAGCTTAAGAGCAATTTAACTTGAGCTATTATGCAATCAACGCAACCTTCTCAAATGATATAGATTTTTCAAACTTAGTTCTTTTGTAGTCATTCTTATGCAGCAAAAAGCAGTGCGGGTCAGCCACAATCACTCCTACATTGCTGTGGGAGTGCATAGCAATAAGGCAAGGGAAGTAACATTTTGCAAATATTTGTTGATGCGGATCCAGAAGAGCTGAAATTGTTTAGAGGTTGTGACATTATGAGTCATACAATCTATTAGTTGCTTAACAAATTGTGAACATACAAGATTTTCACTGCTGCATTTATCTTCTTCAAATTTTCTTCAACTACTGTATGCTGTTTTGGACATGCACAATCAAACATTATGCCGCAATAATGTCTGTACGGTATTGTACAAAACAGACCTGGATTTTAAGATCTCTAGGGTTTAAACAGGCTTGGATCTACAGTGATTAGTTAAGATCTATTATTAATACTTTCTACTTCTTTCCATGCCTCATTATTGAACTCTTTTAAAAACATTGCTTTGTTGCCAATGGTCTATTTTTCTACACTTCTTTTTTGCACAGCACTGTTGCTGGTATTGAATCTTCACTAACATGGCTGTATATTTCTATTTCTCCCTGTTCTGTCCTGATTTTGTCGGCTCGTTTCTCCGCAATCCAGGCCACTGCACCGGTCAGTATCCCAGTGGTTCCTGAGCTGGCGGGGTTAGGCAATACTAACGGCACCGGCCCTTTAACCGAGAGCAGCAATGGCATCAGTGTGTCATGGCAGTCCCCTCCGGTCATTTTCAAAGGTGTCCCGGTGAGTTAGGTTTCTTCTCACATAATATTAACTGTGTTCTTCTACCTCTTTGCTTATCAGAATAAGAATCCTTTTATTGCCATCATTTGTGAACACAGTTCACAAACTAGGATCAATCATTATCAATCATTATCAATCATTCTCTACAAATGAACAGTTATTATTTACAGATTTTTGTATGTGTAGAAATACATATTTTCATATACATACTCATACTGTATAGCAGTCTGACATTGTCACATTTGTATGACTTGAGTGTTATGATCAATTCCTACTTTTACAGGGCCCTGTGAACCATGTCCGAACTGTGAGCACTGGTGAGAAGCGTCAGCCTGCCCCCAGCACACACGCAGCTGTTACCAAAAGCCATGCATTAATCACACCAGTTTCTAAAGCCACATCGGGAACCAGGTACAAAGCATTATGTTTCATTTATATGACTTATGCATTTTTACACATAAACCTGTTGTAATGCTCTAATGTCAATTAAATTCTTTATTCTTTTTCCGGGACAACCCGGGATATATGTGTCCTAACATTGTTCCCTGTTCTGTTGCCCAGGAAACCACGTGGTGAGGCAAAGAAGTGTCGAAAAGTGTATGGTATGGAGAAGAAGGAAATGTGGTGCACGGCCTGCCGCTGGAAAAAGGCCTGTCAGAGATTCACCGACTAACCCCTCGATTTCTGCCACATGAGCTCTTCCTCATTCCAGGCCACAGCCCGGTGGACGCTTCCGTTCACACACAGGGGAGGCTTCCAGCGAGGCTGAAACTGCAGATCAGACTGGGTTCACCTTTCCAAACATCAAAAGAAAATTGGTTGCTTAAAACAAAAACGGAAATGGGATTTTTGTCAGGTCTGAGACTTTTTATATCATTGAGACAATTTTGATAAATTTGAAAACATTTTTAAGAAACAATTAAGAGGTTAGCGTACTCCTTTTTTGGCAAGCAGCATTCAAGACAGCAACTAAGCTTTTTGCATGTTGTTCACAAAAGAAGCATTATATATAAGCTACTGTTTCGAGTTGGATCAAAACTCTCAAGGGTTCCACATAATTTCTTCCTCTGTAGCATCTGTTTTTCCATGGTCACTGTTTAAGGGACAGCTAGGTTAACCAAATGCAACATGCCAGCACAGTTACATTTAGTACATTTTAGTGGGAGCTCTGTGCCAATGTAATACCCCCGTCCCACAGCATTATACATACTGGAGTTCAGCTGTTTCTGTGTCGCCTGACTGTGACATTATAATAATATTCACTCTCCTGGACACTGTGGTGAACACACATTTCTAAAGACAGCATAGTTGAACACACATTTCTAAACTTAGAACAATGGGAAATGTTTTCATCTCTTCCTCTTTACATCTGTACCTAGTTATAAGCACCTTGAAGAACTCCTCATGGTGTAATGCCACTGTTCTCCCAGTTTTTACTTCAATTTTATTTTTCACCATTACAAAAATGCAGGATTTCATTTAAAAAAAATGTTGAATGTGAACTGCCATGTCAATTTTCTCCCCGTTTCGACAAATCATGAAACCACAGTGTGGCCAACATCTTTTTTTGCAGTTAATTTACAATTAACTTCTGGCCAATCACAAGACAAACATGGTAGATTCAACATGGTAGAAAATTCAGAGATTGTTTTGTTAAAGAGTTTCACTGTTCCCTAAATGCAGCTTTTAAATATCAGTCCGTTAGATTACATTAGCAATTGTATTAGCATGACACAGTTTTTGTAATAAGTATAAAGCCCCCTGTTAACATATACAGTGTTTTTTCCCAGTAGGAGTCAGCCCTATGACCAGCCTTTTGAATGTACACTCCCTCTTGTCCCCTTTTCTTAAGCCCTTGTTACTTGCGTTTCCTGGTTACCAGAGTCGCATCCCCCCACACAGACACAGCTCCGACTGATGCTTATGACTTCTGTCGTCATAGAAACAGTTGTTTTCCATGGTTGCAGAGAGAGATGTTGAAAGAGAGAGTTGCTGTAGTCCAGATTATATATAGTTGAAATGAAAGGTAAAATTGGTTTCTAACCATATATACTGTAAGATCTTCACCATGTATGAATCCTATGGAATGTTAGTGTAAAAATGGCTTTTGCAACTATTTCTTTCAACAGCCCTTGACCATATTTACTCTAGCTACATAATTGTCTAGGTTATAGCTTGGGGTAGGGTTAGTTACTGGTAGTTGGTTAAGTTTCTGTACTTTTAAATATAGTTCAAAGCCTTCTATTGTGTCCCATATAAGCTCTACCCCTCTGAGTGGGTCCCAGACCTCGTCAGGTCAAATTCACAAAGTGCCAATGATGAGAACACACTACTACAGTAGTATCTGACTTACTTACAGTTTTGTACTGTGTTGCTCTGCATACAGTTCATTGTGATTAATGTACATCATTGTCCATTACTGCCCCATAACATGCCTCCCGCATTGATTGATTGCTGTCTTAGGCCTTGACTGTAGTATTGAATGGTATATCAGTGGTACAGGGAAGTTGTGTGGTACAAGCACGAACCCAAGTTGCTCTTGCTTTTGATTCAATTCAGCTTTTTAAGGAGGCTGAGGAGATTACTGTGTGAATGCATCTCTACTTTAGTTTGCCAAATCGATCCCTTACCATTGTCTGGCTCATTACAGCAGAAGATCCTATAACTAGCCATTATTCCACCTTTTACAAGTTGCACTGCTAGTTGCAAGTTGCAAGCTATTATATCAATATATCTTGCCTGCAATATTTTCTTTTTGACAGTGATCCAGCTTGTTTTGGTTTAGAGAATCAGATAATTGTTTTGTGGAGAAAGAGGCACTAGACAGTGTTGACATGATTTAGATGGATTTGCGGTTTCAGGGCTTTCTTGTAAATATGCAACGTAAAGAGAACAGTGAGGCTTTTTATTGATTTATTGTTGGTTTCTTCTTGTATCTCGAAAAGGAAACGTTTTTTTCTACAATATTGTTCAAGATATTCTTTCTTTCTTTTTATAAGCAAGAAGCTATAGTGAATATAACATGTATGATGTAGCTTAGTGGCAAAGTGGAGAAAACCAGTTGAATGTAAAATCTACACAATGAAAAAAAAAAAGTAATGTTTGTTGTTGTTTTTTGCTGGTTAGTTTGTAGGCTCTTGTCTTGATTCATCTGTAAACCGCCACACTTCATATCAGTCGCCCAACCATGCAGTATTGCTTTATTTTCTGACTTGTGCAATGCAACAACTTTTAACAGTTTTTTTTTTTATTTCTTCTTGCCAAATTAGTCATGTATACAGCTCTGGAGAAAAAGACTACTGCAATTTTTCTGAATGTCCTCAACTCAAATCCTTATTACAATTCTAAAGTGAATTTTCTGTTTACCATATTGCATGACTATAAACATGACTATATTTTGAAGTGGTCATATTTTCAGATCTGCTACATGTGGTGACGTTTTTATGTAAATGTTTGGATAGACAGTACCATCGAAAACTTCATTAACCTGTCTGACACATTCCAACAGGCTGCATTTTTTTCTTTGTCTTCCACTCAATTAGATGTCATCTTTATCCAGCTTTACTGTGGTCCCACTCAAGCCTTTTACCCAGTATATTAAGCTATGTAAAGCCCTTCAAATGTGCATTATATTAAAAAAGAGCGCCTTGAGTTCCCCAAAAAACGATAGCTGCTTACTTGTGTTGAATGTCCGATGTGTGTGTCAAACCAGCAGCGACAAAGCTTCCAAATCAAGTGTATCATGCAATGTAACGGCAGCTCTGCAAGTCTCTCTCCTTCTATTGTGCTGCAGCCCCAAAGTTTGAAAAAGTTACGTTGTGTAAAATGTCAAATTACATACATTTTTATAACAATACCATGAAAAATAAGTGTTGATTTTGTGGTGCTATCCCCAAAAAAAGCTCTTAATTGACAGAATACATTTTACACTGTGACATTTTCAGAATTGGAGTTGTATTTGTCCATCCTTCCTCCTTGTATCTTTTGTCTTATGTGACCTGTATTTTTTGTACCTAGCCTTACACTGGCTGGTGTGAGAACTGACTTTTTGCTTTCTTGTTTTATCAATGATTTATTGACTTTTTCTGAATGATTTTCATGTCCGTTGAGTTGTGTTTGAGGTTGTTTTGCATGTCTAGCATTTGCTCATTTTTTCTTGTTCATAATTTTTGATGCCAGGAGACAGAACACTGAAGGTTTTTGTGTTAAATGTCCTCTTTCACACCAAGGTAGATAATGGTGAGGTGGGTGTAGCCTATGATCTTGGTCACTAGAGGGGGCCGTTTCTCTGGTGTGGAGTCATGTCAGCAGCATCCTCATGCAGAGAAAGCACTTTTGGGAGGACTATATTTGTATGAATGTCAAGCTTATGTATACAGCCAGAGCTTGGAGAGATGGATGACCACGTATGATGTTGATAATGTGATCTATGTGATGTAATGTGACAGAAAGAAAATAAACATGAATGGAAGATTTGCTGGACTTGTGTAGTGTCTGTCTTACTGAGCTCTACAGGGGGGTCGACTCTGTTTTCTCATCTATTTCAGTAGTAGGATTATGGTTAAGGTTAGGACCTGGATGAGGATGGGGTTTGTGGAATATATTTTATGTAAGAAAACAAGGCAGTGGGAACAATGCACTCCTTTCTACTGTGCAGCAATGTACAAGGAGAACCAGGGAGATCATGAAAATGGGTCTGTGCTATATTAACAATTCATAATAAGTGATTAAAAAAAATTATAAATAAAGATTTACAAGATGGTGGTTTATTTATTTCAACATTTCTGATTGACCATTAGATTCTTCAAAATGTTTAAGCATGGAGGGAAAAAAGTACTTATCTATATTTAACTTAACATGTCTTTAGTAATTTCATTTTTATCTCCTTTTGATAGTGTTCAACTGCATCATTCTGTAAAAGCACTTTGGTGATAAGCTACTATTGAATCCTCAGCTGCCTTGAGGTAGACTGACAGAAATATATTATTACGCCCCCTACTGGACAAAGTAGATTACCCCAACAAAGACACGGTACACAGAGATCAATTCTTTACAGCAGCAATTTCAAAATTTATTGATTGATTGGTTTTTGCAAATAAAAGTCAAGCTAATGTTTCCACTAAACATGAAGTTCGAAAGAGGCTTCGGTGGCGATTGGGCCGACCCCAACATTAGGAGGCAGTTGACTGTAAAAATTTTTTTTTCTTTTTTTTTTTTTTTTTTTTTTTACCCTTTTTTGTGATCAGTACTGACAACCAAAGAAAAAAAGTCTTCACAAGAGCACTTCATCTGCCCAAAACAAAACAGGAGTAAAACAGGACAGTCTTTTGATTATTTAACACATTTTGTTACAAACACAGGTTTAAGGTAATCATCAATATAAAGTCAATATTGAACAGTAATCCCAATGAAAATAAACACCAAGTGCGACCTTTTACAAATCAAAGATCAGGAAAACTGAGCGAGAAAATAAATAAATAATAAGATAGTAATATAAATCCATATATATAAAGGTCTACACACATCACTCGTAGTATTATAAAATTAAACGTAAAAAGCGCCAATTTATAGTTTCATATCAACATACGCATATCTATGGCTTCATGATTTTGCACGTGTAAAGTCAAGCTATACAGGCTAAATGAGGATTGCCATTTGTACACATCTAAGAAATACCCATAATTCATCTGCAGTGGATAGAGCCAGTGATTCCAGTTTTGCATCGAGTGGAATGAGAGGGTCGCGCGCAGATGCCCGAACGAAGACATCACTTTGGTATGACAAAATCAACATGCATGCATTTCAAATTAAGAGCACTGGAACACAAGGACCTCACATGATGGATCTACAAAACATCTGATTTGTCTTATTTTGAAACGAATAATGACATGGATAAATCTTTCACAGGTGAAATGTAATTGAGGCACATATCAAAAGTTTTGATGGCAGACATTTTCCTGAAGCACAACCCGCTATGAGGAAGAAGACCCAAATTGTGTAGTAGACGGGAACAAGGGTAGGGCCATACACATACATACAGAAGTCTCTCAGTGGCCACAACATAACATTGGGATTTGACTTTGAATCCTTCCACACCCAAAAACATTCATTAATAATTTTTTCTTCTTTTATAATTTTATGACTAACATAAGGGCATAAGCACAATAAATAGAAATTAAATAATCATGAAGGGAAATGGTGGAGTATGAAGAGCAGTCCATGGCTCCAGAAGCACAGAGGCAACATGTGCTCACTGTACATTGTACCAGCGACGGCACCCGAATGTTTCCCAGAGTGCAGAGGGGCAGAGCTGGCCTTTCCCTTTGTGTAACGCCATCCGAACAACAGAGATTTAACATTAGAGGAATATAGCTCTGCTTATATGCTGCCTTGATACTTTACTTTATTTTAAGTGATAAAGGTGAAAACAATGTGAGTCTAATTAGTTGATGCAGTCCTCAAAAGGAGTGTTGGCCCATAAGCAGCCCTTCATCTTCACAATAATACCATAAAATGTGCACTTAGCAAAGCTGTGACAAAATAGCTTAAACCCCCCCCCCCAAAAAAAAAACAAAAACAAAGAAACAAAACAAAACCCAAAGCAACAAAAGCACGACATAAATAAGCACCTGCACACACAGAACTGTTAACGAAAGCACTTCATGTATACAAGAAGATTGTTTTTGGTACTCAGTTAGTGTACATCTGATGCCAAAGCCTGTGCTAAATACATGTGTCCTCCATATCGAACAGAGAAGTGTGTGTTTCCCTTGGTTTGAAAGCAAATACGACAGAAGCGTAAACTGGCACAAGAAAAGGTTGAGAAAAGCCCATGGCTTGCTGTCCACAACAAGGCAAAGTATAAAAGCTTTTTCTTATACAAGATATAAAATATCAAAAAGAACACACAATAAAGCTTAGCATCCAGCACTTAATAATAATTATTAATAATAATTAGATACATTAACAACAGTAATCATAATCTTATGAGAATAAGACATCTGCCTCCATCAAATTGTCAATAAGTTTCGCCAAAAACATGGAAATTATTTTAAGGAAACAATATAAGCTCTTTTGGTCACACACACACATACACACACACACACACACACAGACAACATTCTTGCATCAGACAGAGAGAGGAGCAAAGGACTTCACCAAATGTCTCCAATAAATAGATTCAACAAATTAATATTAAACTCTTTCAAAGCATTTTTATATTTTTATCTTTAAAATTTGAACTAAAATGATTAAAATGATTTTATGTGATCTGCATATTCTGATTAGAAATCGCAATGACTGAGGAACAAGGAAGAAAGGAAGGCAGCACCTCCTCAAGAGAGAGCGAGCTCTCAGGTCCAAACTCCAGTGTCAGAAACACTGGAACAGAGTCCAGATCTACCTCTGTCCTGTTTGTGCCAATCAGGACCAGACTCTTATCATTCTTCTACATAGCTTCTGAGTAAAAGTGTGGTACATTCTCTCTCTGCCTCTCTCCAGCACACACAGATAGACTCACACACGTGTCATTCCCATTTTAAACCTCCTAAACCTTATGTACAGCTCCAGTCTCTGTTGGAATGGATCAATTTAACTTTAAAGAGAAAAGATTGAGGAATAATTCACTGAAAGGCATAGGCTATATATAAACAGCAATTTGCACAAAGGTTCAGTGATTCTCCATTGTGTTAACAGTCAAGAGGACATGAGTATATCCTTAAAGGTAGGTGCGGTCACCAATTTGATAAAAGATCAAAAATGTAAACCATGGTTTAGGGCTAAAAGTGGAGTCAGTTAAAGTGCAAGTCTGTGGCAGTAGGACTCTCATCAGCTGAGACACACTTCTCTTTGCAATAGATTTCGACCCTTCACTTTAAAAAAACATTACATCCAGTGGTCCAGACAGAGCGGACTCTCTAGGTAGATGCTTCAAGTCCACTATGATTGTGAACAGCAAAGCAGGCAAGAAACCTGGCCTGAACCCGCAACAAAAACAGACACTAAAACACTGCATCAGGAGTGAAGGAGGTAAGCAGAAAAAGCCACCGCTGGAGCCGCCGCTGTCTTCAAAATCGCCTCAATATGTCACATAAAAGTTTGGAGTTCATTGTCGCGCACACCTCACACGTTTCCATTGAGTGCGAGGCCACTCCACTGCAGGACGAGTGGTCAAGAGGAGAGCAGGAGTGATTCTGCCTCACAGATTGCTGGAGATCTTCAGAGCATCTTCATCAGGAGCTAAGGCGGAGGAGACCTGGTCCTAGGAGATCCAGGTGAAGTCCCTGTCTGTCCCGTTCTGCTGCTCCCCGTCCTGCGCTGAAGAATCGCTCTCCTCCTTTTCATTGTCCAGTGCCCGTTGTGTCTTCTCTCTCATCCCTGAGTCCTTCCACTTCTCCTCCTCTGCCTCCCCAATCATCTCTCCATCCGCCATCATCTCCTCCTCCGCGTCTCCATCACACTCCGCCTGGTCGTCCTGGAAACGGTCGCCGGTATACAGCTCCTCCTCGGGTGAGATGTCTCCGCCCACCTCTCCATTATGGTCCAAGAGTGCAGCCATGCCCCGTCCGGAGCAGTCGGCACAGACGCCATGGCGACGGGAGCCATGTTTGATGCCGACGCTGGCTGCGGACATAAAGACTCTGCTGCACACTTTGCACACGTACTTCTTGTCTTTGCTGTGGACCTGTCAGAGCACATGCAGTGTAAATATAGTGATCAGAATAAAACTTACAACAACAATACCATATAATGACATAGTAATATAATGAAATTACTTCCATAAATCTTCATATAGCATGGTATTTGTTCCTCTCTACTAACAGAAAAAATATTTAAGATAGGATGTGCAGATCAAATTTCAATTTTGCAATCAGATTTTAATTGAGAGTGAGATTTTAATCACCAATGATAAGCTTTGGTCTTTCTGATGGAGAGTTCTACAGCCAATCCTCTGTGAGTAAAAGCATGTGGTTTGGAGCAAGGTTCAGATTTTGAAGGAAGAAATATGTAGTTGTTTTTATTAACCAGCCCAGATATTTTTAATGATGATGTAGTAAAGTCATTAGTACAATAAAATATGACTTTATTTTATAGGATGAAACTGTAATGGCACACTAAGAAATGAAACATAATAATAAAAAATGACTCTACTTAAATTTGAACTGAAAAAGATCAGTTCTCCTTTGTTTATATTATAATTCCAAAACCAGTATAACATTTGTTCACGTGGTAGAATATTTCTCTAGTGCCCCCTAGTGGCATCAGACTCACCAGCGTGTGTCTCTTCATGTGCTCCCTCCTGGTGAACTTCTTGCCGCAGATCTCACAGGGGTAGGGCCTCTCTCCTGTGTGCGAGCGCATGTGCCTCTTCAGGATGCACTGGTGCATAGCCGAGAAACTGCAGTAGGGGCACTTGAACTTTTTACGGATCACTGTGAAGTCGTTCACTGCGGAAACAGAAGAGAAAAGAGTACGAGACAGGTTAGAATTCAGCTGTAATTCATTTTCACTTAATAAAATTCTACCTTTAGTACAATTTTGGACACTTTATCCAGTATTTGTGCTTCTATAAGTCTCTTTTTGCCTATAAATAAGATATAACCTAAGAAATACCATTGCCAATTTTTGATTAGACAATTTAACATTTGATCTGTGCAGCACATTTTTTTTCCACATATTATTTACTCAGTCGTAAAGAATACTTTCTACTTAGATAATACTATTTTCACATTCAAAGTACATGTTTATGTTTAATTAAACTAGTTTAATTAGTATCTGCAATGGTCTAAGCAATGTACCATCAATTCCCATGGTCACACTGATCCCAGCCGAAGCTACAGTTTCCCTGGCAACCGCTCTCCTTTCATACTAAAGCAATAATGGCAGAGAGATACTATAAACACCATACAACAGTCACTGTGCTAAAACGACAAGGGACTCTGCTATGGACAGGGATGGACTCAGAGAAGCAGTGTGTTCACAACAGGGAATGAGCAAAGGTATAAAACACAAGGGTCTTGATAACAGTTTCTAGCTAGTGCAGTGGTTCTCAAAGTTTTCACACAAGTAACACTTTAGATGATATTTGGCTTTGCGAGCAGCTTGTTCTACAGACTGAAAGGAGCCTAAACCAGGACAAGTCCACAGCTAGACCAATAGATCAGAATTGTGTTAAACAAAGTATAGGCTGAACAAAAACAGGACTAAAATCTAAGACTAAACCAAAACTTAACAATACTTTCAAGTCTGACAAAGACACAGCCAATCCAGGACAAACAAGGTCAAAACCAGGAAGCAAAATTAGAGTCCACGTCAAGAACGTGGACTCAACTGAACTCAGAACTCAACTGGGATTTCAGAGAATGATTAAAGGAGTCTCAGTTCCACCAATAGTATCTGCACCGCTGTTTGAGAACCACTGCTCTAGATCTATATAGAGGTTTACCGAATGGCTGCTAGTTGAGGGAAAATCACTGAAGGGATATATTAAGAAGAGAAAGATCTGGATTTACACACAATAGAAAACAGATCCAGGGAGGAGGGGTCAGGCACAATACAGGGGTGTAAGTGCTACAATATAATTACCTCCATTTGCAAATCGACTGCCATTAAATACTCGACCGCAACAGAAAGCATGCAAGTACAAAACAACGGACAAAACATTGCACCAATAAAATATATAATTGGAAAGAAATGACAATATGCTTAGGAAATTTTAATCATGTTTAATATCATCTATAATCAATTTACAATACTATTAAAAATGAACAATATTTACAGTTTAAACAGTACAAAAACAGATAAATGAGTCTTTGTATTCAATGGCTGGTATTATTTCTTCTCTGACTCCAGTCCATTTAAGCTGCCCAGAACAAAGTGTGCTACCTGAGGATACTTTCACAAATGATTTGGCATCAAGACCTCTTTGTTACAGACTCCCAATAGACACTAGCTCTGTTTTAGAATAAAAATAAAAGCAAAACATAATGTGTGATGAAATGAGTGATAAGAGGTACATGAAGGATGTAGTATTCCTTTTGGGAGTTTCTAAACAATAAGAACAAAGTGAGAAAATATGGTATTTTGTTTTGGAGCACGGCAGACTGGAGTCCACTGTAAACTTAGTGAGAGCGAGTTTGGCAGAGATCAGTGTGAATTTACATTAGCAATGATTCAACAGCCAGTTTTTATGCCCACTCTGATGGAGCGTCTATCCACGCTATAGCTACAGTTTGAATCATTCATACAAAAGGGTGTGGTAGTAGGTAGTGGCTGATTTTTGCATCTTATAAAGCTAAAGAAAATAACTCCTTGCAAGCTCCTTCCCCTGTACCACATAACAAGATGAGGTGTAAGGCAGTTTGGAACCGTGAAGGACCAAATCTCATTCGGTTGTGGTCACTCCTAAACACTATAAAGCCCACAGATGTGTAGAGACAGAGAGAGACAGAGACACCCCACCCCCATCACAGGACACTGGTCTATTGTTTTAGCTTTGTGTCCATGACCCCTCCATCTGCACTCATCTGACAGTGGGCGTAATCAAGACATACTGACCACTCAGGGCAAGCCCATTCATGCTTTGAATATGTAATGCTAGATTTATTGTCAAAATGTCCACTGAATATAAGATTGTACGCACACAATAATACACTCAACTAACAATTTGGGTATTAATGTGCTTCTTTTTATTTTCCCATCATGCAGTACCGCTTGGTTCCTGAGGGTGGAGTGGTTGTGTGAGAGGTGAGCTCTAGAGTAGTATGTAAAAGTGGTTTAAGGGCCCTTAATGCAGGGTTGTGCACAGATAAAGATCTGTCTACCTTAAAAGGAGAGGTTAGTCAGACTGGTGACTGGCGACACACAGTCAGACGCAGAGTGGTTTGGTTTGATGAGACAGCAGGAAAAACACATCCTACAAACTCAGCACCTGCATATGGGCTCATTCAGCCCAGACTTTGAATATTGTTTTTGCATAGTAACAGTATGTTCAATGGAATTCAACATTTGACCCTCTAATCCACCACAGAGAGTCTGCTTCCGCATGAGTCAAGTCTATGCCATTGGCCCCTGGTAGGGGTCCTGTCTGGCAGCACACTTTAACATGCGTGGCCAGGTTCTTCTGAGTGCTGAATGTCTTATGGCAGGTGCGGCAGGGGTGCTCCCTCTCTCGGGAATGCACAGAGGACAGGTGCCGGTGCAGGTCTGTGCGGTCCCTGAAGTGTTTCAGACAGTACACACACTGCATCAGCTTCTTCTTCATGTGGATGGTCTTCTCATGGCGGTCGGCATTGGATTTGAGAGTGAAGCTGGCGGGACACTGGGTGCAGAAGTATCGTGTTGGAGCAGAATCAGCCAGAGCGGGTCTGTACAGGCTCTGCTGAAGAGGCAGGGCCTGAGAGGGCAAAATGGGCTGTGAGGCTTGTGAGGACTGACAGGGCCAGTCCAGAGACAGGGCCATGAGTGACAGGGTGTGGTGGTACTCATGCTCCCGCAGCTGCTCCAGGCTGAAGAACAGCCGCTTGCACAGGGTGCAGGCTATGCCCTTCTCAGGCCACACACCAGGTTCTGGCAACACTCTGTCGCCCCCTAGTGCACCCTCCACATAGTGCTCCAATCCTTTGGTCCCAGTGCCAGTGCTCCCCTCTGCCATCTGATCCCTCTCCACCAGACACTGGTCAGTGTCCAGAGCTACAGAGACCAAACAGAAGCAACAGTGTCAGCGCGCAGAGAACAGACTAAGCACAAATGCACAAGAAGACAGTGAGAGTGAGACATGAAGTGTACCTGAGCAGCTCTCCTTCTCAGTGTCTCGGGACTTTGCATTGTTCTGCAAACACAAACATCAAATGTATCAGACCTCCTGACACCCTACTGTGTATACAACTGTATGGACATGCATCAGGAAATGTACTAAAGCCAGTTCTAGAAAAGGAACAGTCAAGAATGAATGAATAAAAAAGGGAAACAGAAAAGTGTGATAAAGTGAAATATTGCACATTAGTTAAAATACTTGACTAATCACCCTTCTGTTAGCCTGCCCTATCTTCTAAAGTCTATCCCATCTAAGAGTGCTCCTTAAGCCCATCCTGTCCCCTCCTTTTCCTCTAGCCTCCTCCTGCTCCTCTCTCAGAACAGGACAGCACTGGGCAGCAGATGGCTTGTCCGCACAGACAGGAGAGGATGAACCTAAACGTTCACCCTCACAAATACTGCTTTTACACATACCACTAAACTCCAATACATGTCTGCCACCTCCATACTAAAATACTAAAATACATAGAGAGAAAAAACACAATTTCCTGAAGTGTGAGTGCAAACCGCTCATTGTCTACTCATATTGATTCTACCCCTCCCCACCTCACTATCTGCCATCTCCTCCATTGTGACTGGATATGCCATAGTGAATGTTAGCACTACAAATGACATTACTGTTTAATGCCCCGGTACGGCTCTTTGCTTCATGTCAGTGTGAGAAGGTTACTTTTATTAATACACAGTTTGTAAGGAAAGAGACAAAGGCTTAAAATGGAGACCTGAAAAGAATAAAAAAAAGATCCGAAAGAGAAACGTGAATGGAACAAACCAAAGAGATAACATACAATAAACACAGAAGAAGTAAATGTGATAAGTGATGTGTATGCATACAAAATAATAACAATAAAATAATAAAAAGAAACCACATATTATTGTAAAGCTAATATGACTTTTCAACAATTATAAAAATGTGTAATAACAAAACTAAATGTAATGTTCTTTTACTTTTAATTGTTTTCCCTGTCTTTAGCATTACTAAATATATTGAAGACTTGTAGACTAGTTCAAGAATAGGTCAAATTAACTGCTTTAATTTAATTATAATTATTAATTTATACTATGTAACTTCCAGTGAAGAGTCTACCACCAACTTCTCTCCATGCTTTGCCTAGATAGAATGTTCCACAGTATGGCATTGAACCTTCATGCAAGGGGTTTTTGAGGAATAAAAAAATCTGTATTTCAATAAGTGCAAGACAGAAAAGCTCAATGCTAACCCATGGAACATTTCCAGGCAATCTTCATGGAGACGAGGTGATAGACATCCTATTGCAGAAGTTGCATAGTAGATCTTTCTGACCTTTCAGTCTGATCACACCTATCTTGGGGAAATGTAAACTAGAGAAGAGCCTCAGAAGCTAACCCACATTGAGAGTCCTTACCTGGGGCAGGGTTGGAGGTTCAGCCCCCTCTGGAACTTCCTCCAGCTCCATATCCGAATCCTCTAGGGGGCGCTGCTCATGGGGGTTGACTGGCGTGGGAGGAGTGGATGATGGTGAAGAACATGATGAAGATGGCGATTGTTGCAGTTGTAATGGTGAAAGATGAGCAGAAGAAGAGGCAGTAGCAGTGGTAGGATATGGAGTTTTGTTTTGAATTGTGGCCCCGCTTGCCCCTTGCCGGACTGTGTTGCTGCTGCAGTGGTTGGAGCGGAGCCCTGAGGAGCACAGGAAACCAGTCTCACCCACCCACTCACGTACAACTGCAACTCTGCAAGCAGCTGGCCACCACAAACTACACAAACGGGAGCGAGTGGGCAGGGGGGCACACGGAGGCTGCCAGTGCTACGCTATCAAACACAGCACGGAGGGGGAGGAAGAAGACAACTCGCAAGTTTCACTTTCCAGCAGCCGAGGGGTAAGGGTTAGGCCTGTCTTTTTCTTTTGCTCCTCTGCTCTCCTTCTACCACCCACATGCGAGCAGAGGATGCTACAGCCAACCAACTGTATGTATGTGTGTGTATGTGAGTTTGGTATTGAGTAAATGCATATATGGGTAGAGAGGGCCCGTAGCGTGGAGGGAGATTTGGAGTGAAGCCATCTTGCAACTTGATTTGAGCGGAGATAGGGTAAAAGACCTTATCGACTTGCAGCAACAAGTTACAGCTGGGGAAGGCAGTTTATTGGCTTCGCTGTATAAAACAAGCCTTGTGAAGAGTTGACTTGTAGTTTGCATGCCAAAATATACAGTATGCTACTGTCTGATCGACTAGAGAAGAGGTCGTAACAGTTTTTTTAGCAAATAAGAGGGGGAAAACGTTATGAAAGTATAGCATATTCATTTCAGTTATGGTATATTGCTAAGAAATGTTTAGAACAGAACTATAAAAAGTAGAGTTTGAAATGAAAAGTGGGTGTATAAAGAGAGGTCAGATTTCAAGTTTCTGGTAGCAATAAATATGAAAGACAATTATAATATAAAGGTAATTATATTTTTCTTTCACTGAATTCAAATAAATGAGTGAGGAAAGTAAGGGTTAATGATCTAGGGATAAACACAAACACGTTTCTAAAAGCAGCACAAATTTATACATACATCAATGTGTACCTCCTGCATCTTAGAACCCGGTAAAGTCTGAATCATTACATTACTTCACCAACATTTGATTGCGTATTTTCTATATAAGCAAACAGATTAAAGTATTCGTGGGCAGTGATTTTGGGAATGCACTCCGGAGTTATGTAGTGTGGGTTATAGTCATTCATTCACAGGCCTCCTCTGCACCAAACTCCGAATCACACGACCGTGAGGCTGACCGTGGACGGATTCTTGGAATGTTCTCGCACCGCGCCCGGCACCACTCCCCTCTCCTCACTCCCTCTGACCGAAAACCCTACAAATTATACCCCCACTTTACTCTCACTATTCACCTAAGTCAGGGAGTAGTTTATTTTCATGTAAGAGTATATGAAAATACCGCTGACTACATAAGACACATTGTATTTCTTAATATTATGTCTGTTGTGTATTGTGTGTATCACAATGGAAGATTACACAAGGGTTAAGGGTACCGAAACATAGCTTGAGGGTGACATTAGAGCTAATTCAGAGGTATCACTTGGAAAAATGGATTTTGCAGATACGCAGAATTAAGCAGTTTTTTTACAGAACCATAAAAATGCTACGAAAAGTGTAGATTATTAAAAAAACAAAACAAAAAAATACAGTATTGTCTTTCAAGTAAGTCCCCTATTATGTTTTCTGTGGTTAATTTAACAGTCCAAATACAATATGTGTGATACTTGAACCTAAACCAGAGACACATTTAAGCCCATTTCAGGTGGTTTACCATTTTGAAAAGAAAATGAAAAAGAATGGGAGATATTCATGTAAACTAATGTATTTTAAATTTCAAAACTCTACCAATATTCACTATACAAATCGTAAAACCTTTAAGGATGTAAGTCATAGCACAAAAGCACCACAGAGTCACAGCTATACCCCTGGCTGCACCTTCCACTTGAGAATGAAAAGGGGATGATAACCAATTAACTTTGTTCTTGAAGAAATTACTCTGAGGTGACCGAATAATTGCCAACAGCTAATCACATGAAACGTCTGTTCAGGAGCAGACCGAGAGAGATAGGATGTAACATTCACTGTACTGTAAGTTCTTCCTGAATTAGACGGAGCAAAATGTAAACTTTGGAAAAAACAACAAGTCTTGAGTGATTCCAATCATTTTGTCTCGTAAATGGAAATCGATCTTTAGCCTTAACTCGCACAGGCACTATGTCTTTCAAAGTTTAGCAGATTTTTTTTGGCAACACCCACATTTACTAATCATAACGGACCATTAAAAGTAGCTGAACCCACTTTTCTGTACAAAATAAATTTTCTCAACCATTTTGAGTGACTATACCGGTGTTGCTAGAGGGGAATTTACTAATATGGCTGTAGTAAATTGAATGTCCCTTACAGTGAGGAGGACGCGGGCACTATGGACAGGTGTGTGGGGACGCTTCGGCGAAATCCATTGTCTGCCATCGATTGTCTGACGCACGAGATGGGTACAGCAACAGGCCAAATCCCAATGATCCTTATTGGATTCTGGCATACAGGCTGGCTTCTTCTTTATATTGGTGTTGCATTAGGACAAGAAGGGCATTCACAACCTACACAAGCCTATTAGGAATCGGACAGCCACTGGATATGCGTCTTGACAACAAAAAACTGAATAGAGTTAAACCACTGAAAGCATTGATTTTCAGATTCTATGTAACTTTGGGAAGACGTTTCATTAAATAGACAATTATAAGAACAGACAGTGCAAAAATACCAGAACGATGTGTCAAGGCCTTTTGCAGATTTTCTATGGTGTGTTCTGAATGAGGCCAGGTGACCTCGCTCTACCTCCTCTTCTCTCAGATCAATACTTTCCCAGCATTTCCAACATTCGACATACTTTGATGCAGCATGGCCGCAGTAAAAGCAGGGGTAAAGAAAAGAGAGGAGACAAGACAAATAAGGAGGCACTGCGCTGGGAGGAAGCGAGTGAGCGATGAGTGTTAAGGAGGGGTGAAGGAGAGGAGAGGAGGAGGAGAGGAAGGATGTGAGGATGTAGGGGTGAAGGAGAGGAGGAGAGGAGGAGGCAGGGAGCAGTGATCTGTCACCGCGCTCTGACTGATCCACCGCCCAGTAATCTGAGGTACACTGTTTGTTTATTTTCCGTCCTCATTTAGACGCCGGGACAAACCGCCGAGGGGAGACGAGGGAGGGGACAGACAAGCCCATTTCCCTAACCCCATTGTGAGGAAGATTTAAAATATGGGGTTTGGCTAACCATAAACCTCCTTATGGGTCGTAGAAATACAGCCCTTGTTTTTTCAGCAAAGAAAGCAAATGATTAACATTCTCTGCATTCTCCTATTCGCCTATTTATACTAAGCCAAGGCTGTTTAAAGTGTGTATCTAAAAGCCTTTGACAGTCTTGATTCTGGTCTTTAGCCGTCAGAAACATCTCAATCCCACACACTTAACACTTAGCACAAAAGAGTTGATGCCGAGTGGCGAGATGCGCGCCGAACATTCAGGTCTGATTTCTGGCGAGTGGGGCTCAGCTCAAAAGACAGGACGAGACCAGGAGTTGTACCCTTCCTCCCTTTTCTTCAGCACACAAAAGCGGCACAACTCAGGACAAAAGATCCAATTACGAGCCAGTAAAAGCAAAGATACATGGGCACAGCCAAACGTGCCCACGCGGACATAGACTGGGCTAATATACACGGACAAAGAGCCACACGGACACTCCAGATGAAAGGCAAAGTGGGCGAAAAACTCTCTTAACACATATTTACTTCTCTACTATTGACATTATTGAAGGTCAAAACTAAGGCTTCAAATCAGCATAGCTTTAGCTATGTAGCTGTAAAGTATATGCTATGATCGCTTTTGGAAATAGTGCAAGGAAATTTATGTCCATACCAAGATCAGCCTAAACTAAAGGAGAACTAACAACTAAATCTGACATCAGAATAAACACAATGATCATTCTGGTTGATTTTTCTTACAATGTCTGACTGAAATTCCCCCCAATTAAAGCTGAATCTTGAACCCTTTTGAGGATAAACAAATGGCTGGACTCTTTGTGAGGCTGGCACTCTGTAGTTTTGGCCCTGCGCTGTCTGTTTTACCCTAATTATAAGTGGTAACAAGCTATGCACAAAACCGAAAACCAAATAGTGCAAGTTCAAAAACTACCCAATGAAAGTGGTTTATCAAGTGACCATTTACACCTCTCCGTGTTAATCAAACATTTGCAAACTGTTGAACTACCTTCCGCACTTCTGAAGGTTATTTTGTCAAAGGTCTCTCCCTCCAAAAACTAGAGAGACTTGGTAAAGTGTGGTTTTAGTCAGCGGTTGAAAAGAAGAAATTGTCAAACTAATTTTCTCACAATTGTGCGAGCGATCACAGTCAAATGTTCTCTCACTGAATCACTGCTGACGAGTCGCGGCTGCTGCCAGTCTGAGGCACCAGTCTGAGGCAATGCACACAAATGCGCTCGAACTTGGACAAACAGTGGATTTGATCAAAATAAAATACTCCACAGCAGTGATTGTCAAATGTTTCACAGCAAATAGCATCTACGTCTTTAGGTCATTAAACTTAGCGTAGTAAAACTGAAATAGGCCTGTCGTGATAATTACTACATCGACTTATTTTTCAGTATATGGAACCCGGAACAATATAGTTTTTTGTGATCACAGTAACTTTCAGGGCTAAACTGAAAGCACTAAATCTAAGGTTGTCAAAAAATGAATTCTAATACTGATCCATACAAAAGCAAATAACAAAATGAGGTACGTATTTGCATCAGTTATCAACACAGAAATATGTCATATAAATAGGACAAAATTGGACTTTTCCAGAATAGTTTTAAATAAAATACTCCACACTGTAGTCAAGCTAGTACAAACCCACATGTTAATAATTATCTGTGTGAAAAATTACACTGTTGTATCATTTTTTTTTCTTTAATATTGAAATCAAGGTTGAAATTTTAGTAACATACCCATGAGCACTGAGTAGAACATAACTAAAGCTGGACTTAACAAATGCTATAGAAAAACCAAGACAATGTCCAAACCAAGATCGGCCTAAACGAAAGGAGAACTGACATAAAATCTGACATTAAACTGAAATAAACTTAAATGATCATTCTGGTTGATTTTGTTTGACTGAAATTTCCCCCAATTAAAACTGAATCTTGAACCCTTTTGAGGATAAACAAATGGTTGGGTTCTTTGTGAGGCTGACACTATGTAGTTTTGGTCTCTGCTATCTGATTTACTCTAATTATAAGTGGTAACAAGCTATGCACAAAAAACAGAAAACCAGATTTCCAATCCCGCCTAGATTTTTGGGGTAAATATAAGGAGGAGTGAAAACTGCTGTTGCGAGGTCATTGAGGACTGACAGACAGCAGGTCTATATTGAGCATTTGTTGAGCCTTGACAATTCCTATTTCAAAGTTGAAGCCAATATGTCTAAAATGTCTATATTTTTAAGATGTCTGGACTTATAATATAAAAATGTCCAGGTGGAATGCAGAAAAAGTCTATTGAAATTGTATAAAATTAAGTATTTTTTATTTGTAAGTTTGGTGTTGATTCTTCACAAAACTGGCAACACATTCGAGTCACTTATGCTTTACCTACCAAAGACCTTGATAGTTCTTTTTTTAATGGTTAACTAAATGTAATACATGAAGAAAAATGTATTCAAATGTTTCCCCGTCAAAATGTTAAGGAGTTATATAAAAATGTTAAGCAGTTATGTAAAAAAAATTATAAAAATCAGAGTACCACCTAAATAATTCAGTGAAGAGCAACTATAACAAACTACAGACTGAAACAAGCACCCTGCCAGCAGTAATGGTTATGTGTACTATGACTGCGCAGTGACTTACAGGAGAGGGAGTGTCCTCCTTTGGGCAGGTACTCATACAGCAGTGGACTATCCTCCCCCATCATTTCGGCTCGCAGCGACAGTAGGCTGTTCTTACTCATCAGCGCAGCCTTCAGATTGGCCACAGACGAGATGGTCCCGCCCCCAGCTCCTGCTCCGGCCTCTTCTGATTCGCTGACACCAAGGAAGCCTGGTTCTGTAGTCAGAGGTTCCTCTTGTTTCAGGAAGAAGTCAAGTCGTTCTCCTCGACTGTCTGAGCTGTTTGGCTCTGTCACGTCTGCCCCTGAACAGAAAAGAAAAGAAATCGTACTTACAAAACAGAAATAATATACACTGTTACAATTTAAACCATTTTTTTACCAAGGCAATTTTTATTTAATTTTATGAGAGACACAAACTTGCTACAGGCACATAAAACATGAAATTCCTAGTGCCATATTTTGCATAACATTAATATAAAACATGGTTGGGTCATAGCGATTGATAAAGCAACAGTGTAATGGGACCAAATGGCAAGTCTGGGTCTTATGAATTTACTTTTTTTTTTTTTTTTACCTATATTGCATACTTTTCTAATCAGGTAACAAAGTAAACAGCACTTGTCATTGTGTACATGAATATGCCAGTGCCAAAATACTGCATATCAACATAATGGGAGATGTTTGTATTATACTGTTAAAGAGAGACACTGACTAAATACTTTGTCAGCTTCAGAGTTACAGCTGTTATTTTAACTTTTTTATTAATCTCATATTTTTCAGCTCAATGCTCACAAGTGCCTTACTCTTACATCTCATCATTGTGATTCACTCCAGTCTCTCCTCAGCACCAAAACACACAGCTACCAAAATCGAAGCATCAGCAACACAATAGAAATGTCTTGTTACTTTGAGATCATTTGTGCGCTCATAACAGTGAAACAAGTTGTTACAAAGACATACTACAAACAGTGAGGCAGGAATATTAAATGAAGGTCCATAAGTTGATTTTTTAATTGACTCAAGTAAAGGTATTATACAAGATAACACCAGTGGTGGAAGTTGACAAAGTAAAAGTAGTAATGTACTTTTTACTCTTAAGCCTCTATGAAGACACTGAGGTGTTGAAACGCATAGGCTGGTCCGTGTCTTAATAAAAGACATGCCTCCGATTTTTTAAACTCCACTTCAGATCTCCACGTTGGTGTGTGCTAAGCTAAACCTCTGTTATTTAGTACTGTATTTGAGTAGTATTTTGATGTGTCTTTACTTTACTTGAGTAAATTTGTAAGTGGATACTATTTACTTTTACTTGACTACATTTGAGAGAAGGTACCTGTACCTTCTACTCCACTACATTTTTAACAGGACTGAAGTAAAAAGTATTTTTCATGTCATTTGAAGGGTTATTTTTTATCATGTTTGTGGTAACATCCTGACTACAGTTTTCGAGTTCCAGCTTCAGCTTTGAGAAAACAAAAATAAATACACAAATTCATAAGAAAAATTAAGAAATTGATTGATATTGTTACTGCTGACCAAAATCTGTATCATCTATTTAAACAATATCACTACTTTGACACTCTAAGAAATTAACAACTCTTGTGTGAAATACCATTACTTTTTACTCTTAAAGTAGAATTTTAAATAGATACTTTAATACTTTTACTTAAGAAGATTTTTTCATGTGATACTTTTAAATTTAAGTAGTTTTTAAGAGTAACTTTTTTACCACTGTATCTGTACTTTTACTTGAGTAGCAAAATTGAGTATTTCATCCACCATTGGATAACACCATATAACAACATGGCCACTGACAGTCTCTTTCAACACTCTCATGCATGGACAAAGAAGACGACACAAAACACACTGTGAAAGGCTTCTAATTGACACTTTACTGATGACAGGTCCCTTAGCAAAGACTAACTTCTGATGGTGAAACAGCCCTTAAAGGGGTTCAGTTTGTGTGTGTGTGTGTGTGTGTGTGTGTGTGTGTGTGTGTGTGTGCGCGTGCGTGCGCACGTGCACATGCATGAGTGTACATGCATGTGCCTCTGTGTGTGTGTGTGTGTGTGTGTGTGTGTGGGGTGTGTGTGGGGGTGTGTGTGTGTATGTGCGTGTGTGTATGTGCAAAGATGAGAGACTGCCTGGACAGAAACCTTCTGGTGGTTGTAATGTTTAATAGGGACCATGATGACAGCTCAGATCAGATGATGAGTATTTTTAATAGTGAAATTAGAATGGATGAATGGTGTATCTCTGGAGATGAAATTATATGTCTCAATGTGATATATGTCTCAGTATATGAATATAAATATTGCAGATAACAAACATTGCTTAGTTGTTCTCAATTGGCATGTGTCCAACTGATACAGATAAAACTGTGGAAATATGAACATGTGAGCACATCTCCCCAAAGACCCAACTGTTTCTAATGAACAAACTTCAGCACAAAATTATTACATTTGAAACCTTATAAGTCCTCAAAATCTGCATGAAATACTTTTACTTTTTACTCTTTAAGTATATTTTTAAACAGGTACTTTAATACTTTTACTTACTAAAATAAAAGTATCACATGAAAAAATCAATGAGTATTTTTTGATTTGGTATCTAGCACCTATATATTGACGACCCCAGTACCTTAAAACAAAGAGAGAATGCTGTGTGTGTGTTACTGTAGCCAACCAAATAAAATGCGCAGTGATGTAACTAGTGCCTATTCCCACTATAGTCAGGTAGTGTGCTAAGTGCTTCCTTTGCCTCCCGGAGAGCATCTGGAGGTGGGGGGGGGGGGGGGAGTCAAGGTGACAGGGGCGGGGGGCTGGTCCTGAATACAGATGGGAGTCATACTGCCTGCTCACAGCCTCCACCAGGGCACTGCTGACCACTCTCTCAGGCTGTCACTCTCACTTCACACGGATATAGAAAAATGATCACAGGTCAGACGGCTGGATACATGATTTGTATGCACAAGACACCATGAGCTCATGTGGAGAAGTACAGAATGAGGCAGAAGTTTCAAATCTACACTCACATTAAAAAAGGTCATTTTACTTACACAACTCAAAAGGTACACTAAATAAATGTGCTGGACCCGCCTCCTGCTTGCTATTGGTTTGACTATAATGTTATAGAGTTTGGCATTATTTTTTTATTTCCATGTAGTGGAACGTGGAAAGGGGAAAGTGGAAAGTGGTGGGGCGTAAGTGGTGGAACGTAATGAAGTAAAAGTAGTAAAGTATTGTACTTAACTTACATTACATTAACTGGACTGAAAAGCAAAAGCATTTTTATTATTGTTTGAGACTTTCTGAAAAGCCTGAGGGTTTATTTTTCACGTTCATAATTTGAGCAAACAAAAATATACAAATAAAGGCAGCTAGAGGAAAAAAAGATCGATTTAATTGTTTCTGCTGAACAAAATTCAGCACAAAATCACTACATTGGACACCTTATGAGACCTCAAAATCTGCACAAAGTACTTTTACTTTTTGCTCTTTAAGAACATTTAGTATTTCTTTACCCCTGTATCTGTACTTTTACTTAACAAAATTGAGTACTTCTTCCACCACTGGAGAGATTTCAGCAAACGAGTGGAGTTTAAACTCAAACCCCAAACCCGTAAATTCATTCAATACGTACTTCAAACCATACCACAAATATATTCTAATTTGGATGTATGGGTTTCTCTGTATGTGGGCCTTGAAAGCATGCCTGTAGATCTAGTAGTATGAGATGTTACACAAAGAATGAAGAAAGAGGCATGGGAGTGTGAATGCGGGGGTGTGGAGTAGGGACACAAAACGCTCCACTCTCTCTCCACACACACGCACACAAAAACACACACAAAGGCACACAAAGTTAATTAAGGTGGGGGTGTCGGGGTTGGCGTAAAGGGGCAGGAGGTGGAGGAATTCATTAGAGCTCTGCCCCCCTCCTTCACTGGGCAGCACCGGCAGCCACAGGAGTCAATCAATAACATAGATCTGCACTGGCCAACAAACAAACACACACACACACACGCACACATAGATATATATAAAACAGAGAGTGAAGACCGATGGAAGGAGGCGAAGGCAATGACCTCTGACCCCCATCTCCCTCCACTCATCTGTTCATTGGACGAGGAAGTGACCCGTGTGCAGATGGAACATGTCTGCTTGCCTGGAATACTGTAACTTAAAAGGGAGTAGACTGGAAACGCAGACAAAGCCAGGGAAAATATGTCATACTTGATTATAATTGATAATATCTCAGTAATTTTGTATGTCAACATTCTACCATCTACTTGTTTGGGACATTGCAATACTCCTTGGTAACTATAGGAAAATAACAAATGCTGCTAGAAATACTTAAAATTTTGTTTATATTTGGTTGTACGTTTGCAGCCAAGTTAGAAATTCCATGATAACTTGATATTTTAATATTAGGGCTGCAAAGAACAATTATTTTAGCACTTGACAAGTCAATCAACCGATCAAACGATTATTTCTATGGCATATTGATACTTTTTATATATATATATATATATATATATATATATATTTTTTTTTTTTTTTTTTTTTTTTTTTTACCAAAGTGACTTAAAGCTTCTGAAATACTAGCTAGATATCTTAATGTTTTATTGTTTTTTGCCTATGTATCTTAATTTTTTTGTTTGTTTTTTTACTTTTAAATGTGCAATATAAATAATGAAATAAATAAAGAAACTGAATAAAAAATATCCCAGAATAAATTGTATTAACAAAAAAAATCTGATGGTTTTTTTTTTATTTTTTTATTTTTTATATTAACACCGTCTTTAGTCGATTAATTGTTGCAGCCTTAATTATCATAGACAATCACACGTAGGTAATGCCACTCTGCAGCTGTTTTCCTACACTACACAGAATACTTAGGCTTATATTTGAACATAAATGTTTTTGACAGTAAACCATCTTGTTTTGTTGCCATATAATCAGAAGATGCCCCTTAATCCAGCTTTACTCCCATAAGCCATATCTGCACTGAGGTGTTACTTAAACCGCATTTTGTCCAGATAACATCATTTAGCTCACATTTCATCATATCGGTTTGCGCACACACATATTGCCGTGACAATAGGTTTAGGTTGAATTGTGGACTTCCTTGCGTCATTCCTTTGTGCACCAATCTTAACATATGTAACCCAATTTGAATATGTGGCTTTGAAGTGCACGGTCAGATTGTCAAAACTAAAACCCATTTTGTCTTTCTGGCTGGCTTTACAGTGAGCGCGGCGCTTTCTCTGTACACTGAAGCGAATTTTCATTTTTTTCCCTTTCATAAAAGAGTCCGAATAATTTAGAGTTGTGCCTTCTGAAGAGCTCCTCGGTTTAATTTGGTTGCCATGGCAGCCGGGCACCCTTGGCTTCAACATTTATGCTAAATAAAAACCCTTTTAAAAGCAAAAGACAAATATGTGAAAATGGTGGGTCTCTTTGTCCGCCCGTGTGTGTGGAGTGTGTGGAGTGTGTGTGGGAGAAAAGGCAGAATAAGACATGCCTTGAAATAAAAGCTGTGTATTCTTGAAATGCGTTGTGAAGGATACCACATTTATCTTCCATTGAGGGAGTTACAGCTAATGGACCGAGGACAGTAAGACTAAAGTGCGTAGTGTGCATGTGTGTTCACTTCATAGGGAGTAGTGTTGTTACAGAGGGAGCTGTGAGGAGGGGGAGCGAGAAGGCCCAGAGAAGGGAGGGAAAGGTGATGCGGGCCTAGTTCAACCTTTGAACTTGTGTGCTCGGGAAAATGAAAGAGTTGTTATTTGTGTGTGTGTCAGCAGATTTCGTGTTTCATTCATGGCTACAACACAAAAGCACTTTGGACAAACTGGATTGTTTGGATAAAGTAATTAGAAAAACTGTTTGTTAGTTTAGAGGACCTTTGGGACACCGTTGCTCCAGTCTTGATTTAGGAACGCAGGCCAAGTGGAATTCTCAATTTCTGCTCAAACTAAAGCCTAAACCTAAACTTAAAACCTAAAATGCCAACTACAGTAATAACAAGTACTCCTTAATTAGCTTAAAGTGTAAATAAATACCTAACTTGTGATGAAAATATAGTTTATTAAGAATGATTCAGGCTTAGTATCTTCTTAATTAAAACCCTAACTCCTAAAATGGTTCATTCTTAATATATGAAATACGTGTTCATGAAGTCTTTTTCCTGCTTTACTAAGGCTGTCAATAATAGGCCTGTCACAATAACAAGTTTTGAAGTTTGATATATACAGAGAAACACTGTGATAAATGATAATATAGAAAATACTGTTATTATTCAATTCAATTCATTTTATTTTTGTAACGCCCAAAATCACAACAACAGTTGTCTCGAAGGGCGTTCATGTTTTGGTTGATGGGGGAAACCGGAGTACCCGGAGGAAACCCATCCAGATACGGGGAGAAACATGCAAAACTCCACACAGAAAGGCCTGGTGACCCGGGGATCGAACCAAACCTTCTTGCTGTGAGGCATGAGTGTTGCCACTCAGCCACCGTGCTGCCTACACACAAAATCAAACAGGAAAATCACACATCAGGAAAAATCTGACAAAACAAGAAAAATCGGCCAGGCTTTACTGTTACCAACGTAAAAGTAAAACACAAATAATCCAAGACCATAATCTTGGTTCAGAATCTGCCCACTGCTCCTGTCAAGTGACTTTGAAGGATATTTGCAGAGAAGAACTTTCCCTATAAGTTCAATACCCTAACATTAGTGTGGCTGCATACTGATCTTGCTTGTCATGTGGAACAGTTATTTTGTTACACACTAAATCGTCCCCTCCCTGTCATTTCCTCATCCCCTTTCCATCTTCTAACCCTTATTCTCTTTCTGACCCGCTCCAATCCGGTCACACCACTTTTTTTTTTTTCCCCCACTTTGGACCGTCCACTAGTTTGTTCCTTTAAAAAAAAAAAACAAAACTCAATCTCTCCATCTCTGGGCACAAAGCTTTTCCTCTCCCCACCCATAACATTCTTTCCCCTCTCCCCTCTCCCCCCTCCCGCAGCCTCACCCACCTTTCATTAGCTAGCTCTTTATCTGTTCCACGCAGCCCCCTCCGTTCCCATTTGCTTTTGTTTCTGACACGTCTTCATTTATACCCCCCTTTTTCCCTGCTGACCCTATTATTTTTATATTCCCTAGCCTGCCTCCTATCTGTCCACCCCTCCCTACGCCACTATATAAGCTGCATTAACTTCAGATTACCTTGAGCCCTTCAATCCTCCCTCCCCCACACGTGCCCTCCCTAAACGCCACTCAGTCACTTGCCCACTCACTGTACATCCTTTGCCAATTTCAATAATGATTTTCCAAACAACCAAACATTTTTATATGCTAAATAACTAATTTGTCAAAGCTGTTTTCGGAACTTTTTTACAACCCCATTCTGTGTCTACGCCTCATCAACGTGATTGTCAAGTTTTGCTCACCCACGTTACAGACATCGGCGTGCACTTGTCTTTATGTTGACACGAGCCATTAAAGAGACTGGCTTTACATGCAGCGCGCACCTCAATATATGGCTGACTCATCTCTGAAGTTGTAGCACTTACAAAATATATAATGTAATGTAGCTCTTGTAAATATACCGTAAACATGACAATAAAAAATATATATATATGTTGAATTGTGGATGGACAAGTCAAAAATGATTTTCTAATTGCCTTCATCTACATTATAACAGGAAGACGGTATTTTGTACCTCATTCCCACCTTCCCGTCACCTGTCACAGTCAATCACTGTCTGACTGTCAGCCAATAATCTGCCATATAAATGCACTCTCTCCTCCATGTCTTCTATGCAATCCAAAGCACTACTGGTACTGATATATGTTTATTCACATACATTATTTTATACTTAAGCAATATGTTGAATATTTTACCCTCACGCTGAACTAAAATACTACACTAGTCTCCAAATTCATGCATTGTACTTTTCATTGTAGTTCTATGTCCATGATGTCAACTTCTACAAACATAGCGTGTATAAAGAAGTGGACTACGGGAGAGAGTCAGCACTCATAGAGTTCTGCTCCAGTCAAATGAAGCTCATCAAGGCTAGCAGTTATAGGAACGAATCTGAAGTTGAGGTCCATATTTAGAATTCCAACCGCGAGTATCATAGGAACAAAAGAGCCAATCTGGAGTAAGGCTGTTGAAGGTAAAACCCCTTCCCGCTCACACTGCCGGTTTAGCAGGGAGCGGGCACTTAACGCTGTCAATCAAACCTGTTAATGCTAGCAGGAGAAACCTCGGGGAAAGAATGTGTCTGATTTGTTTGTTATTAATGTTCACTTCTTGGTTTAGCGAAATAAAAATACCAGGATCGTGTAGAGAGGGTTAATACTGACATTTTAAGACCAAAATGACGGGCCTGACAGCAGCAGTTACAGAGAGAAGGGAGACATTTTTTCAATAGAAAGTGAATTGGAGCCAGAGTCAATAGAGTCAAAACGCAACAGCTAGCAAGTTACCTATGACCATTTAAATATACAATCTATGTCTCCACAGCAGTAACTTATTATGCCATCCACCCATACATTTGAATTTAGTTTAGATATTTTCAGCATCACAAGTTGTATATAAAAAAAAAATCATTTTAACCAACTATCAGAGGGCCAAACTTGTGTTATTAACCCCACACTGCCGCCTACATCCTGTGCACCACCCCTCCTCTCACCCACCCACACTGAAGCGCTCCCGATGCCCCTCTCACCCCGCTGCTCTCCCCCTCTCCTCTCTCTCCTCCACCCACACACTCTCCGCCAGCCCCCAGCCATCTCTGCCTGCTCCACCCCCTCCATCTCCTCTCTCCCTTGTCCTCTTGTAGCTCGTAGCTCCGTATCCTCTTCTGTCCCTCCCTTTTTGCTTAGGCGCTCCGGGGCTAAGCTTGATTTATGCTCGCCCTCTCGATCCACCACCCGCTTTCCCTATCTGTCTCTCGTGGAGGTTGTGGCCCTTGCTCGTCCCTAAAAACAACACGAAGACGAGACTTAGGAGCATTTCTCCCATTCCCCTCTCTCCCACACGGATTTTAAATTGCCTCTGAATTCTTGAGCCGTTTTAGTGCTGCACTCCCCCTTATTCCACTGAAATTACTTTTTTACTTTCCCAAACTCGGCTTGCTTAGGATGCAACTTTTGCACCTTCACTCCTCTTTCCTTTGTCCACTTGATGACAAACGTGCAGCTTACATGCAACTTTTTTAGTTTTAAAGTATTTATGATGACTGTTGTAATGAAGCTCAACAGTGACCGCCCACCCCGCGATTCCCAGAACAAAATTTTCCATTTATTTTTCTCATAAACATACTTTCAGAAAAAAATGAATCATAAAAGTTCAAAAGCTGGTTCGGGAATAATCAGCTACGTGGTAACTAATGACCACAAGAAGACCTATAATTTTATTTAAAATCTGTTTCTGTTAATAAAACATTTTGTAGAATCTTGCATTTGAAACAGCCTTTTTGGATTTAAAACAAGTTATGAATATTAGTTACCATGTAGTTGGTTAGCCTCCACGATGACTTTCAATTCAATAAATGTCTATGGCTAAAATTTATGGAAAATTTACTTCTGAAACCTGAGCAGGCTATCACTGTTGAGCTCCATAATAACATTAAACAATACAAAGTGACAAACTGCAGAGACCAATAAAGACCAATAAAATATATATTCTGATGTAAATATCAATAATGTAAAAAGCCTAAATTATACTTTTTAGGCTCAAAAATTTTGTTTTCTTTTTAGAAAAATTCAATTACAAAATGTATTTTTCTGAGGTATAACACTGACGTTATTCCTCCCCACCCACTAGTCATAAATGCTACTAAACCGCGATATGTTTGTGGAGGTACTCCCAGTTAAGTGGGATTCCAGTTCATTTCAATGGCCAATTTGAGAAAGGTTTTGTCGATAAAATATGATATAAAGTAGGTTGGTTTGTGTAAAATGTCAGCAATGCACTGATTCTCTGTGAGGCTTTAAAGCAGCTTTGTAGTCCGTGTAGAACTGATTTGCTCTCAAGATCCGTAGCCCCATATAAAATAATACAACCCCAAAGACGATGACGGCGCCCACGGCAACTTCCGGAATAAGGTGAATAATTTGTGATATTTTTTATGATGATTGTGTAAACGTACAGCTGCTCTATTCATTGCGCTTCTATTTCCATTTAAATTATCTCATTTGTTTAAAAAGGCACGTCTGATTCGTCGAGGACAAACTGGGACTAACACAACTGTGATGCACACAAAGACTGGGACAGCTTAGCAACATTATCAGTGCTAAATATTGGGGTATTTTTCAACAATGGTCCAATTTAAAAATGCCACATATCTGCTGATAAAGTATCGTAATCATAGCAATACAGATTACCAGAAATATGACGTTTACTCTTCCTCCAACTTTGCTGAGATCCATACAGCTGAATAAGGCAGCTTTGTTTGTTATACTTTGTTTGTTTAACTCACTCCTGTTTTCTTTCATCGTGGTAAACGACACTCAAAAATCACAGTTGTAAATGTGACTTTTACCGACTTTCCCAAAGACAAGCGCAGATCTCTCAAGAGCCTTACACAAGAGGCTGCCTAACAAAAGCTGAAAAAGCCCACTCGCCAAAGACTGCAATCATGTACTACAGACACAACAGAGAGGCAGGGAGCAGACAGCAGCACAAGAGGTCCCCCATATCACTGTACTGTCTACCCAGGGACACTCCACTCCGCCAGGCAACCAGCACGGCCCATTTCTGTTCAGTGTGACCATTAGTGTGTTGTCGCTGCCCACTGACCACAGAGGCGATTGGCTGTCTCCTTCTCTTTCTCCTTCTCTCTCTCTTTCTCTCTTTCTACAGTCTCATAACATTAAGACTGTCAGTGCTCTATGTGCCCGTATCCTTGGCAACCTGCCTCCAACAATGAAAAGGCCTTGGCGTGGAGGGAGTCGACAGTGGCAGTACAAGAAGGCAACAGACAGAAGGAAAAAGTACTGTTATATGCATGGTAATATACTGAAGTTTAAGAGTAGTTTTATTGCATTTTTTACTTCTACTTGCCCCCAGTGAATTAATGTGAGGGTGAATTGTTGTTTTGTTATAATGTTAGCCTTATAACTTCTTGGTGACTGTCCAGACTGTGCCTCCACCAGCGCCACCACCAAAGGTACATAATAGATTACAGTTGAAGGATTACATTTAATTAATTCCATTTGCACATTGTTCTTTGAGTTCTGTCTGTCTGATTACACCAAAACAAAAACATTTAAAAGGCCCTACTTCAGGGTGAGAAATTGCTGCTAGCTTGTCTCCATGAAGATGTTGTTACTATGCCTGGAATGTTCCACAGTATGGCAATAAACGTATCTATCTCAGTGGACGACCAAGTGATGCCACCAGACCAAGTTACAGATCACAGTAACATTGATTGTTTGTCTTTGGGAGTACAAGAATTTCCTCCATATGAGCAAAAAACACCTGTATGGAGGTTAAATGTCATACTGTAGAACATTCCAGGTGATGCAATAACGCCATAGCTATAAAGACAAGCAAAAAAGTTACATAGTGCAAGATTAAGGCATATCAACCAGTTGGTGACAATTCCAGTTACAAGGTTTATAGCTATATACCCACTGCTGGCAATCGTAGTGGGTATAAAAGGGTTATACAGGCACATGAGGGCAGTGGAGTTTAGTGTGTAGTGATACTGGGTTAGGGCAGGTAAAGGCTGAATGAGCCAAATAGACTTAAGGATCACTGCCAACTCTGGCTTGACAAGCGCTGGATGACTCCCAAATACAATCAATTTGAACTCGTATGTGCCCCATGAGCTATATATGTGTGGCATTTACCTGGTATGACCCAAACCAAGCCACACAGGTTCCCAATGAGCTGATTTAAAAGTCAACTGGAGCAGAGGATTAATTAGAGATGCACTCAGATTAATGCTTTGGACTATAGTAAGGTAATGAATGGGAAGCATGCAGCAAAATCAATATTATAACATATAGAAGTATAATGGTTGATTGTATGTTTTGCTAAAAAGTTACGCAGTGGGGCTTTGGGTACACAGATGTGAAATAGACTGTATTTAGAAGTCCATATCTTTCCCTGAGAGTGGACAGAAAAAAACAGAGCCTGTGCCTTCTTCCTCTCCCCCACTGCAGCCGTGCCAAACCATTGAGATGAATTGCTTATGATCAAATCAGGAGGAGCAGAGCAAATTAAAGAGCGCGCCCCACCCTGAGTCAGCCCCCCCTTCGGACAGTGCGTGTGAGGAGTGCTATAGCAGCATGTCATTTCCCCTTTCCCTGAAGAGAAAGGCAGAAGTTGGAAAAACCATGTACACAAAGGACCCCAGTCACACACATACAAAGAGAAGAGAACTGAATATTTTTAGGTTTATAATGTTTGAGTGTTATGAATACTCCCAGACAACATTTAAGTGCATTTAAATTCATTCAACTTAATGTTATACATCAGAAAACCAGGAACCCATGGGTGTCAAAAAAAAACATACACAGATACTAATGAATACTAAAATTACTATTGAAACTATATACTCAAGAACAAATATTAGTTCAGCAAATCCCCCACATAAAGGACCAAAATGCAAAACTTGCAGTCTTGCGGTATCAAAATCAGTATCCAAATCAAGTTTTTAATTTTAGTATCGTGAACTAGATGACTTTAAAATTTTTCCACTGTTAAAAGTAAAAAAGATTTTGTAGTATTCTTGCAGTAATACTATCTTTTATAAAAGTATTTTTATATAATAGTATTTTTTTTATAAACTTCATAATGATGTGGAATAACTAAAATGTAGAGATTTATTCAACCTACACTTGGAGAGGGATTTGTTCAGCCTACACTTTTCCATGATATAAGTCACCTGATGCTTCCTCCATATTTAGGTTTCATTTACAGCTTTTTTGCAAGGTGATTCTTATCAGCTTGTAATAACATTCAAGGCACATAGATTTTAAACATTAAAATAGCATCTTGGCTTCCAAAAATCAAACTATATTCAAGCCCGGTTCCCCGAACCCGACTTGTGACATCTCCAAACCCTTTCCCCTAACGGCTTTTAGCCCAAGTCTCTCATTAAGAAGTCATTAGGAGAAGGGCAGAGAGAGCCAGTGTGACCCCTGTGTGACCTTTGTAACACACCCCTCAAAGGGAGGTAGAGAGGGGGAGATATAAACACAGTTAGATAGGAGGATCAAAAGTGCACTGGGGCAGCTTAATAAAATATGGAAAAGAGGCAAATAGCACCATAAGAATTCCCAAACCTTCTATCTCAGAAAATATTTTGATTTATAAACAATTTTGATTTATAAACACTATTTTCAGTAATAAAATGGCAAGTCTAGCAGTGCTACACTTATTTACAGTAGAAACCAGAGGTTTACATACACTACATAAAAAGCCTCACTGTCACACATGAAATCAGATCAATAGGTCAGTTAGAATTACCAAAATTATTTCTATTTGCTAAGTGCCAGAATAATGAGAGGGATTTTTTAGACATTTTTTTATTACTTTCTTAGTTAGTTAGAAGTTTACATATATTTCATTGGTATTTTGTACCATTGCCTTTTAACTCGGGTCAAACATTTTGGATACCTTTCCACCAGCTTCTCATAATAGTTCGCAGGAATTTTGGTCCATTCCTCCTGACAGAACTGGTGTAACTGAGCCAAGTTTGTAGGCTGCTTTGCTCGCACATGCCTTTTCAGGTCTCCCCATTCATTTTCAGTAGGATTGAGATCAGGGCATTGACTTTGTTATCCTTAAGCCACTTTGTAACCAGTTTGGCACTATGCTTCAGGTCTTTGTCCATTTGGAAGACTCATTTGCACCCAAGCTTTAACTTCCTGGCTGATGTTGATTCAGTATTTCCATAGAATGTTCTTTCCTCATGATGCCATCTATTTTGTGAAGTGCATCAGTCCCTCCTGCAGCAAAACAACTCCACAACATGATGCTGCTACCCCCGTATTTCACAATTGGGATGCTGTTCTTAGGCTTGCAAGCTTCTGCTTCTTTCCTTTTTCCTCCAAATTTAACAATGCTCATTATGACCAAACTGTTAAATTTTAGTTTTGTCAGACCACAGGACATATCTCCAGAAAATATTTGCAAACTATAATCTGGCTTTTTAATGTTTCTTTTGGAGTAATTGCTTCTTCCTGGCAGAGCCGCCTTTCAGCCCATGTTGGTACAGTACTCGTTTCACTCTGGATAAGGACACACTTTTATCAGCATCTTCACAGGTCTTTTGCCTTTGTTCTTGAGTTGATATGCACATTTCAGACCAAAGCAAGTTCATCTCTGGGACACAGAACCTGTCTCCTTCCTGAGCAGTATGATGGCTGGACGTTCCCATGATGTTTATACTTGCATATAATTGTTTCAACAGATGAACGTGCCACCTTCACGCATCTGGAAATTGCACCCAAGGATGAACCAGACTTGTGCAAGTCTACAATTCTCTCCCTGATATCTTGGCTGATTTCTTTTGGCTTTCCCACGATACACAAAGAAGCAGTGTGTTTCAGGTGTGCCTCAAATACATCAACAGGTGTGTTTCTCATTAACTCAAATGTTGTCAATAAACCTATCAGAAGCTCCCAAAGACATGACATCATTATCTGGGTTTTCCTAACTAAATTGTTTAAAGGCATAGTAATCTTACTTTACTTAATGTAAATTTCTGACTTAATGAAAAATTGTCCTTCTCTCATTATTCTGGCATTTAAGCAAATAGAAATTATTTTGGTAATGATAATGGACCTAAGACAGGAAGAGTTTATTCTGATTTCATGTCAGACATTGAGAAAAAATACATAGTGTATGAAAGCTTCTGATATCAACTGTATTATCAGTATGGTATAATATTAATCTTGCACAGCAAAATGGATTCTCACAATATTTGTGAGTTGACAAATGAATGAGACACCCTTCTGGAAAGACTCCCGCTTTAAGGTTAAGCGGGCAGGCGGACCAATCACAGAGCAGCATTGAGATTTGTCTGGAAGCCAAAGGCAAAGTGCCCAAACAGGCCAAAACACACATGGTGATGCCGACAGACGTATTTAAGCCTATTTTAGCGTCAATACAGGCTATTTTATTTATGAAAAACAAGCAAAAGGTAAGCGCGTTGCGCATTTGTGGACAGGGAAGATGTCTGTACTTTTCTTGCTTGTTCCTTTGTACTTCGACCAATCAGATTCAAATATTAGTTTTCAGATCGCTTTCAGCAAGAGCCATCCCAGATTGATGTGTAGAACTGAGTGCTACACATGTTAGTCTAGCATGAGCCACGTTAGTATGGTATGTTTCTTTTTTTTTTATAAATTTTAGTATTGTAGAATTATTGAGTTGAGTTACAACATTTGCACATTCACTTATGCTATATGCTCTTTATGCATGTGCCACTAGTTTTCAAGATGATAAAACATTATTTTGTGACAGATTTTAAAAATAGCTTCAAAATCTGACCTCATCTGACATCTTTATTTAGATTGCGCTCATAACTTGATCAGAGGAGTGCTGGTACTATGAAAAGACATTACAGTCAATACAATAGACGGGACAGAGCAGAGGCAGGCAGTGGCACAGAGGCGTGTGATAAGAAGCCAGTTTGGGAGAAAGAAAGGGATCATTTTGGGAGTGGAGGCAGCTTCCTTTAGTTCTACCATGGAATGCACTGCGGGCGTATCCCATGAAAGTCTACGTGTGTTTGTGCCAGACAGGAATCCCTAACCCCCTCCACAGCCTGGCTCCACACTTATCATGGCCCTGGGATATAGCATTGGGGTGTATCTGGGTGTCCTGCTCCTATCAAGCCCACCTCCGACCTCCATCGCTCCCTTTTCACACAGCCAATACCTTGAAGCTGCAAAGTGAAGTATGGGAAGGCCAAACAGTGTCTAACCACAAAAACCAAGAGGGAGAAAAAAATCCCAGGGTCACAGACAATAGCACAGAAGAGTAGGTTTGTCCTCTAAGCCTCAACCTAAAAGTAAACTTACATAAAACTTCATCAGTGCATCTTAAAATATATTGAATCAAAATGAATTTTGATCAAAAAGTGCCCTTCTTGTGAAAAGGTCCAATCTAGAATGGCCCATTTTAAATTTAGATCTACAAAGTAGGATTAAAAGAGATGAGACATTCTTCTTGTTGACAGTGAGGGTACAGTGTAACCTTGCACAGCTAGATGGATTCTCACGATATTTGTGAGCTCACAGACTCACGAGTCACGACTTTTTGATATATTCCCGTTATTGCGATAGGGCCCGGCTGCTGGTGGGCTCTAGACCAAGCACTGAGCAGCACTGGCTTGGGCAGCAGCCAAAGGTGAAGCACCTAAGTGAACCAAAACAAACATGGCAACGCAGATGGACATAGCCTATTTTCGCAGAAATATTGACTTTATTGTTTGTGAAACCAGGCAGAGGGAAGCGCTTTGTGCATTTGTGGATGGGAAATGTCTGTACTTTTCTCTCAACTGCATTTACCAAAAGTTTGATTTCTCAAATTGTTCCATTGTTGTGATGCTTTGCCCAGTCATCAGTGGTGGAAGAAGTACCCAGTTTTGTTACTTAAGCAAACAAAAAAATTCCACTTTAATTGACTTAAGTACATATACCTAAAATGTATACTTAAGTACTGTACGTTTACTTTGTTATATTTCACTACAGCCAATCATCCTGATTACACATATCATTCATATCACTTCTAGGGGTGTATCAATCATTTTACATTTCAAAATGTACACTTTATTATACTGAAAAACTAAATTTGTAAGTAAATGTGTATATAGTTTCATACTCAGCTTACATCATGATTTTATGTCATTTTACAAAATGTTTATGAAAATTCAACAAAATGAAAACAAACTGTCAAATTAAAATTAAATCAAGTCTGGTATGAACAAAATAAATCTTGAACAAAAACAGAAAATCAGCATCATTTTATTTTCTACTTTCTAAACCAAGATTGAGTGCTTATCTAAACTAATCTTGATTAAGGTCATCTAGTTTTTGACATTGACCGAATCCTCCCACTGCAGCACAAAACCCAAACTCCCACAGGTGCCGAATAGCTCTGAGCTCCCCTTTAATTTCACTAGACTGTTTAAACCTATTGTGTCAACACTTAACCACACACTTTACAAAGTCACCACAACCATAGCTGGAGTGCACGGGCTGAGCCAAAGCACAAGTGACAGTGTGAAGTGATGGGGTATAGGAAAGAAGGTCCTAAACAGACCCAGGGAAGGAGCTAGGACAGAGGAGACAGGGGACAAGGACAAAATGAGTGGCTTAAGGACAGTCTCCAGACGCGTCCAACCCCAAAGCTACACTTGTATGTACACAGTCTTAGCCATAATTGCCCCCTGTGGTAACTCTGGACTCTCCCTCTGTGATTCTTGGTGCTGTATCTTTAACACTTTCCTTTTCACCCCTTTGGATCTGGGACAGGGAAAAAAGAGGGTTATAGCTTAGACAAAACTATTCCAAATAAGTTCAAGAGGCCATGGAAGTAGTTTCCAAATTACAAAGTGAGATTTGGGGTCAATCTGAAGGTTTGTGTTGAAGCTAATATATTGCTACTAAATGGTCACATTTTTATACAGCCCATTTCCATCTCCAAGGTACTGAAAGCCCTTTACATCAAGGAACCACTCACATTCACACACCAGTGTACACAGACAATTGGAGCTAGAATAGCACTACCAACCTGTGAGTCAATGGATCTGACCGCTCCCCCAATTATGTTTTTTGTCATAAGCAGGATTCGAACCACAAACCTTCAGATCAGTGGACAAACATGCTGCCAACTGAGCTACCGTCGCCCCCACTATCATTATGTATCATTAGTGCTGGCAGTCACAGGGTCCCTAATGACACATGAGATAAATGATATATTACAGATGGTATTTTATGATAAATTATTGTTTTAGAAATAAATCAATGTTTACAACCATATTTCTTTGTTAAACCATTACATGCACATTTCCTTTATGAAATACACTAAATAAATCAATGAATATGCCGACTGCATTAACCAAATAATACGTTCACTGCCACAACTCATATCGATACTAGGTCACAATATCAATATCTGTAGCATAACATGTATGTATCAATTACAGCATTAGCTCATTTGGTTTGGTCTTCATCCACTGGCCCAAACGTTAATGGGTAGTTCCCCTATCAACACCCTTGTTAACACTGTTCTTTGTGTACACTTGAGTATGAATACAGCTGAAACCAAAACTTTACATACACTATATAAAAAGACACATTTTTTCTCACTGTCTGACATGAACTCAGACTAATCTTTTCATGTTTTAGGTCAATTAGAATTACCAAAATTATTTCTATTTGCTGAATGCCAAAATAATAAGAGAAAGATTGTTTTAGACAGTTTTCATGACTTTGGAAGTTTACATACAGTAAGATTACTATGCCTTTAAACAATTTAGGAAAACGCAGATAATGATATCATGTCTTTGGAAGCTTCTGATAGGTTTATTGGCAACATCTGAGTTAATTAGAAACACTCCTGGGGATGTGTTTGAAGACACACCTGAAACACACTGCTTTGTGTAACATCATGATAAAGTCAATTGTGGACTTGCACAAGTCTGTTTCATCCTTGGGTGCAATTGGCCATGTTCATCTGTTTAAACAAGTACACACAAGTATAAAGACCATGGGAATATCCAGCCATTGTACTGATCAGGAAGCAGACGAGTTCTGTGTCTCAGAGATGAACGTGTTTTGGTCTGAAATGTGCAGATCAACCCAAGAACAAAAGTGAAGGAACTGTGAAGATGCTGCTGAAGCTGGTGAGTGTGTGTCTTTATCCACAGTGAAACAAGTACTGTACCGACATGGGCTGAAAGGCCGTTCTGCCAGGAAGAAGACATTACTCCAAAAGAAACATAAAAAGACAGAAAAGCCAGATTACAGTTTGCAAATGCAAACAGAGAAAAAGACCTTAATTTTTGGAGACATGTCTTGTGGTCTGACGAAAAAACAAAAACTAAAATTGAAATGTTTGGCCATAATGATTATTGTTAAGTTTGGAGGAAAAAGGGGGAAGATTGCAAGCCTGAGAACACCATCTCAACTGTGAAATATGGGGGTGGCAGCATCATGTTGTGGAGTTGTTTTGCTGCAAGAGGGACTGGTGCACTTCACACAATAGATAGCATCATGAGGAAAGAACATTATGTGGAAATGAAGCAACATCTAAAGACATCAGCCAGGAAGTTAAAAGTTGGGCGCAAATAGATCTTCCAAATGGACAATGACCTGAAGCATACTGCCAAACTGGTTGCAAAGTGGCTTAAGGATAACAAAGCCAATGTTTTGGAGTGGCCATCACAAAGCCCTGATCTCAGTCCTACTAAAAATGTATGGACAGACCTGAAAAGGCATGTGTGAGCAAGGCGGCCTACAAACTTGGCTCAGTAACACCAGTTCTGTCAGGAGGAATGGGCCAAAATTGCCAATGAAAGTTATGTAAAAATCTGACTTTGAAGAAAGTAATAAAACTTTTTTTATTTTTTATTATTATTATTAATCTGGCGTTTAGCAAATAGAAAGAATTTGGTAATCCTAATTGACCTAAACCAGTAAAAGTTTTGTCTCATTTCACGTCAGACAGTGAGAAAAAACAAACAAAACATATCTGTGTTTTTATATAGTGTATGTAAACTTCAGGTTTCAGCTGTATGTTTTCCCTAACAGAAGCGCTTTGTGTCCTCGACAGAGAAATAAATACACTAAATGTGAAAGTGACAATTTACAAAGTACCATGACACCACTACAACTACTACCTCCTGGCTTGGACTATACTACACTATTAAAACTTGGAGTATTTTTCAAAAGGTAAGCTGTACCACTGATACATGCACAGATATAGGATGGGCCATTTTACTGGCACGAAAGCGAGGGATGAAGGAGACAGAGAAGTCCCAGAGGAAGGAGGTAGGAAAGGAGGGAGTAAGTGAATGTTAGAGGAAAGGAGACTTTGCCCTCCAGTGGGACACTCCTACGATTGTGTGTTCATGTGTGTGTGCTGAGCGGGGGCCAAGCCGACACACCCAGAGCCTGCTGCAGACCTCTGTATCCTGTTCAAGTCTCTAGGTTTGTCCAAACACCCCCAACCCCACCCGCCCCCTGTCCCAACTGGTCTGACGGGGTAAAGTCACGCCAGGATGGGCCATAGTAACTAGAACAAAGACACCTTTCTAAAATAAACAGCAGGAAAGAGGAACTTGGAGAGAGGGGCAGGGGAAGGGAACCAGTTGGGGTGGACTGTGTGTGCTATGAAGGCTAAACTCGTGGATATTTTTGCATAACAAACTTCAACTATTGGTTCAGTGGAGCATAGGCCATTTGTTCACAAAACAACTCTACAAAATCCTTATCATTATATTGCGCAATTGTTCTATCTATGTTAAGAGTCTTGTTAAAACTTTAAAACATTTTAAAGTTCAAATAATTTTGTGATAATATTGTTCATGTAAAACATTATGAATGCAAAATATCAGTAAAAGCTAAACACAAAAATGTAAGTTACTTCTCCTGCTACTTTCACAATCACAGTATAAAATATATTTGGTAGATACTGCGATTTTGGAAGTAACTGTTAGTCTACTGTTACTTCAGTATTTCATAGTACTTTAGACTCAAATTCAATAGTACAATCTATTTTAAGACGTAACCCTCAAGATCTCCCCACCAGTTTGTATACCTTTATGTGGAGACATTTGTTTTATGATGAGGTCTGAGGTGTTTACTTTGCTGTTACACAGGCGAACAGGGGTGGGGGGTAACGGCTGTGAATGTTCAACCACACAAACCAACTGACCCGCTCCCCCCCCTTCCCTCCTCTCTCTCCTCTCTCTCTTTCTCTTGCTCTCTCTCTCCCCTCTTTCTGTGTAGCACCAACAGGACATCCTGCCAGGGTGAATTCTGGGTAGTCCAATTCTTCAAGTGCCAAGAGGAGAGTGTGAATACAGAATCTAACAACATTTTTCATTGCAGGTGTAGAGCAAAGACCAAATGTTTAGTTATGTGTGTGGGCTATGGACCACAGTGGTCCGTCCCAGGTGCGCTCAGGGTGGGACTGCTAATCTTTAGCCAATACACACATGAACAGGATTTCTTCATTCCTTCCATTGGGCAGGAGGCAAGCAAGCAGGGGGTAGTGAGGTTTTGGACCAAAGCCACGGTCAAAAGTGGGAAGGGGGGCAACTTGCTGTCCAAAATGGCACATAAGAAATGTTATAAATAGACTGTGAGAGAAAGTGTGAAAAATCTGACTGTTGAGAAAGTATTGAGGGGTTTTTAGGTTGGTGGACAGCCCATAACGTCCAGCAGGGTGTGAGGTCATGTGATAAAGATGGAGGTGGTGGGTGGTGAGAAACGTTTCCATAGCAATGATGGAATTTCTTTAATTTAATGGGATTCTGCAACACGGAATGGAAATGAAATGAACTGCATGATGTGACGTGACGATCACACTAGGAATTGCTTACTACAGTCAGAAGCTACTTCTCCCAATTCCAATATAACAAATTCCAATTTACCAGGTCACAAAAAATGTTTATAATTAGTAAGTTTAAGTGATTGCTACTCTATGCATTGTATTATTATTCAATTATTCACTACAAGAGGAGTTGCTTGTATACTTTGCAAGCAAAATAATAATGTACACTGGCATTAACCAAGTCACTGGAATATATATTTGCACAGTGGGAGATTTTGTATTTTACAACAACAACAACAACAACAACCATTATTATTATTATTATTATTATTATTATTATTATTATTATTATTATTATTATTATTATTATTCATAATTTTACAAACAAGTTAAGTTTAACATTGTTAAATATGGCATATTACATTTACCAGATTGCACAGAGCAAGTAGAGGTGGGCCAGACGAGTCAATAGGCTGAACTCACCTGTATACTTATGGGAGAAAGAGGTAAAGAAGCAGTCTGTATTGGTATTAAGGGACAAAAATATGGACTGCCATCAGAGAAAAAGACATTAAGTTGTCTCAAGCTGGCCTGCACTAAAATATTCAGTCTATTTTGATTTTTAATGAAGCTGTAAAAATATGCAAGTAGATTATTAAACTGAAAAAGCAGTTGAGGTGCATGTGTGAGGGCGAGGGGCCTGAAATCTGTTCTCAACGTTTTAAATATTAAACCTATTCCAAGTTTAATGAAGTGCAAATACTGTGGGGAGAGTCTTAACGGGAATACGGAGAGGCAGCGGGTGAAAAGGGGGATCCAATTCATTATTTCAAGTGTTCACCTTTAGTTGGCGGAGACTTGGGGAGAGCCGAGTAGAAGAAGATGGTAAGAAGAGAGAGGAGTGTGGATGTACAAGTGCTTCACTGAGATGTTTGAGGTACCAGGAGATCACGGAACAAGACGCAGCATGAAGAGGGCAGAAATAAACTGTACAGCATTTTTCTACTGTATTGAGAATGCTATATTATATTGAAATTCAGATTGAGAGAAAGTGGGTGAGTGAGATAAAAATGACACTAACATGAACATGTTGAAGAGCTCTACAAAAGTCATCCAATGATCTTAGCTATGTCACAATAACAAATTTTGAAGTGCGATGCATAGTTGAAGTAAACATAGACGATGAACCCTAATACTGAAACCAATTCCTAAAGCAGAATTATGCCCAAGCAACTTTAAAAAAAATATGAACTGCGATTTCTCCATCCTTCAGCTTGAACTGCGATTTCTCCATCCTTCAGCTTAACTAGCCAGGAGCGTGCTTAGCTGTTGACACATTGACATCATATGATTTTATAGAGCCTTGACCATGATTTTGTGATTAATGTAGTTGGTGTCTTTACATACTCTATACAAAGGTAAATAACACAGCTCCTCCTGAGAGTTCATACTGTGATTGGTTAAATCCAGCTGTCATTTATTTAAGGCACGGTAGAAGCTGACCAATAGGTGGAGTGGGTTGGGAAAGGTGTCTGTAACATTTCTGCAATAATAATAAAAGAGTGATTTTGTGTATCGCTCAACCCTACAATATAGTATTCATGGGTTTCAGTTTCCAGTTAACAATTCAAAAGATATCATATTTTGTCTTAAATTGCTAATGGCGACGGTCCTAACATTTCATCAGTCTGAATCTAAAACTCATGGATACCTTAAGTTGAGTAGTGCCAATACCCAAACCCGCATCAATACATTTAAATCATTCTTTACAGGATCTTGACTTGTGGACATGTTCTTATTGCTTATAGGTGGTGGTTGAGCTGTGGCTAGGAGCTAGTCATACAGGAAGACAGTCAGATAAAGATGTTGGATTTCAAAAAAAGCTTCTTGATGTAATCAATGTGCTGCAGCTCGGGGGAAATGGAAAGAACAGCCCACGTGCGATTGAAGCGTTCATGTCAACATAATCAGATGCTCTGAGCTGTGAGAGTGGCGAGTCCATGCACACACTGCCAAAATCCCCCCAGCTGCCACTAAAGGTCACCATAAACCAGAGTGTGTGCGCACAAAAATTTACACTTGTGATGTTTGCCCCGAGTGGAAACAACAAATCAATTGATCAACAAGCTGCTTAGAAGGACGGCACGATATTAGAACAACATACAATAACAATGCTGAATGTTGGAATATACAGTTGAGCAATGTAGCAATTAAAATTATCACGTTTTTTTTCCTCATGTTGCTCAATCACAATTTTCTGGCCTATGATATATTTACTTATTAAAAACAAATATATATGGCTTTTAATAATAAGGCTCATGAACAAAGTAAAGATATGTTTTTTGAAATTTGAATGAATTCTACTCTAGAGCCATTGAACACCAAAAAATGAATTCATGCAAAATTGGAAATCTACTCCAAACCACGTTTTCTCTACCACATAATTATTTGTTGACCTGTTGTTTAAACATTCATAAGCCAATTGCCATCTGTGACCAATTCAATCATGATTCCATTGAAATTTGATTTGTTACTTAGCAACATTGAAATGGAGAGTTATTTGGATCTCCTTGAAATATTGACATTAAATTATGACTTATCAAATACTAAATCTGGATTGAACTTGGCTGACACCGGCATGACTATAAATTCAAATAAACCTTCTCTTATGTATGACAAAATCATGACTAACCTCTAGATCGAAAACGTTATATTTTGCTATTTCTGGTAGACGTGCTAGTTTTCAAATATCTTGTGAATCCAATTTAAAAGTAGACTGATTTTGTAAGCATTCCTGTGAGAGAAAAGCATTTCAAATTAAAATGGCTGAAGGTAAGCGTGGACAAAAAGACAAGACAGGAATGTATATATTTGAAAAGCTGAACCTTGTGTTGCCCTTTAGAAATGAATTCTCAATGCACGTCCAGAAGTCAGCACTTGTAAAATAACCAACACGAAGACTGGAAAAATTCTAAAATGAATTTTCAGTCCTCAGTGCAAAGTTATTCAAAGCGACACAAAAAACTACATTCCACATAATCTGAATAAACACATTTTTCTCATTCAACAAAATAACTATATTCAGAGATGAGGTATACAGTGAGATGCATCAATGACCATTTTTAAAGAACACACCACTGCCATTTCTCCACACATCACACCTTTGATTTGGAGATGCTTTTGAATCCAGCTCTGCACTGCACGACGGGGGGGAAACTAAAAATAATTGTAAGTAATTATTCAAAACATAGAAAGAATAAGTCGAGACTATTTAAATCTCACACTCCCAACAGTGTCACTTCTGATATAGAGCGGAGAAGAACACACAAACATTTGTTTTAACACCAGGAGAGACGTACAGTGTCGTTAAATGTTGAGAACGGCTGGTGTAAAAAAATACAATAAAAACTGAAATACTTAAATTAATATTACACACATAAAAGTTCTCAGCACAATTAAAATCAAGTATATTTTGTCTACCTAAGAAAGTACACTATTCACTTGAGCATTGGTACTAGAATTATAAACTATTCATATAGCCTTAATGTACCCTTTCTACTCGCACAAAAACAACCAATGCTGCTTCCATATTGATAAAACCACCACTGTGAACTGTATCAACGAATGTAACTAATGCAAATAATCATGTTACAGCTCAAACATTCACAACCTTTATTTCTACAGACCTCCCAACATAAATAACAGTCACATAATATCCAAGAAAATGTTCAAAGCTAGCTGCTCAGGCTCAGCCCTTGTTTCTAATAGGAAACAGAAAGACCTCTCATCAATAAGGAATGAAGCAATTAGGTTAATCTTAGTGTGAAGGTGCCCCCTCTCCTTTTTACCTGTATGGAGCTACTGGGACCAAATGAACTTAATTAGGATAGACTATACCAAACCATGCAACAATGCTAAATCATGTTTCTAGATGGTCTGTTTTCCAGTTTTTGAAGGGAGATCAGTAGTAGTTTTTAATCGCATACAATGGGTAAGGGGTGTAAGGAAAACCTGCTTAGTCGTTTTATCCAAAGCTAATTAGACTAATTGATTTGTTAATTTGTAGCTTTTGTTTATAAGGTGTCATGTCTGCTAATGTCCTCCTCAATCATCATATAATCCTTGTGTTTCACCACATGGGCCGAATTAAGGGTAAATATAGCTGCCCAAGTACTGAAAACATCCTGTTTGTTCTTCTAAATAGAAAGGTCTAATACTCTGCCCTTCCATATGTCCATGCATCTGATTCGGATTTTCGACCACAGGTGCGAAAATCTCCTTTGTTAAAGACCTTAGGGAGTTAAGACGGCAAACCCTTACACACTCGCTCTGTAGATCCTGCTTATACTGACCTTGCTCAACAGTCTCAATGTATTCATTAAAAAAAAAATAAACAAGAGGAGAGTACACAGAAAAGTACAAGATCTCCCCAAGAAATGTACAAGAGACCAGTTTGAACCTCACTAAACCGGTTCCACAAAGACCCACTTAAACACACAAAACCGCCCCTTACAAAATGGATACATAACAGGTAGGCACATCCGGGCTGTCTGGATGGAGGTCACAGCAGTCATGTGCTTCGGCCTTATAAACAACCCACTCCGCTGACAACACTAGATCCATACAAATAAAGAGTCTCTGTATTAGCATTTCCCTACTGCTGAAAGTGCTATCGTTCCTTTAGATATGGGCAAAAATAGTTTCCTTCTTGGCCCAACGCACTTTACTTTGTCAAATGCCGACAAAGTTGATTAAGATTACTAAAGTCAAACTGATATCTCTCCATCTTCATCTCTACCAGTTTTCACTTCTGAATTTGTCTCTCCATTGCCTCATTAGCCCCTCTCTCCCATTTTCCTGCCTGTGCCCTTCTGGAGGTCCTTTACTAAGACAGAGAGGAAGAGAGAGAAGGAAGGAGCGAAGGAAAGAGGGAGAGGAAGGGAGGGAGTGACAGAGAGAGAAAGAGAGCGAGGGAAGGGGCGGAGTCTGGGATGGCGAGGACTCACTGGTAATCCGTGCAGTGACCCAGGTCAATTCAATTATCCTGTTTTCTTTTGCTGCACGACGCTTGTGCCCATTTCACAGCCAACTCCCTTAATGCGCCCAGGATTAGCTTCTCTTACTTTTAATGATCTACCTATCGACGCCCTGGGCCTCACACATGCACACACATATCACACAGACAGGTATGCTTTTTAAGTATTCAAAAAAGTAAAGGAATTCTCTTAACAATATTATGTCTGTGTTCATGGATCAACAGCATGTGTTATGTAAAGTGCTGTAAGAGGAGGCTGCACTATGAGGCTACATTTACACAGACCTCTCGCACCAAGATTTCAGATAATCATTTTAGAGCTAACACATTAGAGAAGAAACTCGCTAATCTGCCTGCTCAAGGAGGAAAGGAGGTCGTTTTAAAATACAATAACCCTGGCATGCATACAAAATAAAAGAAAAAGAAACTTGGATTGGTTTGCAGTCTGGCCAATTAGCGAGTTTTTACGTGAGAACACATGCATAAGATTGGGTGCTAAGGTTGTTACCACATTCAACCTAAGCCAATTATCAGTCATTTACTATGCTATTCGTTAATGATATAATTAGATAAGTTTGGCACTCTACCAAATTCCTTGAAATTCTAGTATTTTCTACTGAGCATGAAACTACTTAGGATATATTTAAGTGGAGCTTTCACTCTTTATAGAACCTGTGACCTGCCAGTTATTGAGAGAGAAATAGGGGTGTGCCATTGATAGATTTCCTTTTAAAGTGTTTTCCTTACCTGGGATGTCTTGTCCATTGTAGTTCCACCCAGCCACTGCCAGCATGGAGGGCAGAGGGGACCCAGGTCTACTGTCCCTCTCTCGGTCCCGCTCTTTGTCCCAGTTTCTCTCGGCCTGCTGGGTAATATGCCTGACCGTGTCCTTGTTCTTTCTGTTCTTCCTCCTGCCTGACCCCGCCAACGGTTGCCAAGGCCCGTCTCCGTTTCCCGTTTGCCCCACCCCTTGCTCTGTCTGGCTCTGGGCTGCACCCCTCTGTGTGTCCCGTGGGTGAGAGGACGATGCAGGGGACACCTGCTCTTCCTTGACGGTAATAGGTCTATAGTCATGGGGCCAGGCGGGTTGGGAGTCATGGCAAGTCTCCTCTTGGCTTTCATGGCTTTTGGGTGCTTCTTGGTCCTCTTTACCGTAAGTACTGCCCCCTTCGTGACAGCTAGCGATGGCTGAATCCCCTGACGAGTTTGCGGGGCTAGTTCGGCGAGCTAGCCAGGGCGATGTGCTCCGTCCGGACATGATCGATGCCAAAGCTTCAGATGCCATCCCAACTATGGCCCCACCAGCGCCTCCTAGTCCTCCCCCAACTACACTCCCAGCTCCAGGCAAACCCCCTCCTCCCAGGCCAGCCGCAGCCACCGCCCCCATCTCGAAGTCGGCCAGCTCGTCCGCCATTTCGGAGCGTATGCTGATGTCCAGAGCCGCTTTGATGAAACTGTGGCACGCTTGGACAATGTCAGTCATCTGCAGATAGCTGGCAGCAGACATCACCTCTATGACATTTTTACTGGTGAGGGCAAGGTGCGCCGAGTACATGAAGTCTAAAATGGCTTTGAAACCTGTTGCCGTGACGATGTCCAGGTGAGTGACAGTCGTCTGGTGAGGGGGCTCGGCTCCTTTTTTAACCTGAGAGTAAAATTTTATATTTAGAGTGGGGTACAGAGGTTGTAGAAATAAAAGTACTTTAAAATAATAGGTCAAAAAAATAAACTATAAAACATGACAAAGCCTAAATGTTTTTTGTAATTGAAGAGCAATGTCTGGGCTTGTACAGTGGTGGAAGAATTACTCAATTTTGTTACTTACGTAAAAGTATAGATACTGGAAGTAAAAGTATCACATAAAAAAATCTTATAGTATTAAAGTACCCATTAAAATATAATATATTTATTTATATTATAATTAATATACTTAAAGAGTAAAAAGTAAAAGTATTTTGAGCAGTATTTTGAGATTTTTAGATTTAATAAAACTTAAAATGTAGTGATTTTGATTTGTGTTGAATTTTGTTCAAAAGAAACAATTGAATCGATATTTTTTTTCATAGCTGTTTTTCTTTGTATATTTTTGTTTGCTCAAATCTACAACAAATAAACCCTAAGCCTTTTTGGCAGGTCTTAAACAAAAATACTTTCACATTTCAGTCCAGTTCAAACATGTCATGGAGTAGAAGGTACAAATAGCAGCTCTCAAATGTAATAAAGTGAAAGTAAAAAGTCTCCACTTAAAAATGTACACCCTACCCAAATTCCCTGCAACTGATATGAACTGATAAGTTTCATTCTTGAAGATAAGTAAATCATATATTGTAAGTATTAGTGCTTTCAAGTGCTATTCTAGACGTTCTCTTGTGGCTCACTAAAGCCTGCTGTCTGCCCGCTGAGTGTTACCTGGCAGTAGAGGGTCTTGAAGTAGCGCGAGGAGCCCAGCAGGACATTCTTATGGGCCTTGAAGATCTTCCCGTCCACGATGACACAGGCGTCACACAGGATGCCGTGCTGCCGCTGCTCGTTCAGCTCACGCAGGAGCTGCCTGTAGTGAGACGAGATCTCCATGTCCTCCTTTCTGTTGTTCATCTGTGTAGTGGAACCGAAGCCTCTCCTCCAAACCGACTGCTGGGGACACAACCAACACAAAACTCGGTATGAGGATCAAATGAATACAAGTAAAAGAGGAAAAGCAGATAGTTGAGCAAGCCCTAAGGTAAATGTGTCATAAAAATCTATATTGACAACTGTAAAGAGGATGACAAAACTTGCTTTAGTTGCATGTTTCTTTATTTGTTGATCTTCCTAAGCTTATCTCTGCTAATGCCTGTCTCACCAACTACAGCCCTTATGTAGAATACAGAGACACAAATCTATAGTGGTCACAATAAAAAAGACATTAAAACCCTGAAAACTCATTTTCTCACTCACCCAGCTATACAAAATATTGTGTAGCTGGGATATACGTTATGCAATTAATCCTAAATCACTAATTATGAAAATATTCTAATCACAACACAATTTAAAAGCATTTGCATTGGTCTCATTAGAATGAAAAATCTGTCAAAAGTTAGCCCCATTTGTAACATAGAGGAAAAATGAATTCAGACGAACTAATGTTTTCAAAAGGCTATGGATACTTTGGTAACGACTGTGACATGAAAACAACACATCAATAGAAAGCACGTCTCACTCGCTCGCGGTTTTGATGTCTAAAAACAGCTCAGGAACAAATAGTCAAAAATCAGTATTTAAACTCTGTCTGACAGGTCCATTTGAGTGTGGCAGCTCCGTGTGTGCGTGCCCTCATTAAAAACGTCATTTACGAAGAATAACACTCTCTACAAAACTCCAAGAGAAACCAGAAAAACAGCTAATTTAGTCAAGCACTTTGCGATTAAATTTATCAATAAACACTGACTAAATGTCCTGTTATTTTTTCAAATCCTTATCTTCTGGTTGTGAATTTTCAATCAGCTCTCTAGTTAAAACTTTCTCTTACGAACCTTCACCCTTATGTTTCTGATCTGCGGCAGTTGGGGAAACAAAGGAAAAATGAAGATAGTTAATGACAATTTGTGAGTAGTGCCTCGGAACAAAAAGCACTTTTAGACGGCATTCATACTGACATTGTGGAAGCTTCAAGTCATTACTGTGTATCTGAAACAAAGAAGGCAATTTGAACTTGTCTAGTGCCCCAAAAACTACTACTATCAAATATTTACTGAAAGCTTTCCTATAGATGGACACTAATAATAGAACAACAATTTCTTCAAAGTCATGTATTAAACAACTTTCAACAATAATCACTTGAGTGTGAGCAATCAATTATTAAGTGACTTGTCCAAGGACACCACTGTAGCATTCATCTGTGGGAGCTGGAATCGCACCACCAACCTGCGAGTCAATTTTTCCAATCTCTCAACCAGTGACGTTTATGTTGAGAGCGGGATTTGAACCGTCAACCTCCGGATAAGTGACAAATGCTCTACCAACTGAGCTGCTGTCATCCCAAGTAGACATATATAGCCTATACTTAAAAATAAGTATAAAAATAAAATAAAATAAATGATCTTGATGAGGATTAACTTTTTTGTGAGGCTCGAAACTCAACAAAGCCTAGGGATGCAGTAATGAACTAGCTCAGTTTTTTCCTTCTGAAAATTTGAAATGTAGGTCCATTACAAACACTAAACAAAAAAATGCAAGATGCACATATTAAGAAGGCATCATCATGTGTGCTATTTAGATAACATCCAGAACACCGATAGATTTGAAAGCCATAGAGTAGAGACGATACAGTATATGAAACCCTAGTAGTAAATTAGCTTTAGCATTAGCCTTTCATCTCTGAAGTGTTACCAAATGCTGCAGTGATGTTGTTTTGGGAACACCACAGCTGTCAGATCTCGTGGGTTGTTGAGCTAAACGACAGCTCTGGTTGGCTAAGGTGACAGTGGCGTTTGCTGGGGGGCCGGCACACTTCAGGTCATGTTTAGCCCCGCTCTGCTCACACTGATGGCTTGTAAGATCAGATAAATCCACTGTGTCTCTTCCACCTCCAACCAGACAAGCACAGACCGTCAGATGAGGCACTGACTCGTGGTGACAACTTGAAGGCAGCTCGGAATTTGGTCAATGCTCAGAAAGTTGTTTTTTTTTTTTTTTTTTTTTTTCAGAGTTGTTTGAAGCACAGTTTGGAGAATGTACTAGAATTGATTCATTCATGGGGAACACACTGGGAAGAGGCCATTTAGTAGGGCTGACATCAGCGGTTCAATGCAGAGTAGTGTGGTCATAATGCTAACTCTATTCTGATACTAAGGAAAAGGCTTGATATTCGATACCCATCTTGAACAATCATAGTACGTACACTACGTACACTAGAAGAAGAATGTTATTTTCAACACAATATAAAGGTGCTTTCTTTCTCTTAACATGGAGACTTATACTAGTTTGACTACAGATCAAGACACTTAACTATTAAACTATTCAGGGATACTCCAAATTTGTCCTATTCATGTCGACGTCTTCAGTATCAAAACTTGAAGTATTTCTTGTATTTACTTGTTTTACTATTGATTAGTATTTGAGTACTTGCGATACTTTTGACAGCCCTAATGCATAGGGTTTCTGCGCACAAAGACAAGGAGCAGAAGTTATACTGTGCCGCGTTTCCCTGTATAGGTTGAGACACGGCATGAAATGAAGTCCCTGTGTTTTCAAAAGCAAGTTTTGACGTTTTATTTTGCAGCTCGCACGTCTGAAAAAAAAAAAAAAAAATCTATTGGCGCTCTAACCTTGAGTTATTCTTTCCGTTCGGTTATGCCCTGATGGAGGTATTGAGAGTCTTCACCTTTGACCCTTGGAGACAAACCAAGGTGCTTTGAAGACAGCGCCTCCTCCGCCTCTTTCCTCTCAGGGCCACTGCGGTTGTATAGCCTAGACTATAAGATAGGCTTCTTCCCAGAGTCACAGAAAACATAGAAAAGTCAGTCATTCACTGAAAAAAAACGCCTCAATAATTGTGTTATTCTGAGTCTTTTTTTCAGAAATGTGAACAGAGAGACAGGGTCAGTGTGCAGTGCTACCAAGTTTATCTGGTGAAATAAAGGCTGTGATTTCAGAGCAGCTATAGTGGGCTTCTGTGGACGGCTGTACACCTCTCCACATCAGTGACTAATTATTTTTAGACCAGAATACATTATGAACTGTAATGAAAAATGACAATTACAGCAAAAGCAAATATTACCTTCTCATTTATTTATGTGAAATTGGAACATATAGAATGGAGTCTGCATGGATGGAAATTAATTAAAAAATACAAACTGTATTCAGTGATAGCATGTGAAAGAATGACTTCATCTGGTCAAGTGCACACCCAGTCTAAGACCACACTCATCTTCAAACAATAATGTATAAATCCTGATTCAATACAATAAATCTGAGCGACAAAAGACTATAATATTATGGTAATGAGGCGCGTTACTTTTAGTATTTGTTACTTTGCACGAATTGTGAAGTGCTGTGTGGTATTAGATGTTACTGGTGACACAAACAGAAAAAGTGAAAAAAGTAAAAAGAGGAAATAACAAAGAAGGAGAAATGGTTTAATCAAATTTAAATCCTGGACAAACTCATAGAGAGCTGGAGAGCACAGCCATTAACAGGATGAACTTTGACCTCTAGAGTCTGGGCTCGTCTAATTGGCTTGTTTAATTTCAGCATGTCCAATTTACTCTACAGAACGAGACCTCTTTTTTTTCTTTTTTTTTTTTTTTCTTTTTACCCAAGATGCATTTTTATCTGTGTTGTTGCAGATACACAAATCCAACACTGCATTATGAGAGTTTGCCTCACACACAAAGCCATACAAAGTAAACAGTGGAAATGAATGCCCCAAAAGATCTGCTGTTTGAAGATGCTCTCTTACTCAATCAATTAAACACATTCACATTAAAGCAACATCTATGGACAATGCAGATAACACATTTCACCCGTCATAAAGTTTTACAACATCCAAAAATCTGAAAACTATTCTATTCTATTTTCTCCTTCCCTTTTCAATGTGAGAGTTAATCTAAAACCCCAAAGTCTCTTCTGGCACGTGAGCGCAGCTAGCCTTGATTTCTTGCACACATTTTTGTTCAAACGTACACTTGACACGAGATGGAAACTAAAGGTAAAATGAACTTGTCACACAATCAGCTACAGAGAAAGAGCCAGAGGACTTTTGTCTATCATCAGAAGCATTAGCAGCTCACCAAGGCTACACAAACTAAAGACTGCTTTCAGAGTGTCACAGCATTGAAAAAAGAAAGAAAAAAAAAAAAGCTTTCAAGCCGCAATGAAATCTCGCAAAAGAAAATAATGTGGGTAAAAGTCATCGACTGAGTTTGTGCATGTCTATTATTTAACAGTATAATGTAAATACTTTTACCACTACTGTTCTTCAGCATCATTTTCAAATTACATTACTTGTTCAGTTGAGAGAATTGGATTTTTCTTGTACTATTTACTGCTTTCAACAAAGACTTTACCATTTCTGATTGTTCTGTTATTATATGTGAGATGTAATACGTTAATTACATATATTTGTCTACAGATGGTCTTATGCACATACTGAATAGATTACATTTTGTATAATGTAATGTTCATTCAAGTTCTTTTGTGGTTTTTTTCGCTGTCAACACCAGACATGACAGAAATAGTAATGGGCAACACAAACCTGGAGGAGGTCTGACCCAGAGACTTCCTGTTACTAATCAGCCACTGTAACCTGGAACCAAACCCTCACATAATTGTTATAAAGTAGAGAAAGAAAAAGCACTGATTGTGTGCTTTTGTTGTTTCAGTAAAGTCACTCCAGCTCCCAGTCCCTGTCACCCTTCCGAGAGCAAATCCAAAGTGACTCGTGTCTTAACCCCATCCTCTTCACACAATCAGCGAACCTCTTTCCTTAAATAAACGCTTCTTCACACGACTTTAGCCAAACTGTCATGACTGCCTCGCCCTGGTCAGATTACGCCAAAGTCACTGTAGGCCCTGACAGACAGACAGAGAGAGAGAGAGAAAGAGAGAAAGAAAGAGGGAGCGGAAGGGAGGGGAAGAGAAATAGAGAGAGAGAGAGAGAATGTTGAAGAGTCTCCCTCTTTCCTCTCTCGTGTCCTAATGCGGCCCGTCCCTCTGAGCCACTTCTCTGTCCCCCCTTGACCGAGGGGACAATACAAGGTCCTTCTGGATCAAAGACACACCAATGCTTTGTTTAGATAGGGGCTTTCAGACAGGGATAAGTGCTGTCATCATTTTCACTAGGTTTGTATGATAAAAATGCATTTAGGTATATAGTGGAAATAGACTAAGCATGAAAAACAAAAGAAATCTGCAAAATCATGTGTTTTATTATGGATATATTTGTATAATTTTCCTGGTACACTAATAATTTCAGGTTCAGAACTACTCGTCTACTATGCAAAATTCTTATTGCGACTAAACATGGGATGATACTGTAATTTGGTGCCACGATTATCATGGCCAAAATAATTGCAATTAATGATTATATCACGATAATTATCAAAGTTGCTGACAGTTTGAAAATATTCTGGATATGAATAATTATAATTTTAATATTATGAACAGGTTCCCTATTTAATTATATATAATACTGTACTTTATTTAATTATATGTTATACTGTACTTTGTTATAAGTGAAAACAACAATGAATTAGAACATTCTGGTGATGAAATGGCAGTTATCACGATTATATAAAATTGTCTAACCTTTTTATCACGATAAACGATATTATTGGATATTGTCCCATCCCTAATCGCGACTTGGCATAAGTGTTAAATTTTGTTTTGGGTTTTTTAATCCAGAAATGGGGCTGGCAAAAGAACGCACCCAGCCTTGTTTGGAAGCTTTTTCCTCACTTTTCCTCACAATCATGGAGCCATATTTACACCCCATCTCACCATTATCTTCTTCAAAGTTGTAAAGGTCACTTATTAGCAGAGAAGTTCCTCTTTTGCACATTTCGGCTTTCATCCTGGCATTGCCGTTATAGACCAGCGGGGTGGATACACTAAAAACTGGCCAAGACTGAATGAATGTGTGGAAGGAGGGGAGGAGGAGGAGGAAGAGGGGACACAGAGTTGAGCAGTTAGTCGCCAAGGCTTGGTATTTCTGCTGTCAGGCATCCCAGTTTAATACCTCTACTAAATCCTTATCGTCTAAAAATCGTCTTTTCGCGCATTTTCAACTTGTAGCTTCGCAATAACATATCATACTTCCAGCAGCAGGTTGGCAGGTCTACACTAAATGAATTATGTATTATGTTAAGTATTCACAACAAAGTGAAATAAATGATGCTGCCCCCAAGAAAAAGATATTAAGGAAAATAGTGGTGTTTTATGCTAATCTGGAAGAAAAATTAAGACAGAGGCAGAATACATTGCTTTTTACTGGATTTAGAAGTGAACACATTTTGTAAAACTTACAGCTTATAAATATGAAATACTCATCACCAAAAAATATTATTTTCTTAAACTATATCAACAACTTTACGCATATTAATTGGAATGCGGTTTGGAAATGGCTAAAGCACATTGAGAGCTGATAGAGACAAGAGACTGTGGAGGGATTGGACAGAAAGAGAGCTGAGCGTCTGGTGCCCAATATATTTTAAACAGCTTTGCTTCCACTCAACTGGGCATCAGGGCCATTATCCCAGGGTTAATCCCCCATCCGCCGGAGCTGGCAGAACAGGGAGGATGAGGGTAAGCACAAGGCAGCATGGACCAAAATAACAGCAATCAAGTTCAAATGGCGCTACACATAAGTTTGAGAATATCAACTTTTTGTTTAATAAATAATAAAAAATAGATGGGAGATTTTTTCTGGCACAGTATTAAACTTTTCTTTGCATTAGTGGGAAGTTTTTCGCGTAGTAATTTTACAGGGTCGAATAAGAAACTCATTATAGATACAAAATAACTACTTCAGTATTATCTGCTATTTATTTGTTGCAGAGTTTGGGATTACGCTGCTTTAAGGTTGTCTCTGGGACGTGAAATAGTTTCAGTAGATTAGTGTGATATTTACTTGAGCGATAATTTTTACTTCAAAATGTCTGATTGTGACAGGCCTTGATATTTGAAGAAATAATGAAAATAAAACAAAATAATAAAATATACTTTTTCATTAGATTAAGATAAGATTAGAATGAAAGTGAGTGAAAGTGAGATGGTAGATACTGTAGTGTAGGAACGTTTGTATGGGTAGTGTAATATATTTTTCTTATCAATATCAGTATGGATTCCTTTCCGAGATACTTTGTAATGGCTGGGGAATTAATTGAAAGATCGAGAGGCCGCGAGGAAGTCAGGTCTAATCGTTAATGATATGGTTGAATTTTTGAATCAAGACGTGTACAGCCAGTCCAAAGTCAGTAAAATCTTGTGTTTTGGAGCAGAGTTCAGACTTTGGAGGAAGAAATTTGATCATCTTTTGCACTAAACTGGACTGACTGATGTATTGCATGCCTGTATCATTTATGTTAATGAAATCAATACTAAGAAAAACACAAAAAAACTAAATCAAATCAAATTGAAAATCGAGATTGATCAATACGATAAAAAACTGATTTTTTGCCCATATCGTCCAGCCTTCTCCTGTTCGTTTGCATTATGTGACTTCACTTATGGCGATACCAGCTAATCATTTTGCCCTGGTGAAGTGAGAAGGATTGACTTAAGGAAGGATAGTCATGTCAGCCAGGAAGCTTACACAATTTAGCACCGTTTGCATTCTGTCCTATTGCTTCATTTTATTATCATCTAAAACCTACAAACAAATGATGCAGCTTTTGTTTATGTTTACTGTCAGGTTCACTTTTGTTGTTGCTAATAACATTAACTTTAGTGTACCCTTTAATAGCAATAATTCTCCTAAGCTTAGCAGGTGTTAAGCTCCAAGGCAAAATCCAAGCATACTAAGGCGGATGATCCCAAAGTGACCAGAAAAAGTGTGACACGAAGATGGGCCCTGCTTTGCCCAATGCCGTTACCTCAGCAAGTCAGGTCATCCAAAAGTGTAGGATAATAAATTAAAAAAGGACAAAAATTTGTATCAGTAACCAAACAAGCAAATTTACATTGTATAATTTATAATTTTGTTTCAAGTATTTCATATTGTGTTGTATTTCAAGTCAGATGCCCAACACAATCTAAGATAACTGTGACACAAAAGCTTGATATCGCTACTAAGTTACTCTCAGCTGACCCCAAAATACAAGATATCTATTTTGGTTTAGAGAAAGCAGTAGTCTTAGCTTCACTTAACTTGAGCACTTTTTCCAAATTACACAATCACCGAGCATCTCTCCATTCCCTGAAAGTGAAAGTATATATTTCTGGGCTGCCTCTTGTCTCCTAGGCCCCCACAGTCACTTCTACACATCTCCCAAGGTAACTCCCTCACTGAGACCCAGGGCTTAGCCTAAATTCTCTCTCTATTAAAAGCTGTGAAATACAAATAATGAAACATCTCATTACCACTGCAGCTGCAGAAGCCAAAATGAAAGGGAGGAGAGCGAGAGAGACGGAGGAGGGCCAGCGCAAGACACTGTAGGCAGAATGTGAGAGGATGAGTGTGATATGTAGGAGATGGAGTGATTGATGACTAAGAAGATATTGATCATTTCACGACTGACGTCATCAAACGTGTGGCCACAGACTTTAGTGTTCTTTTTTTTAAAAGAAGGAAACTAAAACCATGATTGTCAATGTGATATTCAGCCCATTTGCGTGGTCCATGGTACAAAAGGTCATCTACACAATGTTTTCAGAATTTGAAAATTAAAAATATTGCAACCAAAATATCTACTGTAACTAGTGCAACAATTAATTAAACTAAAAAGTAAACCAATAACTAGTCAAACAATTAAATTCACAAATCTTAAATAAATCATTATGTTTTTCTTCTTTTTTTTTCCATAAGATCATGAGCATGGCTCTCTTGAATAGGTGACACAGAAACAATTGACGTATGTGAAGGGAGTATGGCTGCAGTAACTGATATCTAAAGTTGTTACTAATACCAGAGAAGTCATGTCATAAGATTTACTTCATATTATTGGTGCTCAGTTGGAGCAAAATGTGATTTTGTGTTAAAAATGAATCAGTAAATATTTGAGTATACGTAAGGGGACTTTCCACACTTTGCCACTATTTCCCGGCTTTAAACAGAGTAGAAAATCCTTTAATACCTTCCTTATTCCTTGCCTTGCCTTTGCCATGCATGTCACTTGGCCATCCTTGCACAGTTATGTTTTTAAAAGCACCAAATGTCTGCAGCGATGATGACAATATAGTGCTTTGGCCCTGCTCAAACCCACATTTAACACTACCGTCACACTGCTGCATCTTCCGTGTGCAGAGATAGACCCCAGGCCCCTCATAGAGCTTCACACAAAACCTGACAGGCCAAAAAGCACCTGTCACGACCAGGCCAGACACGACTGTACACGAAAGCAGGGCACCCCTACCGCCACCTGCCCCTGAGCTGCTCAAAGAGGAGCTAAAAGACTCCGCAGAGAGGGGGGAAAGGAAGAGACTGAAGGAGGTCTGGGCTGTATTTGAAAAATGATGGACTGACAAATGACTGGTCATTTGACCCATTAATAAGAAAAGTGTTCCAGTATAATGGTATGGTATGACTCAGGAAACAAGAGGATTCTTTCAAATACAAATGTCTGGTTGGACATAACACCACATAGTCTAAGTTTACACATGCAGTGTAAATGGGTTAGGATTCTTTAGCTTATGTATGTTTTTAAACCCCAACCTATTTGCCAAAAAATACACTAAAATGAAAGTCTTTTATTTAATATATTTGTATCCCTACGGTGAGCAGGCTTATCGCCATAAACCTCACTTATTTGGCCTGGAGGAAGGCCTCCTCCTGCTTGTTTCCATAGAAATGCTGTTCCTTTGACTATAAGATTCCACAATAGAGAACAAAACTGATCTATCTTCATGAACAGTAACAGGTTGATCATTTACTGTTCTCTTTGGACAGAGGAGCAGAGAGGCTTGGAGGTAAGCTGATCCATGCAACAGGATGGCTGCAGGTGAGGCAGGGGCTGTGACGGCGTTCCTAGTCTATTGTTTGCTTGTAAATATCACAAAGACAAATAATAATAATCCAACTTAGATCATTAGAAGTATTCCTACATTTACTTGGACAAATACATGTGTAATTTTGTCTATTCACCACTATATAATGAGATCACCAAGAAGGCTAAAATGGCATCATGATCTACACAAATCATTTAACTTATTGTTGTCATATGTTTAATGTTATCCAAGGACACCCGTGCCCATGCCTGCACCAAATCAAGACGCCCTGAGAGGCTAACCTGCTAACACAGGGGGTATGCGTCATTCCTACCTTACAGGTAGACTCTATGGCATTGTGTTTTAATGCACATCCTCCTAATCCTCTGTTTATTCTGTGCCCGTCGCCAACAGTTTTCAAACTGTCAGTCCAGGATGAAGATGATGAAGGTGTGGTTGGAGTTGCAGTGGTAGCGAGGATGTCTGACTGGGAGTTGCATAGGATAACATCAGGTCCACAAATGCGTGTCGGTGAGTCGGATAAAAGCAATAAAAGGAGGTCCATGGATCAATGTGCTGCTGAGGAGTCTGTCTCACGATGAGCATGGTAAAGAACAGCAAACTTTTCTGACAGCAGCTACTCCAAGCGGTCCATCGGTTACTGTGACAAATTGTGACTTAAACACTAAACAAATCAATTCAGGCATCACTAAAAACAGGAAATGGTGTGGGGTTTTTTTTTTGTAATGACCAAAAATAGTCTGCGAACCAAAGTGAAAGCCTAAAGGCATTTTAGATGGTAATTTAAATATAATGAGCATCATGTCTGAAAACTGAACAAATTTATCAACTCAAACCTAGACTCTCTATGCTTGTCTACACGTGTCTTTAAAAAAAGACGCTCCCACTGCAATCAATAACATCTCAGGCTATACGATGTTCAGGAGAGGCAAGGAGGGGGCCAAGGGTGGTGGGGTCATGATCTACATAAAAGATCATTCTTAGTTTGATGATCTGAAATGCTTAGGTTTAAAGATTGTGTCGAACTGAACAAATGTCAAGACCCTGAGATACTTGAACTCCTCCACTTGAGGCAGAGACTCACCATCCACCCGGAGAGGGCAAACCACCTTTTTCCGGTCGAGAACCATGGCCTCAGATTTGGAGGAGCTGATTCTCATCCCAGCCGCTTCACACTCGGCTGCAAACCGCCCCAGTGTCTGCTGCAGGTCCTGGCTCGAAGAAGCCATCAGGTCATGAGCTCTGGGTAATGACTGAAAGGACAAGGTCGCGGATACAAGCAGCTGAAATGGGTTTCCTCCACAGAGTGGCCGGGCGCAACCTTAGGGATAGGGTGAGGAGCTCGGTCACACGGGAGGAGCTCGGAGTAGAGCCGCTGCTCCTACACGTCGAGAGGAACCAGTTGAGGTGGCTCGGGCATCTGCTTAGGATGCCTCCTGGACGCCTCCCTAGGGAGGTGTTCTGGGCATGTCCCACCGGGAGGAGGCCTCGGGGAAGACCCAGGACACGCTGGAGGGACTATGTCTCTCGGCTGGCCTGGGAACGCCTTGGGATCCCACCGGAGGAGCTGGAGGATGTGTCCGGGGTGAGGGAAGTCTGGGAGTCCCTGCTTAGACTGCTTCCCCCGCGACCCGGCCCCGGATAAGTGGAAGAAAATGGATGGATGAACAAATGTAATTAACCAATAGTAAATTATCACCCACCCTCATCAGATCCTAGTTTCTACAAGTTTGAAAAGCTACTTAAAGAATGTGACCTAAACAAACAGACTGTTATTTTGCAGGATTTCGATATTAACTGGGAGGACACATCTTGGAGAAAAAATCTTAAAGGAATAACTGACACATTTGATCTTTCCCAAATGGTTAAAGGGCTTAGAGTAACCTCAATGAGCAGCACTCAGACTGATTTGATATTTACTGACCGACCTGAGAGAATAATCAAATCTTATAACATGGTAGCTGGTCAGTCTGACCACAATCTGATCTTTGTGGCCAGAGAGCTCTCAAAAAAGAGATTTCACTCGCGTGCCACTGAAAATGAGTTTGTTGGAATTCCACAAAACAGACAGGAAAATTTTAAAAATGTGGTGCAAGAAATTGACTGAGATCACATGCTGCAGGGCACAGATACGAGTAAGGACAATGGAATATTCTTAACAATAGAGCGAATAATCAAGGAATATAGTGTCAAAATCTTTCAAAAACAAATCAAAAATCTGTTACCTTGGATGAACTCTGACATTATAAAACTAATGAAAGAAAGAGATTTAGCTCTTAAAATGACAATTAAAAATAAGTCGATGAGTGCTAGGAATTAGTTTACAACTCTGAGGAATAAAGTGGTAAAAAACAAAAAAGACAAAGGTTGATTTCTGGAACCAACTGAAGAAACTAGTAGGGCAGTATGTAAAATAAAAAAGCAACAACTTAAGAATCATGGTAAAGGGACAGATTGCAAAAAAAAACATGCAAAGTTACTGAATAGTTCAGTAATTTCTTTATTAAGTCTATATCCACAATTGCCCAGTCCTTTTCACCTACCAATCTGAGAAACTATTTCATACTAATTAGAAGAAATCAGCCGCCATCCCAATCTATAAAAATGGAGATCCTCTGTCTGTGCAATTATAGGCCCATCAGTCTAAGTATCCAAAGTTGTAGAGAATCTCATTGCTCAACAAGTTATTACTCATTTAAACATCACCCATTTTCCTTTCACCCAGTGCAATTTGATTTCAGAGCACAACACTCTACAGAGACAGAAATTTTTTTGCTTTTTTTTTCCATTGAAAATGTCAGTTACTGGATAAAGGAGGTATAGTTGGAGCAGAGTTTCTCAAGCTGTAGAAAGTCATTGACACCGTAAACCATCAAATACTCATAGCTAAACTTAGTCAATTTAACATTTCATCAAGAGCAGTAACGTGGACAGAATAATATCTATCAAACCTCTCACAGTCTGTTAGAATCAATGATCACCACTCTCCTTCCCTCCCTCCAGCTACAGGGGCCCACAAGGTTCTGTTTTGGGTCCATTGTTATTTTCCCTGTTTATCATTGACTTTCCTTCAACGTGCCCTATTGTGTCCTTTCAAATGTACGTAGATGATACTGTCATTTACACATATGCCAAAAACGCTACACAAGCTGCAGTCAAACTATCACACTCCATGATTCACATAACAAACTGGCTTAATCAGCGCTGATTAATAGTCAATGTCAATAAAACAATTGCTATGTTCTTCTCCAGATTCAACATGGCAAATAATGAGACAGATGTTTTTGTTGCTGCTGAAAAAATACAAGTCGTCACAGAATATAAATATATATGACACATTTTAAAAGTCTGCAATAGAGTCAAATTCAACACGGTAAATTTTCAGTTGATCAGATTCAATTTATCCGTTCAGTCAGATTATCCATGCAGTCTATGGTCATGTCCCACATAACATACTGCTAAACCACATTGTCACAAACAACAAAACCTCACTTAAACCAACAGAGTACTGTACAAACAAACAATACGGATACTGAACAAAAAACCTCAAACATGTCCCCATTGCACCATTTTAGAAAAACATCATCTTCTAAGTTAATAAAATGTCATCAAATACCCTAATCTCTGTGTACTAAAGTCATTCACAGTTTGTCATCTTCCCCACTTAGCCAGTTTGTGAGTGTAAGGGGTACCGCACATCGGATAACCAGAGATGGAATAGTACCTTCAACCAAATTCACAGCAAATCAGAGCTGTCCACTTTACTGCTACTCTTTGTCTTGTCATTGTCTGTCTGAATATAATATAGTAATATAATATAGTTCTTTTAATAATTACGCAATTCGACCCTTTATGTAATTGTACTACTACTACTGTACACTCTTATTTAACTATAGGCTTCAATGCATGGTGCTCTCAGTGTACTATTATGTTGTCTAACCATATTGTTTTTAGATAGATCATTTTATCATCTGTTCAAAATAATAATGTTTAATTACTGTAAAATGATTAATGTACACTGTCCCTGTAAAAAAAAAAAATAAATAATAATAATAATAATAAACTAGGATCATACAGAATTTGCTAAAAACTAAGAATAATCATTTGCATAATTGAATTACCAGCCAACTACATGATAAACACCATCACCTCATTTCTGTTGTGCTTCTGTTGCAGTTGCCCACATTGAACATACTGTGTAGGCTCACTAAGGGTTAGTGAATAAAATAGTGATTGATAATTGTTGTTTGTCCCATGTGTGGTAGAATGACTGAAGCCTGGTGAGTCAGTGGCCAGTTTGCTCTCTGGTGCAGAGGCGGGCATCCACAGTGTGTTTCTGTATAGGCGGGTATTCATCACATTATGGGGACTAACATGTGAATACACGCTCAAATCACTGGGCCTTGCCTCCGTCTGGGGACAAAAATTAGGTCGCTATGACGTAAATTAGAGCTGCACAATTTTGTAAAAACATCAAACTGCATTTTTTTTGTTCATGTATTATAATTAGATTTCCAATATATGTTTAAAAAGTAGGATTATAAACAACTCCAGAGCATTATCATTTGAGAAAAGATTGGAGAAAGAACTAATAAACAAATAGAATAAAATTATAGAGGTCTAAACTACAGTTACAACTTGATTTTTTTTTTATAAAATGAGGAGGAGATTATATTAGCTAAATAATTGTAGCCTTTGTGATTTGATGCGATGTGATGTGATTGTGCTGCCCTAAGATTTAAAGTTAAAATATGGGTTTAAATAGGTTAAAGGAAGGGTTATGTTTAGAAAAGTTGCAACGGTTAAGGGTAGGTAGTCTCCAGAAAATGAAAGTCCTCAAAAAAGGTGAAAATCTAACACAAATGCGAGTGTGTATAATGACATAACTTTGTCAAACTGTAAACATAGGCATCTTTTTCAAAATCCTCCTCAGACCGGAACTGACAATAGAACTCATGCAAAGAGGGGAGCATAAAAGGCTTAAATGTGTCCACCCAAGTCCAACAGGCGTGCCCTCTCCGCCTCCCCTACACAAATATCACACACCACTTCAGTCGCTCATAATCTGATGCACAAACACGCACATGGGCACAAGCACGCAACATGTAAACTCAGTCTTAAAAGAAAGGAAAAAAACACCTCGTGGTAGGGCTGAAGCATTTGGGAAAAATATCAAATTGCTAACTTTCTGATAAGCATTGCCATTAGATTTGTGATATATGTTTTAATAATTGGATTGTGTTCAAAGTTAATATTTTAAATGCTTCCAGGACAAAAGACTGGAATAGGCCTAACAAACAAACTAATACAAGAATCACATTTGTAATTCAGAACATGCTTGTACATACCTAACCGGGGTTCGCAGTTTTTAAGCAGAAAAAGATATTTTGTTGTTTGTGGAGGAAATTATGGTAGCATCCTTGGCGATTTGCTAATTTGGTGTAACTTGTATGAGACCTTTCGGAGTCAAAATCATCATTAAAGCAAGGAGTGTAATGCACTTGTGAAGGATTACATCAGGAGTTCAAAAGATACGTAACAAGATCTTTCCTGTATTTAAAATCTAGAAAGAAACATTTGAGCTATTTTGAACCTAGAACTAAATCAGAGACAACTATGACATAAATTATATCAAGTCTAAATGAAAGGACAGAATTACTCAATACATACAGGGAAAGAGTAAATAAACGGTTGGGTTTTCCAGAATTACAACAGGTTTAACATCAAAATGACTCCACTCAAAACCAAGACAAAGCTAGACTGAATTGCACATTAATGTATTTTCAATTTTTGCATATGACCAGCTAAGCTTCTCAAGGGACATGTTGAAAAAAAAACCATCATATATATATTATTCCTGTGGCAGCTTTGTCACTCATCAACTTGATCAAAACAATGCAACAACACAGACTTTTTTGAAACCAGGTGGAGAGATAAAGACAGAGAAATCAAGGAAAGAGGAATCAAGGAAATAGAAGAGGAGCAGATCATCTAAATATAGACAGAAGGAGTCAGTGAGCAGACAGGGAAGGGTGCGAAAAGGAGGGAGGGAGAATTTGGGAACAAAAGGCATGTTGGTAAAGTAAGAATCAATGGTTTGTATCAGGGATTAGTGTTCTGTCTTGGTTCAATAGTTGTACACAGTGTAGCGCCATCAATATGTAGCATCAATAGAGTGGAGCAAAGAACGGCAGGCTGCACAAGGAGTTGCTAAAGTAATAAAAAAGTTTTACTGTTAAGTTAAAGTAAATAGAGGATTTTACTAGACCAGATTATATACTTTCTGTTATTGCTAGTACAGCTACCACTCCTACGTTATCTCAGTTGTTATACTGGGAACATAACTAAAAATGGTTTATATACTGCCAAAAAAAATAGACAAAAATAAAACCATGATTTTGTTTTGTTTTTTTCATTTTTGATAAACATGTTTTTCTTTTGGCTATATATATCTCCATGGACAATGTTCTGAAGTTTGGCTTTAATGTTCTGTTTTTATGGCATCATGCAGGTGATTTGCCACCTCCAGAAGGTTACATACTATACCTTTAACCTTAGCAATTTGTCACTGGAAATTGAACATAAATGTTAAAATCCCCAAAAGGAGGTTACAGGTGTTGTTGACTTCCATTTCTGCATGTTCTCATAATGTATATTTCTTAAGGAACGTAAAGGCACTTGGACCATCTCACCAGTCACCTGTAAGGACGAAATTTGTAGCTTCTGTAACTTTTGTCATTTAGACTGACCGTTAAAGTTGAGAAGAATTCAAATGAGTACAGCTGGAGGCAAAACTGTTCACACTGAGTGACCAGATCAGTCCCTCATCTGTCCCCCCTGTCCCTCTGTCCACTCCTCCTTATCTCCCTGCCGGATCTGTCCTCTCCACTCTCCACAGATTGACGGCTGACTCACCTGTTGTGACATGGCTCAAAGGCATTTAGGAGGAGCACTGCACTGTTTTGGCACCTTTTACACAGGTTTAGAAGGACATCAGTGTGGAGTAGCAGTCCACACTGAAGTAGTCATACAATCCAGATGTACACTGCATTACACAATATGAGAAAAGGATATTTGATAACTATGTTTTGTTTTGCGATAAAGTTATTATGATATTTTAATATACTTTTTGTTTAGAACAGAAACAAATAAATATAATTGCCCTCACTTACAATTCAAACTGTGTCAAAATAAAACATATCAAAGCGTAGACCAAGACCAAAACAAGTCTAATGTAAGACTAAACAAGAAAATCATGAATAAAACCTGCCTAATTTTACAACTGTTAATTTCTGTGAGAAGGAGAACTTAATGTTGTTGCGGTTTATATTTTTTTCTTATGATATTGATTTTTGCCTCAGCCAATATTGCGTTACCAAGTGTGTCTAGAGTTGTTATAGCAACTACTACCACTACTCCTACTAATTTTGCTATTTCGCCTGCTATTACAATTACCGATACTACAACTATAATCAGTACTTCACCTATCCATAGTAAAAATACTAAAAATACTACTTTCACAGTCCAAAGCGACGCTCACGCTTTTCAGACTACGACAAAGACACAAAGGGGTACGGCTAAAGACAATAGTGATCACCATTGTAAAGACAGAACTCCCACCCTGGAAAACCTCATTTGGTCCAAGTCACACATTCCCACATTGCGAGACAGTGCCAGTATCAGGTGTCCGTCCAAAGTGGCCAAGCACCAATCATCCACCGCCCCCTTTCGTGAACAAACCGATCGGCACAAGAGAGGTGAGATAGAGGGGTGAGAAGAAAAGAGAGGACCAGGGAAAAGCCAAGACAAAGGCAACGCCAATGAAAGAAGAGACTGAGAAGAGACATCAACAATAATGGGAGTCATACGCTAATAGGAGCAAAGATGACTATACTAAGAGTCCAAACATGACCAAACTAATCTGAGAAAAAACTCAAATCTACGGCTCTTTTTGCGATCACAATTAGACTCGCAATTCATGTTTAAAAAGTAGCATTAGACCTGTCACAATAACAAATTTTGAAGCATGATATATTGCTAGAGTATTGCGCTAAACGATAACATTGAAACTACTTTGGCTAGACACTGATTAAGATTCAAATAAACCAAGAAAATCCGAGTAAACCCTTTTTAAACAGACAGCATCATTAAAAGGCCTGAGCTGTAACAAATAAATAGCAGAATGAACCAATAATTGGCCATAAGAGTGATTTATGTAACCCTCTACAGCACAAATCTTACCGTATTACAACTAGAAAAACAAAAATGTCCCCACTTTTGCAAAGAAAAAGTATCCTTGATAAACTCTTCAAAATATATTCTTCCAGCTCTCATTTATTGAACGATAAATCGATATAGTAATGATTGTGACAGGCCTACGTAGGATACTGTTCAGAGTGTGCCTTGTTAACAACTGCAGCTTTAAAATTTGAGAGAAGACTAAAATATGAAAGGTAAAACTCTTCCAACAATCCCATGCATTTCAGAACGTGTTTGTAGGGGTCTAAACTACAGGTACAGCAAGATTTTTCTATAGAAAGACAGGATATTTTGTCCTTTGTTTCCATTCTACTTCTATCTATATAATTTTGCTTTTGAGATTGCATAATTGCTCCATCTCAAACTGCGATTTCAATTTGATTAGATTAATTGTGCAGCTTTATTTATACCACATTGAAACTGGGATCCTGAACTCACAACAAGCAACAGGAAAAGGCAGAATATTATCCATGACCAAAACGTAGCTTAACACAACAGATAAATCTAAACCTATCTGCAAGTTAGAATCAGATATAACAAAACATAAATGTCTTAACAAGGACAAAAGAAGCTTTAGTCAAGGATGTAAACTGTATATATAAATGGACATAGCTAACCTGTTAGCTGCTGCGTTCCAAACAGGAAGTGATCATGGGGGCGCTTCCGGCTCCATCGACTCTGGCTCCAATTCAGTTTGTATGGAAAAACTGTTGCCTGTCGTAACTGCTGCTATCAGGCTCCTCATTTCGGTCTTAAAACATTTGTATTGGCCCACTCTACTTGATACTGGTATTTTTATTTCAGCATTGTCTCATTAATCCAAGATCTGACCATTAATAACAAAACAGGCACAACAGGCTTGATTGACAGCGTTGCTAAGTGCCTGCTCCCTGCTAAACCAGCGGTGCAGGCGGGAAGCGGTGTTGCCTTCAACAGCCTCGCTCTGGATTGGCTCTTTGGTTGTTATGATACTCACGGTCGGAATTTCAAATATGTAACTCGGCTCCAAATTCTACTCTATAACTGTTAGCGTCAGTGAGCTTTATTTGATTGTAGCCGAACGCTATGGGTGACGTAACACTGCCTTAGTCCACTTCTTCTTTACAGTTTATGCTCAAGGAGTGCTGGAAAGTGCTGATGTGAATTGACAACTTGTATCAATACAGAAAAGAACAGTAATCCTTGTTCTCTTGAATCAATAAATGACTAAACCAGACTCCATAATGAGACTAAGACACATCACTTTCATATCATATTTTCAATTTTACTTTGACTTTTGGGGAGTAAACTGTGAAAAGGGGATGTGAACCTGCTCACTTCTGTTTTGGTTCAGGTTAAGGAACACATAAATGTTCCGCAACTGCAATTTACCCCAAATGCCTCCACCAGCGCATTAAGGAGTGCTGTTTTAAGGGCTGAAAAGTCCCTCATGAATCACAACAACCCCTATTTTCACAGGAGGAGTCACCCGTTCACCTGACGGATAAATCTTAAAAGCCACAATGACCGATCTGGGAAAAGCCGGATTGGGAACATTGGATAATGGGGAATGTATAAATATGAGTTAGGTTCAGAAGGAAGGATGAAAGAGAGAAAGAGAACAGGGGAAGGATGAGAGAGAGGAAGGGTAAAAATGAGAAATGGAGTAGGGGAGGCCACAGGAGGCACCTGGCCCACTTACAAGAGAAGGGAGGGGGCGAGGGGGGCGGATTAAGGAGGGAGGAGACGACAGGGGAGCGGAGCAAGAGAGGATGAGCCAGAGCAGGAGAACAAAGGGGTGAAGGGGAGGGGCAAAGGTTAACGGACAGAGAGGAACAGTGGACTGGACTGGGAGGGAAGAAGGAGGACCTAATCTGTTAATAATCTTCTCTTTCTCGCTCTTCTGTAAACATGATGGGATGACTTTAAGTGGCAGAGGTAGATAACCAGGTCAGCAGTTCAGTAACATAAACCAGGTCTTTGTCTAACTGTGAGCGTTACTTTCTCGTCACACTTCCTCGAGATCCTCCAAAGCAGCCTTCATGAGGCCAGGTTTAGGGCAGGCATCCTTCAGTGTCCTGTGTTTGCCTCAGGGTCTTTGTGTGGGACAAGCCGGGAACAGCTCCCCAGAGGATACCAGGGATATCCAGGGACATCCAGGGACATCCAGGGGACATCCAGGGGCCATCCCAAACAAATGCCCCAGCCAAATAAGATGTTCATCTCAGATAAAAGATACTATGACCTCTCTAGGACATCAAGCTCCTCTTCAGTTGGGTTTAACCAGTGGTGGACCATCACAGTCAGAAAGGCCTTCTCTGCTGGTCTAAACATGCTCAGAAAATTGAATTTATTTTATTTTATTTTATTAAATATGTAAATAAAAATATTCTCTATTCTCTGTTCTCTTTATGGCATATTATATCCACTTAGTTGAGTGACTTCCAATATTCTTTATTGTGGTAGAGTTTTTATCCAATTATATTTCAGCTAGGTGGTGCTGTCAGGCAAATTTCATTTTCCTGGGGCCTTCAGAATAAACAGAGCAGGCCCCCGTCCACTGTAAGTAGACACACACACAGTCAGTTGTACATGACTTGTGATTGGATACGCATACGTATACGCATTGGATACAGTGTGAAAGGCGGCAGTTTGCAGAATGTCGAACTAAACCCAGAGATCCAACAGCTATTGCTGTATTTAACTCTGAAGGAAGAGAAGAGATTGATCTGATTGCAGATATACTTTTCACACCATTTTCAAGATGGGCCTTTCACAAAAAGCTGGATATTATGAGAAGAGGTCAGCCAACCCCTGTGCTAGCTAACCTGTCCCAGCAAGGAAAAGGGTTTGTCCGTCATTTCCAGACAAGCAACTATGAACTGTAACCATGGCTCACAGCTTCTGAGAAACGTTGCAAGTTGTACTGTTGTTGTACTGCTAGGCTCTTACAAGCTGTGGTGCTTTTAAAAATGTTTGGAGTCACTCAAGTGGACCTGCAGCTTAGCGGCACGCAGGGAGACGGAGCTCCACAATGAAGTGAGTTTATAATGTTAATAATGTGGCACATTGAAGTCAGCGCTTTTAAAACTGCACTAAAGTTTGTTCAATCTCAGCTGCGCCACATTTTCAGTTATTTGCTGTTGTATAGCATATTGTGAAAAAATGCAAATGATCTGTTCACTTTATTTTCAAAGAATAGTTTGTTTTGTTATTGTCTGGTTGGTGTCTTATATGAAACGGCGACATTGCGCAGTTTATTGGACAGACTTTAAATTGAATTTTTTTTTTCTGTGAACTTAAATTCCTACTCTTAATTATGAATGGGATGCATGTTTATTGGTGTTGAATGCTCCTGAATTGTGTTGCTTGACTAGCCTATATTGAGGTGATGTTGTAATGTGTACGTGGAACGTCACTGAAGGCCCCTGAGTTTAACTATAACCATATCAAAAAGGAATGTTGTCAGCTTATAGGCTTATTGTTCTACTTCTATGGGTCCACAGTAAACATAATCATGTCGTACGAGATGCACATGTATTCATAAATATCATGTATTATGATCTTGCTGCCTTCATTCATCGAGCTTTGATCAAAACAATGTACAAAATGCATTAGTGTTTGTCAAGGACTTTTTTCTCTAAGGTGTTATAGTGAGTGTTGCCATAGGCAACAATAGAGTCTAGAGAATAGTCTTTATTGTGAGCATATATATATAAAAGTCTTGTAAAGGTCAGAAACTTTGGACGTTATATCAACATCATAGACTTTTAATGATTAATCCAACAAAAAATGCCCACGTACAAACTGTTCCAGTCACAAGCCACTGAACCTCTTCAGTTTTTGCCCATAGTCAAGTTAGTTTCACTGTAAACATTAGGTATATGTAAGCTTCATATTGCATACACAAATAACTAGTGGAAGCATGCAACATGAGTGCTCTGGATTGAGACTTCAATTAAAAATGTTGTTTTTGCAAAGCTGAAGATGGAGGTGGTGCGTGCATCAATGTGTCTTCGTGCTCGTGTGGGCGCCTCCAAATCACGACCAAAAACTAACACTTTACACCACCTCAGTATGAATAAGTGTCCACAATGGGCCACCGTACAGGTCCACTCTCTCTCCTCCTGCAGCGTGCTGCCTGTATACCACTAATATTCCACTAATACCACCCACAGTCCGCGCTCCACCTCACATCAATGAATATTTCATATCCTGATGGCACTTTTAAAGCAAAAACTAATTAGCAAATCCAAGTTGATCTGGCATTAGTCATATCAGCCCAATTAAAAGCCAAGTCCTACTGTACATGTTAATGGCAGCGAAGTGGAATAATTGTATGTTGGACAGGGGGTAGAATATTAAACAGGCCTTGTTAGCAGCACTTTAGCACTCTATGGCTCGATTACTAAAGTCTAAAATACACACAGACAAATGCACACCTCACTGAAGCTAAACTTTCCATTCATTAGAGTGTGCCATCAGCTCCACAGGGTCAGGTATGGTTGGAGGAGACATGTTTCCAGGGAAAATGGCGGTTTTGTGGCTCAGTGGTAGAGTTAAACAGGGATGTAAATAGTGGGAGATGCAGAGTGCTGGAGAGAGTGGTCTTGTGTGGTCAGAGAGAACAAAACCTTTGGCTGACAGTGTGTTAGAGACAGACATAGCTCAGACTAAACTGTGCCGCGTCAAAAAGCTACACCATAACAAGAACATGTCCAGTGTCCAGTGCCTTCTCTCTCCTTACCCTCCTCCTCCTTTCCTCTTTGGGTTTCTTTGCTTTTCTACCACTGTTGCTGTCTCCTTTCTCCTTCTTCACCACCTCTCCTCCTCTCTCCTTCAGCTACTCGCTCGTACTTTTTGTCCTTTCTACATCTTCTCTTTGTCTCTTTCTAAATCTTCTCTCCTCTTCCATGCCTCCTATTCTTGCTCCCTTTGTTTTTCTGTCCCTACTCCTCTCTCCATCTCTACCTCTTCTCTTCATCTGTGTGTCCCCTCTTTTTCCTTGTCTCCTTTCTTCCTGGTCACCTCCTCTCTTCTTCTCTCTGCCTTCACCTCCGTTCTCCTTTTCTAACTCCTCTTTCCTTCCTTTTGTCCTCTCTCCTTCTTCACCTCCTCTTTCCTTCCATGTCTCCTCTGCCTCTTCACCCTCTCTCTTTCCCTGTTTCCTCTCTTCTTCCATGCCTCATCTCTCTGTCCTTGGCTCCTTCTCTACCTCCTCTTTCCTTTTTTTTCCTTGTGTCCTTTTCCACTTCATCTCTCCTTCCTTCTTTCCTCTCCTTCTTCACTCCTCTCTTTCACTGCCTCCTCCCTTCTCCCTCCACTCCTCTCTCCTTCTCTGTGTACTCTCTCCTTCTCTGTCTCCTCTTTCCTCACTTGTCTTCTCTCTCTTTCTTCACGCACTCTCTTCCCCCGTCTCCTTTCTTGTTCCATACCTCCGCTCTCATCCTCATCTCCTTCTTTGCCTCTCCTCTCTCATTTTCCACACCATCTCTTTCCTTGTCTCGTCTTTATGTTTTCACCTCCTCTTTCTTTCCCTGCCTTCTCTCTTCCCCCTCCACTCCTCTCTTTTTCTGTGCATCCTCACTCCTTCCTTGTCTCCTCTCTCCTTTGTGTCCCCTTTCCTTCTCCACCCCATCTCTCCTCTCCTCTCTCTCTTTTCCTGTCTCACTTCTTGTCCTTCCACTCTTCTCTCCTTCTGTCTCCTCTCCTTCTCTGCCTCCTCTTTCCCCATCTCTCGTTCCTCGTCTCCTCGTTCCTTCTTCCCCATCTCTGCTTTCTTGTCTCCTCTCTCCTTACCTACCTCCTCTCTCCTTCTCTGCCTCCTCTCTTCTTCTCTGCCTCTTTTCTCCTTCCCCGCCTCCTCTTTCCTCCTTCCTCATCTCCTTTCCTCCCCCATGTCTCCTTCCTTGTCTCCTTTTTCCTCATTCAACCTCATCTCCTTCCCCGTCTCCTCTCTCTCTCTCTCCTTCCCTCCTCCCTCCTCGCCTCCTTCTCTTGCTCCCTTCGTTTTGCTGCCCCTGTCTCCTTTCTCACCTGAGCTTTGATATGGAAATCTCTCACCAGCCAGCGCCTGAGGCTAGTTGACTGTTTCTAAAGATGTATTTGCTCAAAGACGCTCAATTTCTCATCAAATGCTTGCAGTGTGTGTATAAAAGACAGACTCTTTCACTGGGAAAATAACAACTAACAAGCACATACTTACTATATGCTTTTTAGCAGCGAGGACCAGCAAAAAAAGGTTTCTCCAAGACCCATCAAGTCCTTATAAACCCGACTTAAAAAATGGTGACTTTTCTACCACAACTTCAGAATAGCTAACCAACTAACGGTGCAGTTAGTTCTTCTTCTCTGGTTTACTATCAGACGTTCTGTCGCGGAGAGAACGAGTCCCTAAAAATCCTCCAGACTGGGTTGTTCAAACATTTGTCTTTTTTTAAATATGAAAATTGTACATAAAAAGGCAACATTTTACGTAGCGCTTGTGGGTTTGTGGAGTTTCGTGTTACTGCAATGTAAAAGCCTCTTATCTTGTTTTGTAAGTCAGAGCAACAAAACAACTTTTTCTTGTTTGCATTCAAAATATTAGTTTACTGTCCTTATATTTTCAGGTTACAAAGGCTGCCATTGTTTAGTTATTATAGCGTCTACTGCAAAAAAAACAACAGAAAAATCTATCTGCATGAGTTCTTACTGCGTAACATTGTAGAACTTAAATGTGCTCTGAAAGGGTATTTGTGTATTAGTTTAGCGGTTAATGTTCCAGTGTTCTTTCAAATTTTACTGCTCCTGGACTAAACTGAATGTTGGTTGTGTAAAATAAACGGTCTAATCTGATCTCAGTTGCAGTACCTTTCTCAAACTGTGTAGCGTTTCATATTTCAATACAACATACCACAAATGTTCAAATTAACAATCAGATATGATACTGCAGAACTCACCCTAGATCTCATTTACTTCTTCCATCTTGAAACAATGATGTAATCGTCAAGTTTTGAATCCTATGACAGGAACAAGCTCATGACTGATAAATTTATGATCACGAGGAAGATTATTGTAAAACTAAAACTCCCTAACTCCCTAACTACTTCACCTCCTGTGATTCAAAATTCTAAGAACAAAACTGTCAAATTTCCACAGTTCTGCCATTTTGAACATTTACCTCAAACAATTACACAAACACGCTCGTAACAATAAATTAGCCGTTCACCTTGCAATTAATTCTTCCCAAACAAAGGAACAAAAGAGGAAAGCTTGACATGCTAGTGCGCAAGGCAAATGAAATATTAACAGTGAGTAACATGGGAGGCTTAAACTCACCTGTTCCTTGTTAGGAGGTGGGGTGGGGGGTGTCAGATAGGTGGACAGGGACCACAGCTGTTGCACCCAACCCCCCGTGCATCCCTGTAAAGCCCCTATTGGGATTAGGGAACACCTGTATGCAGCATCGTGCACAATAACATATACAGGCCTACAAAAGCCTGGTGTTATAGGAGGAAGTAAAGGGGGAGGGTGGTATAGGGGAAGGATCAAAATGGGGTTAAAGGGGAAGGTTCGATTGAATATGGAAAGGCAAGACTGTATATTTTAATATGAATTATCTTTGAAACAGTAGGACTTGGTTTTGTGTGTTATCGGTATTAATATCAGGGTTGACGTGATAATACATTTGACAAGCTGAACGCAATAGTAAAGTCCACTTTTTGAACGACTACATTAGATAATATATATCCTACAAAGTGTGACTACGTTATTTTTGGTTTCAGCATATGTTAAATTTAACTCAGAGCTGTTACGGTATGCTAAAAATTGAATTGCATGATTATATTTTGTGGTATCAAAGTGTTAACTCCAAGAAAGGAGCAAAAAACTGTGTCCGGGTCAACTCAATTTTGTTTGTGTAGCAGTAAAAATTTGGCATCTCACCTTTTTGTGTGCAAACCTGTTCTAATGTGCAAATGGTAATATTCACAGCATAACAGTTATCCAGGTAAAAGTAAAAATAAAAGTCATGTAGGATGCAAGTGTAAACGGCTCATTTTGCAGCGTGTTAGCCAAGCAGGTGTTCCCATTAGCAACTGACGCTCCGGAGGGGAATGAAAGAGACAAGGGATGAATGGAGGTCGCTAACTGGGAAATTGTGCGTTTGCCCTGTTTTTTTTTGTTTTTTTTTTAACTTGTTCTTCTCCGCGCATAGAGAGAGCATGGAAGCGGAGTTGTGTTGTTTTGCATAAACAAACTCCTGTGAGGGGGTAGAAGAGTACAGCAGTCCTAACCTGCTGCTGCTACCACATAGAGCAGCCCACAGCCAGCACCGGAGCAGCTAACAACGCCTACACGCACACAGGCCAAAGTAGACCAGGACTTTAGAGGTTAACGCCAACACGACTTTATCTGACCATAAAAAGTTTGAATCTGCTATTGCTAACTTTAAAGAACTAACTGTCTGAGTTTTATTCACCTTTTAGAGCTACCAAAATAATTGTACAAAATAGTTTAAATAAGAACTTTATGCATATAGCTGTTTTTAAGGGTTTTTTTGGTAGTTTTTTTTTAAGATTTTCGTTAGAGGTAGGGTGAGCCGGAGTTATCCCCAAAAAGTCTTTTCAATACAAAACAAGGTCACAAATGTTTAAGCAAAAACCACACATCAAGTTTACAATATTAAAAGCAACTACACAAGGCAATATCAGTTTGAATTGAAATTTGGCTTTGAAAATTTAAAAGGCAAATTTCACTTGCTTTAATAGAGTCCTTGTTTAATCAACGTTGAAAGACCCATTCATGAGATATCACAAGTGGAAAGTGCTTAAAGCTCTCCTGTTTTGTGCGATCGGGCCAAAGCGTATACACCTAATATTTTTCCATCTCTCGCCCACACACCTCCTCCACTCCTCCTTGGAGCAGCTCTGTTCTCCACCTCACAGATGGAGGAGCCCAATAAGCACTACAGGCTGGTGTCCACTGCGCCTGTTAGAATATTGGGTAAAACAGACAGGCCCGACCCCTGCCCACCTCCACCCTAGCACCACCGTGGGGAATTGTCTCTAGGTTTTTTGGGGGCAAGGTGGAGATTGTGCAAATGACAATGCAATTAGGGCATGTACCATTATACATGTTAATTTATTTTTGTAATCTGTGTATGCATTTTTCAATATAAATATTTTTTACGCACTATATAAAATCTTAAAATTCAGCTTGTAAGAAAATTCAAACAGAAATCTGAACACCAAACGAATAGAAAACAATGTTACGGTGGCCCCATTTGAATTTTTGACGGGCTGTCATCGGAATATTTAAGATTGTAGTAGCAGATTGCAGGACTTTATGACTACTAATTATTTCAAGAATTGTATTTCATAAAATGTACCATATGTTTATGTGACGCTGTAGCATTCACTGGAGTATACAAAATACGGACTTAAAATGTAAAGTTCATTTATATTAGTTTTATTATGAAATATTTAAACGGTGTCACTGTGTAGGTTCAATAGGCCTACTGCTAAACGTCTGTGGACAACACACTTTTACACAAGGGCATTTGGAAAAAAGACAAGTTTAATCCCAGAAAATCCCATTACAGGCAGGTAAACAGTACTAGTTTTTTGCTCTACCGTCCAACGTGCATTAATCTCACTAATAGTCCAAAGTCTCTTAAGTTCATAAACAATTAAGCAGATTACGTGGAGGAAGCATTCAGATGTGCCATATCTAACTCCATCCGGGAAAGTTACACTCGCACGACCCATGTACTCATGTGTTGTGCAGACTCAAGTTTGACAAGTAAATAGAAGTTGTAGATAATGAACATGTCTGGGTGTGGTATGACACATGTACGATCATTTTAACATGTTATTTGTCTGAACCTGGCAATAGTCTGCACAGCTTCCAGGTGTCTGCTATGAATTAAAATGGTGGTTTCACTTTACTTAATAGTGCTTTGAGTGATAGGGGACATACAGAGACTTAACAGAAGACATGTCCTGTTAAGTTCAGATGATCAACAGTGCAACAGCAACAATTACCAACCAAAATCCCCCCTTGTCTCTTGTATCTTACACTAGGGGTGGGTGTTGACGCAGCAGAAATTTCCAGCTGGAGAAATCCCCGTTTTGGAGGTTAATCTAGGGGAGAACCAGGGGAAAGAGGAGCGTTTAAGCCCGTCTTGTCCTGCGCCTTTCATTTTGAATCCACCAGACGGTTGCATCACAGTCACTTCTTACAAATCCGAAAATCACATTCCTTGCAATTGTCTGTCTAAGAAAAACTTTGCCACACCACAAAGTTCAAACCGGTAGACGCTCAAATCCCACATAATATCTTCCAATAGATTCCTGCTGTTATTATAAAGCTATCATTCCATAGACTCTCCTATAGACTTTACATGGAAGCTGGGATTGAGCGTTGTTAGATGTATTTTCCACTGTCTATAGATATAACATAACGTTGTCAAACATACACAGAGTGGATCTCGCCAACAAATGACAGCTTCTTGCAGTATCAACAGGCGCAACAGACGGCTGCCTGTCACGTATGGAACAGGTAGGCGGACTTTCTGACTGCCGCTCGCTTCTCGATCGCTGTCGGGTCTATACTCGCGCTGTGGCTAACGCGATGCCATCGGGTCTGCAGTTTGAAATAAAAGAACCAAGCGCACACAGACAGACGGATAGCCAGACAGGCCTTTCTTTACAGTACAAGTGTTACGGCAAGAGTTGCATTGTGTCATGTCTCCTTCGCCCCCACTAACTATCAGCTGTACGCACCGACACCAAACTAATTGTTGACATAACGCCAAAAAGTGCTGCCGTAAATGAGTGTATGAACCTGTTAGCACCAGGAACATTACAAAGAGGCTAATACTAGGAAGTGAGACGTACCTGTTACCCCATGGGGTCTGGGGTGGACGCGCAGAGTCCAATGAGCCGTGACAGCAGACGACAAGACGCGAGAGCTGGCCCCGAAAGCTCGAAAAGGTAAGTGTCCGTGCTCTCCTCGGTGCCGTGTGCTTTCTTCAAGTCTTATTCCCCTGTTTTCACCCACTCCCCAGCCTCCCCCTTTCTCCTCTTCTTCTTCTTTCTCTCTTTCCCTCCCCTGCTTTTCCGTGTCTTGGTATCAGGAGCCTATCCCCCTCCTCCTCCTCCTCTGCGCGCGCGTGTCTCTACGTCTCTCTCTCTCTCTCTCCCCCTATCTCGCTGGTGCTCGCTCTACCCTCCTTTTACACATGCCGTGTCCCCGTATCTCCCCTCAGTCTCTCTAGGCACAGCCAGGAAATGAGACATCCACCTGATCTGTGGCGCACCAGGAACCCCCTTAACACTTTTACGCATGTTACGCACGCATTACTGACAGTCCAGCACCAATCTACAATCACTCAGTTTAAAAGGAGTTGCTATTAGTTGTTGGCTTGTGTTGTCTACCAATGATTGACCAGGGCACTCTGTAACGCACCCCCTCTTGTGGCAACTATAAGAAACCACCAGTGGCGTTTGAGCAGTTTGACACGGTTTGACTGGAAAACACCTCACCAGAAAACCATGTGATGCGCATCAAGTGGGACAGTTTGCTAAAGGCCGGGGTAATTCCACTGTAGCATAACCTCTATCATTAACCACGCATTAGTGTAACTTTATGGGAAAACAAGGGAGGGCTGTCAGTGTTAGGCCCCATTATTTCTTGGGCTGAGTTGAGCAAACATGAAATAGTACAGAGCCAGGGCCAGGGATTTTAAAATTTCACAAAACTAAGACTATTGCATGTTTAACCTGATATATGATTGGCACAAACACACTTGTGGTTAGTTAAATTTTAAATGTTTAGTATGTCCATCTTGGTGGTTCTACAGCTTATTAAAACTTTTGGGGAAATGCATACTTTCATGAGGATAATAAGAGGAACTGTAAATGTAAATGTGAAAAAAAAATATCTCTACACATCATAGGATTGGTTTAAATGTAGGAAGTAGGAGACCTTTAAGGGGAAGTGTTGTAGTTGTACAGTGATGTAATAATAGACCAACAGAATGAGTGAAGTGTGGCATGACACAGCAGCAGCCTCGTCAGTCTGAAGCACAGCAAAGACTGGATAAAAGAGACTAGCCCAGCGGATTAGGGCAGTGGGTTTGTAATACCCCATCTCTCCCTATCCCTTCCTCTCTCTCTCTATCTCTCCCTCTCCCTCTCTCTTTCATACTGTCCAGTCGGCAAACTCAATCCCACCAAGCTGCTTTAGTCAGGGTTGTCCTTCCTCACGCTAGTCGTTCCAACAATCTGGCCCGACATGAATAGCTCCGGACCCCTGGCCTCCCCTGGCTTCCCCTGGGCTGTGTTCTCTCCTCTCTCTGCCGGACCGCTCTCTCTTGTGGTGGATGGGTTTATGCATCATTAGGCCACTTACAAATGTGATCAGTCTTCAAGGCAATCTGTTTGGAGCAATGGAGTAAAGCAGGAAGGCGAGGGATATCAGGAGCACTCAGTGATTGTAGTGTGTAGTCCATTCAAAACAAGTTGATGAGTGAGTTATGGGTATTGCATTAGAGGTTCACTGTTCCAATCTTATAAACACAAAATAAATGTATCATAAAAGAATATTGTTATTACTTTGTTGACTTATCATTCAGCATGTGAAAACTGGGACTGTATATTTTGGGGTTCAGTATTTATTGTATGTACAGTGTCTTTACAATAGTGGGGACTATTTTGTTGTTTTTGATGTAACACGAAAAGATTTGAGGGTTGAATAACTTATATGGCTAATCATTGGTTCATTCTGCCATGTATTTGTTGCTGCTTAGGCTGTATATTTAAACATTATCTTACTGGGATTATCCTGCATTATTTTTATTGTGTCAGTGGCATAAAATGGGCTTCAAAATGTGTTATGACAGGCCTAGATCCATGTTGGCAAAATAGAAGTTTTGGCAGAGAGGTGAAAGATTAACAATTAACTTTTGACCAGAGGAACCAAAAATGAAAGTGTAACCTCGATTACAGATTACATTCGGTTTAAATCAAGTTGAGTAGTAGAATGGAAGTTGTATGTAGGTCTGTCACGATAATTACTACATCGACTTATCGTTCAATACATGATAGATGGAACAGTAATTTTTAGGGGTCAGTATTTATCGTTGGTACTTTTGCTTTGTATTAGTGGGAAACTTTTAGTTATTTTTCTGGATTATGATCAGATTTGAGCTATAGAGGGCAGAACAAATAACTGCTATGACTCAGTGTAACCAAGTGTTTCATTTGCTGCGTTGCTGCTCATGTTCAATTCAAATACTTCCGTTTATCGTCTATATTTTCTTCAGCAATATATGGTACTTCAGAATTTATTACAGTGACAAGCCTAGTTGTACAATGTCAGTGAACCACTCATGGTCCAACTACCGTCAAAAGTTATTGTGGTGAAGTACTGAAGTATACAGATATACACGTAACATGGTTTTACTTAGTTTACTTACTGTTGTTGTTTAAATTCATTCTTAAGTACTTCCAAAAGAACATTGAAAGACTAAAAAAACACCAAACACTTTGAAAGCAGGGGCAGTGCCAGGGGGGGCTTTAGGAGGCACTAGCCTTTCCATAAAAAAGTGCAAACGGCAACCACTAAGCATGACTATTAGACATTACAAATCAAATTCCATATTAGGTTTTATACATCACTACATAAAAGCTAAAATGAACATGTTAAGTGAGCACCCACATTGAAGACCTTAGCACCTCCCGAGCTCCTCCAACCAAAAATAGCTGTCTCCTGTTTGAAAGGGATAAAATATCGATCGCAAAGGGCCTAGTCACATATTGTCAGCTTACATTTAAACTCAAACGAGCAAAAGTTAGGCAAATTATGCTGCAGATTTCTTTCATTCACTTTCTTGATGTGCTCCCCTGCTGCGATGTGCTGCAACATAATTGGTCACATTGAGTTAAACAGTGCAAAAATCTACTAGAACTGACATAAAAATAGCACACAGACCTTTTCCATCCTCTACCTTTCACTATCTATTTAGCGAGGGGAACAGCTGTGGTTGCCGGGTGCCATCCGTAGCCCCTTCGCTTGTACAGAGAGCGCAGCCCGCGGCTCCCAACACTATCTCCACCAGGTGCAGGCAGGGAACAGGGGGAGGCAGCACAAAGGAATATTTGGCACAAGGTATAAGGCAACAATACGTGCTAAGGTGCAGCTCAGTGATACTCAAATCAGGTATTGGTAAGTGACAAGCAGTTCTAGTTCTTAGACAAAGCGAAGAAATTAGGAGAATGGGTACAGGGGTCTATTGATGACAAGTACAGAGGAAATAGGAATAGTTGAGGATGTTACTGAAAGAAAGGAAGCCAAGTTCTCATAGAATATGTGAATGGGTGCTAACGACAGTGGGAGAAGCAGAGAGAATCGGGGTTATTGGATTTAAGGCGGTGGAGGATAGAGTATGTGTTTGTGCGTGCTGCCCACACATTTTGTTCTTGTGTGAAACGACATGGCGCAGGAGGAGGGAGAGGGGGGGGGGGGCTGTCCTTGTGTCACCCAGAGGGCTGCTCTCCCTGTCCAAGAGCAGGTCTAAGCTGTAATTGTATGTACAGTATATGATGGGTAGGCTGAGTGTTTTTATGCATAGACATCTTGTATTATCTGCGGCCTTGGCAAAAGTGTAGGTCCACATTGTGTTCACATAAAATGACTCTTGTATCACCTGTTGCCTCTTCAATGTTCCTCTGACCTCTTTGGATGGAGCGCAGAACATTTGGACCAACTTTGTCACACCCTATAGCTTACCTACTTTTTACCAACTGTATTATTTGATAGTTTTGCCTTTTAAACCTACAGCTGATGCATCATGTGACAAAAAACTAAAGGCACAGTGAACTTTTCCAAGCTATGCCATAGTCTTCAACTGAAATCACGCCCATTGAAAAGAGCGAGATTTTGTGCCAGTGTTGTGATGTTAATATTTTTCTAGCTAACAATACTATTGCCACTTGGCTACTTGCCTTGAAATGAAGCCAGTGCTGTAGTTTGTCTTCCAAATCAAACAAACCAGAACTTGCAATACCCAATGGTGTGAACAGTGCTTTTGATAACGTAGATCTCCCTGTATCCAAACCCACTATTTTAAAGTTGGGAAACCAAATGATTTCTTTCCCAACTGGCATAATGCAAACAATATTTTCATTTATACTTTCTATTCCATTTGACTTGAGGGAGAACGGAGGTCTTGCACTGTTCATTATATCAGTATGTTAAAGTCTAAGCTAGAGTCTCCACGTTGCTTCTGACTATCTATCTTTCTGCGCGTCTACCCTCTTGATCCCGTCCTCCTCTCTGCCTCCAAATCTCATTTACTCCATTGGAAGTCGTAGGAGAGGAGTGCACACAGAACGACCTTCTCTTCCCCGAAGCAAGAACATCTCCTTATTGTGGAGGTCACTGTCTCTGGTGCAGCCTCTGAACACTACACTGCTTGTTTTAATGATGCACCGAGGAGGAGGGGGTGGGGGCGAGAGGCATAGACGGACAACAGAGTGGGAGAGAGAGAGAGAGCAAGGAAGAGAGAGAGAGATGGGGAGGTTTGGGTTATATTTTTTCCAGCAATTCACCCCCACCTCCTCCTACCATCGCCTCCCATTCTCCAAGCCGAAAGTGCGCCTCTCTCTCCACATCCATCTTGAAAGGTTCTTCTAAGCTGTCTAACCTCTCAGCTATATTATATATTATTGCTTTGCCTCAACCCACACTGAAACCTGGGTTGCTATGCTACAATAATATGACCTCTCCTCTCATATCCTCCCCTGCGTTTCCTCTCCTCTCTCCTCCACAGTGGTACATGCAGCAGAGGAAAGGGTTAACAGCTCTCCCCCATCAGCCCTCTGTGCCTCTAATGACCTTCTTGGGCCTTAATGCTGCTGTTTTGTTTGACCCTGGCGACCACATGAGGTCATGAACCCATTCTGCAAGGCAACAAATTATGGGAAGGCTAGATCTATATTCATGAGCCACCTTTGTAATTATGTACAGTAAGCACTGAAAGAATGGACTACTCCCTTGGAGATGTCCTTTTGGATAATATTTTCTTCAGTGACAGATTACCTAGAGTCAATAAACTTTTTGCTCTTGTTTCACAAATGTTATTTGCATTACATTGTTTTTCTTAAAGGCAATTCCCTAATAAAGAATTTGACTAGTCTATCACACCATGCAAAGTACTCTGTAGCCATTGGTGGAACTTAACAAAGTAAAAGCAGTAAAGTACTGTACTTGAGTGCAAATTTTAGATATCTGTGCTTTACTTAAGTATATTTTAAAGTGGATACTTTTTGCTTCACTACATTTGAGAGCAAGTATCTGTACTTTCTGCCGCACTGCATTTTGAACTAGACTGAAAAGTGTTTTTTTTTTTATTAAGTCTCAAGGAGATATTTTTAACAAGTTGAAATATACAAATAAAAACAGGTAGTTAAAAACAATGAACTGTTTTTACTGAACAAAACCCAACACAAATCTTTATCAAAATCAATACATTTGAAGCCTTATAAGAAGTCAAAATCTGCACGAAATACTTTTACTTTTTATGCTTTAAGTACATTTTTAAACGGGTATTTTGATACTTTTACTTAAGTAGATTTTTTCATGTGATACTTTTATTTTTAGTTGAGTATTTTTTTGCTCCAGTATTTGTACTTTTACTTAGCAAAGTAAAAGTAGATAGATAGATAGATAGATAGATAGATAATACTTTATTGTCAGATCAGAGATCTGAAATTTGCCTTGCACATAAAACAGTGGCTTCGTTGCTACACATTAACATCACAACACATGCGACACAGACACTATACAAACATTAATTCAAGTGACATACATTTACTCACTTTCTAGCACTTTGATAGCTATGGATATGGTAGTAAAAAAATTGAGTACTTCTTGAGTACTTCTTCTTGAGTATTTCTTCCACCACTGTCTGTAACAAGCATTTGACCCGACCAGCAAATTCATCTGGAACTTCCCTGGGTCCCTGGGACAAATTTACCAAGATGTGGCTGTCATACCGTGCCAGTGGCCCCAAACAAGCGCACACCAGTCCTGCATATGCTGTGACCGAGGGCTCTAACAATATGAAATGTTAGAGAAGGAATCGAAAACTTTTATTTTATGAATGTCCATATTTGATCAGGGGAACAAGGGTATAAGCAACTTCTATCTAAAAGAGGACTGAAGCTGTTAATGTTTGGAGGTATGAAGTAGGAATCTTCAAAAACAAATAAACACATGTAGGCCAAATTCTGTTTATAATGGGCCTGTTTATAGCAGACTTACAAAACTAATACAAAACTTAAGAAAAGCCACCGACCCCAGTCTAAGGTAAATCACAATACACATCCACAAATTCCTTGTTACATCATCCGTCTCCAATCCTCTTCCTCCTCTTCCTCCTCCTCACTCCTTTCTCTCTCTCTCCTCTGCCTTATCTCCCCTGGCCCCGTCTCTTGGGGGTCGTTCGTTTTTGTCATAATCACCTCCGAGATTGGGGACCGGTGCCCATGGCGGAGATGAGCGCACGGGTGAGAGAGGAGACAAGAAGCGAACGCTGATATAAGCACGAGGAGGACAGTGTAGCGGAGGGGGTGACGGCTTGTCTCCCTCAGCCCCGACTAATGTGAGGGGACAGCCTTGGCTTCTCCACAACCACAGTCACACCGCTGATGCCAACCCGAGCCGGAGCAACAGAATAGACGAATAAAACGCTCTCCTTTTCAGTCAAAATCCCTCTCCTGCCTTCACTGACTGGATTGGGATGCGCGTGGGGCCGATGTCACACCCTGTAGGTGTTTAAGCCGCTTACTTCTACCCCGACAAGAAAAGCAGATGAGGCAATAAAAGGCAGAGGGTGAGAGGGGAGAGTGGAGGAAGAGGGGGCGGAGGTCACGGTTGTAGGAGGGTGTAATGTGTGAGCATCCTAGTTTTGACAGCATACATAGTGCAACAGGGATATTGGGATGTTCAGAACTTGTTTTATCAAATGTATCAATAGACATGTTTGGATGGAGTGAAATCATAGTCATTTTACACTTGTGCCGTACCAGACCAGCGGAAATGATTTAGCAGTAGTAATGGCTTTGTTTCATTCAGCACTTTCTAGATACTCACAGTCACTTTGCAGGTTATTGCATTATTCATTCACTCCTAAATCTAAATAGGTAGGCGGTGGTGAACTATTTCCGTAGCCACACTTGCCCTGGGGCAGACTGACGTAAACACAGCTGATAATGTGTGTTTATATGGCCTGTCAACCAGTCGCATAGTCCCTCAAATGTGACTAGTATCCAGAGATAACAGAGATTGAACCATCACCGTCAATATACGACACTATAAAAAATTCTGGTAGAGGGTCCTCCAACTGCTTGTTACTGCAAAGTTACTGCTTTGCCTGGAAAATTTCACCAAACGGCAATAAATATGAGTAACTGTCATTGTTTTAAATAATGATGTAGGGCCACCTCCCCACAGATCTGGTCTATAACTTGTGGCGTGCTTGTCTGAGATACATTTTATCCCATACTGCGGAACATTCCAGTCAAAGCAATAACATCCCCTTGGAGACTTGCAGGTGGCGGACCCTCCCTCCAGAAAAGTTACAAACTGAACATTTAAAACACACTGGAGAACTATTACTTTTTCATGAAATATGTTTCAACACCTAGATGTTGTGAATAAAATGTTTTTTTGGAGCGTTCCAGCCCACAGCAGAGACAAAGAGGGTGAGAGGAGGAGAGCTGGAGGAAGAAAGGGGTGAAGGTTACAATTGTAGGAGGGTGTAATGCGTAAGGGTCCTAGTTTTGACAGGTTTTTAGACAATGTAACTAGAATACTCGAAACTCATTATTTTTGACATGCTTGATGGTGAGATTGATTGAAAGAACCGACGCCATAATGATTTCCACCCTTTTGACTCTTCCTCTCTTCTGAGCAACAAAAACAAAAAAATCCCTAAAATTCACGTCTCTGAAAAGAAGAGTGGAAAGGCGTAGGATGCTGCGGTCTATGCAGAGAAGGCCGTGGCTGTTTTCAAAATGCTGTCTTGGGCTTGTCAGGCTGTAACATGCGTCTCCAGCTCTATGGATGCATCACAGAGGGGGGTGAGGGCGACGTGTGCCGAGTGGGTGGGGGTGGTCGGGGTGAGAGTAAGGGGGAGGGGTGGTGGCGGTGGTGGGAGGGGGGTGAGATAAGGGTGGACACAGAAAAAGCCTTTTGTTCCATTCGCTTAAGGCCAGAGAGGCACGCGCGCAGACATAAGGGGAAGGGTCAGAGGGCACCGGCTGGACAAAAAGGGATTCACGCTGAACACGGTCGAGCAATGAAGACCTTTTACTTTCAAGGCAAACACGGAGGCACAGGACATGTCAGATAGGACGAAACACTGGGATACATATACACAATTCAACTGGTTTCAATTGCGTTATCAAAGTGAACAAATACGCATGTCAAGATTATTGAAAACAGTGATTATTCAGGTTGCAAATTTATGAATGAAAAATATATATAATTGTGACAAGAAGCAAAATTAGGTCATTTCAGTTCAATTTACACTCCAAAAGATGTAAACCTAAACTTCAGCTGCTATTATCTGGCTGCTTATGTCACAATAACTGCTTTATATTTCAGAAAGTTTCATTTTATAAAGCTGGTCACATACTAGAATGGAAACGCTCAATGAGGCAGGCCAACAACTTAAAAGAAAACTTCCAGATCACTACTAGTAAACATTTATTTTTATAGTGTCAGAATACTTTTGAATGGCATTAGGCTAACTGACAATTCTGATGTGTGACCATAGACTGTATATATAAATGGACATAGATAACCTGCTAGCCGCCGTGTTCCAAATAGGAAGTGATCATGGGCTGTGCTTCTGGCTCCATCGAAAACTGTCGCTTTACGTGATCCTAGTATGATTATTTCGCTGTTCTGTAAGTTAAGATATGAACATTATTAAGAGACAAATTCTTTCCCTGAAGTCGCTCAACGGAAGGGGCGTTACCTTCAACAGCTTCGCTCCAGATTGGCTCTTTGGTTGCTATGATACTCACAGTTGGAAGTCCAAATATGGAACTCGGCTCCAAATTCACCCTTTAACTGCTGGTCTCGATGAGCTTCATTTGACTGGAGGGGAGCGCTATGGGTGACGTCACACTCACTTAGGCCACTTCTTTATATAGTCTGTGTGTCATAACCCTGAGCCCTACTAGGGTTTCACTCTTGTTTGCGCCATTGTGCCAAGAGGAGCTGGAGACAATAGAACTTAACACTACACTACACTAAACAATCCAGACCAGGGCTGATATAGAAACATAAGGTTTTGTCAATACATATGAGGAGATGAATGAGTGGATGTGACAACTCCAGTAAAGCAGGGTTAAAAGAAAAGAGGAAGAGATGCATTTCATTTTCAGTTACAGTTATAATGGCGGATTTTGTCCTTGTATTTTTACAAACAAGCAGCGAATGTAAAATCTGGAGAGAAACACAAGAGAGGAAATGTATTCTGTGGCATTACCGGATTGTTACTGCAAGAAAAACTGTTTTTATTAGTAACTTGCTATTAACTGCTGCTGTTACCCACTGTCAGCATTTGATATCCTAAGTTATCAAGATGATTTAATGCAGATTACGGAGAGAAGCATTCCACCCGCAGTGCTTTACAAATAGGCAGTCTCTGAAAAATCCGAAATTGGTTTAGCCACTGTTTCATAAAGTACAACTCAAAGTGTAGTTCATTCAAATATCGTCTTGCCTTTATCACTAGTGCTCTCCTCCCAGCTGCAGTATGTTGTTACTGTGTCTCCTTCGCCCCTCCCTGCTCAGGTCACTACTCTGTTTGTCTATAACCTCCTTTTTTCCTTCACTAACCCCTTTCCCTCCTCTCCTCCTCGCCTGACCGACTTCTCTAATTTGGTTTGTATTTTTTTTCCTCCAAAAGCTCGTCTCCTCTCCCTTCTGTGCTATGTGGGGGTAAAGTCCAGCCCCTCCCATTGGCTGTGTATCCATGTAAATCCCCTAAACTACCCTTTCATTCTCTGTGCCTATTCAAAAATGATGATTTAGTCGGCCTAATGGGAAAACAAGGCCTAAATAGGATGTGTGTGGAACAAAATGGTTGGAAATTGTACAAACTCAATTATAATGGGCTGAACAAGAAATGTGGGGAATGCAATGTTTGAATATGTCGAAAATCAAGAATCAACCAAAATTGTGATATTTAACTAACTTGGAACAATACATGACTAATTGACAAAATGAAAGACAAATTTAAGATAATTTTTTATAAGATTATTTAAAACGATTTGCAGTTTCGACAATATTTTGACAATGCATTTTCCTTTTAAACTGACCACAGCAAATATCCCACTTCCTTATAAGCAGGAAGTTGCGTATTGATTTCAAAGGATTGTTTTTTTCCTGGACGCCCTTCCCCACAATACTCTATATTCATGAGTTTGGATCAATACATCGTAACTCATTGTGGCTGCATACCTGAAACCTGAGATATGTGATTCCATACACTCAAACTCTGGGTGGGCAATATTGACAAAAATGAATTTCTCTGTATCCTTTTGCATTAACTCAATAATGATATTCAGATAGTTACACAACGCATCCAAAATGAGCTAAATGTGGCTGTAAATGCCTTTGCTGAGGTTCAATCTAGTACAAAATGTGAATAAACCATAAGATTAAAGGCATACCTGATTTTTACCATCTTAAAATGGTCATGCTAATGCTAAAAACAACTAGCATGCTAACCACACACTTCCTCATTATCAAGAAAACGCTTTATAATTAGATGCAGGCAGCACACAGCGGACTTATATTGACCTCAAGAGTTGCAACACAACTTTTGCTCAAATATATGGGGGGAAAAAAATGGTACAGGCCAAAAATATCACTTTATACCATTGTCTGGAAGATTACACTCGACGTCTCTTTACGAGGTCATTTGGTAATAGTTTTAATTATAGGCGATGCACACGACATTCACATTTTGCATATCAGCTAAACAACAATTTTCATATCTCCCACCTCCAAATTCCCACATCATTAAATTAGCGAGCTCAACAAAGCGTTTGAAATAACCCTGATGTCTAGACTATGCTGTTTGGCACACTTGACTTTTCTAAACATGACTCGTAGAGGAGCGGGCAGACACAGAGACATAAAGGCAGCACAGCAAGAGGCGGCGCAGCTTACGGTAAATGGAGACATTTAGACACACGGCCGACAGACAGACACAAACACACAGATCAGAGCATTATGGTGCACTGGGGAACACGGCACATGCAGACAGCAGATACACGGGCTGGAGGAAGAGAGGGAACGTGAAGAGAAATCCTCCGATCAATAGGAACAACATACACCCAACACTCTTAATAATAAGGCATATTCGAGCCTTTAGATGACACTTTCGGGCGAGGTACTGGTGCAGCACGGTTAAAGATACTCCACCTGTAGCTCACAAACTGAAGTCTTAAGGTTGAACTGATTGGAAATGAATTTGCACCAATCAGACTCCAGGATGACTTCTCCATTGTGATGTTGTAGATACTATTGTGGTTAGTATTGTGGTTGGAAAGATATACAAAATGTGTATGTTGAATATATATAATCACTGACTCAAAAGTAAACTGATGTTGTATGAAATAGAGATAGACCGATACATCTCAGCTCAGTATCAGCCTTAAATCTCCAGCAGAAGCCAATATTTTGTTTGACCCAACCAGTTGCTTAAAGACTTATTTAAACACTTTACTACCTGCCCTACATATTGGCCCTAAAGTATCGACAGAGCACATCAGTGTACTACTTCATGAGGTTACTTATGCCACATGTTTTTTTGAAGTGTGCATACTGTGTCTTCAATATTTTAAACAGAGGGGAGTGACAAATAATGTGAAAGTGGGTGTAAAAGACAAAGGCATAATTGAGTTTGCAGGGGGAAGTCCTGAGCTCTGGCCTCCGCTGACCCTGAGGCAGAGGTAGGTGTGGTCTAAGGAGAAGAAGAGGAGGAGAGGAACCAGGAGATACATGAGGGGGAAGTGTAACCAGGGTTATTTATGTGGGCGGCAGCAGATGGGGGAGGGAGGATGGGGGTGAGGGGGTTGTAGTAGTGGGTATACTAAAGATGCTTTTTCCAGTGCAGGAATATATCTTGAACAAAGTAAAGGAGCTGGGGAAAATTACAACTAATAGCGATGGGACGTCGTGAAGTGAGTGAGTTCTTGAAAGATAAAATTGCCAAAATCTTGTGATTTTTTTTTTTACATGTTTAGCTTTGGCGCAAACAAAAAAGGGGTAAGTAGTAGCAGTATTTTAGTTGGTAGAGTGTTTGTCCACTGATCTGAAGGTTGACCAGCCAGATCCACTAACCCACAGGTTCCAGCTCTCACAAATAAATACTGTTGTTGTGTCCTTGGGCAAGACACTTAACCCAACTTGCCGCCAGTGTCTGTGTGCACTGGTGTATGAATGTGTTTTGCAAATAGGTGAGTTGTTCTTTGATATACTGTAAAGAGCAAGTGGAATGGTGGTATACAGTATAAAATGTGACTATTTTCCATTTTAAGTGCTGGTGAGTTACATTTATTTGATGGGCCATGTTTTAAATAAGTACTACAATGACAACCAAACTTGAAAAAGTCAAAATAAATCAGAAATCATATGGCCAAAATTGTTAAATGAACTGTGAAATGAATCAATATCTTTTCTTGTTCTTTTAAACCCAATCTCGTGTCTCGTCTCATGGGAACTGTGCTCCATGAACAACTAACTTAACCTGTAACCCCAACCCTAACCCTGTGTTGGGTTCTTCTTTGATAATTAATTAATAATCCATAGTGGAAGTGGAGGTAATTCGCATAAGATAACTGTAGCACGTATTAGTCAAGCAACGCCAGGACATTGGTTGTATGTCTTTCATTAAATTTGCTTTTTGTAAAACAGAAAACACATCATTACAATTAGTAAAAGTAACAAAAGAAGAGGCTGGTTAATCATGTTTACGTTGTCTATTGTAAGAGAGCGGCATTGTTTTGGAGCATAACAGCTGCATAAGAGTCCACTCAACAACAGCCAGACTAACCAGATTAGATCAATTGGGTTTTTAGAAACTAAAATCGTGCTCTTTCAATGATTACTAAGGGGCAAGACCGGATGGACACTAAGTCTTATGGAGCTAACGAGTGGTGCACAATAGATAAAGGCAACGTGCAAACCATCTGTAATCTAAAACAACCACCCAGCCTCACATCCATTTGCTATGCCCAATTTAGACAAAAGATACCACATTTGGATAAGTATTCAGGCACAAATTGGTTAGTAATTTTTGGCAGACAAATATAACTCATTCTATTCTCTCCGTTTTAGGAGCCTTAGGGTGCCTTGTGATAAAGTTTAATGTTTACAGCCAACACCAGAGCAGCTGCCACATTCCATTCAGGTCCTATGTGGAAACACAAGGCCGGCGACATATTCAAATCAACTTTAATCAAATGAGGCTTCTGACGTATAAAGAGATGCGATATTTGAATTGAGAGACTGTGGAAACTGGTCAATGGATCTGTTCTATTTTACTTAGCTTATTGAGAATGTTTGAAGGCAAAATAAATATACCCCAAAACATCCATAGACCACTGACCTCATCCAAGGCACTATCTTGCAATGATAAAAAATAAAGTGTCTAGACATGGACATGGATTCTGGGAGAATTTCTTAACAAAATTAAAGTTTGTTATTTCAGCAAATTGCAACAAAATTATACTTTTTGCGCGCATGCATAGCTTTAAAACAGCTCTTTTGAACACGAAAGTGAGGGCGCTCAAGTGTAGTCAATCCTATTGTTGATTATGGCTCTTTTGTCCGGGTTTGTGATCAATAAAATACTTTATTATGAGCAGACAGAGCTCAGCGGTTACAGAGTGCTGCCCTTGCAATACACACTTTATGGGAGAAAACACAAATTCACATATTTACAATTCGAGTACCCCAGCCTTAAAGATCCTAAATTATGCAAAACTGACTCGTGAACTTTTAGTCACGTTGAAATGTTGTTATCTCATCAAAAAAATACCTGGAGTTGTGTTTTGTTTCATTCACACGTTTAAATAACCCTTTATTATCATTTTGTCTGCATCTCCAAAACACAAAATCTGTTCCACCTTGTGATGTCATGAAGCAGTAGATTTCAAATCAGCAGTTACCTTTTAAATTTTGTTCAGTAGAGATTGGCAATTCCAGGGCTGAAATCATCCAACGGAGTCTTGTGAGGGTGTATAGAGTTGGACACAGTGGAGCACTTCCTGTATTACCACATGACGTCACAAGATGGAACAGAGCGTTTTCTGTTTGGGAGAAGAACTCTGTCTGAATGTGCAGAATTTGTGGGTTAAACATGTGTGAATGAAACAAAACACGACTCCGGGTCTGTTTTTGATGAGGAAACAACATTGTAACTTGGATCAGAAAATAGTGTAATATGGGGCCTTTAAATAACTACTAGTGAACTCAATATTTAAGTCAAAACATTTTCAACATCCAAGGCGGTGCATGTATGTAGAACATGTAAATCTATATGTGAGAAACTTGAACAAGTAAAAGTCTTGAGGCGTTTTAATGACATGCAATCACAGTGAATGTGAATCAGGCCCTGTCCCCGTACAGTGTAGTGTTATACAGTAACACTTGTGCACAGAATTTAAAGTGGTGTGTAGGTTTGCCTAACACCTACCACTAAAATGTTCCACTGCATCTCATTATACTCTCAATATTCCGTCGAAAGTGTAAGTTTGGACGGTGTGAAATGCACAAATGTTCTTTTTGCTAATCTCGTGCCAATGCCTACAGTTCTGCAAGAAAAGAAATGTTTTGGAAATTAAATTCTTCTGCCGAAATGACCACAAGCAACACTCCTCCGTGCACTACCATCGTGCTCCCACTCCCTCAAATCAAGCTTCCTCTCTCCTCTCCTCTTTCCTCTCCTCCCCTCTTTGTGTCCTCTCCTTCCGCTCGTCCTCCTTGTTCTGTGTCTCTCTCACATAGATATACACTTGCCCATTCCTCCAGCCTTCTCACAGTCCAGATGGCCCATAGCTGCCCCCACATTCACTCCCCCACAAGAAACACCACCATGCATTTCTTCTATCCAACAGCAAAGATGGGTAGACAAGCCAAAAACTGTACTCGAGTATTGTTACCTCAAATAAATTTTATCAAATAGAAGTAGTTTTCCAAATAATCCCTAAAAACAACTTAATCAAGTAACTCATTTGACTGTTATCATTTCTAGATCCATTTGTTGTAACATGGACCCACATGAGTCATAAAGTAGTGCTAATATGTGCTTAAATGTAACCTTAAGGTGGATGGCCCATCGCCTGCTTGTCTCCATGGAGATACTTTGCCTAGAAAGTTACACAGTGTGACATTAAACTCATCTCCATTGAGACAAAAAGGTAACCTTCAAGGCAGTCAAAACGACTTATATCCAGAAACCACTCACTGATTCACGCACACAGCATTGTACGCAGACACTGGGGGCAAAATGGGTTAAATGTCTTGCCCAAGAACACAATGACAGCATTCATCTGTGGAAGCTGGAATCTCACCTCCAAACTGTGAATCGGTGCCTGACTGCTCAACCAATGATGTTTGTATCGAGAGCAGGACTTAAACCGCCAACTGTTGTATCAGTGGACAAACGCTCTGCCAACTGAGCTACTGCTGCACCAGGGTCAGATCTGTGGAGCAGAAATCCCGCTCAAAATACGAACGCATGTTTTTCAATTACTGCCATACTCTGGAAAGATCTCCACGGGACAGAAATATTACAAATGAAACTTTACCCTCTGCTTTTGCCTAAATATTCATTGTTTAATTTATGACAAAATACTAAAACGTGACACATATTCCAGGTGATCACTTCTGAAGGTGCTTCTAATTCCCTAACATATTGTGCTGTTTAATTGCAGTCATTATGGATCATTTTAAACAGGCTCTTCAGCTGTAGATTATCCAAAAGATGTCATGGCCCCTGTACCTGTGTGTTTAAACACTTCTCTGATAAATGAATGCAAGACATGATCTGTAATGTATCATTGTGCCACTTTAAGTCCCATTAATTCAGTGTTATATTTTCCACTCACACCCAAAACTGGTGAAGCTGATCAGGCCTGCTCTTTCTGCAGTTACACATTTATTCAAACATTCAAACCAAAGTGCAATGGTGAACACATTATTGGTTTGGCACACGTGGGCAGCTGTGGTGTAGTTAGCAGGTAGGTGAATTATGTTTAATTTTATATTACCAATTTTAATTCACCAAGTCTGGATGCTCCTTCCCTCATGGTGTGAAATTCAGATTTTTGCAGTATGATGTCTTTGCTTTGACAAAACAGCTGTGTTGGAACCAGTGTGTGCTCCGTGACATGAAGGTGCAAAATGATCTTGCTTAAATCAACATCATTTTACAGAGTGTAATTGAAAATATAAACACAGGTCGTGTTACTTTATTCCTCATATGTAATTTCAACATATTAGGACACAAAGGTTTATTTTATCTTATAAAGCTATTACCTTTACAGCCATTTCTGTATACAGTTCAAATATGCAAGTATTTATCGTTTATGGTGGGAGAAGTCAGGGGCAAGAGCAGATCAGAGCAGTGAGAATTGTAACTCGTGAGAGGGGAAGAGCCCATTGTTACCACTGCTGTTTGTGTGTGTGTGTGTCAGAAAGAGAGTGTGTGTGTTCATTGGCCACAGATAAAGGGGAGTAGGAGAATATTTGCTAAGGCTCGGTAGTGCTGGTCCTGGTGTGGGGGGTGAACACCAGGGGGAGGAGGAGGGTGTGGTTAACGGCTCTAGCCTTCACAGGAAGCTCCAAGGCAGGGAAAGGGGAAGTGAGCCACCCCCGCTCTGCTCCAAGGCCACGGGGCTGCTGCTGGAACTGGCTGACCCCAAATAATGCCACGAACTACACCACACCTTAACACGGCAACAGACTAATGCTGGGGCTGAACCTTAAATTTGGACTTAATATAAGGGGTCTAAACATAACTCCTTAATGATGGTCAAATGCCATATGTAATTTTGAATGACTGAAAGGCGTTTATCTCATTTCAGTTCTGAGAAACTTTTTTATCTATGAAGGCACTGCAGTGTAACTGATCCCTTTTGTGTTAAATAACATATAAATAACTATAGTTACTATGCAACTGCTGCACCACTCCACCACACAGCCTATAATACCTACAGTAATCTGCACCTTTACTTGGCTGGGTTAATAGTAGTCTTAGTTCTATTACAACAATAGTAATAGTAGCAGTGTTGGTAGCTGTATCACGGTAAGTGTTTTTCCTCCATTTTACTGAAGTAATAAGTACTTGTCATTGTCACGGAATACTGTGTTCATTTGAAAAACCTTTTCCACCTCTCGCTGGTGGATTTTTTTAGATAGGCTATTCATGTTTATTATACACCTGATGTCTTGACATGGACTAAATATCCATCCACCTCACCTCAAAACAAGCCGTTTTTGAGCCAGTGGTTATATTCCCATAGAAGCTGTGCAGCATACAGACAACCCTATAGTATTTGTACAAGTATGAGTAATTAAAGGCTATTAGTATTAGTAATTGGAACTCACAAATAAGATGTTTATTGATCAAATGCATATTCTGCACACAATATACAAAAACATACAAAAGATGATAATCTCTGTCTATTTGAATACACTGTTGACCAGTTTGACCCGGTCACCATGTTGCCGTGGTGACCATTTTAATCTCCCCACAGAGAGCCTCGTCCACTCTGACCTCTGACCCCACTGGAGGAAAGGTCAAGGGGTCACACACTCCACTGGTTCCTTTCTGTACGTGGCCATTTTCTTCCAAAGGGTGTTACTGGAATCTGATTTTGTTACAATATAGTTGATTGTATCACTATGAAATGTATATACTGAAAAACGTGCATTTTTAAATAATAATATATCTATCCAAAAGAAATTAAAAGAAAAGAAAGTACCCTTGCTCAAAAAGGACATTTCAGCGTCTTTAGCATAAAGAGAAATAAATGACAAATTAAATTATAATGGGTGAGGAACATGTTACACTTTCAATACTGAATACTGAAGTTTGTTTGTTCAATTTGTATTTGTTGAAAATTTGATTTTTACATGATGTGTACATTTTAAAATAATGCATACAACAATAGTACAATATATGTCAATATAACAACTGACCTATTGTAAAAACTCCAACTCATTTGCATTGGCTAATATAGTGGAATGTGGAAAAAGCAGATTGTAACACACACGGTAATTAATGTCTTTCTTTCTTCCCCCTCTCAAATTTTATAGACCCACGCAGATGCAAAAAAATATATCCCTATAGAAAGACAAAGTGCTCTTATTCGAGGTCTATGCTTTGAAACAGACTCAGGTGAATGGTGGTCCTGCTTTTCATTTGCTACCCGCTCGTTTTAAGTGTGATTTTGAGATTGAATTACATATTGATCTCAGCCAGAGGTCCGAGCATAAAGGGAGATTGAGTTCCCCGACGAAAAACAATTTTGATGCTGTTGACTCCCTTAAAAAGATAAAAGCTGCTTGAGTAATCTCAGTTTTGTAAATACATTTTCTCAGAGAAAAGATAGTTGGCTGCGATGACAATTTTCTTTCCAATAAGAACAAAAGACAGAAAGATGGAATGAATTGGTTAGATTTACAATTTTTGAACAAAAATAAGTTTATGCTCTTTGATGACATACAACAGTAATCTAATCTTTAAAACCAAGTGAATACAAAATAGGTGCAGTTGGAAAACCTCCTCTTGGGTCTGTGTTTTCTGTGAAATCTGTGACAGAAAGGTGTAAATCTATGTACTTCAAATCTATTCATAATGTTGTTGTACTGAAATATTATCACAGTAAAACAAAATGCAAAGCGTAATAATTCCACCCTGTTTTTTCTTCAATATTCATACAAATTAAAACACGAAAAATTTAAGACATAATGTACAAATGATTAATACATTAGTACTTTGCAGGATGTTTTCCGTGAAAGGTTTAATTACAACCCTTCAATACAGTTTCATAAAGACCGAGTTATGTGGTTATGTGTGAGCATTGCTCCCTCTAGTGGTCAATCCAAAATGAACTGATGGGGAAAATGTAGTTTCTTTGTTTGATTTTCTTTGCACATTTCCAATAAAACATCAATAAGTACAGCCATGTAACTAGGGGCTGTTGGCTGAATACATCGAGGTCAAATGCCTTGTAGTGTAAGACAGGTAGCCTATACAGTCACTCAAAGGAGAAATTTCTCAGCTCCCTTGTTTAAATATTTTTTCCTAGGACCCAGTTAGTAATTGTTGTATTTTCTCCTGCTTCTTCTATGTAGGCGTTGCAGAGGTGAGTATGCGTTTCATGGGCTGACGAACCTGAGATTGAGCCCAAATCACCATTCTCAGGTTGGACAGTCCTGGAAGAGCCACTCGTCAACAAGGCCACAAAGCCCCACTCCAGGCAGAAAGCTGCACTCTTCATTTGTTCTCCACAACCACACGGACAAAACCTATAATCACGTAATCTGCACACAGGTCGCGTTCGTGTGGCATTTTAACATTGTAGCGGGCCATTGCGGTTTAAAACTGAGGTGGAAGATGGATGCCTCTTCAAGAATTTGCAGCTTTAGATACCAAGATACAAAAATACAAATATTTTGGACTAGTTTATGATTCATGTCTGTTATGGTAATACTTTCACCTATTCACATGAAACAAACAACTTCAAAATGTATTATCCCAAGAGTAGCTCAATCTTCAGTCCCCGGATAAAATAATCTGGTTCAACATATTAATATATATACTTATATATATACTGTACTTGGATACATAGTTTCTGTTTGGAGATAGCAAAAATAGTCCCTTACATATTATTGGCTGTAAATCCCAGTGCCAGCTATTCATCTGAACGTAAAAATTCTTCAACTTCACAAGCTATTGTGAAACAATATACACATTGTGACAGGGTTGTTCCTAACTGGCAGTTACGTGACATAAAGAGAGATGGAAAGATAATTCTCTCAATGAAAGGCCAATGGCAGATCTACTGTAAAATACATAAGAGTACATACGTTTAGTCTACTGTTAATTTGGCGGCAAATGCAGACATCGGACGTCGGTCTCCGTCATCTAGGACCAGGTCAAGAAAAAAATCCGATTTTGTATCAGAATTCCATTGTAGGCACTGTAAAACAAAAAAACAAAGATTATGTAATTTTATTATATATATCAAAACTGCCACAACCAGACAAGACCTGTCTTGAATAAGTATTGAATAATGAATAAGTATTGTTAGTAACTTCAATCATTTTAGTCAGCTTAAATTACAGATGTTAAAGTAACTGTAAACTTTTTTTTTTAATATACAATTTTGTTCTTATTACATTGAGGAAAAAATGCATTGTAAATAATTAAAGTAACACCGCATGGCACATCACCTGCATGATTACATGAACATAGAAAATTGTTAATAGCGTCAGGAAACATCCAAAAATGAATTCTACTTGCATTTTTTGTGTGTTTTCAACTTTTTTTGTCCATTTTACATATTGGTTTAAGTAATAAACCAAATATTTTAGGAAATGTCACTCAAAATGTCCAAAAAAACCCTCTCCCCCAAGCCGAAGGTCTGCTCAGGTAAAGTGAAACACTAACTTACGTAAAGTGGGACTAATCAAAAATAATGGGATTTCCCATTGACCTCATGGAATGCATAAAAGCAGATACCTTTACTCATGTTTTTGTACATAAAATGCATGTTACTGTAAGCCATAAGACTTGAAATGCCCAAACTCTTTGAATTGGGGAATAAATGTTTTGTCAGCCTAGTTTAGGTAAAATCACTTTTGAAAGTTAAAAAAAATAAATATTTCACTTGTTGGACCAAGAATCTGTCTCACCACTGAGTGAGTCAAATGTATTTTCACACTAAACAGTAGTTTAGTAATGTTGCAGTAATATTGTTGTAGAGCACAGTGGCTCAGGAAAAAGAGCAGTTCACATATTTTAGTCTTTTTCTTTTCTTTAAAAAAGTTACACGGTAGGGCTTTAATACTATAAATCTAGTGTTAAGTATTTGTGTTGCCATTCCAGCAGACTGACAAATATTGTATGATTAAATGAGTGAAGTTCTACCTTTCGGCTGTGTATGCTGTTAGCTAATGTGCAGCATAGCAAATAAACTGAGATACAATTAGACGTTCCATTTCAGCTCAAGTCTAATGTACAGAGCATCTCTCCATCTGCAAACATGTAGGATTTATGATCACTCTCACACTGTGGTAAATCTCCTGATAAACTACACAGAGTAAAGCCATAAAACATCCACACTGTAAAAGCTTCACAACCTCTTCAGAAGAAACACTGAATTATTTAACCGCATTAGCCTGGCATTGGCCCGACCCTCACATGCCATCTACTGAATAATAGTGCAGTTAATTCTGAAATAAAGTAATTTGCTACAAAAAAGTCTAATTAAAGTGTGATTATTTTTACTTGATTCCTTTACAGCAAGAGGCTCTCGGGTTGAAGGTTTGGTTTGAGAAGTAATAATTGTTGTAATAGCTTCAGCAGAGGTAGAAGGCCTCGAAGTGGACACACAAGAACACACTTTCGGCAATATGTAACCTAGCATATGTGAATTAAAGTACTTTTGCTTCACTCTTTAAGCCTAATCTTCAACAGAAAAACGTGAAAAAGTGCATAGTTAAATTAAAATGTGAGGTTTGGTAAAGGGTGCAGTTTGATAAGATTTGACGAAACATAACATTTAAGAGTCTGTGTGGGATTCTTACCATGAGGGAAAATGCACAGGCGTTTCTCCTCATTGAAACTCATCTGCACAGTGTGGATCCAGCTCGGTGATATGTCACACTGAAAATGACAGTACAACACACGCTTTGCTCTCCTGGTTTCAATACTCGACAGTGGCTTCATCACGCACAGTGCTACCAATAGGGACGCACACTTTGTCACTGCCTTCCTGTTTGTGAATGCTCAGGGTAAACTTTCCACTGACAACTCTGTTCTAAGGACCACTGTGGCAATGTGAAGTCGATGATTTGCAGTGATGTAAGAAGTACTCAATTTTGTTGCAGTACAAAAAAAAAAAAAAAAAAAAAAAAAAATATATATATATATATATATATATATATATATATATATATATATATATATATATATAAACTATACTAAGTAAAGTAAAAAAAAAAGCTAAAGTTTAAATATGTACTTAAAGAGTATAAAGTAAAGGTATTTCGTTCAGATTTTGAAGTCTTCAAAAGTAGTGATTCTGATAAAGATCTGTCTACTGTGATTTTTCTGTAAAAACAATTGAATTAATAATAATTTTTTCCTTCACTGCTTTTATTTGTTTTGTTTTGTGTTTTTTTTTCTTTTTTTTCTCAAATTATGAATGTGCTAAAAATAAAAATAATAAACCCCTCAACCTTTTTAGCAGGCCTCAACCAGTAGCCTAACAAAAATAGTCAAAATGTAGTGGAGTGGAGTAGAAAGTACAGATACCTTCAGATGTAATAGAGTAAAAGTAGAAAGTATCCCTTTTCAAACTGACTTTGTAGGACTTCTTAAGTACTTTGTTAGATTTAACCACCATGATTTTACACTGAAAAGTATCAAATGTATGTAAAGAATGCAGCTGAGGTAAAAAGGTGTCGGGAAACCTCCAGAATCAAAGTGTCAGAGTGTGAGATTCTTGAAATACTTAAGAGATAGTCTTAACCGTATATGTTGAAGTAAATGCTATATTAATGATTTGTTAACATAGCAAAATCATATTCAGCTTATAATATTGATCTGGAAATGGGAGCAGAAGTAATCACAGGTTTTTAATTGAAAATGCCATAGAGGAAAATTACACTGACTTAGGGCTGCAACTGTTATTTTAGTGTTATTATGTCCACCATTAGTAGATTATTTGAGTGATTATTTCTATTTTAAAATATTTACATGTTTAAAGGTCAAATAGTGACTGAAGGCCTCTAGATAGAGAATATTCATATTTATAGTAATAATATCAAAAGTATATACTGTTGATTGAATTCACCGATTTTTTTCCAGTTTGATTAATGTTCCCGTCTTTATTATAAAATGGCATTTGGCATGTGTTTTAGACATTTATTCCTCACATACTCCAATTGTCTATCATCATTAAATATGAATCAATCAAACTTCATATTAAAAGCCATTACTGTGATAGTTATGAGTTCTGAAGGTGGCACTACAGCGCCCCTCATTCAGGCTGAATAAAGGCTGTGTGAAAATGAAACATGGACACAGTGTTAAAATCCAAATATTGCACTTTTATTTTCCTTTTAGAAATCCTATCTGTACACGCAACAGCAGCAGTAAACATTCAACTGTTGTCAAAATCTGAAAATGATGGAGTCAGACTATACAAACCTTTACTCAGTCAACTTAAGGACACTTTTAACTTTTTGTAGAGCATGCTGACAGATTTACTCAAACTTTGGTGGAAAAATATACTTTGCTCAAACAAATATTTTAGGTAACACGATACTACGGTACAGATCTTGAGCAATGCTTCTACTGGTGCCAAAAAGCAACAAGCACAAAATATGATATAATCTTACGGTAAATTACACATTTCAAGATAATCTGCATGAGAACAGTGGAGTGCAACCACAGCAAATAATAGAAATGGTTACAGTGCAAACCTTATGAGCAGACAGAACAGACTAAGCTAAAGTTAGATTTATATATCACCATGTCAAGTCCGCAAGAAAATAATTTGTTCAGTGTTTGTTAAATGTAGCTGACCCATTTTCCCAGCAGCAAATGCGACAGTGGACCGGTCATGTGTTCAGGTCTATCTATTGTGAAAATATGTAAATGTTTTAGTCGCTGCATAACTGAGTGCATACTTAAGCTGTATAATGAAACATAGCTGCAGTCAGGTCAGCATCCACAGAAGGAAGAGGCAGCTAAAAAAAGGCAAAAACACCCACGCATTTTCCGATTGATTGGTCCATGAGAAAATGCTTGTGGCAATAGAAGCAACAGCCATTTAGTGAAAGTTGAGACAGGTGCAAAAATGTACAAAATAAACTCTTTTACTTGTGGTGCAATCAAATGTACATTCAGTGCTGTCACAGTACATGGCTTAAGGCAAGGTAGGTCTTTAAAATAAACTAGCAAAGTTTAAATGATTGTCACTGTTTAAAAAACAAAACACGCAAAAGCAAACTGTACATATAAATAATCAGATAAAATGTTGTTTTTTTTTCAAGTCAACATAAATCCTGTAAAATACAATATATTATAATTTCAGTTAACATTCAATATACATAACGTGGTTTTACAATCACAGCAAACCTTGTATCTAATAAAATGTCTTTTTTCTGTCTTGTATTTGTATAATGTATTTTGTCAAGTTTGGTTAAAAAAAGGTTTCTTTGTTCAATAACTAGGCTCGTCCATGTCCTCGTCACTCCAGTCTGGGGGTGCATCTGTCCCGAAGTAACGGTCCCCAAAGTTTCCTGTAAAATGAAAAAATATATATAATATTTTCTTGATCTAAGTTCTGATTAAAATTATGCGTTGCTTATAACTACAGATACTACAGTTACTAGTACTTTTACGACTAAAAATAACACCACAAATATCAAATGGATACTTACTTATCTAGAACTGTTATTTATGGCTGTTCCCTAAAGCAAACTACCGATGCCGTATTACATGATTGTGTATATGCCATCTAAAATGTACAGTGTAGTTAATAATATGCCTTTATTCAGTATTTTTCACTTACAAAATATATAATTCAAGAAACCTCCATAAAAGCAGGAAAAGCATGCCCTGTGTTACAGAATGTTCTGCATTAGTTCACTGGCCATTTAGTTTTCACATAGTCATATGTCGTAAGCCCAGCACAACTGTAAATACTGTCTATTACTTGTATAAGCAGATAGATCTGTTTAAAAACTGACTCAATACATTTCCAAAGTGTCAACTTTTGTCCCATCCCATGAGCAGTGCTGTGTAACTGACCTATGCCTGGTATAATATGGAATAGATCGTTGACTTTCTTGTCCACAGCTGTTGTGATGATCTTGACCTGTGGAAAGGCGTAGGCCACTGAGTGCACTCCCATCTCCGCCATCAGCAGAGACACAAGCAGGATCTTATCCTCCTGAACATCATGGTCCTAAAGAGGAACACGAAGCATTAGGGACCGTGAAAGAACACTGTATATTTAGAAGGATAACTCCAATAGATTCAGTTATGTCATTCAGGATGCTCTGAATGCTCTTAAGAGTAAAACAGTACCATTTTACACTACTTTAACTACATATTTATTAACCTTAAAAAGCATGAAGACATACTTGTTTCATAATAAATACATGATTTATGGTTATGGAATTATTTAAGTAGATACTAAGGCTGAATCATTCTTAATAAACTATTTGTTCATTATGAATGAGGTGTTTTTTCAAGTCTCTTAAAAGAGTAGTTATTATAAAGTGTTACCAATAAAACAAAATGGTTTCAGTATAAACTATTCTAAACTTAATGTATTGTTTAAAAAAATATCAATGTGCATTATCATGCACAATGTACAACTGCATCAAAAACAGAGACAAGTCCTCGGTTTCATTTCTATTAATCTAATTCATTGTTTGTGTGTAATGAACTCTGACCCACCAGTAGCACTCGTACAGCCATCATGGCAGCGGCCCCAGTCGACACAGTGCAGTCCATCAGGATCACATGGTCCTCACTGATGTCTTTGGGGAGGCGCAGGTAGTGAAGCTGAAACGGTTACACGAAGGTTAACATAAAACAGGACAGGATGTGGCTTAGAACTTCAATGATACACACTTGACCTGCAGAATTAAGTCTAACAACAAGAACAATATGTGACAAAAATATTACTACACACAGGAAAATGAAAAAAACTTGTGGTTCATCATCTAGCGTGAATTTAACTGTCAAAACATTTACCAACTTGTGGTATCTTCAAATTTTAAATTTAGTTTAGTTAGACAGTTTGGAGAAGTAATTTCAATAATATAAAAATTTAATATATATTTAGTTTAGCAAATCCAATATCTTTAGATATCTTAATCGGTGTTTACTTCATGTTTCCTAATGAGCAGTACCTCTGGCTCTCCTGTGTCCTGGTTGGTCTGGATGAGGATCTTGCCGATGCGCACATCTTTACAAACAGCCCTCAGAGCAGGCTCCATGGTCTCCCCGGCCCGCAGAATCGACACACCTGTGATCTGCAGCAAAACACATTAAATGAAGGTTAACTGTGTGAAATTGGGAAGACAAAAACATATCTTAATGTGTGAATAAGTGAACTGTGTTTACTCACCCTTTTCCCATTGAACGAGCGGCCTTCATAATCCTCTCCCTGCGGTGTCTGGACTGTATGGACCTGAACATCATATTTGGCATAATGCATTAGCTTCTATAACCCGACTAGGCACATCATTACTATACAAGTCATTTATGATCAATGAGTGCTTGGTAAGCTGTGTAAAGTGAGAGGAGAACTGTCTCTCCAGAAGATTGCTTCATGTCTCAGATGATGCGGTTTGAACTTTCCATTGCTGTAGATTGAAAAGTTTCCACACCAACAGTGCCAATACAATCTGTGTACTGTAACAGTGAGAAGAATTTAACATCCCACAAGCTACTTCTTATTCAGCAAAAAGCCATGGTTTGATTTTCAATTAAATCAATGTAATCAATGAATCAATGAAATTTGGAATATTGTATTATCTTATATTTTGTGTTAGCCTGCCCTAAAATTTGAATTCATATTCCCAGAGGTATTTCTCATCCAGTTTTAAGGCTAGATATTTTTGTTGTGAAGAATATTCAGTGAATAATGAATAATGACTTTAAGCACCTGTGATGGGAGGAAGGACAGTGCTCGTTCAATTAGCAGCCGCATCAGCCTCTTGGAGTAGAAGATAAACTCATCACGACTGGTTTCTTTGTTCCTGAATGCACAATATCATTAGACAGCCTGTTTAACTTGTTAACTCTGTTTTACAGTACAAAATATTGTAAAAATATTAAATGGTAAAAAAATAAGAAATGTACATATTTATGTACTATCTATGTCCATAGTGTGAGAACATTTAAACTTCCTATTTGACATTTGGACATTGTGTCCATCCTCAGTGTATAAGTGTTAAACCTAATTATTACCTGATGATGGTGTGCATGCCCCTCACTTGTGGCGTACTATCCAGCACACTGAGGGTCTGGGGGAGGGGCTGGGCCTGGTGCGCAGAGGCCAGAGCTGCCCTGTGACCACGGCAACAGAGGAGGAAACGGAAAGAGTGAGGGGACAATGAAAATAAGGTAAATTCAAGCTAATTAATTATATAATTAATTAGCTTAATTATTATATAATTATAATCTAGACACACGTGTCACCAAGTATTGCATCCAAATGCACCAGTACACAGACAGATGTGAGTAAAACCCGTGCACAAGAAACATTAGCATCATTAGTACTTGAAAATAAAAGTGTGAACCTGCAAAAGCCAATTCAACCGTAACAATGTTGAGTATTTCAGTGAGTAAAACATAGACTGCCTTAACAACAGGTTACAAATTCAATTGATTATTTAGGATGATATCAACAAATTAGAGTATTATTGTTTCATCACAGCAGTTCAACTATAGAAGGTGGATTCAATTTAAGTAAAATATTTGTTAGTTGGTTAAGAAAATCATATTGTTACACCTAATGAAATAGTGGAACACTAAAATTGCATTATATCATTGTGTGTGCTGAATATATTGTACAATATTTTCAAGATTCAGCAACTGTAATTTGCTGATGAGTCCAGCCTTTAATGTTTGTATCAGTTTTCAGAGGACTCAGAAGTGCATAAAGCTTTATTAAAAAGTTTAGATACAACTTTATAATTCATATATCCACACTGCATGTCACTGAGATACTCATCAACCAGAAGCAAACAAAAGAAAATCATATGAAATCAGCTCACATATCCCAGCGAAGTTTCCTCTGTGGGAGAGAGTTTGGACGACACAAAAATACAAGTGACAGACACAGGACACAGACAGAGGAGGAAAACATGAGACTGCACATCAGGAAGAAGGAATCATGACAGCCGAATGTCAAATGTCCCAGAAAGTCAGAAGTCTGCTAAAATCATCATGTTTCAATCAGTTTTTGCACTGAAGGCAAATCATTAATATACAGCACTGTGCAACGTTTTAGGCAGATTTTGGAGACTATGAACCTGGAAGAAGTGATATTAGGATCATCTGGGTCACTGCTCACTATAACATAATTGATTTTCATTGAGTGAATAGAGTGTGCGAACGCGTGGGAGGTGCAGTGTGACTGTCACTGTCTCAGTGTGTAAAAAGCTGGTATTTGAGCTCACAAGCCCCAGCACATCCTGTATCTAAAGACAGACACAGAAGACTTCCTCTCTCTCTCTCTCTCTCTGTCACATACTGTGGCCAACATTCAATGGAAAAACTTTTGTCGTAGCATATTGGAAAGTTTCTCTGCGGTTGAGATTTGCAATAGTCAACAATAGCTTCCTCTGGTGAACTTTCTGTTATACTTGGGTTGGCACAGAGAGGAAGAGGTCAGTCACTTACTCACTTATGGTGTATTTTTAGACACAGGATGACTGTCACTTGTCATTCGCAAAGCAAAGAGGGCGACCCAATGCTGTTGCAGTGTATGTTGGCTGCAGATTAACTGTTTAAAATGTACTAATATAATATATTATTTAACCATATGCTTTCATAAAATACACAAATGAATAGCTCTAAAGGGGCTGGTCCTGCCAAGCAATATAAAAAATATAATACCAAAACATGGAATCCAGTGTCCAGGGTCAAACACTCCATAGAGCCACAAAGCCCCCAAGAATTTACACAGAATCCACATTGCAATAAGAAAAAAGCATTTACATTTTTTTGCCTAAATGGTGCAGCTCTATGAACTATACTAGGCCAACCAACACTAAAACATTTGCACAGGGCTGCAGTTTAGCTTTAGTTCAGATTGTGTATTTGCTTTTGCACCAGATACATTGCTGCCTAATGACATTTTTAGTAATAAGAAGCTGATCAGGGTTTTTCAGACTTCCTTTTCTCCAAGGCTAGATAGAACCGACAGAGTAAAAGACCGGAGAGCAAAGTGAGCTGGGCAGGTGATGAGGAGAGAATAGAGAGCATAAAGGCCACTCTACCTGACGCTGAGTTCGCGCTGTGGGCCGTGGGCGAGCAGTGGGGTAGGGGAGAGTGAGCAGATAGTGAGACAGCATCCATAAGCTACCACTCTGTGTGTGTGTGTGTGTGTTTGTGTGTGTGTTTGTGTGAGGCTAAATGTAACAACTGGAATGTTGGCAAAACAGACAGCAATATGAAAAATGAAAATCTCCTACATTAAAAACAGGTCATGAATTGATGTATTTGAAATTAATTTATAGATAAGGTATGTTGTATTTAATTTCATTATTTTATAGTATACAGTACAAGACAAATAATTTCTGTAAACTAAAAGGTAATTAAAATATATATATATATATATATATATATATATATATATATATATATATATATATATATATATATATATATATATATATATATATATATATATATATATATATATATATATATATATTTTTTTTTTTTTTTTTTTTTAGAAAGGATTAAATATTGATATGAAATGCAAATAATAACTTATGAACAATTTACATAAGTAACTTATGTAACTTGATCATAGCCACTATAAAAGGACCAACACAATGAACAATGGAGCCTTGCCTATAAACTATAACTGATATACGTGTGTTGACATATTTGTCCACTAGAGGGCGTATTCGAGTGCAAGATGTTGCAATGTCTAACAGTATGGAGGATAATAGTAATAAATGTTTGACCCATTTATGAATGCTAAAAAAGGTGCATAGTACAAAGAAAGGTTGATAACATGGTTGTAATCTGTGATAACCTTGTTTCTGTGTGTGGCTCATACCTCTTCAAGCTGACTGTGAACATGCTGCACGATTAAATCAATAGCAACCATATTGCCACCACCTGTTAAAACATAAAATATAAAATGATTAGACTTATTAAGAGCTCAAGATATCAGGTGGACCAATAAATTGGACTGTAGATAGTGAAAGTATCAACAATGTCTTTTATATAACTATTTGAATATTCATGTCCACATTCATGCACACACCTAAGGATTATATATCACATAATATAATGTCTGCAACTCTACTATTGTAACTCTATCGCAGCTCTGTAGTGTTAACAGAATATTTTTGTGACTTTTTGCCTGATGACGCACCTCGTGGGACCACAATGTCGGCTAGCCTCATGGTCGGTTCAATGTACTGCTCAAAGGCCGGCTTCACAAACTTGTTGTACTGTTTAATAACTCCTTCGATGTCTCTGCCTCTTTCTGTGATGTCCCTTCTGAGACGCCGTACCAGCCTTATGTCTGAGTCAGTGTCCACAAAGATCTTCATGTCCAAAAGCTGAAATAAAGGAACAGTTTTATAGACGTAATAATGCATTATGTTATACAGGGGTGTTTGCTTTAAAGCAAAACGGTTGAATTCACTACATGTTTCACAACAATAATGGAATAAGTGTTGTATAGCTGAAAATACCCGGGGACATTAACCTTACCTGCAAAAGCTCTTTATCTGTAAAGGCCATGATTCCCTCGAAGATGATAACACTGGCTCCATATACTGTTTTCTGTTTAAAAAATAGCAATTCTGTCAGCATGTATCCTGTAATGTGAGTGTCTTAATAAATAACTGAGTGACTGAAATTAAATGACAGTAATCTCAATAATCTTACAATAATTAATTTGTTTGGAAGTGCAGCCATCCTTACCCAGTCCTTTTGTCTCCCGTGTGTAGTAAAGTCATACACAGGGATCTTGACACTCTTTCCCTTCTTGAGTTTGCGTAGTGTGTGTGTTAGCAGAGTGAAGTCAAAGGCATCAGGATGGTCAAAATTGTAATCGTTGCTGGCCGCAAGGATCTGCTCTTCCTTTGACAAGACCTACAAAATGAACAGTTCAGTTACAACACAATCGAATTCTACATTGTTGAGTAGAGCTGTAGTCCTTTGGTTGATTAATTGGTGGATGGTGCCTTAGTGAAACACATTCTGTATTAATTATTTCATTTGGATTATAATGATTTATATGGACAGCTGAAAGGAGAATGTGTGGAGTGACTAATGAAGATGCTGTTTGCACTTTTCTGTTTACATAGCTGTTTTTGAGTATAATTGTTTTCTAAGCAACATACCACTTTTACTTGATTAATGGATTGGCAGTACATGTCTTTAGTAGACCAAGAATTTCTTTGGTGGACTTCAGTACTAGCCCATACCATTGTGTTGTACTAAGGCTTACAGTAGCTTGCATAACATGGGAGAAAAATAGTGATGTGTAAAAAGGATATAAAAGTATTCCACAAAGAGGAACTGAAGTGACTAAGATCAAACTTAGAAAACATCTTTTGGCCTTGTGATGCCTGGAGCAGGTCATGTGTCTGTATGTGTGCGTGTGCCCTTAGATTGGCCAACCATTAAAATCCCACACCGGTATTTCCCAGTTCAAGAAAAGCAACACCCATTCTCGAGTTATCAGAAAAAACTATTAACAAGTGCATATTTATAGATGGAAAAATAAAAGATTCAGGTGTATGTTCAGGTGAAAGAAAAGAAATTGTGTCATAAAAATAGTCCCATAGATGTGTGTAGTCAGGTTGGAAATGCCAGCCTGTGTGGAGTGGCGTGTGAAATGCCACTTGCTGAAGGTGGTAGTGTGATTGGTCAGTGTCAGACCCCTCCCTCTGTCTGAGCTGCTGCTGTTACAACGGGACAGGATTGCATAACACCAAGAGGGGCATCAGCGGTGACACTCTATACTTCATATTTTTGAAATGAAGCATTAGAGTTGGACTTTGAAATTATCTTAGTTTTGGAGCTTCACACAGCAAAATATGTTCACTCATACAAATACAATTGGCTTGTGACTCCCATAATCTAGATTTTTTAAATTTATACAGTAAAATTTACATTGGAGAGCTACATACGGACCAAAAATGTAAAAAAAAAAAAAAATTGAATTAAGGATTTCATAACAATATAATACTGAGATTAGCAATGTTGGCCCATGCTATAAAACAGGTAAACAGAATTGTGGAAGTAGGAGTAGAATATTTATGCTTAGAAATTTGATGTAGAAAGATACCAGGAGATGTGTACGGACTGTAGTAGAAAATGTGCAAAAACCTTGTAAAATGAATCCATTGAAAGTAATACAACCCATGGAACATCAAGCGCTTCAATGATTTTCCTGGCAACTGTGGTTTTTCCTGAAGCGCTCCCACCACACAAACCTGGGATAAACAGTGAAAGAAACACATTTAATGCATTAAAACAACCTCCAGTGTCCTAGTTTTAATGGGTACAGCCCTTAATAAAAGGTACATGGAGACAACATTGTTAAGTGCAGCTAAAATGCCCAAGGCAGCTATTTGCAAGTGAAAAACAGGTAGAAACAAAGACCTGTTCTGCAAACAGTCAGGCAAAAGTTTTTTCATATAACCAATTTGACAGAGAAAACAAAAAGAAATATACTTGTGTAGTGTGTTTTGCATAGCCAACACTACATCATCTATTTGCAACAGTGTTTTTTCTATACAACATCAATTTTGTGTTGTTGATCTCAGTTTAACACTAGTGAATGTATCTAGTGTTACTGTACAAAGAAAACTAAAAATCTTTTTGGGTACATTAATAACCATATGTTTTTGTTACTTTCATAATATTAAAGAAATCATCCATAATGTAATAAGAGCATTTGAACTTACCAATGACAAAGGCCTCTTTGGACTGTGTACCATGCTCGTTGTACCAAGGCGGGCGTCCTGCTGTGTAGATGGTTCTTTTCGAGGTTCGCAGCAGGGGGGGCTCTGACTTACACTGGCTCGTGGTCCTCTTTCTCGGGGACAGACCAGTGCTCACGGAGGGGAGCAGTCTGTCCAGTGACCCCTCACCACTTCCACTGGAAAAAGATAAAAACAGATAACCTTTTGTTTTATGGCCTTTCATAAATCAAAACCATGATGATTTACTAGGAATTTGTTTTGTTATTATTTGGTGAATGAAAATTGTGTCCCATACATCTAAAAATAAACATTTAGACCACTGTTAAGTTTCCATAGCATCAGCCTCACTAATTTACATTTGGCATTGTAGTTATGTCAGGTGCTTTTCTTGGTGCTTATCTGTCCATTTATCCAGGTTTGGAACAGACCTAAAGTCTGTCATGTACATAGGTTGGATTCCCTCTCAGTTCCATGTCACAACTTGGTCCTTGCTAACAACTAAGCACATGCATTTAGCTATGTTAAATACATGTGCTGTTCCATCACTGCAGTCACTGTGGCTATTGTGGTGTTAGGGATCTGTTTTTACTAACAAAGTAAACCATGGCTCACAAACAAACTAACCTTCGGGTGTGTTACATATCACTATGACAAATACATGTTTTCTTGTGTTAATGTTGTGTCCAATGTAAAATCAAAGTTGATACAACATTTTCACTTTGTTCGGTCTCGTTCAATAATTCGCCAAGTGTCAAAGTACAGTAACCGTGAGGAGTTCATGTTTATTTTTCCATAAAACTGTACTAATTGAAGATCGGGATGACATTGAATGACTTGAGTCATACATCTCAAGGAACATGACACAATCTTTTATTCAATAGGAAGAAAAATTGATTTTATGTGAAAACACTTCACATTGGTTTGTGACAATGTAACATAAAGGGTTTAAGAAAATATTAGAGATTGTTTCAGGCTAAAAATTGGAAAAGAAAATGTTAGGCCAGAACAAATACAAATAAGTCACTGTCAATATGCATAGGGCTTTTGTGCTGTGTGCATCTATAGATTTCTAGGCAATAATTGAAAGTTTGAAACTTATTTATTCACCCTATATATATTCCTTCAAATTTGCAAATACAACATAAGCAAGCAAATATACCCATATGGTTGCTACTTTAATTTCAACACTAGAATTTAAAGATCACAAAATAAGAATGTGTTTTGTGGACCCCACTCCACAACATAAACCTTAAAAAAGGACAATGTTTTGGATTTTGGTTGTGATATGCATATAGTTTCTTAAAAGACTTACTGCTGTATGCGACTCATCCACACTTCACTCAAAGATGACTGTAAAAATCCAGATGCCATTTTGACTGAACCAACAGAAAACACTGCTTCTTTGTCTATTTGTCTCTAGCCCAGCACATTTTATGTATGGAGCCATAAACCTGCCCAGGTTGTGTCACAGGGTCAAAAGTGAAGCAAACAAAGCACATGCATTTTATCTTATCAGAGAACCACCTGAGCCTAGTTAGAGACTCAAAACATGTATGAGGTAGAGCCAGCTGCAGCAGACTTATCAGTTCAACCCAAACCAGAGAGCTATAAAAGATTAGCTAAACTTCACTGTGCTGAATCATACCATTGCACCAACTCATCTGATGTAACTTTGTCAGCGACTACACCACAACTAAATATTGGCAGGAGATGGTGAAGCTACAAGTGATAGGAGTCAAGCTACGTAACACAACAGGTTTTTATGTTTGTTTTGGATTTAGAACTACATCCTAGGCTAAGCTGTCAAGAAACTACTACAATGCAACCACCCATGCCATCACCCTGTCCTTAAGAAACGTCATAAATACCAACTGTCCCAGGCATTCGTAGCACAATAGAAAAATACTGGTTCTAGCTACAAAAAATTATAGGGCGAGCCTGACTGTTCTTGATTGTTATTCTTTTGGAGCCAATGTCAAGAACTCTGAAGCACTTGTGCTCTTCAGTTTTGTTAATGGTGTTATTTAACATGAACAGCCACAAAGCCATGTGGCAAATTATTATGCATATAAATGGCTAAGCTTTGGGTTTAAATGGTAAGGGCCATTTTGAATCTCAACCTATACTGTAAATGATAAATATTAATAATAACAAATGTATGTATTGAGCACTTAAAACTATGCGTACAATGTTCTGAAAAGTCAGCATCAAAGAACACTATAAAACAGTAATGGTAATAAGACAATACACAAAGAGGACAATAATAAAGGATGACAGTTTTGAAGAAGGTAAAGTGCAAGGTTACCAGAGTCCTAACTTTAGCTCACTAAAGGCACACTCTCTGGAGTCACTACACAAATAGCACAACATTTGCAAAATAAAAACAGCAGAGATGCGCCTGCAAGTTACTTCCAATAATCCAATATTTCTGAGCGATTGGACAAACATTTGACTGATTACAGATGACCTCCTGACTGACTGGTAGGGCCCTAAAAGTGAAGCATTTAAGTGGTATTGCACATCTAAATGACGATAGCATCTCTGTAGCAGCTAATGTTTAACATCACAAACTTAGACAGTAGACAAAGAGAGCTACAATGCTTATGCTAATTATTGGTGCCTGCTGTGAATACCAAGTCCCATAAATGCATCCCTAGTTTTAAATGGGCAGAAGCACTTAAGGACTGGCATAGCAAAGCCACTTACTTGAAAGAAAAAAAAAAAAACATCTCCTAACAAATGCATGAGCAAACCAAGACAATGCAAACACATAGTACAATGGTTGCTGTCTGCTGTTGAGTAACACCACACACAGCAGATCCCTAGAGACAAAGTACCATTCAGAGGTGCAGACACGTTCCTTTTGCTTAAAATTGTGAACACAATCAAAACATAAGCAGTACATGCAGGAGAAATAAATAAATTTAATACAAAAATTGTATTTAAAAATAATAAAATAACTTACCTGCCATCAGATGTTAGTGTCCAACAACCTGATATTCTAGCACCGGAGTATGCTGGTAGAGAATTCATGACTGAAGACAATACGCAAATTGTATTCTTGTTTTATATTCCCCCCAATTATCAAGAAAATGATAATATGGGCTAACGCACTTAGCAGCAATACCCTTTGGAGCAACACATCCACAGTTATGTAGGCACACTATGGGGACTATGAAGAGGGAAGAGGATGGGGGAGAAACGAAACTTTGAACATGAGTTTTGTTTTCTGTTCCATTGAGCAGCAGGTCAGTGTGAAGAGAGACAGAGCTGGGAGGAGAAGGCAGCTCGGCGACTTGTACACTCTGACTGACTAAGGGCAAGGCTTTTCCCTCCTCTGTTCGTTCACTCCTCCCCTTTAGTCGTCTGGCCAACAAATGTAAGAGGATCACCTAGCCTGCAGATTATGTTCATTAGCCAGTATTAATAGCAGCAGGTTAAAGTAGACCTTCCCAGTGCGAGCCCATACACATTCATAAACACACACACCAAGGAGAGGGGGGGGGGATCATCTGTTTTTGACGAATAAGTGTTGCAACATGTCACGGGAGGTAACAGAGGGGAAAAGCAACAGTAAAAAAACAGGAAAGCTTGTGTCAGAGTATTTCAACAAAAAATAGGGTTGTTACAACTACTAGTTGTACAATGGCTTCTATTTGCACAAGACAGAAAACTGATAGTTGTTGCTAAAAGCCTACTAAAATGGTCTAAAAGCTTGTATCAGAGTATAATGCCTAATGCTTCTACTACTGGATTATTACTTGCCACTACTGCAAACTACACTATTGACACTACTACTACTACCACTACAGCTGCTCTATTGACACTACTACTACTATGGGCCATCAAACCGGAACAAAACCAGGCAAAATTAACTCACCCAAAGTTTGTAGTGATCTGCATAATAACCTGTTACACCCATTTATCAAAGCTTGGAGAGGCACAAAGAGTGCATTGGCTTGTTTATGACCTCTAGTAACTGGATTATGAAACTTGAATATTGTTTTCGCTTGAAGACATGAAGACACTAGAATTTATGTAAGCTTAGAAACAGCAAATGGGAATGAATTTGTGTATTGCCCTGTTGGGATCCACTGTTCCTCTTTGCAACAGGATTTTGACGTCAGAGCTACAGCGAACACGCCCACAAACACGGCAAGAAACCAAACTGGAGTTGTGGTGGAGCACGGGGAATAAACAACATGATGAAACCCAACACTAGTGCTTCATCAGCTGACAGGCGGAGAAGTGCCCTGGGCTAATCACACAGGACTGCTGAGACATCAACTTGGGTTAAACACACACACACACAGACACACACAGGGACACGCCTCCTGGGTCACCACTGCTACAGACAAACAAATCATTATTCCACCAGTTTAGAACATAGGATGACTGTTTTCTATCGTAGCAAAACAAACAGAAGGAGAAAAGGGAGCCTAACTAAACTACTCTATCTTAAGAGCATCTCAATACATTGCCAAGTATCAGTGGTTTGTGTTATATAACCTTTAAAACTACAGGGGGAGACATTTATTAGTTGCCATGTTGCTCTGGAGTGCACTAGACAGCAGCTGCATAGCAAGAAAGGTCTAGCACAGAAACAAGAAGCCTGAACTGGTAGCTATGTCAAATATTCAGAATACTCTGCTCAACAGGACTGCAGAGAAACAACAGCAATACCACAGTTAAATATGCATATACAAAAATAAACAACAATTTACTCTTTTGGGTATAATGCCAAGATCTGTGAGGTACATTACTATTTATGGAATGAAATGACAAGTTTCAGTGATAAATAGACACTAGGTTCAACAAGGCCCAAATTCTAATCTTTGTAACCTATTTTTGAAACTAGGGCAGCACTGTCAGATATGCTTGGACCAAAAAATCCAAGCCTTTTAGTGAAGGAGGTTATGTTAATGGCAGTGGCAGTATGCTCTGATAAGCAAGACGTATAGTATAAGAATTCCCACGTGCGCAGCTCTCGCGGTGTATTCAGCCGTGACTACCCCAGTGCAGTGACTCCCCCTTGTGGCTTTTTGAGGGAAGGTTTAGCCAGTAGGCGTGCTATCATTATGTAGTAAAGCCGAATTAGATACACTGGTGTAACTTTATAATTGTAGGCTGTTTCAGTGAAAACCCCCTTTTATGGCTCTTTTGATGTACGAAAAAGATGATTGTTTATGAGTCATCTCTGAGCTCGCGTGGCACTCGGGCCATGCCATGCTCTTGCCCTGCGTAGCTTATGCTCTAGCTTTGACTTTCTCTGTCATCGCACGGCAAAATAGAACAGATAAATAAAGTTACGAACAACTATAACAACATTAATTCCACTGACAGCAAATAATCTTGTTTAAATCATAGTGGATGTACTGACCAATGCCACATGTTTATGATGTTGTTATAACTTATGCTAAAACCCACAAACAGACAGCATTAAGGCAGAATTCCTTGTTTTTACCCTTATCAAGCTATGCCTGCTGTCATATCCATGTCAAATTATGAATTCAGTAGAAAAAGAAGAAGGCACACATTGTGACAAGTCGTGCTTCCGTAAAGATGCTCGAGTCCTTTACTATTTTTGTTGTATGTTTAAAGCTCATCTTTAGATAAAAAACTGCAGAAGACCCAGTCGTACAATAGCAACGCATCTTACCTGCTAGACACACAAGCATTTTTATCTTCATTCTCCATATTCGAGCTTCTTTCTCCTATGCTAACAGACATAACTGATCTATTGACAATCAGGTGTGCAGTTACTGTTAGCAGCAACTGCACCGAGGCATTGTGGGATCTGTAGGCGTTTTTTCTTGACTGAGACACGTGTGCAGACCACGGACACGCCCCCAAGAGACACCAATCCCCAGAATGCATAAGTGCTTTTACTTCTGTAGTTTCTTATCTTGGACTGGGACTTTCTCGGGGTTGGCAAAATGTTCTCATCACAATACCACGTGTTACATAATATGTAGAGCAGGGGTGCTCAGACTTTTTCAGTATGTGAGCTACTTTTGAAATGATCGTGTCTGAAAGATCTACCACCTAATACAAAAATGTTAAACATATATTTATTTCTAAATGTATTATGAATTCTTACATGTACAGTGCATTTTGATGTACCTTGCACAACGTCATGAGATAATACTGCACAACACAATTGAACTTCTTACATGTTCATAATTACTTGAATGATGATTACTGCTCTGATGACACTGAATGGAATCAGTGAGGGATGCATAGTTCGGGCAGTATCTTCTGACAGCCAGGAGTAAAACTGCATTTTTCGTTTGAAAGCGATAACAGAGCTAATCATGTTGATTACGGTTTTGTCTTTTTTTATAGCCATAAAAATCATGTTAAACGAAGTATCAGAACTGACTACATTTTTTCACACAACTACTTCTATTTTACACATCCATCTGTATTTTTTCTTTTACGCATCGAATAAATGAGTGTGAAAATCCCCGCAGCCCCGCGCTCTCATTCGTCGCCTTCGAGGGAAAACAGAGGCAGATTACCGTAATGAGGGTAAAATATTTAGATAGCCCCATGTCTCCGCTCTGAGACGCCGTTTGAATTTACATGAGAGCTCGACTGGGCGTGGAGTTACGCTGCTGGAAAGTCCGCAACCCGCTCTATCTGCGACCATAGGATCTGACGCTATAGGGATAAACTAACTCGCGCTTGTTTATGCGCGTGCAGCGCCCATGATGTGACCTAGGGTCAGGTGTAATCTGACTGTTGTCCTGTATATTAGTCATGTGACCGGATGGATGACGGGACGTGATCTACACAAAATGCCTTCGCGATCGACTGATAGATCGCGATCGACGTAATGAACACCCCTGATGTAGAGCCTATGGTTACGCAACAATATACAACTTACCTCCAGAGTTTTCCAAATTATGTGTAAAATGGCAGGTAAAATAACTATGGTTGATAAGTAGATTCAGGTTGTAGCCTTACAAGAGCTCAGTTAGTGAACAGAAATGATCAGGATTCAACATTTCTTCATACTTTAAGTGGACATACAACATACCCTGTAAGCTGATCCATGCAGGGGAACTAGATCTTGCCCTCTCCTGTTTGGAAGTATGATATTTTGACATTAGTTATTGAAAGACATCAATAACTTTTAACACTTTGCAATAGAGTTGTGAGACATGATAGAAAAATAGATAATTATGGACTTGTTTTTGTGTAAATCTGCAAAATATAGAAGGTCCAAAGGCCTAAAAATAATTTTAAAAGAGGTTGCAAACCCCCCCCCCCAAAAAAAACAAACAAAAACTGACAAATTTAAATATTCCAAATGTAAGGTAGCCTAAAAAGTGATATTTTGACACTTTTGCATAAAAATAAAATTTTTTTACTTGAACCTCAACCATGACATTTACAGGCGTTTTTTTTTTTTTGTATATTCTATTGGATTACCATAACAACGTCTGAATATTGTGATCCCATAGAAATTTTGTACCATTAACTTATAATAGCCTAGTCTGATAATATCATTTTAATAACAAGTTTGTTAAAGGTATCGACCATGTTGTCTAAAAATAAGACACAAATTAGTCAAGAAACCTTTATTAATTAGTCAAGGGATACTAATGCACAGGTAATACAACAAGTTTGGGAAAAAATTGTCAGGGGTTATACCCTAATTGTTAGGTATTATACAACATAATTTAAGATATGGACTTGTCACTCTCATTTCACTTGTTATACTACAATCATTTAGAAGCTACAACAGAAGTTTTTCGTTCATCACAATAGCCCTGACAACAGATCTGTGTAAGCATTTAAAAAACAAAAGAACCCACCGTCTGCTGTCCAAATAAGGTTTTGTGAGAGAATATTCTGACAATGGGAAGACACTAGAGCCTGCCATTTGCCCAGGTACAAAAGTCACACCACACAAAGTCTGGGTAATTAGAAAGCTCCAACAACACTCCTATTTCAAGCCTAGCTCATGGTTTAATAAGTGCACTAAATACACAAACACACATACATATTTCCCATATTGAGAAGATTATAATGTCTCTTTCATTGTGTTTGTCACTACAAAGCTCAATTTATGTGCATTGTTAAAATGAATAAAACATCAGTGTATGCCAACAGAAAAGCTAGAATTTATTTTTGTGGTCTACAAATCACACATTCTTAAAAAGTGTGTGTGTAGGAAAAATCAAAGCAAAGGAGTGAATAGGAAATATTTTTTCAGAACACACATTGATATAAAAACAAGCAAGCCAACAAAACCAGCTAATGGTATATTGCTGTACTCTCTAAGCAGTTTGCCTACACTCTGGGATAAATATGTGTCTTATCCACATACTAGGAAGACAGATAGTAAAGGGTGAGATAAAATATAAAATACCCACTGGAAAAAGCAGTGCTTAAACTAGCATATATTGCAACAACAAAGCTTGCTGGGTAAACACAGTCAATGTAGCATTATTAATAAGACAAGTAACAAGCAGCAGATGAACTGATTCTGTGCCACAATGTGTTACCATTTCTGACATCCAGTCGTTACAAAGGTGCTAACAGGTCAAAACACACACATACACAAGGTCTGGATTTGAAAAGGTCTTCTTGGGACCCATCAGTGCTTTTCTAATCTCTCCTCCGCTGGCTGAACCTGGATAGATGAAGAAGCACCACCTCACAACCAGAGATGGGCGCACATGCATAATCAGCCTCACCTGTACAAACTTTGCTTCGCTTTAATATATAAAAAGGTGACGCAATCTCGTTTCTCTTCTTGACATCAGAACCTTTTTAAATGATGACATTGAAAATGATTGGTGCAAAATTTATGACTTGCCAGGATGGAGAAAACTGGCAAGGTGGATTATTGGACTCGACTTGCTTTTAACAAGCAAAGTACCTTTTTTAAGTCACTGGTATTCTCCCATCAAAGCTGTCAAGTATACAAATTGTACTGTTGGGTTAGAGTGCACATATAACAAATATTGAGTTTTCATCAATAATGTTTCTGATTCAAGTATTTACTTTAATTTGAATAAAGTGAACATTTGATTGAAACATTTTACCAACATAGGTAAAATGCTAAAATTACACCTGTTATGGCTTACTTTTTCTTATATTTTTGGTCATTTTAGACTATACTCTTTAAGTGAGTGAGAGTGTGAGTTCCTCATGCTCATACACTAACCACTATTGACAACTGTAGATGTTTTTGTGTTTAAATTTTACAAAAAGTTCCAACTCCAGTGCTGGACAGCCTATAGGGTAGGTTGAATACTCCTGGAGTGCAAATGTACAAGAGGGCAATAAGGGAAGGGGTTAAAGTGCAAGGTCGTAGCTTCCAGGAATAATTCTATTTACCATATTACATGTCCATCTTCATTTGCAGATTTTATGATTAATAAACTTTATCAATATTTTATAAAATATATTTTTTTCTCTTTGATTCAAGCTCAAGCAGTAGCCAGGTATTGTGGCCTTAATAAATACCTTATCATTATCACCTCATCTGATTGTGCTCCAATGGTGCAACATGCTTCATACAAAACATTTGGTTCTGTCCCAACATTTCTCTTTTCCAGACCCCCTCAGACAGAACAAGGCTTATTTATATTAAATATCACCATAGCGTAATATACTATCCAAACATATACATTTATCGACTCTTATATACTGATAAGTAATTTCAGTGTAATAGATCTGTGTACATATTTTTGACAATGGTAGTTGTCAAATAGATTGCTACTAAAATTACTTTGCTACAGGAAAGAATCATGGGTGAAATATGTGTCTGACTAACATTTTAGCTTATAGATAAATGTATAAATGAAAGACTAAACAGAGAAAGAGTAAGCAACATTACACACACAAAACACAGTATTTGATTGCTCACTATATGTATGTAGTATGTCAGGCATGAAAAGATCTATGGCAATAAGTGAGTGCATTAAAATATAAATTTAGTCATTATACTACACAACACAGTTCAGAAATGCTAGTAGGCAAAATAACTTCCTGGACTGAAAAAACTAAATCATGAATTAAAAATGTTCACACTTTGTTGTGACAGGGAAAAATCATGAATTTTAAAATTACACTCACTGTTGTGACTGGAAAAAAAGAAAGAAGACACATGACCTAAAAAGAAGACAAATGTGGAATGAAAGAAAAATATAGAACTGACACTAATCCAAGTCTTGAAATATCATTTTGTCAACCGTCTATACTTGACCGGTACAGACTGTTGTTAATAGTTGTCTTGGCTTTCTCCACATAGTCAAGTTACGGAGACATAGAAGTGTCCTTTAGTTTCCTGACATAAGATTATTAAAAAGCATTTCCGGTGGCACCTGCATCAGGCAAAGGGAAGGTTACTCTGACAAGGATAATTTCACGGGTTTGATTCGTCTGCTGGCTGAGTTGTCAGGCAGTTTGTCTGGGCCTGAAGTTGCTGAAACGTTCGTGGGCTCTGAGACTTCTGCTGGAGATGGTGGTGCTGTGGAGGAGGGGCTCTCGTCAGAGGAAGAGCTTTGTGTAGTGGTTGAAGCTTCAGTGTTTGTTAAGGGAGATGATGCCACAAGGGGGCGCTCTTTTGGCTTCCTGCCTCGTTTCTTTCCAGCGGTGGCTCCGTTTCTTACCTCTGCTTTGGGCAAATTGTTCTCCATTGAAGGCTTGCTCTTGCTGATGCTGCTGCCACTGCTGCTGCTGCTGCTGGAAACAACTTGAGTATCTGAAGCTCGGAACCAGTTCTGAGGCAAACAAACAGAACAAGAGTGAAACCTTGTCCTCCCATTTTTACCATTGAAGACAAAGAAATCCAACCCAATTACCTTGTTTAATTTCAAAAACATATTTAATCAGTCTGTGTTCATTATGCAATGCATTATGCTTTTATTACTAACAATAACCCACCTGTGAGTGTGTCTTGTTGATGTGATACTTAACGCCACTCTCTGAACTGAACTCCTTCTGGCAGATGAGACACGTGTACTTGCCCAGCTCTCCTCCACCCTGCAATACAAATTCTTAAATAGACATCCTCACAGATAACCGTTACAACTGTTTAAGTGAGCAACACTGCATTTACTTTCTGTTTCCGTTATGACTAGGGCTTGATGTGGTTAAATAACAAGTACCTGGCTGCAGTTAGCGAGGTGGGCCTTTAGTCCTGATACACTTGAATACACAGCTTCACAGTTCTGTAAAAAGGGTGTAACATGGGTTGGTTTCATAATGTTTTGATGATGCTAAAACAAGTACTACTGACATCAACAAGTGGGATTTCAAAGCATGTAGTGACTCATATCTGCCAACTGTCTGATTCCACACTGTGCACAAATATTTTTTTGTTGTTTTTACTAATTAACATTATTATGTAAATAATACGTACAAAGACTTGAAAAGACTGACGAAGGCAGTAGTAAATAATTGAATGATAAGGCAATACTCAATTTAATCAAATTTAAATTACCAATTCGCATAATAAGGCAAGGCAAGGCAAGTTTATTTGTATAGCACAACTCGTACACAAGATACACGATTTCAACTGAAACTACTTACTTCATTTATGCAACAGATAAAGCCCTTCTCCTTCACTTGGTTTTTCCATGATTCTAACAGCTCAGGGCTGAAGTGAGGAAGGCCAGGCCGGGTGTAGTTTAACTAATATCCAAAATGTAGAAATCACATTAAATACGCTAGTGTTCCCATGCTTAGTATTGTACTTTGTTTCAATATTCTCCTTACCCTTTTAGTGTCTGGTACCAGGTCGTCTTTAATGCGCCTCTTTGTGCCCCAGTCTTTTGCTAGTTCATCTTCAGCAATCTCCTGTAGGTGGAAGACAGCGACTTGGGCCGACCTGCGCCTCACTCTGCCGCTGGGGGTACGTTCAAAGTCGTCGGCTGAACTGGAGTTGTTCTGAGAGGGCTGCACAGGGACTCTCCCCTTCTCTTTATCCCTGTCTTTTACTGTTGGCTCTTTTTGCTTCTCCTTCGCCTGGCTCGCTGTATTGTCTGGCCAGTCCCTCTTCTCAGGTAAGCCACAGTGCTCCTTCTTGTGTCCTGATGTTGGTTTCTCGGATTCCTAATAGAAAATGTGTCATTATATTCTTTACCATACAAGTACTTTTCTGCTTTGCCTGGAATGTTCCAATGTATGGAATTACATTTGTCTATCCTGCATTTACTCAATTACAGGTGTTTTAATTACTAAAAAAATAACTTGAAAAATGTGTATTCTTATTGTGAAGAGGGTCGCCTATCCATAGATCTGACCTGTAACTCAGCCACTTGTATGTCTCCATTGAGATGAATACATTTAATACTATACTGGGAAACATTCCAGACCAAGCAATAACTTTTCCGTGGACACAAGCAGACTCCCCACCAGAAAAGTTACAGATCAACTTTAACATGACATATTTTACATTATTTTGATAAACTTTTATTTAACTGAACCTCTAAAATCAACATGTGGTCAAATGTCATACCCGCTCTTTGCCTGTGTTGTTGTTGGTATCTGTGTTGTTGGTGGTGAGGCTCAAGTGCTCCGTGCGAATGTGGTAGTCTTTTCCAGCCTTTGAACGGTAGGATTTCCCACAGTGCTGGCAAATAAACACAGGCTTGTCATCCTCAGAAGAATCTCGGCCACATCGCTTCTGGTGATACTGATATCCCATCAGGCTGGAGAAGTGGGCTGAGCATCCCTGTGAAGGGGAATGGAAGACAAAAAGAGAAGTTTTCAGCATCATAAACATATTCAAAATGAGAGGTATGAACTAAAATGTCAAATTAATAACTGTTGAGCAAGTAGGTATGAATTTGCCATGGATGCTGCCATTAATTGTACCCCTCCTTTCATTTGTATGGTTTTGTATTTTTCAAGCCACCCAGAGAAAGGATGCATTGTTGACTTGCTGTTACAAATGTACATTGAATATATACAAATTAATCTACTTAATCTAATACTTTAGTTGCAAGTATGGGTTAGTAGCAGTTAGAAGTAGAAGTGGGCAGGGCAGAATGAGGTGGATATTTGTCAGTGTTTACCCAAAAGTAACACATTTTCATCAAATCAAACAACCCAATATAAAACATGGTGTTATATAGAAATATGAAAGGTTAGTATTTATTTTAGTCATATGCATTCTGTAATATTGTAACAGCATGTTGAAACGGTGTTGTCGGGCAACATTTCAGTAACAAGGCGTGAGGGGGAAACAGACTGAAATAGCAAATGCCTGAGGAGTGGGAGTTACAGAAGTCGAAGTGGCAGGTGGAGAAAATCTGACATGACAGACAGTAGGCCTACTGTATAAACAAAATGACATTGCCGTAATAAAAAGGTATTGGCTAATTCATTGGTCCAGTCCCACACCTGGACTTCTGTTAAGGACATGTAACATAAATGCAACATAATAAATCACATTTTCATTACATGTAGAAGCATTATAGTATATACAGGGCCGTTGTACCACTCCTGCCATGACTGAATAAAGGAGAAGACTGTGCCATCATAACAATAACAATGTTGTGCCACTGTATGTAAAAAAACAGCATTAAATACTAGAAAACATTAGGCACATGAAATAAAAAGTCAATGCTTTCTAAATGTTTGGACCAGTAAGGAGTATTGTGTGGAGAAAGGCATCTGGTGTGAAACATATAACTAACCAATTTAATTTATCAATGATTTAAAGGAAAAAGACAAAAGGACACGAGACAAATCACTAGAAAGCAGGCAAGAAGAAGTAGACAAAGAAAGGGAAAAGATGAATTCCAGTCGTGAGCGTGCACACCTCACTAGGACACTTGATTCGTCCCATCTGTTTGAGCACTCTGCGCAGTCTCTCTCTCTCCTCGTGCTCGCCCATTGTCTGGTCGTCATTCCCAGAGGACTGTGGGGAACCAAACACAATGTCACATGCAACAAACTCAACACACTTCGACAACAAGCAGACCCTTTCTTACTGTGCTATGGATGCCACTGGCAGATTCATTATCAATTAATAAACAGCAGTTTTGTTGTTTACATTTGTTCTGGTTTATTTAGGTTTTTCTTCAGTTAGATAATCCCTATTTCATTTTATAGAAACCATAAGTAGTACTTTAAGTATTAGTAGCATAAATGTGTTTTCCATTTCAGCTACTCTGGCTGTGCCAGGACCATTAAATGGTTTCACGATGAAGCAGTTACTCAAAGCATGTTTATGACAACTGTCAAATCTTATGTTTTCACTCCAGTATTGACTGGTGCTATAAACCAACACCATGACAAGAACAACAGATGGTATTTGGATGGCACAGAGGAGAGAGGAAAATGTGTACAAGTGCATGGTAATAAATCACAATATGGAAAAGTGCGAGCATTTCATAGTGAAATGCATTATATGTACAGTAAGTATGTGATAGTAATAGCATAACAAACTAAATTAGTACAAAATAAATCTTGCCAAATCCCCAGGTTTGAAAAATAAAGCACAATAATGTGTAAAAATGTGTAAAGATTCCATAATGGTGATCAGATGTTACGGACAGCAGGATAGCTGGAGGCAGACCAGGACTAGTGTATGTACATAAATCACACAGAAGCCTGAGGGCAAAAGAAAAGACACTCATTCAGTCTTTGATTTACACTGGCAGGAGTTGAACCAAGAAACTACATCAGCATGCATTCTTAATGGCCTTTTGACATGGGAGAAAGAGGAAGTATGAACAAGAGAGAGAGTGTGAACAAGCAGCAGAAACGCACTTATCAAGGTCAGACTCAGTAGGGAGCTTCTGTCCTTCTGTTGGCCCACTCTGATGTCCCACACTCTATACATTGTATAAATCATATCATTCTGCCACAGGGATTCAAAAGCCTCTGCACTCTTAGTGCAAGTCCCAAGCCAGGAAAACTGAGCGGTGTTCTGTCTAAGAGGGCATCTGATTTAAAAGCTATAACAAATTATAACTGGATATTTCTTGGAGGCAGACAAACTGGCCTAAAATAAATAGCTCTACTTTAAAGAATGATAAAGAATCATTTTGAAATGTACAAAAACTAGGTTGACAGATATTACACCTCTACATGCTATGTATCACCATGTGATCAGTAGCTAAATGATTGGACAACAAATGATACAACAATAATAATAATAATAAAAATAATAAAAGATCTTATAAACTGTACATGTAGAGCACAGAAACAACTAACAAGTGAAAGTGAAATATGAAGTAATGCTATTTAATTTTGCTCTGCAACAGCACAGAAATAGTATAGTGTATACCACAGCCATTAATGTTTCACAATCCTTTCTAAAACAGGGAGTGTTGAATTATTCAGCACCTTTCATAAGAATACGACTGCTCTAATGCAATGTAATGAATATCTTAATGAGGTCTTGCTTTCAAGAATTCAGGTACTTTGACAGAAAGAACTATTTTATTATGTAGGATGTAAATACTAACTACACCACAGGATGATTCTGAATTTATTTTTGTCATGAAGCTAAAGGCATTTATTAAAAATGTATCAAAAACCTGTAAAGAACATTCAAATAAATAGGACTGTAAAGTTATAAACAAGCTTGTTGTCAGTGATTATTCATTGGAAAAGTCAACCAAAACTAAGCGGATGTTATTCTCAATGACTATAGTTGTAAATGTATCTTAGTATTTGATTTCGCACAACTTATTTGGATGATCTTCCAGACATAACTAAGCTTGAGATTGGCACAAATCGTAAACTGAAGGATTGCACCTCTATTTGTTTCACTTATGAAATTATAACACATAAGATATAATGTAATGTATTTATGATGGCCTGTTAATCTCTAGCACAACATGAAACTCAGCGCATATTGACTCTTGTAGGTGTATGAACATGCATTAGGTTACATAGCCTCAAGTGCAAGTCTAACTGCTGTTTGAATGAGAGCAGTTTTGGTGTGGTGTCCAGTTTCTTAGCAGCAGCTCGTGGTTTGTAGGTCAGTGTCACTGCGGTGTACAAGCCTCAGTCTGAGATTCTCAAGTAACAAAATAAATTACGGAGGGTCAAGGATCATGGACTGGTCACTGTTAAATTTGACTTAACACTTGCAAGTGAAACCAGCAAGAAAGTTTGTCGAAAAACAGTAACACAGGTGCCAGTTTGGAAAAATGTACTTAGTATATCCAAAGAAAGCCTATTATAAAGTACATTTTAGTGACAAAATATATATAGTATTATTGGTGATCTGTTGAGTGTGTGACTGAACAAACAATAACAAATAATTGATATGCACATTAAAATTCTATTAAGAATGTCCACTTGATTGCATAATACAATACTGAGAGGGTTTACCTTAGTGGTGTGCTCAGCCATGTTGTGGTAATTTAATCCAGCCTTAGACCTGAATTGTTTGTGGCACTGCTGGCACTTGAGAGCGTCCTGGAGCTAAAACGAATAGGAAAGCATAAAAAACAACTATAAAACTGAAAAAAAATCAGTTACACATTTTACTACATTTATCACCGTGGCAACATTTTGACCACAGCCAATGAAAAAGATTTATTTAACTCCAGCAACATAAAAACGTCTTTCAAGTTTTGTTGCACGAGATTTTCACTTTGCTTCAATATTGATTTGGACACAAGATTTTTCTCTGTTGATTGACCCAGAGGAAATGTGAGGATTGTGTCATTGCTCAGTAACACTCTGTCACTTTAATAAAGCCACGAGGCAGACAGGATTATAATAGCTGTGGACACACTTTGGAGACCAGGGCTTATTGGGCTAATGTATTCCATTTCTGGTGTAATACTACACAATTATCTGCTTTATTTATTTTATTTTTTTATTTACACTGACCCAAAGTACTTCAGACAAGTAGCTGAATTAGCTCTAATAGTGACTGTACTACATTCAGCTGTTGGGTTCACTGACCTTCTGGCAGATCTCCATGTGTTTTTTCAGTCCTTGAACAGTTTTTCTGGTCACAATTGAGCAGGTGGGACACACAACTTCACCTCGCTCAGAAATGGATCGCTGCCACTGAGTATCAGGAACAACACCTGGGGAGTCAGGAAAGCACCCAACACTGTACTCACATACTTCAGTAAAATACTTTAAAATACCATTGTACTGGTATGGACAGTAAAGTTTTATTAGTAAAAACTGTATGTATTTTTTTTCTTGTCACTATTGTTTTCTAAAAATACATGACACTCTAACATAGCCATAAAGGTATGTATTTTTCTATCACAAGGCCTGTTCGATGTAAAGGGAAACTGAACATCTGCCACTCCATACTGTCTGATGTTGACATGATACAAATGTATAATAATATCCTTTTACCAGAGCTGGTTGTGGCTGGATCTTTCTTAGATAAAACAGGAGTGGGTCTCTTCTGTGGTTCCTCAGTGACTGTCCCTCCCTCTGATCTCTTCACACGACCAGCTTTGAGCTTTTCCTCCACCTTAGTCATTCCTGCAAACATCATTACTATGTTAATTAAAGTCAACTGCTAATGTAAATTCAATCAAAAAAGTCAAGTCCATAACCAAAGCATAGAGAATAAAATAGCTATAACATGGATTACCAAACAGTTGTTGAGACATTTCATAGTTCACGGTCATGTGCTCAAATAAAATTGTGTGGATTACTTTAGTAGCATCAATGAATAAATATGAATCCAAGTCCGGGTGTATGCATTTGAATAACTGATTAATATAAGAAAACATTAGCTACAATAGAACATTTAATGGGCAAAAAATGATTTCTAACAGTGGGGGACAGGCACAATCACTAGGCAATAATATGATGAAATTTCCTCATACTGAGGCTCACCATTCATTACACTTCAGGAAGTTTATAAAAACATACATTTCTTTGGATGGTAGTTTATGACACTTATCTGGCCTCTATATACCTTCTATACCTTTCATCTTATTCACCCACCTTTCAAACCAAATGTGCCAGAGATAGAGGGCTGTTCCCCAGTGAATTTCTTGGGAGTTTTCTGTTTTCTTCCTTGAAGTGAAAAACAAAACAATAACCATTCATAATTAAATGATTAAATTCATTATTAGAAATATTCTCTGAAATATTTTTGAGCAAATTTCTGACAATCAATGATCAGTAAAAAATTCTATGAAGTATATATCTCTCCAAGTGAAAACATTCTAATGCAGAAGACGGTGGTTGTTAAATAATTTGAATGTACAGCAGTCTTACTGTGTTTCATTCTCTCTGGATCTTCATCGGGGTAAGATGGAGGGAGGCCCCCTTCACTCTCACTGCCTCCTGCGTCTGATGATGTGCTCTGGGACTGGGACTGAAGCTGTGCTGGTACAGATGGTACAGACTGGTGGAGGTTGGGTGAACTCTGGTTCTGTATGTGTGATTTCCTGTCAGCCTTCTGATGGGACAGTTCTCCGTTCTGTGACGGCATGGACGCCTCATGGGTCTTTTTTACTTTAAAGAACACAGAGGATGGGGGACTGTTCTCCATAGGTCTGAACACACAAGAAAAGAGGCAGTTTAGCATTATACACACACAGGCACATTATTAAGTAGGTCACTGTTGGAGGGAATTACACCAATTCAGTCCTAAGGCAAAATTAGTAAACTAGACCATATGTGGCCACAGCTCTGCTAAATGGAAAAAAAAAATCCTATACAGTATTACATATTAAAGTAATGACAACGATATGTGGGCAAAATGCATCTGACATTCATTCATCATTACTACATTGATGAGCTTTTCCTGAAATGCTATACGTTATACTATAAGGTTTTGTGGCTGAATTAGAGCAGGCCAAAAGTAAAACAGTAGCAGACCTTTAAACATGTAAAAAAATAACAAAAATCAAAATGACTCAGGATGTCACACCAGTCCACTTGACATTTTCCATTATACTACTTTCTTTAGTCCAAAATGAAAAGCCTCACAGATGAAACAGCAAAGAAACAGGCTGAATTACTATTCCTATGATAATGAACCATGATGTAACAGTAAATTGTGGTCACCTTTTCTTGACGCTGGACTTGACATGGCTCTTGTGTATCTTCGGCTCCTCGTCCTTGGGTTGCTTGGCAGTGCGCTCTGGGTGGTTCCATAGTTTGTGCTTCTCCAGACGAATCTTTGTGGCGAACACGGCCTCACAGTAGGGGCAGCCATGACTCAGCTTCTCTGCTACAGTGGACTGGACACAGAGAGCAGACAGAGTTAGAAGATGCATGATTACACATTTAAAAAGGTTTATTATTATTGGTCTAATCCAAAATAATATAAAAAACACAGGTTATGAAGTCCCAATAAGTACTTTGTAACTAAATAAATATATATATTTTTTAATTTTTTTATTCTGGCTAAATAAATCGTTGATAATGGAACAAATTTAACAGTTAGCACTCAGTTAATTATCTTGCTCAGTTTGTCCTATATTATACATTACTATTATCTTAAATTGTTCACATGCAATCAACTGTTACACTTTGCTGAAGTCAGAGCAATAAATGGCGGTTTTGTGATTTAGTGGCTAATGGTAATGCCACAGACAATGTGTATTATGAAAATGGGTTAATTGATCATCTTTTTAAATCTGTTTTAGTTGGAGTATTCTGTGTGAAGTGCACGGGCAGAGTTCATAGAACATGTTCACAGCATGAAGAGGCAGTGGGGCTGACTCACCCCCTGGCAGCGCTGATAGTGGTACTTGACTCCGTAGATGCTGGGAAACTCCAACCAACAGCCTGAACACGGACACCTCACCCGCGAGCGCCGCTTAAACTCCTCCTTCCACTGTGCTATCAAATGAGCCTGCACAGAGATCAAAACAGATATATCAATATTAAACTGATCATATTATCTCAAAGAGCACACTTTTCATTCTGCGTTTGCAGTGTTCAGCTACTATGGGCTCAAAAGCTGTACAGTAAGTTAAATTAAGAAGTCAGGTCTAATAGGGCAAAAGGTTGCATGGTTATCTTTCATCTTAGTTTACTTACAGGAATAGTTTTTAGTTCTTGCACTTCTGTTTTAGGACGGCCACTTTTTTTCTTCCCCTCTGTCAAGTCATCAAACATGGGACCTGTGAAAACAACAACAATACATTGATTGTTGCTGTACTTTCGTAGGGCGCACAACATAGCTAAAATAATTCAAGGGAAAGGGCATATACAGAAACCACTTATTCATGGGGTTTGTGTGCCTGTATACAGCAAGAGCCAGTGGAAAGAAGACACTTACAGTACGCATATATATGCAATGCTATTTTTATTTTATGCCCAAATGTGCATCCCTTCATTGTATTGTTACTACCTCAGTTCATCTCTAACATCACAAAGTCCTTGTTGGTCTTTATGGCCATTGTCTGTGCGTCGCATGCAAATATAGTCTGGTTCATTACAAACTCAACACTATATTTAGATCTAGATTATGCTCTGTGAAATGCATGCAGGTTAAATAAGGTAATAAACAAAGGTCTTCTTCCCTTGACTGCAGAATAGGATGCTGCATGTAAGAGAGAAGTAAAACTCAAAGAAATGTGTATATAACACACAACGATTGCAATTTAACTTGTAGTATGTCTCCTACTTTTTCATCTGTTTGTTCTCTTAATTTCTCTGTATGAATAATCATTTAAATATTAGTGATTTCAATTACGATTGAAATACTCAGGATCATTATTATTATTTTATTCCATAATTGAGCTTCCTTATCAAATGCGAAACCATGTGTCGCCAGATTGTAGCTGTACAGAATTTTCACTTTGAGTGAAGCAGGTTTAAGTATACCAACTTGCAGCATAATGGAATCAACTGAGTAATAATGTAGGTACAAAACATGCCAGCCAGCGTGAGATTGGATTTTAAACCACATAGTTTGTGACATATTCATACAAATGTAGAAACAAGCCAAATTCAAACCATTATAGAGTGTGAAAATTAGATACGTATGCATAGATATGAGTGTATTAATATTCTCTAGACACAAGAGTGTCTCTCTGTTAGCTGTCTGGGTAGCAGCTGGAGAGGTGAGGTAGTCCACGGTGCAGCTCTTTTGCTGAGGAGGAAATTGAGCATGCATCCTAATTCCTGTCTGAGAAAATAAAGGCCTTGTAAAAGAAAGGCATAATTAATGAAAACTGCTCCAGGGAAAGATATGCTATTGTTGCTATGGGGATACGCTTGTCTCAGTTACCATGATAATACGAGAGGCTCCCGTTAGGCAAGAAGAACAAATAGGTCCAAATGATTTCTCTACTGAGACCGGGTTAAGACAATACTGATTATTTAATTCATTTATTGTAGTAACATTTTATTACAGTATCAACTATGAGCAACAAAAGTGTATTATTTTAATACACTTTATTTTGCCTGTCTGTTTGTATTGTTATTTGAATGTCTGACTTGTTTGTTTCTGTTGGTGTTTGTTTTTTTTCTATGTCGAGATGCACTAGGGTGAAAAGATGATCCACCCAGGAAAGGCCATAATAATCACCATTTTGTTACTGACATGGTTGATATGTGACAGCACTGCACATCTGACTGAAGGCGACAACAGGTTACATAACACAGGACGCCACTCACCCCCCTCCAGGACCATCTAACCCCTCTGCCCTCAGGACGGAGGTACAGGGCGATCAGGTGCAGGAGGGCTCGGTTCGGTAGAAGCCTGGTCCCAGTGGCCATTGCTTTCTTAAACAACAGGCCCCGTTGAGGCATAATGTCTGTTTTTGTAATGTATGTTTATGTGAGTGTGATGTTTGGTGTTTATCTGTGTATATGTCAGACGTGCTCTGTGTATGTGGAAAGGAATCTCCCCCCGGGGACAATAAAGTAAAGTCTAAAGTCTAAAGTCTAAAGTCTAATGTCTTTCTTATTCTGTAAAGCAAAACTGGATACTTTGATGACACAATCGCAATTTAATAATCAGGAAACTAACTTTTATACACACACCTGCACCTGTTTTATAATGATTTATATAGGCTTATATACTTTTTTTTTGTTTTTTGTTTTGATTGTATTTTAAACAGGGCACTCATGAAAAAGTGTTCTCATTGAACAAGACAGAAAGAAAGAAGAATTACTTTGTGTAAGAACTGTGCTATACAAATAAACTTTTCTTGCCTTGACATAAGTAAAAGATGGTCAAAATATAGGTATCACCATCGATAGTAAAATAAGCTGGAAAGTACATATAAATAATGTAAAAACAAAAATATCAAAAACTATTGCTGTAATGTGTAAAATGAAAACTATTTTAAATCTGTTCACTGTTTATATTATATTGTTCTCTTTTCCTTCCATACCTTAATTATTGTGTGGAAATATGGGGGAACAATTATAAATCCAACATGAATCCTCTATTTTTACTTCAAAAGAAAGCGATTAGGATTGTCAATCAGGCAGAATATTATGCATCCACCAACCCACTCTTTATTAAACTAAAAACATTAAAACTAAACGATCTGGTTGAATTTAATACAGCAGTTGTTATGTATAAGGCACATGACCACATGCTTCCACACTGTATCCAGGAGCTGTTTAGACCTAGAGAGAGTCGCTATAATCTGAGGGGAACTGGCATCTTCCAAACAACCATGGCAAGAACTACAAAAAAATCTATGTGCATCTCAGTTACAGGGGTTAATTTATGGAATCATTTGGACAATGAATTAAAAAGCTGCACATCAATCAAAGTATTTAAGAAAATGTATAAATTAAAAATTCTACAAAAATATAGAGCAATAGTATAATGTTACTATGACAACTGAACTGAACATTAAAGAACATAGTATAAACTTTGTCTACTACATAATATGAATTATGTAATAGGAAAACTAAATAGTAATACTAATAATATTTTGATGATTAAAAATAACATCTATGTTCAGGATAAAAAAGGACTACTAATGATTATTATATATACAAATATAAATCCAGAGGTAACTGTAAGAATATAAAAACAAATGTATTTCTTTTGTTGTATACTGTATATTATTCTTTAGATGTGGAATTAGGCAGGCATAAATAAGCTTTGCTTCAGCCTGTGCCTTTCAGACACAATGAATGAACAAATTCTATATATGTGTATGTGACTGTGACAATGTTTTATTTATTTTCTGTGTGTGTCTGAATAAACTAACTAACTAACTAACTAACTAACTAACTAAATACACAAATATATGGAGCTGCACACACACATTATGACACAATGACTCAATTCAAAGCATAAATTTGAAACGCTCATTTCCAAATCATAACATCTTAACTTCTTAACTTTATAATATCTGCACTAACTGGACACTTTATAATAACGGTCACTTTAATAAGCCACTTTGCACTGTTGTTCTGATGCTGCTGTTGTATATATTTTCTCCCTTTAAGTATTTCACTAGATTTTTTTTAAGCATATCTTTTTAACTTTGTGCATGCCCTTATTTGTATTTGTATTTATTCAGTGTGTTTATGTTGCACTTTTTCACCGAAGCAAGTTCCTAGTTTGTGAACTGTGTTCACAGACTATGGCAATAAAAGTCTTCTGATTCTGATTCTGATCAAAAATTGGAACTCAAATAGGTGAGTACACTGCATTAAAACTAGTAAGTAGCATACAGTGATATATGATACGATTGACGAGTTGAACCTTTGAGGAAACTTCCAATACAACTGTTCTGAGGTGATGTGAGGTTACGCACAACTGAATGGCTGTAGTATCCGTCACTTTGTTTTGGTTGAGTTGTACATTGTGCTGCAGTCACGACCTTTGTCTGTGAACAAAATAACCCCATTGTGTCCAGTCTGGGGCTGCTTCTCCGACGCAAGCTAAAGGGAAGAAAACAGCTGTGCAGCTAATGTACGAGCACTATGACGCGCTCCCAGCTGTCTGCAACTGTTGCTCTAAACTGATTAACCCCCGAAAGAAGAGAAGAAGAAGAGAGGAGAGGAGAATAGAGAGTAGTCAAGAAGACCCGGGAGTGCTGGCAGCTGCCTAATGATCTCAAATAACCTCAGAGTTTCTTCTAGCTACACGGCAACTGCTTCCCCCGGGTGTAAAGGGTGAACATTACACATGCACACTCACACAATGATACAGCGCAGACACAGACCGCACAGTAACATACAAAACAGCCATTTGTTTTCCTCAACAAACACTCACACAGAAGCCTTTGTCTCTATTAGAACACAGTAGAGATTGGGCATATGGTAGTTCAGACTGACAAATCAATGTACAGGCAAAGACTAGTATTCAATAGTAAAAGGAGAATTTTAAATACAGTATGGTGGGAAAAATATTCTGGACAGGTTTTTAAGAAAACCTGGGACCAAAAAGTGTTAAGCAAAAAATACAATATAACAAAATAAGAAGCAAAATGAAAGCTGTCATAGTCCCAAAAGTACAAGTTGGATAGTAGCAGAGTTGGTGCCTTGATCTCTTGCTGTTGTGGCAGTACACCCAGTTTCCAGACACGTGTTCCACAAGCAAAAAGTTGAAATTCTATGGTTCAAACTTTTTATTTCACTATGAGCAGCACTTTGGAAACAGCCTTTTGTTCATAAAATGTGCTACAGAAGTAAAGTGGATTGGATTGAAAACTTATTAATTCTACATCATCCACAAATTTGCATATTCACAGAAGCACTTCATACGATTATACATTAAACAGTCAAGAGCTGTCCTCCATTAAGCAGCACCTGGTAGCATTTAGCCATAACTTATAATTTATATAGGTGAGAAGCTCCAGTGGTCTAATACACACATACGCCAGGCTCCAATGGTAGAACGTAACACACTAAAAGTAGTAAATTACAGTACTTAAGTATACATTTTAAGTATCTCTGCTTTACTTAAAAGTCCATATTACGCAGAATTGACTCTTGTGAAGTTTAAGTCATGTTAAAATGTTGTTACCTCCTTAAAATCATACCTTGTGCTTTGTTTCATTCACACACGTTTGACTAACCCTTTATTATTAGTCTGTCTACATCCCCAAAGCTCAAAATGCTCTTTTCCACCTTGTGATGTCATGAAGTGGTAGTTTTCAAGTTAACGGCTCCTTTTACCTTTCGTTCAGTAGAGATTGGCATTTCCAGGACTGAAATGATCAAAATTACTCTAGTGAAGGTACACAGAGTTTAAAAACACAGTAGAACATTTCCTTTTTTACCACATGGCATCACAAGATGGAATGTGTGTTTTCTGTTTGAAAGTAGAACTCAGCCTAAATATGCAGGGTTTGTGTGTTAAACATGTGTGAATGAAACAAAACACAATTCCAGGTCTGTTTGCGAAGAGGAAACACCATTATAGCATAAAAAATAGAATAATATGGGCCCTTTAAGTAGATTTTAAAATGTATCATTTTTACTTCTACTCCACTACATTTTTGAACAGGAATAAAAAGTAAAAGTATTTTTCATTGTAGTTTGAGAACTGCTGAAATGGCTGAAGGGTTTATTGTTCACACATTCACGGTCTGAGCAAACAAAAATATACAAATAAACACACCAGAAAAAACTATCAATTCAAAATCACAACATTTGAAGCTTTGTTAGCTCTGATAATCTGTTCGAAATACTGTAAGTACATTTTTAAACAGATACTTTAATACTTTTACTTAAGTAGATTTTTTAATGTGATATTTTTACTTTGACTTGAGTATTTTATTTCTCCTGTATCTGTACTTTTACTTAAGTAACAAAATTAAAAAGTACTTCTTCCACCACTGCCAGGCCCTTCGTCCGCCTCAGTGTTGTGAGACCAATTCACAATCCTGACAATTTGATGAATGTCCCCCTCTGCTCTTCACCCTCGTTACATACTGTACTGTCCAGTCAAACAAAGCCTACGCTAAAAAAAAACCCATAAAAAACAATATTCTTTAGCTGTTATTTACTATAGAGGAAAACAAAACAGACATTTGTTTCCCTCCACAAACACTCACACAGGAGCCTTTGTCTCTGCCAGGACACAGTACAGTTTAGACGTTTAGCCATATTGTAGTTCAGGCAGACAATTAGAAAAAACAGGTCCCTGCTGACACAAGTGAATGGGAAATAACAATTAGGGAAGAAGGTAGAAGAAAGGTAATGCACAAAAACAACAAGGAGAAGTGCAAGAGACATCTGCAGTGCAAACCATATGGCTATCTGACAAAGGTACAAAACAGTGTCAGACATGGCCTTAAACTTCCAAGATGATCAAATTCAAGGGTAAACTCTCTTTATATTGAACCACAAACACTTTACTACAAATTAGAAAACACTTCTGGAGTTAAACAGTGACTTGGATAGAGACAGAAATTTAGGGCTGGCCAATATGACAAAAATATCACATTTTTTCCTTTTATTGATAAATCATAATTTTGATTCAATTGCATTTTGTCTCATACTATGAACAAATAAAAATTGTCATCAATATTCATGTCCTGCACATAAACAGCAGACACTTAAAAATTGCTTTGTGACACAAATTACTCAAATTTCATGCTCCAAAGTTTGAGCCCAGCTCCAAGCCACATGCTTTTTACTGACAGAGGATTGGCTGTGGAGTCTTGATTAAAAAGACCCAAGATGATCCTTTAGACTTTTAGAGATGACTGAATCTCGACCTCGTTTGATTAATTGCACAGCCCTACAGAAATCCTCCATTTTCCTTTTTTTTTTTTTTTTTTTTTTTTTTTAACAATTTCAACACAAAAGCAACTTGTATCTCTTTAAAAACATTTGTCACACATCAGAAAACACTAACACATTGTACTGTAGTAATGAAGACATAAGAGGAAGTTTCAAACATGATGCTTCTTGACTTCCAACTTTCTCTTTTTGCAAACAGCGTGTCAGCATTTTTCTATACAACCCTGCTCCTCCTAGCACCACCACTGCTTTATATTTTCCACATTATGCTTGATCCACTCCCTCCTCTCTCACACACAAGCTAACAAACTCCACAGACCAACACATGTAGTACACACCTCTTTTGGAAGACGTCCCCATATTTCGCTTTGAGTCAGGCCGGGTTTCAGACTAAAGCTGCCACACAACAGTCTTCCTTCCAGACACAGACAAAGTGAAAGAAAGACAGGCTCGCTCAGCAACTCTAGCTCTAACTCTTCTCTCTCTCTTTTCTGTACAACTCTATGATCAGTCCTGGTAAACCAGTTGTCAGGGAAATAGAACCAATTTCCATTCACAGCTATTCTGTGCTGTACTGTTTTTATGTAAAGCCAATTTTATAACAGAAATAAACAAAACAAAAATTTGCTCAATGTTTTAAACATAACAATATGTCTTAAAGTCTCATTATAGACTTACAGAGTATTAAATATAACTGTATTAAAAGTTGCAAGTGAAAGTGTTGTAGTTTTGATTACCCATGCTATCTCCCTACACGCCCCATGTAACAGTAAAACCAACTGATATGCAAAATCATGTAAAATGTGTGAAGTACTCATTGATAACATTGTGATTTTAGATAGTAATTTTGTAAAGCAGAGAGAAGTTTAGGACACAAGATACACAAAATAATCTCCCCTGGCAGTAGCAAAGACCAACAATATACACACGTCACACAGTAAAGCCTACAACTGCTCAAACCACTAGAAAGGTCATAAACAAATGAACACTCTTTAAGGAAAGACAGTGTGAAATTTTCAGTAACTTTGAAATTGAATCAAATAATGTTGATTTACTTCAGAACATGTTTAACCACCCAAAGCTCGCTCTGTGCAACCTAATTAAATTTAGTAAACTACATTTCTAAACAAAACCAAGATTGAGTAACCCCACAGTAACCTCGCTGTCGGTTTTCTTGTTTTCCTCAAACCCCTGTGGTTGACTGGATTTGGACTCGACTAAAACACATGAATCAAATGCACAGTTTAGGCTGGAAACTCTGCAACATAATATAGTGACTCAGTTCCTCACTTCCTCCTCCAACCTGCATCGATTATACTGCCTTCCGCATCAGCTGCTGGCCTCATATTATTGGAAACCTAATCTATTGCCTTATGCCCATTTGGCCCACGTCCAAAAGTGTGTTAGTGCAGATGTCCAATCACAACAGCCTCACATGACTGGGCACATATGTGGCAAATACACTCCTGTGGATGATGAGCATTACAACAGGTGAGCTGACAGAGGGCCAATAAACAATCACTGCTAACTACATGCTATATGTGCTTCATAACTGTCTAATGTGTAGGCAGATTTACATAATGTTTTGATGGATAATGGTTAGTGACTAAATTCATTGTAAAAATTAGAGCTTGGAATCACATGGGCCCTCACATTTTTATATAATACATGATACTTGGCTAACGATATGATAAAATTACAATATGCCAATAAATGTGATAACGGATATACTGCAGGAGATAATCTGTTATATCCCTGTTATAAAAGGGACAAGTAAATATTTACAGCAGTATTTGTTTGTACTTTCTACACCAAGAATTTAGGAAATGCACTCATTTAATTATCCAAACAGTGAATATGTCGAATGCATTACATACATATATTTACTTTACTCTCTAAATCATTACGGATCATTGTTATATGTTGAACATTTAAATTGCAATATTGATCTAAAACAACTTAATAAACAAGTCAAACAAGTCAACTGACTTCTGGGTTGGAAGATTGCGGAGCCCAATGGGAGCCGATTCAGCCCTACCCCTTTACAGTATGATGCTGAAAACGTCACTGCAAAAAAGTGCCGCTCTATCGTACCGTGCTGTCGGCCCTCCTCTGGATAGCAGCCGATAATACTAATGAGCAGCTTTTTCATTTGTGCCAAAATGGCTATACAATCCAACATGTATCAGTGATTTAAAAAATTGAATTGAAGAACTCAGTTTGTAAAGAGCACCGGGCAGTGGGCAGTGGGCAGTGGGCGTGTATGATGTCTTGAATGCAGGAGAATAAAGAATACTCAAACATGCATGAATCACTCTAAATACAACTTTGAGAGGGTAAATGAAAAGGAAAAACAATTATAACATGGTTAAAAACTCTTAAAAGATTTTGTATAATAGATCTCCTTTATCAAATTGTGCCCATTACTGTAAAGAAAAAAAGACACTTTTTAACTTGCACCTTGATATTCAGCAAATTCCTAAAATTTGGTTAAAAAGTAACATTTTAAATGTCGGTTATAGTTAGCCGTTTAGGCTGGTAAGAATTTAACAAGAGAATGAGAATGAGCAGTGACACCAAATCCTCTCCTGTTTCTCTGGTGTGGCAAGTTGACAACCCACACCAATTACACTCAAGGATAAACCACAGAGCTCATTTGTAGTCAGCGTCTCAGTTTCCGCCAATAAAAGAGAGGAATTTCAAGAACTCGCTAACACCACACGGACAGAGTGGATTTTCTCTATTGCATCACTTATTCCAGGTCATACATTCTTCACCTCAGAAGATGAGGAAAGATAACCACATGACTTATATTATAATGAGATGACTTGTTAAAGTGTTACACAGTGCAGTCCAAACTGGATGCTTTGTTTTAGCATATAACATGTACATGATTGAGGAATTTGAAAGTAAGGTTTAGTATTTCTTTTTTAATTTTTCCAAAGCTTATACTGATTTGCTTATTAAATTGATATTTGTAATGAATGAATGCGATGAAGGTCATTCCTGGCACATCCCAGTCTATTTTTTTCTCTCTCTTAAAGAAATGTGAGTTTGTAAGTTGGCCTTATTTTTATGAAAGTGACTGCAGGCAGACCATCTGCTGCCTACCAGTGTACAATCAGTGGATTATTGATTTGGCAACATGAGCAACAGGAGCTTTGTAACGATGCTTACACAAATTATTTGGGCATGGGACTAGCTGGAAGAACACAGAGGTTTTTGACTTCCAGTAGCCATATTATCTAATGGTATAGAAATAAAACGATTTACAGAAGAGGGTTGAAGTTAATAGTGGTTGGTAATGACAATTTTGACAAAGACACATCCCAGTCCTCCTGGCAGACAGACTAGCTAAGCCTCCACTAAAGCAGGAAAACCCCTGGTAGTGCGCCAGATGAGAGCCAGTTTCCAGCCAAATGGGAGAATTTTGCTGCTATAATGCAAAGGAATGTAGATCCTTATCGTGAGCAATCAAACGGTGCTGGAAGCTGTCTTTAGTGCAGACATAATGAACAGAACTTCCTACACAAAGAAGGAATCACACAGATAGGGCAAAGGATTATGAGACGGGTGACAGTTGGAGCCGTTGAAAGGAAATACTCCCTTTTTGTAGATATAGTAACTGATAAGGATCCAACAAGTCGAGCGAAACAGGTTCCTGAGTCCAAGCCAAACATTTCTATTCATCAAGGCTTGGTGTGATACAGCCACAGCCTCTTCAACTGAGCAATAATAAAAGACTTATGCATGAAAGTGTAGTTTCTTTGCTTTTTAATAAACATACAATAATGCATTTTTAAAGCGCAATGATAATCTTTTGTACTACAAGACGTTCATGAATGCATGAAGTAATAGATTCTAACCATTTTTGTCCTCGCTGTACTTGCCAACAACTAAATAGATTCTGTGCTTGGGCAGTCTGAAAACAAGCTTCAAGAATGGCTCTCACTTAACATGTAAAAAGTAAATAATTAAGTAATAATCACATGCATCTGTTCATTTCAAAGATAAAATTGATCTGTTCGCTGAAATAAAACATTTTAATTTACATTTGAACAAATTGAAGCAGAGAAATAAATGCCGAGGTCCTATAATACTGACTGTTTTGTTTAGTAACTATCCACACAAACAAACCCAAACATGCAAATCTATGGGGCCTGGCCTTTAATGGAGGAAACACTTGACTTTATTTTGTGTTTATTCTAAGAAATAAGCTACTGCTACTTATTTTTGTGAGAAATATCCAAGTGTGCCCATTGACCAAATCTTAATGAAGAACTTTTTCTAAATGTAAGCTTAACTCCATAGTGCTATTACAACTCTTGGTTATCTTTAGTTAATACACTGTAAAATGATTTTTTACTGCTGTGTATTATATGAGTTGATTTACTTTCATTACGTTTGATTAGATACAAAAGACTATAAAATGTACTTCAATAACTTCAAATGATAAGGCTTGTGGTTGATAATGATAATAATCAATGATAATACATAAAGAACTATAAAGCTTTAACTGTTAGGATGTGTATGTTTCCATGATTACAGGACCAAGCTGAACTCTGTACAGACATATTGAATTGCTTATGTGAAGCGGCGTGTTGGTATGTGGCCATCCTGACACATGTCACTCACTGTGTTTGTTGTTGGTTTCTGGGGCTGGCGAGGCTCTCACTGTGTCCTGCTGCAGTCCAGGCTTAAAGGGCCGAGCTCTTGGCAGCCCCGCAGAGGACAGCTTCCCAAACCTCGGGCCACCAGGGATTTCCATGGCTGCAAAAGAAGAGCAGATATAGAAAAAAATGTGTTACAAGATTCCGAGGGTGTGGGCTTATAGTCATTTGGTTGAATATTCTGTTGTTGGTTTCTTAGTCAACCAAACTTAACTACTCAACTATTTATGAATTTATGTGCAGAATACTAAAAAGGAGAAGGTGTGTTGTATTAGCTGGAGTTTTAGGAGTAATTTCTTCCTGTTAGACAGATAAATATTCTCAAAGCATAGTTTTTATTTGTGACATTTGGATCTGATATATGGTCAAATGATACTCAATAGTTTTAGACCTTTTGCTGAAGTAAAACCAAACTCTCTTTAGTCAACTTACTGATACACATCATGCCTTAAGTCAACTGATAACTTCTTTAATCAACTACAGCCCCATGAGATTCAGTAGTAGATTTGTAGTTGGGGAGTCAACTCATTAATCTTTGTTCACTGCCTCTTGAGTGTCTATTAGTAAAGACAACATTATAAATAGATTTTGTGTTTCTTACAGTGTCATTTGTGGATGTTGGCCATTAGGTGTATTGGTCTGAAGGTTAGATTAGCACAGTGACACAAATCATCTGCAGTGGTAATGAGGCTGCGACCTTCTATGTTTCAGCTGAAAATCAATACGCTCACAGACTACACACCAACTCCATGCTCTGCCCATTACACACAAGGTGAATGAAATACAGGTAGTGTCACAGTCTCAGTTTTTAATAAAGCCAGGTTTACCCAAGTATGGTACCACTAGATGAGAAAAAACAACAAGCTGGTTTCATGTAATGCTACAATCTCAGTCGGGAACATCTGCATAAACCAGCTGACCAGTGCTGAAAGATGAAAATTACTAATACTGCTAAGTGATGTTATTTGCAAGTCAACAACATACCCTGTTCATCAGTAGTGAATTAAACCACACAGAGGGCCACACAGCGGGGAGTCACACTATCAATTTACACACCACGCTATTCTCTGGAGACTGGCTCGTTTGTCAGTGATAGATTAGTCATATCATATGTTCATTTTAACACAAATTATTTCAATGATTTTTGACTCTAGGCTCCAAAGTCAAGCTTTATGCAAGTAGGGTTACAATAATATTCAAACAAAGACACGGGACTACTGCAAACTGCAAAGTAAGATCAAACAGTTTATGCACAAGGCTTTACATGATTATAACACAAAACTTTATAGTGCAAAACATTTGGCTCTGTTCTGTTTCCATCTGCCTGGAGTCTCCTTCCACCTCTTCAACAACTAAACTAGACCAAAAGATAACATCATCAACTGCCTGCCAGTTTAGGGAAGGCTAATCCCTAGTTTAGCAACGAAGTCATGGAAATAGTTTACTGTCCATCAGAAAATAGTTCACTAGTTTGTTTGTCTCACTCGGCCACACCTACCCGGGCAGAGGCTGTGAGATGGTCCGCGTGCCCTCGGGTCACCCACGTGATGGTGCAAAGGGTCACGAGACGGCACCTAAGTGGGCGTTTATTCCACCAATGTTATGTTACATGGCACTGGCACCTGCTGTGCGTCAAGGAGCGGTCACAGCGGCTTTGGAGCTAAAGACAGAGAGGAAACTCGTCCTGAAGCCCACTCTACCGACGACAACGAGGCGGAAGACAAGAGAGCCGAGACTAATCACAATGTAGTGTACCCATTCAAAACAGCCATGGATACTTTGACCATAATCCCAGTTGCTAATGGGCTCGCCCCCTCCTTTCCTGCATTAATATGTAAACCACGAGGCACTTTTCCAACCTCTGTCTTCTCGTTTGCACTCCACAAATGTCAAAAATAACGCGAAACACAGACACGTCCAAGCTCCTTCAGGAAAGGATAATAGAATACGAAATGGTTTATATAGGCAGTGAAGCAAAATGGCGACTTTATTACGAAGGAGGAGTAGAAAAAATCCGTACGCTGGCTGGAGCTGAAGGGAGGCACAAAAATATGTTTAGAGCAGTATTTTCGACGACGACAGCACGGTTGGTTAGAGTAAAAGAAAACAAAGCGATGGAAAATAAGATAAAGCCATTAATTCACGATCGGAGGCGACACGTTCTCTGCTCCTTACCTCGGGATTATTGCGTTTTTTCAGCGGATATTTCCCAGCGGCCGCGTACAGTGGTACAGTAGGCTCATGCGCGTATCCACTCCACCTTTGACAGTTCCAACTACAGTCTTGAGGCAACTTGCAAACTCTCGCGTTATTAATATCTTTATAGAGCGTATTAGGGACTATGATTTTCTTTAATAAATCCGCTACATAGTCTACCGGTATTGAAGCTGCTACGCACGACGACGTTACGACTCTCCCTCGCCCCTGACGAAATTGGTCAGAGTTCAATTCCCTAAATCAACACACTTAAAGTATTTTGCTGCTGCTGCTGACAGACGAGTCCCCCGTGTATTCCTGGCTAAATAAGTATCGCCAAATCCAGAAAAAAAGTAGTGTTAAACATTTTGGTGGTGCGTAAAGTCAGGTGCGTAAAGGCTTTTGGATAGTTGCTGACGGACCTTAATTAGAATAGTTAGTTTGTCATCATGCTAAATAGTCCTTTAATTCAAGGTCAAAATTACAAGTTACATTTTAGCCCCTGTGATAAGTGATTAAATTATACATAATGTGTGATATTTAATGTCATTAACAGTTTTAATTATATTTTGGCACATGTAGGCTATTGATTTGACCATATTGTCTACTTTTATCTCATCGGGTCATTTACTGTCCCTTGAAACAAAAGAAATGAGTTCCATCTCCATCCATTCAGATAAAAAAGCACCGAACCGCCTTTGATTGGTGCCAGTCATGACCTAAAATTTTCTATTCGTGCAACCATGCAAATCCATGATGTCATCTGATGTTAAGAGCACCAACAGCGAGGGCCACGACAGTGTGTCAAACGTACCACTAGAGGGAAGTGTATGCTTATTTTTGCTTTGCTTTGCATAGCCTACCTATTAATATTCCAATATCCTAAAATGTTGAGGAATTTATAAATGTATAAATATCATATGCACCTTGCACATTAATGACCTGAGTCGGGTTTTTTTTTTGCTAGTCTACAAGTAGACTACCACCACGATCAGTTACTGCACAGTATTTTTACATAAGTCTGGGTGAAGTGGGTTGAAGCTGGGTCTAGTTGGTAGGACAGTGCGTAACCCACAGAATCCCACTTACTATTAGTGTTATTCAACATTTACTGTATCACATGTACAAGAAAGTGTTAAACACTTTGTGTTTCTTAACCACACATGTGTGATGAATCCAAAGTAGCCACTGCCTTTGTCAAGTGTTTTTTAAAACCTTTCACACTGTTTAAAGAAACAGCCAAAGCCCAGGACAACCGTAACTTAAAAGGAAGACAATGCATAAACAATGTGTGTGTAAGTAAGGGTGCATTGTCTTTATTTTATTCTGTTGGAGGGTCTGCCACCTGCTTGTCTCCACTGAGATGTCATTGCTTTGCCTGGAATGTTCCACAGTATGACATTAAAATGATGTAGTTCCATGGAGACAAGTAGGTCAAGTTACATGTGCGACATCTGTGGAGAGACAACCCTGCAAGAAAGATAAGTTACATGCCATAAAGTGCATTTCAGGCAAAGCAATAAAATCACCGCGTAGACAAGTGAATGGTGAAGCCTCCATCAGAAAAGCTGCACAGCGCGCCTTGAATAACAGGCCCTTGCAAGGCTCCAAATCTGCAGGGATACCTCTCATTGATTGGTACAACCTACTACTGTTGCAGTTTGTTGCAAACCAATGATCCTCAAGGTCTTTGACACCATCTAGCGGTCGTGTAGTGTGGTGAGGAAGCTGTAGTGCTCCGCGGACCACAGCAAGAGTGTTTGCCGTCTAACTTTGGACAATTATCGACATTGGAGGTAGGTTCTGCTCTACTTAGATAAAACTGTAGGGACTAGAGCTAAAGAAAGACCCAAACAGGTTCTGACCTTCGGTTTGCTGTTTCACACCCTCCTCCACGAGAATCACAAAATATGTTCATGTTCACTACACTTCTGTTTCTTCTTTTATTTCTATTCCAGTACATCTTGTGTAGCCATGTGCACTGTAATTCAACGGTGATGATTTATCTCCTTTGTTTCCTGCCTTTCCTCTTTAAAAGTGTGCTGTTTACATTCCACAGAAGTAGCCACTAAAGCCGAAGTGGCCGCCATTGTGGAAGACGATTGTGCACGTGATTCTGCGGCCCACCTGATTGGCTTATCATTCAGTAAGTCATTATTTTATGCATACAGCAAAACGCACAAGTTCATATGTCTGGAATGTTGATTACTGAGCCACTTTATTGAAATTGCAAAATACAAAGATCAAACCTAATGCCTTGTAATGGTTTGTTTCTTATTTTGATATAAAACATGCTCTTTATATGTGGGTTATTTATATTTTAATTATGCCATGTGTTTTACTTAGGTACTACAAATGAACAGACCATCAGCCTGCGATGTATCGGCCTGGATCCCGCCTCTAGAGAGTGACGACAGTGGTCTCAGTGACAGTGAGGACTGTGATGGAGACTTTGAACGTAATCTTTTGTGTGAAGATGAAAGTACTGATGAAGACTGCACTGCGCCTACAAGCCCCAGTGCCACTACTGGGACAAGAGAGATTCAGTGGGAAACTGTGCCACAACAGAACTCTACTAAAGACTTCCCAGTTTGGGGAGGGGCTCGGTCTCATGTTGAAGAAATCAAGCAGCCCATTCAGTACTTCAGATACTTTTTTCATAATGATGTTTTGGAGCTTATTGTACAACAAAGTAATCTTTTTTATTTTCAGCAAAAACACAGTGCTCTTAATCTGGATCAAAATGAATTGGAGCAGTTTCTTGGGACACTTTTGTACATGAGTGTCATACAGTTACCACGGTCCCGGCTCTACTGGTCCGCCGAATGCCGTGTGGCACAGGTGGCTGATATCATGTCCAGAGGCAGATGGGAAGAAATCAAGGAATTTATTCATTTTAATGACAACAGCAACCTGGCATCCAACAATGATAAGCTTTATAAAATCCGTCCATTTATCAATTTACTCCTCACAAAATTTCATGTTCTCCCACAAAACCAAATGTTGTCTGTTCATGAGCTTATAGTGCCTTTCAAAGGAAAAACTAATCTAAAGCAATATTTTTCCAATAAACTATACAAATGGGGATACAAAATCTTTGTGCTTTGTGACACAAATGGCCTGGTGCATTCTTTTGACATATTTACAGGGTACTCTGAGCCTCTCCCTGGGGAACCGGACAGGGGAGTGGGAGGAAATGTTGTGCTTAAGTTTGCACAAGTCATTCCTAGTTCTGCCAACCACTTACTGTTTTTCGACTCATGCTTTTCTTCTTTGGATTTACTTGTTGTACTGGCAAATAAGGGGATACCAGCCCTTGGGGCAATGAAGCAAAATCGGCTGCCTGGCTGCAGTTTCAGCAAGGATGGCGTCATGAAGAAGAATGGACGAGGGTCTTTCGAGGAGAAGAAGGTTGTTATTGAAAGTGTCGAAATCAGAGCTGTCAAATGGTTTAACCACAGAGGACTGATAGTTGCCAGCACATTTGCCAGTGCCCAGCCAGTTTGTCAAGTGGAAAGATGGGACAGGAAGTTAAAAAAGACTATCTCAGTTAAATGCCCAAGCATAATCAGCATCTATAACCAGTTTAAAGGTGGTGTTAATAGTCTTGAAGCACTTATTTCCAACTTTCCAATTCAGATCAAGTCCAGGAAGTTCTATCATAAGTTATTTTTTTATTTCATTAATATGGTCATTGTGAACAGTTGGCTCCTATATCAACGTGACTGTGATTTTCTTAATGTTCCAAAAAAGATGCAGAAAGACTTCCTTGATTTTAGAACGTCAATAGCACAGGCGCTGTGTCTGCAAGGGAAGGATCTGTCTAGGAAGAGAAGTGGTCAACCTTATTCTGAAATAGAGAAAGAGTTTGAAAAGAAGAAACAGCGAGGTGCCACTAAGGCTATCCCGACACAGGAGGTGCGCTCTGACTCTGTGGGGCACTGGCCTGTGATGGAGACAGTACGACAGCGCTGCAAACGGCCCAACTGCAAGGGCCTAACTGTCAGTAAATGTGTAAAGTGCAACGTTCACTTGTGCCTCAGCAAGAGAAAGAACTGTTTTAGAGATTTCCATGAGTAGGACTTTGTTGGACTATGTTTTGTATTTTAACTTTTTGTTATTTATGCTGTTGCTTTTGTCTACAAAACATGTTAATAAAATAGTGGACTGTGTAGACTAAGTGGAAGATCTGTTTGTATTATTGATATGTATAACTGGATTTGAGGATCTGAACAATAGAAAAATAAAACCTGATTTGAGCAGATTACAGGGCATGGTGGCTACATACTGTTTTGACTTATTATTAGCTTGTTTCTGTGTGGCGCATTGGTTTAAGGTGTTGCACATATGTGGTACCACTCTGACCCCCTCAAATGTTTTAAAAAGTAAAATGGCTTCTTCTCACCATGTAACACACACTAATAGCAGCCATCCATCAAATTCCTTCCACTTTATCCTGGGCCTGGTCACAGAGGCCAATGTTCTCATATTAAAACGTGTGAAATGTCAGTATGTGTCTGTGACAAGTAGCATAGCTCATAAATTTCATTTTCATACATTTTAATATTTACAAAGAAAACTTGAATTCACATTGTCCATTATTTTTAAACAGTCCAACACTCATCTGACAACCAGATACTTTTTGTCAAATATACAAAAACATTAAGTAATCCAAGACTGTGCAGTGACTTTTCTCCCAGGTAAAACTCTTTACTCACAGTACTTCAACAGAATCATGACAAAAGGGATGTTTTGCTGCTTATTTATATTTTTGTGTCCTAATGGCCCTCACTGAGCTGTCTGCTGCCTACAGTTACATCAAACATCCTGTCTGTGCCAGATTCTGTCTCTGGAGCTGTCATGCTTTGTGGATCCACGCATTTGAAATCACAGTGTGTCACAGGGGACAGAAAGACGGAAAAATACAGCAGAGGCTGGTTTGAATAAAAGTATACCCTTCCCAAATACAAATGTGCCATATGCAATGTATTGTGAGGCTATCAACCTCTACAGATCTTCAGCCAAATACAGGATGAAATGTGCCCGTTATAAAGTTTATTATGGTGTGTTTCTACTTCTACAAGTATACTGTGTCTTGGGTCAGGGGTTCCCCCTGAAAGTCTAATTTAGGCTAAACATTAAAAAAAATAGAAAAAAATATTAAAGCAGCATGTTTTGTTATAAATATGACATGCATTAATTGACAAATCTGATTGAACATAGCACTGTGCTTCCATTTACTTATGTCACTAACCCATTCTACCATAGAATTAGAGTATAAAATACCAAGTTTAGCCTTTTACATAAGAGCTATTGCTACATCAAGTATAGTCATTCATTTTGAATATCTCTCTAAAATCTACAGTTACAGTCTTTACAGATTTACAGTGTATATTGGGTTATATATCGGGTATATTGGGTTTAATTAGGCCAATAGAACCAGTCAAAGTCTACTGCATCCAGTTTGATGAGAATTTTCAATTTGTAAAAACACTTATTACTGATCTATAGGCTACTTCCTAAGTAGGATTTATTGGTTCAGGAATTACCCCCTAATTAGCACTGTAAGTAACTAGAAAGTACCAGTCGATATTTGAAGTTCATTGCTAAAAGAAGCTTAATTTAGATGTTGAGTTCTTCCATATCTGAAAAAATGATACTGTGTAAATGCGACTGCACTGGAGAATGTATTTACTATAGATATCAAGACAACCAGACAAAAACAAACAAAAGTTAACAAAGGACTTAGTTATAGTTGTTGACCTATTACAGCCTCTGAGTCTGAAAAGAGTTTGAGGTGAATGAGAATCCTCTGGACTGGTCGGGGTGTAGTCCTAACCCTGGTCCAGTCTCCCGCGCTCCTGAGTGTCTTCGGGCTCCCATAGATCTATGTTGTGATGTGGATGAGGACAGGACTGCTAAGCACAGCTATGAGAAGTTTCCAAAAGAGGCTGCAGAAAAACAGAAAAAGAATAAATGTGAGTGTGGGAGACAGTTCATCTATCAATATATAAAACGTACTGTTACACCCCTGACAAGGTAAAAAATAGTGCTTGCATCCCATGTGTTAAATGAGTAAATGTATCCGGTGAGACAAAATTAATTTAGGTTACTATATAAGTTACTACCTCTGTTTTTGTTTGTTTTATGAGATATAGTTTTGCAGTGTAGTAAGCATATTGCAGACTGTGTTGATTGAAAGGATGTTGTCTTCTTTAGCCTAAAGCCTACAGTGACTTGAGACTGAAACAGAAACATCTGGACAGCTCTGAGAATGAGGGCCCGGTGGGGGGTGTACACTTCTGCCTGTGGATGCCGCTATATCTTTATAAAGTCACTCCTTTCTTCCTTCAGAACACATCTATATTTCATCAAAAGATGTGTTTGTTTGCTCCCATCCGCTCTCAGTAGTAATTAGAAGTAACTAGGTACCAAGGTACATGACTTAAAACATTGAGCACAAAAAGATGATCATTTCTGTTGGGAAGTGGACATCTTAGTTTAGACCCTGAGTGTTACCATGGGGCTGTCTCTTTAGCAGTCAAATGCACCAAGTTATAATATAAAATACATAGCAAGCATGACATAAAAGCAGGTTGCCTCATTCTCATTCTCGTCTGCACCGCTCCATAGGGGAAAACACTAGAGAGAATCACTACTCACATAATGTACAAGCCTCATATCAATCGGCCCTCTGCTCACGTGCCCCACCTTCATGCAGGTTGTCCTATGTCATTTTAAATCTGTCGAGTTTAGAGACAGCTGGTGCTTTTTCTATGGGGAGATGTGGGTTTAAAGCTAAAATGCCAACAGCCTGGTAGTGGTGTGCTTGGTGACTGGCTGTCAGGGAAACCACCTGGTCGCATCTGTTCTTTCAAATAGAGATCGAGATAATGACATGAAGATGCAGGCTTGACATAAGTCTGCCTGTATTTCATGCATATATTAGCTAACATTAAGAGGTTTGATAAGCAATGACAACCACACTTTTTTAGCTGATATTGTAATGATCTGATATTTTGTGTTTAGCTCAGAGTTGACATATTTTGTTGTCGGTTTGTGTGTTGTTGTTAATGTAACTGCTTGTTGTATTTGCATTTTGTTGCTATGCCAGTAAGTTGATGTGAAGGTTCTATTCATCAGATACTGGTCTGTTTTGGAGACTGGCTCTAGTGAGTTGAGACTGCTGTTGTTTTGCTCTTGTTCTGTCATGGATTATGGTCAACAGTAGCCCTTGTGTTCAGAAAATAAACAACCAGAAGAAATTTGGCTTTGGTTTCCTTACACTAGAACGCTACAATAAAGTCAAAATTATTCCTCACGATACACACAATATGCTTTATTCTCTCCTTGGGCCTGTGCTGTCGTCCCTTGAGTAAAAGGGCACTCTATAAGTTTAATGATAGCATTTGGAATACAGGGAAATAACTACGACCGTTACCACTCTACTACAGTAAGCTTTTTTCATTGATTATACAAAATGATTGTTGATTTAATTGGTTAATAAAGTTTCTAAAATATTGTATAAATAAAGTACTTGCTAAAGTATATTTTAGTTATTGTGTAAAGAATTACAAATTTAAAGTAGCAACATTGACAAGTCACTGAATATGTTTGTGTGTGTGTAATCTGTATGTGAAAACTAAGCCTGTCACAATAACTATATGACTATATCGAGGGGGTCAATACTTATTATGTGCATATTTTCTTTGTATTACTTGGAAATATTTGGTTATTTTTTTGGCTATATGATGAGATTTGAGCTGTAAAAGATTGAATTTATAACTTCTATGACTCAATACAGATGCAAACTAAGTCCTAAAGTGTTACTGTTGTCTACTATTACTACAGCTCATAATTTTTAACAATATTGGACATTTAGAATAGTTTTTGTGCTTTAAATTTGCTGTCAGTGGCATAATGTTTAGTTTCAATATTGCTCAGAGAATAGACTTTAAAGCAGCTCTAGTCTCTCCATGGCCTAGCACCAAAGTACATCTCCGACATGTGAATATGTGCCATATGAACCATCTCGCACTCTGAGGACTTCAGGGACCGGCCTCCTGCTGGTGCCCAGAGTCAGGACTAAACATGGGGAATCAGCGTTTCAGTTTTATGCAGCTAAAACCTGGAACAGTCTTCCTGAAGATGTGAGACAGACCTCTACTTTGACAATTTTTAAATACAGGCTCAAAACGGTTCTGTTTAGCTGTGCATATGACTGAAAGGTTTTTATTCTACACTCATTTTGTTTGGGCTTAACAAAAATCACTCAAAAAACACTGATAAATAAAAGCATGAAGATAATGTGCAGTCTGGTCTCATTCTCTCTGTAACAGATGTTTTAAGTGAATTTCATTTTTTTGTGTGAAGAAGACAATTTTATACAATCTGTCTGAAACAAAACTAATGTGATTCTGCGCTGAGTGTGAAATGTTATTAGGAGCTCGGAGCAACTGGCTCGGTCCCAGACACATTAGCATTACAGAGCACAATACAGTATACTGCCCTATAGACGCCAAGTCCTCCCTCTCTCTCCGCTATCCTCCATTACCTCTTTTTGAGTCACTATTATCGCACTTGATCAGAAATCTGTCTGTTTTTCTTCACTGCCAAACATCCAGAAAACATTATATATTTTGTTGATGTAAAGATGTAATGATGTATTCTCTTGCTTAGTCTTCAGTATTCTATTAAGGACTGACTTAAGTTAAAGGTGATATATTACACAAAATGTATTCTTCTGCGCTTTATGCCATGTTATAATGTTGTTACCTCATCAAAAAGATACCTGAGTTGAGTTTGCTTTCATTCACACATGTTTGAGTAACCATTTATGATTAGTCTATCTACATCTCCAAAGCTTAAAATGCTCTGTTCCACATTGTGATGTCATGCAGTGATAGTTTTCAAGTTAAAAACTACCTGTTCAGGCGAAATGGGCAATTCCACATCTAACATAATCCAAATGATTCTAGTGAAGTTGTATGGTGCTTAAAAACACAGTGGAGCACTTCCTGTATTAGTACATGACATCACAAAGTGGTGAGAAGGTAGAGACAACACAGCCTAAATATGCAGGATTTGTGTGTTAAACATGTGTGGAACAAAACACAACTCCAGGTATGTTTGTGATGAGGAAACATTATAAAAAATCAGAAAATAGTGTAAAATGGGTCCTTTAAGTTACTTATAAGTATGATACAGAGATTTTGCTATCATAAGGCAATAGGCAGAATAGCAGCCAGGAAACTGGATAAGAGTAGTAGGAATATTGGGGTAATGGAGCTTTTTTAGAGGCAAGACAAGGCAAGTTTATTTGTATAGCCCAATTGGTGCACAAAGTCATTCGAAGTGCTTTACAGAATAAGAGGGACATTAAAATCACACAAATCCAAACATAAATAATCACAAATAATCATTATGAAATTAACATTAAAACAGAAGAGTGCAGAATAAAAACCTTTCAGTTATATGCACAGCTAAACAGAATGGTTTTGAACCTGGATTTAAATATTGTCAAAGTAGAGGCCTGTCTCACATCTTCAGGAAGACTGTCCCAGGTTCTAGCTGCATAAAACTAAAACGCTGATTCCCCATGTTTAGTCCTGACTCTGGGCACCAGCAAAAGGCTCGTCCCTGAAGTTCTCAAGAGTGCGAGATAGTTCATATGGCACTAATATGTCGGAGATGTACTTTACTGCTAGGCCATGGAGAGACTTGTACACAAGCAAAGCTGCTTTAAAGTCTGTTCTTCGAGCTACAGGAAGCCAGCGCATAGCCCTGAGCACGGGACTTATGTGTTCGTACTTCCTGGTTCATTTGATTTGAGCGCAACACAATCCACAAACAATGAAATTGTTTATTCATTTCATAACTTATACTGTAATAAACAGTGGGGACAGTTTGACGATTGCTGCCTTAGAAGTTTGAATGAACATTTGAGAAAGCCTGACATGTCAAATCGCTCCAACATCTCTAAGATCAGAATCCTTGATGTGTATTTTCACCCTCTTCTGAAAAGCTACTGGGAAATCGATATTTAATTTTTGTCTGATCTTTGGGAGATAAATCATTTTTAACAGCCAACACGGAGACTGAGCACACTTAGATTTTGTGTATCGGGAGAGTCACTCAACAGAATACAAGTGTTAAGTACAAGTCTGGATGGAGGACAAGATGTACGGCATGATAATGATGCATGCTGTGTGTAAGGTAAAGAGAAAATGAACAATCTATGAATGAATGAATGGACTACTATAATAAACAAGCTACCAGCATATTATCAAAAATGAAAACTGAAAATCTGAAAACACTTAATTGATAATAGACAAATAATGAACGGAAAATCATTTGGGCTTAATAATTACTTAAAAGGCTAGGTTTTGGTTAATAGTAAGTAGTTATTAAAGGGCCCATATTATGCTATTTTCTGATCTATGTTACAATGTTGTTTCCTCAAAAACATTCCTAGAGTTGTGTTTTAGCTTAATTCACACATGTTTAACACACAAATCCTACATATTCAGGCTAAGTTCTTCTCTCAAACAGAAGACACTCTGTTCCACCTTGTGATGGCATGTGGTACAGGATACAGGAAGTGCTCTACTGTGTTTTTAAACTCCATACAAAACAAACATGAAACAAAACAACTCTGGGTATGTTTTTGAGGAGGAAACAACATGGCTTAAAGCTGACATGAGTCTGCGTAATACAGAATAGGACATTTAAACTCGTCATCATTCTTATTAAACTAGTTACTCATTATGATTTAAGTCTTTGCTCATGATTTACTAAGACAAGTGTAGTTATTATAAAGAATTACACAGTGTTTTTTGTTTTTTTTGACAGCTGCCCAATAGGAGTCATGCACTACATTTTGAGTGTGTCCAGTGCATAGCTCTTTCTCTGGTCTGGCCTTCACTTCACATTTCATTGTCACCTCCACTTCCCCTCCAACCCTGTGAACCTCAGCTGTGAGATGGGGCCAGCAAATTAACCTGCCCTCATCGCACTAAAGTCTGCGCTTGCTCGACTGGTAAATTACATTTGCATTGCACTTTTAATAGAAGTGTCCTACAGCAATTTAATTATTTTTCCCCACCGCTCAATTTTGTTCCAACTTGTGGTTCATTCCAGGTTAATCTCACGCAAAACACCTGATTAGCCGAATGTCATTGTTATTACTAATGCCGTAATCTGGTAAATTGATTACCTCTAGCAAAAAAGGATAAATAAATGAACAGGCACAACAGATTGGTTTTAGACATTTGCATTCATAGAGTTTTTCAGTAAAAAGTGAAGGTGACAAATGTGGAATGAATTTATTGTCAGAAGTTTTACATAACTGTAGTAATTATGCTGGAAACCTTTACTCTTCTACTTATAATAGTTCAAAGTCATAGTATTTTTTAATATACTAATTTAAAGTACATGTATTTCACCAAATTATAACTACACCCCTATGTTTTCACAATCTTTGAACTGTGACAGATGTCCAAAAGGTGGGTGAGAACAGATGAAAATTGAAGTTGTTTGTACAATTTCTATCAATCACATTTCTCTGAGTATTAATCAGTCTGACTGCAGAGAAAACCACTTCATTTTCTGTGTGAATGTGAGCTGTGATTGAAGAGCTCTCGGTCCATCAAGAAACACGGAGGAAAAAAAACCATCATCGGCCGAGCTCACAATCATCTTCAGGGCCCTTGTGTCACAGAGAATCACTCGGAGAACGACTCGTTCATATGGTTTTAAGATAACTGTTTTGTGAAATGTCCGTGCAGTACTTTGAACTCCGGATATTAAGAAAAAGTGGATTTGATGACCAGATTGTATTATTAAAAGTTAAAGAGTAATTGTTAACTTTTTAAAAAACTTTTTCAATCAAGTAGATGATCTTTTACATTTGTAGCAAACGAGTAGTAGCAGTTATAGTAATAAGGTGCTTTAGTAGAGATAGTAATGCTAATACTAATGCTCATAGTGGTAGTAGCTCTTCATGGGTTTAAGAATGCTAAAACGTTAGGACCGTTGGCATAACAATTAACAATGTAAAGCAATATATTATATAATATAAATGGTTAAAAGTCCTCAATATGTTGCCAATGAAAAGGAAGTTAAAACCCATGAATAGCAGGAGTAGTATTTACCAGCACAATTACTATAAAATAGTAGTAATAATAATAGTAAGCTGAGTAAAATTTGTGGTTAGGGTGTGTTCACACTAACATAAAAATTGGGAGTAAACATGGAGCTAAACCTGAAGTAGAGCAGGGCTAATTCAAGACTAGAACAGGACCAAACCAAGTCTACATCAGATTTAAACTGGGCTCAACTTCCTCCAGCTCCTCTGGTGGCGTTCACAGGCCAGCCGAGAGACACAGTCCCTCCAGCGTGTCCTGGGTCTCCCCTGGGCCTCCTTCCAGGGAGGCATCAGGAGGTATACAGGCCAGATGTCCGAGGAGCAACGGCTCTACTCTGAGCTCCTCACATGTGACTGAGTTCCTAACACTATCTGTGGAGGAAAGTCATTTTGACTGCTTGTATCTGCGAGTCAGTCATTACCCAAAGCTCATGACCATAGGTGAGGGTAGGAAGGTAACTTGACCAGTAAATTGAGAGTTTTGCCTTTTAACTCATCCTTCCCTCCCTCGTGAACAAGACCCTGAGATACTTGAACTCCTCCACTTGAAGCAAGAACTCTCCACCCACCTGGAGAGGGAAAGCCACCTTTTTCTGGTCAAGAATTATGGATTTGGAGGAGCTCATCCCAGCCGATTCAGACTTGGCTGCAAATCGTCCTATTGCATGTTACAGTTTCTGGTTTGATGAAGCCATCAGGACAACACTATCTGCAAACAGCAGATGGGACCCTGTGGTCCCCAGACTGGACCTCCTCTGGCCCCTGACTGTGTCTAGAAATTCTGTCCATAAAAACAATGAACAGGGTTACAAAAAGAAACCCTGGTGGAGTCCAACATGCACTTGGAATGGGTCTGAATTACTGCTGGCAATGTGAACACGGCCCTTAGCAAAGGACCCCGAACCCCATACTCAAAGAGCACTGACCAAAGGGACACGGTCAAATGCCTTCTCCAGAGCCACAAAGCACATGTGGACTGGTTGGACGAACTCCCACGAACACTCAAACCCTGAATTTACACTTGAAAGCAGGATCAAACAGGTTTGAATGCATTCTTATTTCACAAAAGACTTATTTTTTTTATTGTGTTTGTTAAATCATTCTATTTTCTACTTTAGAAAATATTTTAGTATTCTGTTAAAGGACTCCTGAACAAATAGTGTAGTTGACTGAATGTAGGTCAGTTGTGATGAACAGCACTGCTGTATTGATGGTCGACCGTAAAAGTGTTTAGAGAAGGCATCATTCAGAGGCAGGGGCCACAAATCAACAGTTCACATCAATACAGCCCTATACAACCCCACACAAATAAGTGCACCTGAGTGTTCCAGCCCACGTCTGTCACAGCGGGCAGCTCGGGCCAGACACACTCAATTTAGACTTACATTCTGCTCTTTAGTGTTGTTTTGCTTTTTTCTTTATGTTGTCTGGTCCCCACAAGAAAACAATTAATTAACTGATTATTTGTATAGAGCAAATGTATATCTAGTATTGCAAATGTTGACCTTTAGTTAAGATTTCATTAGTACTGACAATGCTTTAAAGGAACTGTAGCCTGCGCTTTGACAGTTTTAAAAACTGTACTGCAACCCCAACTAAACCTGCCACGGTCTCAACCTGCAGATAGACGACACAGATTTTTCTCATTCTCTGTATATGGACAGGCCATGTCTCTTGTGAAAGCTCAGAACCTCCAGAATTCACTCACCAAGCTACAGAGGCTGCACCACCACTGCAGGCACTGGGATTTAGGTAGTGACGATTCAGATCAGAGAGAGTCCTTTTAGGTTTTAAACCAACTTGCGAGCATTGAAACACATGTTAACACATTTTCACTCACTTCTGCTAAGGAGTTGGAGGTTGCGGACTTCTTCTCGCACTTGCAGTTGTAGGACTTGTTGTAGGACTTCCTGTCTGAGGGTCTCTTGAACTATCCCCATTCTTTCCAACTTCTCACCATTTAACCGAAGCAATGCCCGCCCTGCAACACACAATATATATTATAAAACTGGAATCAAGGAATAAAGGAGGTTTTATCACTCAGGGAAACATAGATTTAAAATTAATTCATTTAAAACAGGAATTGATAAGATTTGTTTAGAAGAATAGACAAATAATATGCCAAGTTAGAAGAGAGAGAGAAACGGAGAGAGGCAGAGAGCGAGAGAGAGAGAGAGAGAGAATAAAAGAGAGTGATGGTTCAACATTTCTGGAATAACATGCACTATATATATCTGCAGATTGCGTAGTAGGACATCTTACATTTGCCATTTTCACAGCAAAGGTCAAGTAATGCTTATGTTCTCTAAGCCCAAACATTTTCTAACATCTCCTGACTCCTGCTTCTTATAAGGATCCCGTGTCTATAATAGCCTCATTTGTATTGTTCCAGTATGGGCTGTTTTTCTATGGATGCATTTTACAACACATTTTAACTGTTAACCCTGGGACTCTCACATTTAACATACCATTACCCAGAGAAAACTGCAGCGGGGCCGAGCTCCACAACACTAGTCCATAGACACACAGTACGACAGGCCGGAGAGCAGTGTCCTTCACCAGGGCAGGCAGAGCAGAATCCATCATACCTGCGCACCGCCCGGCCCATAATTATACTCATTACTCATACAGGCCCTGTCCATATTATCCTGTTCACTCACCATTTCCTCCCAGCAAATCATTTTATTACACTGCAGTTTTTATATGTGTAACCAGGGGGTCTTTACTGTTAATTAGGATTCACAATGCAAATCGCAAACATACAGACATTACCATAACATTTACATATGATGATATCAAATATTATTTCAATGGATTTCATTGTACTCCTAATTATAATGTGAATCTATAGCAAGCAGAAGTGAGATATATATGGAAAAACATAACTGAACTTTATGAGTGCAGCACTGCAATTGCCCTCACCTAGGCAGGATGATTACAATATCAACTTATCGTTCAATACATAAAGTTGAAACTATATATTTTGGGGCTCAATATTTATCACGTGTACAATTTATTTGCAATAGTGGGGAGACTTTAGCCATTTTTGATGTGAAACGATAAGATCTGAGCTGTAGAGGGTTGAATAAATAACTTCTATGGCTAATTATAAGTTCATTCTACTATATTTGTTGCAGCTTAAGCCTTTTAATGATACAGTATATTTAAAAATAGGCTCACTGGGATAATCCTGCTTTGTAGTTTTAATACTGTGTTTATTGCAATTATTATTTCTCTGTAGCAATATAACGTGCTTCAGAATGTTTTACCGTGACAGGCCTACGCTCACCTCCTGAAAAGTGACCCTGACAGCATTAAATGGTCAAATGTCGAGGACAAATTACAAATTGGAGGGGGTATGAAGTCCACCTTACGCTAAAGCTTGCCTATATATGTTTTAGATAAGATAAGTAATAGAGATGAGTGTTATGATAGTTAGCTAGTTGTTCCCGGGCTAACATGTGACATACAGAGACAACGTTGTAAAAAGCTATAATTCTGTACCCTGCCCAGTGACACAGGAAGGACATGCAGACTGTGTCCTGATAAAAATGAATATCAGACAAGCTGTAAGATGGAAGATCGCAGTAAAAGCAGGCACAGTGGAAGTTCCCCCAAGAGACTGGTGATGATAAACGTGACGGATTTTATAATGGGATGAAAAAAGGCTGAATAGATCTATCAATAGTGTCAAATATAGAAATGAAAGAGGTAAAACTGGCCCTCAGAATTCAGATGCTCTAGATTAGTGTTTCTTAAAGTGTGGTACATGGACTTCTTTACAGTTCTAACGTTTGCTTAATGTCTATTGTATCCACCTCCTTAGGGTAACAAGTTTAGTCAAGGTTTAGAGTTGCCAGGTAGTACTCAGAAAACCAAATCTTTTCTTAGGTGGATCATCTCTTCCTGGGTGCATATTTTGTCAGCAAAGAATATAAATTTTACATCTTCCCATAAGCCGTTGCACCTTTTCAACTAAAAACAATTCACCTGTTCTCTATCTATCTTATAACTATTCCCAAAGCATGTCAAATCAATCGTCTACCATGTACTTGAATTTAAACACAGTTCTGAAAAATGCTGTGCTAAAAGATGAAGATGAAAAGAAAATTATTACTTTTCACATCGCAAATCATTCCATCTTCTCTTTCAATAAAACTACAATGACTACTATATAGACAGAAGGAAAGTTCTCTTGGCTGTATGTGAATGAAGCATAACAAAATGGCCACTACCGCAAACAGATTGTTGCATTGTTGCATCTGGTTTAATTTGAAATGACCTGAGCATGAGCACAGACAGCCTATATTATCTGTAAGTATTATTATTCTTTTTCTGCCAACTCAGTCACAAATTTCAAGCCCTAAACATGAAAATTACCACTATGGGGCCTTTATAGCCGCTTGCAGTTTTAATTTCTAATTTCTTAACATGTAGTTGCACAAAAGCTTAACCATCTTGACCTAGAAACATTGTCCTTGGTTGGTGTGCATCTGTACAATTGAGACAAAGCACATGAATAGAGTTCAAATCAATTCCCTAGAGACAGACTTAATATGGCTGCTAATAATTGCCTGCAGATAGTCGGCAAAGCAGTCATGTCAAAGGTAGAGAAGAGAACACTGAAAACAAAGAGCAGCGCTTCTCTCAATTTAGACTCCAAATAAATTGCTTATTAACATTGTCTCCAGGCAAATGGGAGTCGTTTTTGTTCAGGCTCAGCCCATAATGACTTGTAAAATAGAGTAAAAAGACGATTTAAGAAGAGGGAAAGTGATAGAATCTCTGTGAAGAACGTTTAGGTGAAACAGTTGAAACACGGTTTTCTGGTCAAGAGGTTCTCAAACTGTGGTATACATACAGCAAACACTGTTGATGGTGTGATGGAAATTTCAGTATTTTGTGTTTTGGAAAAGCAAATTGTTAAGTTGGTTAGAACAGCAGAAGTCAACTCATTAATCCAGTCATCCGTATATTTTCCATTGCAACAAAAAAGTGCAATAAAAAATAAAAAACTAAACCTTTTATTTATATAGCACACTGTCAAGTCGTGTTTCTTTAGGCTTGAAAGAATATATAGGTTTGAGGAGGTACTTGGTAATAAAACTTGAGAATAACTAAACCATATTTCTCCCAAACAATAACACAGACTCAAGGTTAACTGCTAAGGCCAAGCCATCATTGACAGCAAAATCTCTCCACACTTCATTCTCATCCCAATGTCACCATGCGCCTCTTCTTATGTCTCCTACCTCCTCTTTACAAGACCTACTCTAAGGAGGCTAAGGGAAAATGATAATGTGTAAATAGATGCAGCCGCTGGACCCAATCTGTGACAAGACATCTGGAGACAACATTGATAGCTTTATGTCAAATTTCATATTCATCATCCATAGCTCCCAGCAGGGCGAGTCTTGCTGGGTAGAGTTTAGATCATGACGCTGGGGTTCTTCTGCCACATGGCTCATGTAAATTTACACCATAGCGGGATATAGAACCCTATGTAATTCTTGATTTGGATCGCTCATGTTATTTTTAGCACCTACATTTTGCGGACATAGACTGTAGAAAGAAGTGGACTATGTGAGTGTGATGTTACCCATAACGTTTGACTCCGGCCAAATGAACCTCATCGACGCTTGTGGTTACAGGGGTGAATTTGGAGCCGAGTTCCACATTTGGAATTCTGAATATGAGCCAATCCAGAGGGAGGCTGATGAAGGATAACACCCCTTCCTGCCCGCACCGCTAGTTTAGCACCTTGGGGAAAGAAGGCGTCTGATTTGTCTGTTATTGATGTTCATATCTTGATTTATGGACACAATATCAAGAAAAAAACTGGATCATGTAAAGCAGGTCAATACGAAAATTTTAACACTAAAATGACGATGCTCACTGCAGCAGTTAGAGAGAGAGGGGTGACAATTTTTCAATGTAAAGTGAATTGGAGCACCCATGATCACTTCCTGTTTGGAACATAGCAGCGAGCAGGTTAGCCATGTCCATTTATATATACAGTCTATGGTTGCGGTGCACTGTTTTTTATCAAATGATTTGGTAAGGGTTGGAAGCTGGCACTAAAATGCAGTTTGCCATTTTGTAATTGTTTTCATTTGATTGAATTTATTGTGATGTCTGTAGTCATCGGGAGAAAGTTGTAATGGTGTTATGACCAGAGAAACATAATTCTCAAATTTGACAGCACAGTTTTACAAAACATCGTGACTTCATTCGACCTACAGTGACCTACTTTACAGTCCAGGCAATCCATTTAATAACTACTCCCATATATATTCAATCTACAATGAACACATGCACAAAGAAATCCCCACCCAGTATATTGCGCAGTTGTTACTCTAATAATCTGAAATAGGCTGTGACTGTAATTAGGCCAGTCTGAAAATGCCACAAAAGAGCCACACAACATAACATAGATTAATATCCCGAGGCAGTGAGCGTGCTACTATTATGATGCATTTATCTTGACACTGTTTGAAAGCTATCATTACGTCTGGGTCACTTGGCCCACATGAAAAACAGTACGTGTCTCTCTGTGTTAATAAAAGGTGGAGCTTTTGAATAGTTCCTTTAATATGAATCAGAACAAAACCACACATTTGCACTAGAAACACCAAAGTTATATTCTGTGGTTAAACAAGGATAAGATCATGTACTCCGGCCAGGTATAATAAATATCTCAGTACAATAAAATAAAGGTTGTTTGCTTTGTATGAAATGTGTTGCTGTGTTTCAGATGATGTCATGACATTCTATAGGCCAATAATATTAAATACAGATGGGGGAAGCTAAAATCAATATTGTTAAAATGCAGATTTTTGTAATAAAGTCTGTTATTGGGTTTAGTCATTAATAGAAATGATCAAAACTGGCTCTTGTCCCTTTTTGAGATCATGACATCACATTGTACACTCTGAAAACCACCAATAGAATCAAAATTGTGTTAATTCTAATCCATGGTTTGTCAACAACTGTGTGGTTTTATTGATGCTCTGTAGCAAATAACGCCTGGCAACTTCACTGTTAGCGTCTCTTCTGTCCTGTTATCTTTATAAGGTTCTTCCCAATTCACGCAAAAAACAAAACAAAACAACAACAACAACAAAAAAATGTTAAAAACTACACAAATTAATACTTGACTTTAATTAAAGAGATGTTTGTCTTAATGCTAAAGTTAATGCTAATTTTGAGACATGATACATATTAAAACACCACAAACTGAAGTATTCTACACAGAAAAATAATTGAGTAGTCTTTATTTTTAATTAGTTTGAACTGTTTGAATGTTTATTTTATTTTTCCAGATTGTAATAAAAGTGACCATTATCTTTGGGACACAGTGAGCTAGTGAGCATGCTGCTGTGCACAGAGCCTGTTCTAAATACTTAAATTATTATATTCATTCATCATTGAGCCTGAAAAAAATACAAATTGTAAACTAGTCCATAGTGTATTGTCAGCTATTTCTTGAAATTAATATTCTAATATGACATCTGTAATTTTTGTAATATATTGCATAATTAGCATATGCATTCATGTGATTACTAGATTTTACCAAATTTTGTCAGCAGTTAAATTACACTTTGATAGCCTATTACTACCAAACCAATTTATAACACATAGAAAGCCATATGTTCTGTGCTATATTCAGGGACAGTGTAGTAGCCGAGTGGGCTGTGCATATGCGTGTTAGCGTGTGGTGACTGACCCTTCGGCTCCGAGTGGCAATCTGTTCTCCACAAGAAGCTATAAAAGGCACTGCTGCGGCGTCTGCTTGGTCAAGGCTACTGATCTCACCATTTGCCTAATAGCATATTATAGTGTCCCTCTGTTTGTGGGGGAGGAAAATAAGCAACATTTGGTGGCAGCGAGAGACCCTGAACTATTAACAAGCCATGGATATTTCCTTTCTTCTCCAAAAATAAGCCGCGCTGCTTGAGTTAGCGCACATGAATGCCTTTTGAATCTTCTTTGGAGACTTGAGTGTAAACCTGTTTCCAGCCGAAAAGGCTAATCCGTGGGACCATAAACCTAAAAATAAAGGCAAAGAGAGGTGCGGCTTTTGTGGAGTTGGTTTGTAAGCCGTGAATCTATAAACAATGATTTTTACTTTATCTGAAGCAATGGCGATAGTTGCACTGGCCACATGGAGTGTACATATGTTCACTCCCTCTGGTTTTGGTTTTGTTATTTTCAATTTCCCTTAACAGCTGTTTTTATTGTCTTTTGTGAACTGAATATCTATATGAGCCACCATGCCATATAAAGAAACTAAAAATATTACTATTTACTATATGGACGTGTATTTTTGACCATCTTGGAACGGGACAGTAAAGTGATCAATGTCTTTTTTTTTTATCAAATACTTTATAAATCTAGATCTAAAAAATAAAAATAAAAAAAAGGATCAATCATGAATGCTATTGGATATAATAATGAAGTGATACTTAACATCTCTGAATACCAAAAAAAGCAAAGTAGTAGTAACAACAGTAGAACACAGATCACAGTTGAAAGTAGTTGAATAAAAGATTGTGTACCTGTGATGGCGTGATGAGAGAAAGCTTCTACATAGGTCAGGTAGTTGTGGGGACAGTGTTTCTTGAGCCACTTGCACACGTCTTGTTGTGTCCACAGCACCACTGGTTTGGACAGGGAGGAGAGCGTAGGACTGGTGTGGTACACGGCAAAGGCCTCACCCGGGCGCAGCTGAGACATATGCAGAGAGAAGGAGAAGATATACAGTAAACATGATGAACAAAAATACATTAACAGTTTATAAATAGTGTCGGAAGTAACTCAGCAAAATACACATTCAGATTAATTTTAGAATAGTTAATAGTTGGCGGTTATCAATAGATGCATAACAAATGGTAAAACTCGGGCTGGTCCATGTCATGCAGTAGGTTACAAACTACATTTCAGTGCCGGTTGTTGCGATCTGCTCTGGTCCAGTCCTGCTTTTCCAGTTGTCTCCCCCCTCGTCCTCTGTGTCATACGTCTCCTCCTGTCTGGGCGTGGCTACTTACTGCACACCTGGCTTCCATCTGCTCTCTACCGCAGTACAAGATGAGTAGCTCCACAGCCGCTCTTCGCCAGTTCGTTTGATCTACATTATTAGTTGTTAGTGCTTCACTTGGCTCGTTTTGATATTTTGGATTCTTGGCTGAAAGTGTTTTCTCCTGTGCCCAGATCCTGCCTTCCTGCCCTGCTCCCCTGCCTACCTACCTGTCCTGCTCCTCTATCTGCCTGCTCTACCAGCTCAACCGCTTAATTAAATGTAAATAAATCATCTTGACTGCACTTCTGCATTCAGGTCCGATCTGACGCCGTGACAGAGGTATCAAGTATTCTGTAAGTCACTGTTTATGGCATAGTTTACCTTTTTTGTCCGTCCTAGTTGAAGATATAGAAAATCAATAAACACAATTAATACTTGATATAATTTTCCCTTCCAAATTGTAATTTTGTACTTCGATCAAGTGTGGACTTTTTATTTAATGTAATTTTTTGTGCCTATAAATTAGTTTTGTTCCAATTTTTGAGGAACAAAATGAGCACCCATTAATCAGACCAAGACGTAATCAATTGTTGAGTATACCAGTTTTACTTGATTAGAACCACAATTGTAATCATAATAAAACAAATATTAATTGCACAGCCCTTGTTATTCCAAAGTTGACAAAAATACATTTATTTTCAATGCATAAGGTTAGGATGTAGGTAATATCCCAGGAAATACTGTAAATGGAACACTGCTTATCCCAGTGTTCGTATCCGCAGCAGAGAGGCTCTTGTAAACACATCCTTATATTATTGTAAAAACATGAATCGTGAGGCTGTAATGAGCAATGAGCAGACGGCTTTAAAGCTTAAGGCCTAATTACAAACAGATGCTTTTGCTCTGTAATAATGGCCCCGGCTTTCACATTTGAACCCTCATTTGAAAGAAACATGCAAATTAGCCATTGCCACTGCCTTTGACGCCTTTTCTCCAGTCATCACGTAGACTGGCAGATTTCACCTCTCTGTCAAAAGCAGGCTGCATCTCCACACAGTAATTGCGATCTATACAGTCAGCGTGAACAAGGGCACTGGCATTTCAAAGTGGAGAGGCGTCTTCAGAGCGGGCTTTTCCAGGGATGCACAGATTAATCCTGACAGTTTTACCTATACAGCATTGCGTCACTATTTATCTTATAGTTATATGTAGAGGTCAGAGTGGTAAGTTGCATAGCATATTATTATGAATACATTTGCTGTCCCGTCAATCATCTCAATTTACATAAGTGAACACCATGAGAGAAAAAAAAATAAATAAAAAATTACACTGAAATATCAAGGTCTGAGAAAATTATTTTTTAGCATATTAAGCAAACATAAAAACTAGAACTACAATTCAAACTTGAGATTAATGCCAGATCTCAGAAGCTATTGTTCGCCCTTGGATGGGAGACCGCTGGGAATACCAGGTGCTGCAATGGGGCAGTAGTGGCTCAAATGGTTGTTGTGTCCTTAAAGCTCCTATGTTACACAAAATTTACCCTTGAGAGCTTTAAGTCATGTTATAATGCTATTACCTGACCAAAAACACACCCGCAATGGTGTTTTGTTTCATTCACACATGTTTGAGTGATCCTGGTTTATTAGTCTGTCTACATCTGAAGCTCAAAATGCTCTGTTCCACCTTGTGATGTCATATAGGGGTAGTTTAAGTTAACAGCTACCTTTTACCTTTAGTAGAGATTGGAAACAGCTGAAATTATCCAAATGATTCTAGTGAAGGTGTATGGAGTTTTAAAACACACTGGAGCACTTCCTGTATTACCACATGACATCACAAGGTGGTGCTTTCTCAGCCTAAATATGCAAGATCTGTGTGTTAAACATATGTAAATGAAACAAAACGCAACTCCAGGTAATTTTTTCATGAGGAAACAACATTATAACATAGATCAAAAGATTGCGCAGTATGGACCCTTTAACCAAGACACTTCACTCAGCTTGCTTCCAGATGTTTAAGTACACTGGTGAATGAATAGAAGTTTGTTGATGAGGGCAAATGTGGGAGAACGTATGCAAAATAGATCATGGCTACAATCTGGCATGTTTACAACAGAGTGTATATAATGCCTGTGACAAAGTGGGCCTTTGTGCCTTTTAACATTACCATCATTTTGTTTATTCACACGTTTGTTCATTTTCAAAAGTTTTTCAATATACAACTAAGCAGAACTATACCGGGTTTGTTTAGTTTAGTTTTTCAGTTTACCTTTAATTTAATCATCACACACATGCTACTAAAGAAATTTTATTTGGTTAATTCAGTCATTTTGTCAATTCCGTTTAATACATTGATCCACTTACCTGAATCTCCACATGGTCCAGACAAAGAGGGGGCGTGGCCTATGTCGGCCATGTTTATAGACCTGGGTGTGGTCGTGGGCCAGACCATATGGAGGGGAGAACTGGTTTAGTGTTTAGTGTATACCGGGGGGAGGTGCTTCCTGTGTAGGGGGGTATATAAGCGGTAACAATCAGATGTTTGAGGGACATCAGTGTAGCCAGGGTACATGAGGGTTTTCGCCTCAGTTTCTTAATTTCTGTTGCTTTTTGCTTATGTTGAGCCCAGTTATTTTTTGTAAATATGTATTATTTTCCCCATGCTTTACCACGTTGATTAAAATAAATTGCCTTCTACTTCGACCACATCGGGCCAGCTTCACCACAATGCAAGTAGCTTACTTTGTCCAGACCAAATAAACAAGTATTTCTGACTGTCAAACCTCAACTTGCCCCTACATTTAACCTTTGTATTTGAGAATTACTAGTTAATGACACTTTTGGTGATACAAATTACTACCGCTTCGATACCTGCGGCTTTAAATCAATACACTTTTTTACCGCGGCACGCCTGTGTGTAAAAGTACGTGAGTGTTTTCATATGCTCTGGATTAGATAACAGCATGCCCTCTTTCCTCTTGCACTTCCACTGACCCACTAATCCATAGTGTGTTAAATCCAAGTGTGGAGAATGAAGTGGACATTAATAAAGTCGCACAGTTCACACATGGACAAAAATAGACAATGGTACCCCAAGTCCCCTCGGCTCCGTGCCCCTCTCATGGCCCATAGTCTCATATCAGCCCTATTCACTCACCCTCACTGAAGAGCCAACGCTATGACAATGACTTTGGCTGATTTTCAACTGAGAAGCACAAGCACTCTGCCAGCAGCTCCACTCCACAATCAAGAGCTTTTAATGGGATTATGTATGGTGAAATGTCTAATGGAGCCCAGGCCTGTGGATCAGGGAGGGTGTGCCAACTTTTGTTAATGGATGGAGAAAAGCAGCAAATAGTTGTGTGTATCATACTCAGAAAAAGATGGTGTTGAAGGCATTCTTTACTCTAGCGTATGTGACAGGTTCATAGAAATTAATGCTTTTTCAATCACTATATATTATTGAATTATGCCAAGTTAGTTGCCCATAATTTAACAATGTGAGATATCATCTGTACCAGTGAACAGATTAATCACTTTGGCAAGAAAGCTTGGGTATAACAAAGCCAGTGCTGTGTGTAAAGTTCTTACCTGGACTGTTGGTGATGTCCTGTCATTAAAATATTTCTCAGAGGATAATGATGATTACTAGTTTTCAAAATTTGTTGAAACAGGTTTTTTGTTTTTTTTTGTTTTGTTTTTTTTACAGCTTTCCACAAAAGTAACAGATGTACAGTTTCTTTATGATGAATCAGAAGGCCGATGACAAAGCTCTGCTAAGCTTTTCTCACCAGCGCCTGAAGATTTAGACTGCATCATCTTTTAAAAATATTGACACTGACAGCATCAAATAAATACTGCTGTGAGCGTCCTGGCCATTTTCACTTTTTCACAGTTTAGACCAAATATATGAAATATATATCTTGATGGAACACATATGCTAAATTCAATAAGGAATTTTAACAATTCACAGTGCAACTGAAATAGTTGACTTTATAGCACGATATGCAGCATTTGAGAAGTGACCTTTGTCTTTAAAATCTGCTATAGAAATAAAGTGGACTAGAAATGCTTATCATTATTATTAGCAATTTTTATTTACTTTTTTGCACCATGTATGATCAAAAGATGCAAACACTATTATTTCCTAATAGATTTTCTAGCTTCATATAATTTAAAAATCGGTACCAACAACCAATGACAACCCCCTTGGAAAAAGCATCTCAAGAGGCTATTCCTCTTAAGACTGAAAATGTCAAACAACAAACCTACAACCCATCCAAATCTATCCTTCTGTTTAAACAAAATAGCTGCACACCTAAGTCCGGAAAAAGCTGCATAATTTTAGTCCTTTCAAGGTGCTTGTATTATTAGTTTTCAGTGGCGAACCGTACCCTTGGGACCTTCGTGTTCAGACACGTATATTTACAAATACAATTACCAGTACAGACACCAATGCGGCCGTACATAACCTTTCAGCTCCATGCACCTGCAGAGGTGCGAGTGAGGCAGGGCTCACTGCAGACATATGATTTGATTCAACCAGTTTTCAATGAACCTGTAACATGAGCCAAAATGGACACTCACAACCATTGTTTACCACCACTTGTCTCCACACATCTCCCCATCACAAACCATCGGCTGATCGAAATGTTTGATGTGATTTTACTGATATATTTTGTGCAACTTAATAGTATGTATAATAGTAAATCTTACATACAAATGCTGAAATGTTTGGGCCTTTTGTGAAGGCCTAGGAGTCCCTGATGGTTCCCCTCTGTTACATTTCTATTCCTTACTTTTTGTATAGGCTGTATATAGACTTGTCCCTGTCACAGAGAAGGATAGTCAACATGTACAGTAACAAAAAGCCACAAAGGGCTGAGGGAACGCAACACATTCTTTTGAGTAAGAGCCTTCTCCATCAATACACCATCATTGAGGAAACAGACAGATCGCCCCATCATCTCCACCACTACCCCCTTCCCCCCTGTACCCCTCTCAGGAACATCCATCCATCAGCCTGTATCTCTCGCGGCCAGTGGTCCCAATCGCACTCGCACCCTTTACTACCTCTGCCACCGCTCTCCCACCCCCCTCCCGAGACCTACTTCTGTCCAGGGAGCGATGCCCTCATCCATTATGGACAGGACAGGAAGGGCGCCGCGGGGGAGAGGAGACGCTGGAGAGTGTAGTGCCAGGAGACGGCTTACACACAAAAGCCGAGGTACTTTGTTGGGTTTACAGAGCTCATATTCAAAAGGAAAGAAAAGTAATACTGTCTCACTGTTATCGTATATGGCCCTGGGATTCACAACTTAAGCTAGCTGTAGGTTTAGTACTACCACAGTAAAAATATGACTGCACATAGAGGCAGAGGAATTAAAATTCAAACTCAAGACAGAGCTATGTGCATTATTGGTGGTCTACCTATTTTAACTTTTTGAACACTTCATGGCAAAGTACAATGTAATCAACAGGGAAAAACTGGCTCTTGCATCCCATCTGGGAGTGTGACATTATTGTATTCTTGAGTCTGAAAACTACCAATATGTTAGAGTTCAAAACAGCTCCCTCTGTTTAGCGTTTAAAAATGTGGTACTCCAACTTTAATCCTCTTTTGGGTGAAGTATGTACTAAACAAAAAACAGACAGCCGTGATCGTGATGATATACCATATTATTCCATGCATCCAGAAGACCTCACATGCTCTGTCATTAATAATAGACACCATTTACCGTTCAACAAAGACTTCTAGCTTGTGTACAGTTGCGTCCTAGTTCTGCCCTAGCCTCTGTTCTCAGCATTTCTATTGATCATTCTGTTTGTACGCTACTTTGGCTGATTTGTCCTTCCTCTTCCCTCTGCTTCATGTCTCCTGTATTCTCACTCCTATCCTCTAATCGCTTCTTCATAAATCCTTTTGTCTTTCCAACCTCTTCCATTGTTTCGATCTTCCCATGACTGTTGTGCTCTGATCTCGTCTTTAGTTCAATGGTAAAACTGTTATATAGGGGCTGTGATGAGCTTTGTGTATCCTCGAATAGTGCTGATTCAGGGATAGTCAAAGTCGAGGGAGCGTGGGGAGCAGCTGAAATTCAATCTAAAACAGCAACTTTTCTCAGCTAATTGCTACATTAAATTGTGTTAATTCTCATGTTTTGCAACTTGGAAAAGGTCAGATGTATGGTAAAAAGGTTGGAATATCACCACAAACATTTGCAAACCAGAAGAAGAAATCGGGTTATCAAATAAAAAATAAAAAAAAGAAACTTGGCTGTATAAATAGCAGTGTTAAAATATGCATTTGTAACTTTTATTATGGAGCGTCTGCCAATCTGCTTGTCTCCATGAAGTTAATTCTTTGCCCATAATGTTCCAAAGTATGACCGTAAACATACATCTTTATGAAGGCAAGCGGGTAGTGCCACCAAACCAGGTTATAGGTCAGATCTGTGGAGAGGTGACCCTGCTCATTGTAAGATTGGATGATTTCTAAGCAGTAAACAAATATATGCTAATATATATGTTAATATATGCAAACATACAAATATATGCTAATGAAATACTGTAGCACATTATAGGCAAAGTAAAAACCAACCCTCTCCATAGAGACAAGCAGGATCCCCCTCCAGAAAAGTTACATGGTGCATCTTTAAAACATAAATGTGTTGTATTGTGAATGTAATGCAATGATTCATGGTGATATATGGTTAGTCTTTTTAAAATTTCACAGCTTTCCAACTTTTTTTTTGAGGTTATAGATAATTAGCGGTCACATCTAAATGAATAATGCAGCTGACGTAGCTCACACCTGCTCGGTCTGCCTCTCTACTGTCACTGAGGGCTCTCCACAGGACTCTAAACGCTTGCCCTGTCTCCTCCATATGCTGCTCTGTCTGACCTAACCTAGCCCTTCATCTACTGCCTGTAATAGGTTTCCCATCTCTGCACCCCGGAAGATCTACACTCATGATCCCTCATCTCAGCTGACACCTCTCCATTTCCACTTCTCATTTGATCTCATTTTTCATATCACTGCACTAAACTCTGCTCTAACAGGCAGAGGTGGGAGGAAACTACAAACCGTTACAACAAATTCAAATTTTAGGACATTTTTCAGTATTTAAAGGTTCCAGCTATAAATATATTCAATCTGTTTTCACCAGTAGATGGCAGATGTGAACCCTGTTCCCCCGACCCCCCTCATCTGACCTGGCTCACCTATGCTCTCTAGTTTTCTTCTGTCAGGCCAAAGCTAGCACTCTATCAGACATAAGTAACATAGACAGCCTCTAGTGGTGGAGTGTGAGAATACAACAGGAGCAGGTCGGTTAATCTAATTACAGATGCTAACTTTAAGTGTAATCATTTAGTTCATTTGCATTATTTGTTCATTTATGTTTGTTTATTTCTTATTAATGACAATGTTATGTCAGTTGGAATATCACTATAACTTAAATTACAAGGACGGGCATGTGTGTATGGGAAATTATTGACACTTCATTTGAGGGAGATAAGGGAGAAAAGTGTCCCTAACAGTGTTGGCATGATACTGAATTTTCAAATTCAAATTCAGTGCTATAAAAAGGCTTATATGGATTTTCATAGTAAAAATATTAATAAAACAACACAATATCTTTAATCTTAATCTTCTGACATATTAAGACCATTCTAAAAGGTACATTTTTGTCAAATTTATTTTTTATTATTTCACATCTCTATCTATACCTGTCTATACTACAAATGAGTATCTAGTTTTGGTACTATGAACATTTCGCTAACCCAACTTTGCGATATGAAGCTTTGATAACATGCAAAAGGTATAGACCCAGGGTGCCTATCAGTGCTTGTTTTGACTCTCATTGTTTCTTTTGGTTCTGTCACTGTGGTGCATAGTGTTGTTTCAAAGGGCAGTTTCTATGTCCTCTAATAGGGACACTGGTATAATTGCCTCCTGCTCGGGTGCATGCGCTCTCCTCCAGCATGACAAATGAGAGAGGCTGGGTTGTACCTTCTGTAGCGCTCAGTAAGGATTTCAGAAGAAAGACGATACTCTCTGACTCCTGCCTCCTAAATTGTCGTCCTGTTATTCCCCCTATTCCCTGCTCTCATCTCAAAGGTAGAGCAGGAGCTGTTTGATGTACAATGGTCCCTTTTGTCATATTACGACACTGGGAAAGTCAACTACAGCTAATGCTCAGTGTTTAGAAAAAAAAGACATGGCAAGAACACATTCCTTCTTAAAGAAACAAAAAAACTAAACAAAAAAAAAAAAACTAAACAAATATAGGTAACACATTGCATATGCATCATTTGTTGTTTGCCATAAAATGAATAATTGACAAATCAAATGTCAGAACAGAATGAATAAGTTAACAATTATTTTAGTAGTCGACCAGTCAGCTTTTTTTTCTGTATTGTTGAACTATTACCTCTACTTTCTTGTACCTTGAGAAAGTTAAATTCATATTAACTAGAAAAAAGTTAAAATACTGTATGCTTATTCAAGACTTCTACTTAGAGAATATTTATGAATAAAGTTAATTTGAGAAAAAAAAAAAGTCATTTTAATTTAATAATATTGCCGTCTTTGATGTCTGTATAGTTCAGGCAGCATCTAACTATTAACTGTCAGCATCTGGCTTTCTGCATAACAGCGCCCTTGCAACGTCACTGTTAGCGTCACTACTTCCTGTCCGAAGTCACACTAAAATAAATAAAAAAATAAATAAATAAAGATAAGGCAGTGGACAAGGAGCTCACTGACAACATGTTAAACACTACACAAATAAAAAGAACACTTCACTGGAGGACACGTGTCTGTTTAGAAAGAGAGATGTTTGTGTCCAAATGCTAATGCCAATTTTGGGGCATAATAAATATTAAAACAAAACCACAACCTGAAGAGAGACACAGTATTCTAGCTAGGATGCTGCTGTGCACCGAGCCAACTAATTGCAATCATTCCAATTATTGTTTTAGCTCTATAGGTCAGATTTAAACTCCTATATTGACACTGTCTTTTCTGCTCACTTTGCACAACTATATATTGGGACTGAAGTGCTGAGCCTAAAATTAAAATAAGCTTCATCACACATTCATTCCCTAGGTAGCAGTCTATAGGTTTCTTAACTTTTCTCTCATTACTGCTCAAGTGTGCATAAGCAAAGTAAAGTAATCACAACAGTATAATGAGCATTCCCAAGAGTAAAGCTTACAAAATACAAGCTTTACATTGCACACCGCTCGGCCATACTGCAACTTACAAGCACTGTCCCTTAAAAATGTGAAAAACAGAAGTAGTTCATTTTTAACGGTTGGAGCGGTCTAAAGTTACTCCTCACTTACTAGTTACTCACTTACCTACTACTTAGAAAAGCTTTGCCATCACAGTGATGCTAAAAACTAGCATGGACTTCCTGATTCTCAGAAAATGCTTAATAATTAGATGCAGACAGTACACACTGGACTTATTTTGACCACAAGAGCTGTTTATACAATATATACTCGAGCAAGAAGACACATTTTGCTCAAATACGTGGACAAAAATCAGGTTCATGCCCTTAAAGTGGAGTTTCCATCCTGTAGTAGTCTTTTAAAGTAAGTTCTAAAGGTGAATGCTTATCCTACACATAAAATATTGGTTGTTTAGAGACAAATTCATCACCTAAAGACATCCATAGACACTATAGACTGTTTTGTGAATGATTACACCATACAAAAGTGCACTAACAACAAAACTGGACTTCTTCCATTTGTTGAATAATGCATAAAGTCTTGTAGCCACGGGGAATGATAACGCTCACTCCTCATGCTATGGAGAGCTTTAATTATCCAGCCCCAGTGTAATCACATGGAAACAGCTCCGTACCCATCTTTATTAAGCCTTTTATAGCTGCTAATGCTGAGGGGGCCACTCTTTATGAATTATTGAGCAATCCCGCACTGCACATGAACATCTTACAGCCTTACGGTAACAATGTTGCCTCATACCAGCTGAAAATGGAACAAATGACCCGCTCAGAGCTCCCCGGCCTCTTTCATGTACGAGACTGAGGGGATAGCAGTTGAGAACATTTTAAAGATAGACCTAACACAGAAATCTACTATTACTGGTGTTCCTATTTGAAAGTATCACTACGAGGCAATGTAAAGTTTCAGTTGTTGGAGAGAAGTGGGAACAAGTTGCAGGTATATAGTACTTCGAAAGAGTTTATTTTTAACACCATTAACAGAGATTCAGGAGCAGGACCACACCTCAGCCTCCATCTGCACCTCTCCAGTGAATCACAGCTCACCTCAACCACACCTCTAATTACCCAGAAGCCCTATTTATACAAGCCTATCCCAGCAAAACCCCGTCTGTCTCCCCTTTCTCGACACCTCCCTCCCTGTGTCTCTTTTTTCATCTTTCAGTCCAAAGACCTCACCGCCTACAGAGAGGGGAAGGGGGTCCTGAATTGACTGAGGAAAGCTCCTGAGATAGAGCCCCCATCCTGAGTCTTTACCCAGCCTCCACATCTATTCACATCATCAATAAATATCTTTATCGTGTACCATTGCTGTGTGTGGCCGTTGCTAGTGAAATAACCTATTACTCTTTTACTTTTTGATCAATGAGGCAATTAGAATTACAGCTCCAAGCAGTTATATATTTTATAGTACACGTACTCTTGTATTGTCTGAGTGCTGTAACATGTCGTGTACTACACTTACCACATAACTCCAACTGACACCTACCACACATATGTACAAGATAATCCACTTAAACGTCTGAAGGATGAAGCTTGTGAAATGCTGTTCAACAATCTACCTATAATAAAATCAATGTGTCTTTTATAATGGGTATTTCAAAGGAATCTCTATTTACTTTAGAAATGTTTGCCATAGTAAGATTGTAATGTTATATGTTTGTTGTAAATGTCTTATTCAGTCTGTTCTTCAACTGTAATATTAACATAGAAACACTTATAATACATAGAATCAGTGCTGTCCACTCCATAATCTCAATGACTCACTTCATTGCATTTTATTCTGTTGGTTTTCCCAGTCTGACAAATCTAACATGAACATCATTGTGGCAAATCCATCTCAGTGTTGTCTCTTCAAAATATCCAACATAAGCTGTCAATCTAATTCCCATTCCATCCTCATCTTGAACAAAAACAACCTTTTCATTGTGTCTCTAATCAAATGACATATGGTCAACTGCCACTGTCTAGTATTAAGTCGTTACAATACTAAAACTACGCCCATTTGGATTCTAATAGAGTGTCAATACGTGATATTGATACTATAATGTTAATAACAATAGTTTTAGACAAAAATAGTCATTTTTAACATAATGTAGAAGAGTCAAAATCCAGTTAACTTATTTTCTCAGTCCCAAAATGTAAACATGAATAACAATCGTTATGGAAGTTGTATGGAAGTCTATGTGTTACCTGGATGCCCTCTGTCCCTGGCTGTTGCAGCAGTTTAACAGTACGTGTGTGCGCCCCCTTCTGGCCACGCCCATCATGCCATGTCAGGTTACTTCCTCCGTTGCGGCGCGGCAGTTGGTAGCTCAGCTCTTCAGCAGACACTGTGTGCTCCAGAGACGCACGGCAGAAACTGAAGCTGGACGCCGCTGCGGACAAGAAGAAGAATGCTAAGTATTTCATTTAGCATTTTTCAAAGTCTATTTGCACTCAGCAATGCACCAAAATCAACTAAATAAATGTTTAATAATCCTAAAACATCTTTAGATTACATGCGTTATGCTCTGATTCAAATGCAGCTAACAGATGGTGAAGCTATAATCTACAATTAGACTAAGTGCACATTGTGCAAGACGTGCGTGATTTGGAAATGGTCTCCAGATAAGTCGGCCTTGATTATTTAAATCCTGCATCATGAATATTTGATTTCTGTTCTTCCCTGTTCTACCACTGCTCTCTCTGTGTCTCTGTGTCTGTTGATTCTCTCTGGACCAGGCGTTAGACTGCACCACTGAAGAGCGTCTGCCAGTGCTGGAGGAAGACAGTTGTATAACATCTTCAGAACTTTAAATCCTGTTAAACTAACAACTATGGGGAAAAAAAGAAAATGTTCCTACTGGTACAAAGAAAAAGTGCCTAAATACTGACCCCCGAAAATGATACAATAAGTCCATATAATATTTATGATGACAGACCTACAACCTGCAACCTTTCTGCTAGAGATCCACCACCTGCTTGTCTTCATAGAGATTGTATAGCCTGGAACGCTCAGGTATGGCATTATCTTCATGAAGACAAGAAAGTGATACTACCCCATACTACTATAATATAAATATAAATATGAATATAAATATAAATATGTAGAGAGAGAGAGAGAGAGAGAGAGAGAGAGAGAGAGAATAAAAAATACAACAACAGTTTCTCTACACTTCCCTCTATGATGTCTCATGTCATGCCATCATGTTACTTTTTTCTGCTCCAGCACCCAGACCTAGCTGACATTTGAAAATATGTTACACCACATCAGATATAGTCATGCTATACAAATACACGTGTTTGTGTCTTTTTATTTTACAAATCGTATCATAGTCGTTCACACCACACTGAGCACACGCAGCATCTGAAACAAGAACTCGATGAACCATACACCTTACAACACCTCAACATTTTCTCAAAGTTGTAAATACTGTTTCCTCTCAAAAAACTGAACATTTACAGCAGAAGACACATTTCATCTTGTTAATTGTTTTCACTTTCTCCGGTCTCCTGTCGCCTTGGGGAGCACACACAAAGGCACAGCGAGATTTGAAAGTGCGACAATGCGTTTCACTGTGATAATCTGTTCTATACCATGTCATTTTCCCTCAATGCATTCTGGGATGACAAAGCACCCTTCAACAGAAAGACAGGTAGAGGGACAATCTGCTGTCAAGTTTAAGAGAAGTAAAATATAACCTGTTTGCACTAAGAGAAAAGCCAGTCACTGTTATTACTATCAACTTCATGTTCAATAAATGACAGATAGACTTTGATATTTAAAATGACATATTCGCACGAGCAGAGAATGTGTCCTATTTTGTGTAGTTTATTACTGTAACATTTGAGCTATGCAGCGTCAAATAATAAACATATCTATCTAAAGGGTTACACTAAAGAGTTACGGGGGTGACTATAGCTCAGTTGGTAGTTCCCGCTGTCGACATAAAACGTTGTCGGTGCGATTCCAGCTCCCACAGATGAATACTGTCACTGTGTCCTTGGGCAACCCACCTCGCCCCAGTATCTGCGCATATATGTGTGTATGTGTGAATGGATGAGTGGTTCCTTGATGTAAAGGGCTGTGAGTGCCTTGAGGGTGGAAAAGCGCTATATAAAAATGTGAGCGTTTACCAGTTAATGGGGACTATCATGGGTTATTGTCAGTGGCATTAAGTTTTCATATTGTGGTTTATAGTGAGATTTTGAGTGACAATATCCCTCAAATGTAATGTAAGAACCTAAATGTTTTTAATAAATTGTACTGTCTGCAAAACATGTTCTATCATCGGATTCAAAAAAGTTGAAAAAACCTAACCATGGTAGTATTTATTCAACCCAGAGTCTTGTTAAATACCTTGTTTAAATTTGTTCTAGCCTTTTGACTACTAAAACAATTATATCCCTGCTTACATTTAATTAATATCTCTTTGTTGAAATTAATGTGAGATAAAAGGTTGAGAACTACTGATGCCTGACTGCTCCTTTCTCCTCACTTCAATATATTTTCCTCATGCAGTTGCAGCATCTTTCCCCTCTCCTTGCGCTCTCTTTGTCTCCTTGGCCGCCGTCTGCTCTGGTTGGCTGTCAGGGCTTTGAGGTCGCGGTGGACAAACGCAGCTCGAGCTTTTTGTAATTACTGACATTCGGAGCCGAGGGGGATGGAGGAGACAGAGACAGGAGGAAGCATCGTGGGAAGCTAAAGCGCTGCACAAACTCTAAAGACCTGCCAATCTGAGCACAACAAGAGAAAGCACAGGGAGAGGAGAGAGAGGGAATTATACTAAAAGAGCTGACACAATGTTTACATGCATACCGAATGATGAATATTCTCCCTGTAGGCCTGGAAGCAACTTATTCTTAGGATACACAAGACAGTGCCCTGGCAAATGTAGGTTCAAGCATGTATTCAATAGGCACCTTTTATTTTGAAATTTCTACTTATATTGCCATGTAGAGATAACACATTATATGTAAAATAGTATTTGCCAGTCTTCCTGTTGGTTAAACCATCATAATTACTACTTTATGATAAAACTTGGGATGGAATGTAAAAAAACAAACAAAAAAACAGCAAAAAAACAAAATGGAAATTCCCTACGTTTGAAGCAAGTGTGCAAAATGTAGAGGTAATTTTTAATTTTTTTTTATTTTAATATTTATGGTTTAACATCATGCTGGCTGAATAGAATGACGTTATTTCTAACTAATAAAACTAAAACTTTCTCTGCAGTACACTGAAGCTTTTGTGTCCAATTTAGGTGGCTATGGAAACAAACTATTCATGAATAAAACAAACTAACAATAATCTCACAAAAGGTCAAGTCAAACTTAGTACTGTGATTCTCCAAACCATTATAATGAACGAGTTATACTACAATCATCAAAATATTCAATTGGCACAGCACACTGCAAAGACCTTTATTAATTAAAAAACTGCAAAGTAAATGTGCAAATAAACATGAAATTTATTTAAAAGGCAGATGTTAAAACATTGCTACAACACTTGCTTTCATGAGCTGTTACAGGCTGATCCCTGCAATTATAAACCAGCTATCACTTGGCTTTATATGGCCAGTTCCTCTTCAGTTTCAATCATTTCTCCATATCTTCACACCTTGCAACCCACCGCCATCGTAAAAATCGCACAGCGCTCATTCTGCACACGGTAATAGACTTGCACAGCTTCACCTCTTGGCTCCAGATGTAAGCACAAAATCAAAGTGAGCCAAAAGCCATTAAATACCCCTAACTTCCTCCTGAAGTCTCCCTTAATCTTGCATCTGACTGCAGGAGTGCATGGCTCAGCTTCTGTTCATTAAATCTGCATATTCAGAAATTTATGAGATCCTACAGTTTCAGGGTTGTAACAGAACTCTCCCCCATTGAAATCCATGGACCGGTGCCAGGAGCTCGAGGTATTATATGTCATATTGTGTGTCACTAAGTGGTGTTAAGTGGCCAGTTCAAGGCCTTCTCTATGAACTTTTTTTGTGTTAGATTACAGGACAGGTTCAGGCTGAAAGAAAATAGAAATTAGTTGGATATTTATAGACTACAGTTCTCACTATTATGAAAGCAAGTACAATCGACTTGGTACACACAAAAATTTAAACATTACTAAATACCATCATAGACAAAATATGTGTCAGGTCCTGTATCATTCATCCTCAACTGGAGTACAACCTCTCATACTTTTACTATAAGATGTGCTATGACTACTTAATACTGCCCTTTTTAAAACATCAAGATGTAAGCTCTTTTTGAACCCCCCAAACCTTAGATTAAAATTCTGTATGATACATAAAAAAGAGCCCCATGCAGAGTGAGGAGGGATCTCAAGATTTTTTGCTTTATCAATAACTGTTAAAGTTAAAGTGAATTAAAGATTTGACTGGTGGTGTTTGGTCTTGGTAAATTGAAAAAATCTATTATGAAAAAAGTATTGCCATTTGATTTGGGATATATGCTCAAAAATTAGGATTCTATTCAAAATGTGCAACGTAAACAACTCCAGGAGTGTTAACATTTGAAGCAAGACTGAAATATGAGCTCATAAACTAATACAAGAATCACATGTAAACTAAACTACGGGTAATTCTACTATAACTGCAACCTTTGTAATTAGCTCTGAGCACAGTAGCGCCCAGCAACCTCACTGTTAGCGTCACTCCTATCCAATTTTATCTCTATGAAGTTTTTGTCAAGTCACACACACAAAAAATAACGATAAGAGCCTATTTGATAATTGTGCCAAGTCAATTGCGATTTGGATGCGATTGTGATGTATAGAGCAGCCCACATCCCTAAGAGTGAGAAATGTCCAGAATCAGCCATATTGAAGGCTACGCTGTCACACAGGAGTAGTGGATTTGTCAGAGAGTGCGAAGGTCAATAGAAGTGAACCAGTGGAGTGTATCCTCACATCACCTCCTCCTGACTGAGTGTCTGTCTGTGTGTGTGGAGGGGCTGTGGGCTCTCTGGGGTATTCCCTTTGAAAAGATAATTAAGCCTTTAGGTATGGCAGCCTGGAAGGTCGTTCCAATCCAAAACCTGCAGTGCATTAACATGGACTCACTGGACGTTACTCATTTGTCTCTAAAGGGAACATCCAAATCAGAGGAGGTGGATTTTTCCTGTCTTGTATCATTTCTATAACTTTTGCAATAACCTTGGCTGTAACTTATACCAGTATGTGTTTTAGCTTTAAAGTACAAATACTCTTGATTAGAAGTGTGCAGTTAATCAAACTTTAATCAAAATGAAATCAAATCATTTCAAAGTTTGTCCATGACCAACTTGAGTCTTTATAATTGAGAGGTCTGCAGCCAATTCCCTGAGAGGAAAGACATGTTTGGAGTTCACATTTTGGATAAATACATTTGACTATGTGTTAAATTGCACTGATTAAAAGCCTATCTTGGTCATGTTTGCCAAATTAATATAAAAAAAAAAAAAAAATAAATAAATTATACATCTTTAATTATTATAATCTACAATTGCAATAGCATTTTTTGTCAAAGCCCTACTCCTTTTAATACAACAACTATATTTTACCACACTGCTTGTTAAATCTTCTGCTGCATCTACATTACTTTAATACTTTGTACCATCCTTACTACTAATTACAGAGCCTTTATACTGTGTACTGTGTATAGTATAGCTACAATGGTATAGTATAGCTACAATGGTAAATATATTTACTGTTACAACTATACTACTTTCATTTACACAAAAGTAATAAAACTTAAAGTAAAACCACTTTTTACAACTTCTTCAGCTTTCATTACTTCCGTAACCTCAAAATAAACCTGTGTCTTCTTGGTAGATTCAAGTGGCCCGTCTTCCCCTCTCTCATTTTAGACTAGCGGTTAGGGTAACACACTGGAGTTATGGCACACTCGTCTTTATTACAGTTCAGTGAAGGATCAAATTTCTAGCTTCAGACCAAGTTTCATATAGAAGAGGAAAGAGAAAACTCACGGTCACCTCTGCTCCTCTGTAATCTGCGTGCAAGAAACTTCATAGAGTGATTTCATGCATATTAAACATTAAACCCTAAATATAGCCTTGACCAAGCATGTGCTGCAGACTCTACCTTTATACTTAGAATTGTTGGACCTACAGTGAAGCATGAGGCTATTTAGGAGACTTCCACTCCACCACAGGCAGCGCTAACCCCAGGAATGAGCCATGAAATTACTCCATTTTGAAAGAGTGCGTGGGGGGTAGAGGCATGGATCTAGTGGTAGTGTTAAAAATATAAATATAAAACCAAGGAAGGACCTCAGGGGTTTTTTTTCCCATGGTGCACTGCGGTCTATTATCTACTCTGACTGACATGAAACGGTGGTGTAGAATATGTGAAGTTTATTCGTCTCACATTATCATCGTTACAAGTTAAGGACTACTCAACTATACATAAAATGGTTTAATAATTGACTTATTGTTCAGAACCGCAGATCCGAGGCGCCATACGTCTTCATAGTGGCATTTCACTGTAGCCAGCAGCACATTTTCAGTTACGTCTTTTTATTGTAGAAAAATAGCTAAGGGACCTTTTTGTAACACTAAATGTATGATCCAAACCCCTAATCTTTGAATAAACGCAAGTAAGTACAGTGCAGTGGGCGGAGATGGGGGTAGGTGACCACAGACGTTTTCTGAGCAAGCGTCAAACCCATAAAAAGTGGATTAAGGGAGTGTGACGTCACCCACAGAGTTCGGCTCCAGTCAAATGATGCTCATCGAGGCTAGGCTGTTATAGGGGTGAATTTGGAGCGAGTTACATATCTGGAATTTCGACCGCGAGTATCATAGCAACCAAAGATCCAATCCAGAGTAAGGCTGATGAAGGTAACGCCCCTTCCTGCTCGCACCGCTGGTTTAGCACAGAGTGGGCGCTTTGCGGGAGTGACCTCAGGGAAACAAGATGCCTGATTTGTCTGCTATTAATGCTCATATCTTGATTTACGAACACAATAACAAAATAAAAAAACAGGATCATGTAGAGTGAGTTAATACAAACATTTTAAGACCAAAATGACGAGGCTCACTGCAGCAGTTACAGAGAGAGAGGGGACAGTTTTTCAATGTAAAGTGAATTGGAGTCAATGGAGCTGGAAGCGCGCCCATGCTCACGTCCTATTTGGAACACGGCGACTAGCAGTTTAACTACGTCCATTTATATATACATTCTATGGTCAAGCCTCAAATGCAGGGCAATGCCTGATTACTCAAACATTACTCAAACAAGCACTATCCAAAAATAATCCAAACTTTGAGTAAGCTAATGACGAATGGAACACTATTAAAACCTAACACAATTTTCAGGGCATATCATTCTGAAATGTCAAAACGGGGCCTCCATATCCACACATGCGCATGAGGCCTGTCTGCTCTGATTTGGGACAGAGGATGTGAGAGTAGCTGGAGAGTGTGAGAGCATTCATGTGGAGGGGAAGGAGGCTGAGGGCTCTGGAAGCACAATGAGGATCAGGTGGAGACTTGCTCAAATTATCCCATGTCCATCTTTAAGGTCAAACGCATACTGGCTGCTTGCGTGATGAAACAAGTATGGGAATTATGGTAAATACACACATGAAATATGCGTGAGGAGAAGTGAACAAACCAAGATTTAGCTGCACAATTTGAGTGCTCAGTATGAAAACGGAGCAGTCTGATACCGTAGGAATTTTTCGGCACATATGTTCAAAAATTGCTTTAAAATCTGATGCCACAACTAGTTTACTGAAGACTACAATCGCAATTTGACCTTTTCTAAAAATAAAAATGATCACAACTTACTGAAAAACATTATGGATTTCTTCAGAATCACTGAGCGAATCACTAAACCCTGTGTTAATCTGAGGTGAGAGAAATATCAGTTTGTTTGAAAATGATAAAGAATGTGAATGAACTCCTTCGTTTCACATGTGTCACTGGAATAAACTAATCCGACTGCACGATCATGTTTGGCTGGGTTTGAGAGATGTAAAGGGGGCATGGGGACCAGACTGATATCAATCTATGAAAAACACAGAGAGAAAACATTTTGGATTTGCCAGGCAAAAAATGTGCTACATAATGACTAAAGCGTCTCCTATATGCCCTAAAGAGAAGGCTTCTTTGTGCTGAGTTTCAGTTTAGACTGCACAAGTGTATTCATTCAGATTCCAGAGCTCCAGCGAGGACTTTTAAATATTTAGTGCTTATTAACAACCACATAACTATAAATACAAGCGCAACTGGAGTGATCTCACCTTTTCTGAAAATCAAGATTAAGAAAATTTAGGGTTATCAGAGAAAAATCAGTTCATTAATTGTTTTGTCACTTATCCTTAAAAGTCCTACATTACACATAATTGACTCTTGGGAGCTTTAAGCCATGTTAGAATGTTGTTACCTCTTCAAAAACATACCCAGAGTTGTGTTTGGTTCCCTTCACACCCTTTATTGGGGTGACAGTGGCTCAGTGGTTAAAGTGTTGGTCCCCCGACCTGAAGGTTGGAGGATCGAGTCCCCAAGTTCTGTTGTTGTGTCCTTAGGCAAGACACTTCACCCACATTGTGCGTGAATGATAGGTGGTGGTCAGAGGGGCCGATGGTGCAGATTGGCAGCCTTGCTTCTATGCTTATAAAGCAGATAATAGCGTAATAACACCTTGTCAAGTCTTAAAACATTAAATTCAATAACTAATCCGGTAGTATCCAATGAAATGAGACTTTACACAGCTGTAGTTACATGCGCCTATGACATACTCTATTTATGAAGGACAGGACCATGTGAGGTATAGTATCTGTAGCATCTGACAGAGAAACCACTTTCCTCCACTCTCCAGTTCACTTCCAGAGATAGAGCTATCGATTATCTCTCACTGCGTCAGAAAACATACAATTACAGCTCCCTTTAGATAAAACACACAGTCGGGTACAGTGCAGTGTTGGCCCTCACCCTGTGCCGAGACTTGTCATAACCACTTCTCCTCAACAGCAGCTCTGTTAGCTCCGCAGAGAGAGGAGATGGGATTCTGGGGTCAGACATGGCGGTGACCTCGGTAAAGCATGATGGAACGAATGCAAGAGCGAAGGCAACATGGTCATTCAAGGAAAATACATTAATATTTATACTTTTATGCATCACAAGCAAAACATTTTCTGCCATGCTGCACTCTTCACAGATAAATCCTAGTATGACATGCGAGGGCAGACTGTTTCTATGCTTCAGTGCGGGCGGGGTCAGAGAGACAATGGTGAAAGTGGGAAAGTTGTTCAGCTGTTAATAGTACAGTATTTCAGTGATCAATCTATCAATCTACTCAAAATACTCCAAAACATAATAACTGATGCCAATTCTGAAAGTCACTGCGATTCAAATGCCAACTTAAAGCAACAAACCAGAGCATGCAGTATGAATCCTTATCACTTAACATAAATAAATAAATAAATAAATAAATAAATAAATAAATAAATAAACTGAGATTAAACCAGGACCAAATTCTACATCAAGAATAAAACTGAAGGAGAAAGAGGAAGAAAGAACAATGACATAGAAAGAACAAACAAACAAACAAACAACAACAAGTGGGCTTTACCAATCAGAACATCTAATTATTATTATTGTTTAAATATTATTATTATCATACTTTTTTCTTCTTTCTTTTACTTCATTTATTTATTATTTATTATTTTCTCCCCTCATTTACATTCTCTATATCTTCTTTACTCATTTACGAATTACTAGTTCTAGCATTCTCCTCTGCTATCCCCAACTTACCGTACTCTCTCCAAAATAACACACGGAAATATCACACATACACACACGTCAAATAATGACAAGCCAAATCGCCACTATCTATCATAAATAAATTAAATACATTTAAAAATATAGTTAACATGAGCTATAATTGTACAAGAAAACACATGATGAATATTGAGCCCCAAAGATATTTGATCTATAAATAATATGTTGAGTAATTATCATGACATGCCTATGCACAATCACATTAATCTTGTATTTATTTTGATGTTGTTGTTTTTTTTCCTTGCAAGGTAATTAGATGACAAATGTTCACAGTCACTACTTTGGCAGATTTGTCTAAATGTTGCAACTGGCAAAAATTCAAAATGGAAATGAGATTAAAAGGTCAAACAGGCAGAGCAAAGCATTGGAGAAATGGCAGTAATTCATTTAGCAGCAGAGCCTCATAAGCAGCTCAAATAAAGGTTAGGCATGATTGTTAACGCTTAGGTTGACTGATTATTTAGTTTTTGGCAAAGGTCACATTCTACACAATTTGGAATGATCATTGCATTGTGTTAAAAACTGCTAATAAATGTAATTGAATCATTTATCTTCTTCCACTGAAAACTAAAATTGTACTGCTGCTGTGATATGGATATGGACAACAGATATTCACCACTGCACCTCATCTCCTCATCTCAGTTAACACAGGAACATCTAAACCCCAGTCAAGGGGGAAGTATTGGTCAATTTAAGAATTTCTATGTATTTAGAAAGGTGACTGACAGGTGGATTATCCAATCAGGGACATACATAGTTTGCCGGTACCAAACAAATATGGCTGCTTACGAGAAAAAAAGGATAGGAAAAAATATCACAACTGACTGAAAAACACTGCAGATTTCTGCAGAATCACTGAGCGACGCACTAAACCCTGTGTTAATCTGAGGTGAGAGAAATGTCATTTTGTTTGTAAATGAATAAACTAATCCGACTGCACAATCATGTTAGGCTGGGTTTGAGAGATGTAAACGGGGCGTGGGGACCACACTGATATCAATCTATGAAAAAAACACAGAGAGAAAACATTCTGGATTTGCAAGGCAAAAAATGTGCTACATAATGACTAAAGCGTCTCCTGTGCCCTAAAGAGAAGGCTTCTTTGTGCTGAGTTTCAGTTTAGACTACACTAGTGTATTCATTCAGATTCCAGAGCTCCAGCGAGGACTTTTAAATATTTAGTGTTTGTTTACAACAGTTCCCTTGAGTGGCAAAATGTTCTGTCTAACTAAATTAACTAATGTTTGGCCACAAGATATCAAAGCCTGGAAGTGGTCCCAGCTTAGATCTATGTCACTGATAAAACCATGGTGACAAAAACAAAAGTACTATCAAATAAAATCATGTGTACTTGAATATTTTGGCTAAAGCTTTCCACTGTTCCTTTGAAAATAGAAGCGATGTGCACAGATGGTCCACTAATGAAGTCTAAAGTGAATCCAGCAATCACATACACATATACTTTCACCATCATCATTTTTCTTAAGACTGTCTGTGGACAATCTGTCCTCATTTCTAACATAATGTCCCCTGGCTCGGTTACATCCCAAGGTGAACTCAAATGAACCTTGAAATGATCCATCAAGTCACCTCTATGTCCACAATGAATACATTCAAATCACATTAGAAAATCATTTGATTACAAACTGATATGGAGTTGTGCAGTATAGTGCAGTCACTCGTAAATGCTAGATTTTGTTCTATTATTGAATGATTGTAACACTAAATGAGCACAATAGGAATTTTAGCAAAACGTTTCCAATTGTGTAGTATAAAGCTTTCTGGTTTAGTAGAGAGACCACACCTGAAGTAGATTTCTGGTTTAAGCATGTGAGTTGCATTGTGAGATAGGGTTGATGCCTTAGCAGATCTCCAAATTAGTCTTTGTTTGACATTAGGGCTGCCCAGTGTGTTGTAATAGAATTTCAATGGACACAATTATGTACTGTACTCTGTAGTTTAAGAGTTGAAATATCACAAGATGCCGGTTGATGGATTTAAAACGTCCACCGTGAATCTTGATTGAAAAAGATTCCAAAACATTTCAAATCTAATTGGAGTTGGAATATAAGTTGTGTGAAGAATCTATACTGTCAGCAGGACACTAGACAGTCTATGGAGCAGAAGATATTCCACTTTAAAAGAGCAGGCTGTAATGCGTTCAGTAATAGCTTACAAAACTCTATAATTGAACTACTACACTCAGTTGAAAACGGCGCTTACATTTCCCCACAAGGAGACCACAGCCATCCTCCGAGGTTAAACGGCTTCGTAGCTCCTATACAAACTAGCCTATACAGTGACAATATCGAGCTGCAGTTCATTGCGATTGTCACATGTGGAGCATAAATCAATTAGGAGCACTTGCACGATGGAGTTAGGCTCTGCTCCGCCCGATACTTTATTGAGTGTCTTTAAGCCCCCACTAACACACGTTTACAGTTTGTCAGCATCTCTCACGGACATGGTTGACATATTAGACCAATCTAGCGTGTTGAAAATAATGCTTACAGCCCAGGACAAACATGGTGTAAACACAAAGGTTACTCTGCACCGAGGGGGTTTGAGACAGTCAAGTGAAAAAATGAATGAGACCATAGTTGATAATCCATCCCAAATTCACACAAAGAGAAAGCAGGAACAGGCTGTGAGAAAGATGGAAGAAATAAGCCAATAAATGGGAGAGGAGCGGTGAGAAAAAGATAAAAGTTAATACCGCAGAAGAGGTAAACAGACAGACAGGGAAATGTGCCAGTGAATTTGAATAGGGCTCGGGAAGTGCATTGTAGATTTGTAAGTCGAATGAGTGATTAGAAATAGCACGGCAGCGGTGGTGATGTGTGGAGGGAGATGATGACGATGGTGGTTTTGCTGCTTGATGCTTTGAATGAAATACAGTAATGTCTTTTCATTCTTCAGTTCATTTTTAAATTAATACGACTATGTTGTCCAGGTTCTATTACACAAAAGTGGAAAGAGACTTTGAAGCGCACACCCTACCTACAAAACTAAACACCTTCAACACATCTAAAAAAGATATGACTCCCTAGCCTGATAGCTTCGTAGCATTTTTTCAGGTTCAGGTTTTCAGGAAAATACAAAACATAAACTGCCAATGAAAACGACACAGGTGCAGCAGGGATTGGAGAGTAGAATGAGACAGAAAACTATCTAAATAAAGGCAGTGAGTACTATGAGGTCTGCACTATATTTCTTGTCCCCAAAATTGAGCATTTGTAATGAAAGATAGCATTAAAATCTGTAAAGATAGAGTCAAAAGGTGAGATTAAGTATGTGAATAACTGCAGGTGAGAGGAGATAAGAACTGTTCTGGGGTAAAGAATGTGGTTGAGGGAAAAACAATGACCACATAAACCTTGAATAGTAAAGTTCCTCTGGTATTTGTAGTTAGTTAGTGAGATATATCGTTACGACCCTGCTTCTCTCTGTATCACTTTGATTTCAGCATTATTTCACCTGTAATAATTCTGTCTGCTGAATCCATAGACTGTATAAAGAAGTGGACTAAGTGAGTGTGACGTCACCCTTAGCGTTTGGCTGCAATAAAATGAAGCTCATTGAAGGGCGAATTTGGAGCCAAGTTGAATATTAGGAATTCTGACTGCGAGTATCATAGCAACCAAAGAGGCAATCTGGAGCGAAACTGTTGAAGGTAATGCCCCTTCCCGTTACAGACACAATCGCGAAATAAAAATACCAGAATCATGTAGAGCGGGTCAATACGGACATTTCAAGACCAAAATGACGAGCCTGACAGCAACAGTTATAAAGAGTGCTGACGGCTTTTCAATAAAAAGCTAATTGAAGCCAGAGTCGATGGAGCCGGAAGCACGCCCATAATCACTTCCTATTTGGAACGTGGCGCCTAGCAGGTTAGCTATGTACGTTTATACATACAATTTATGGTTGAATCAGAAGGTTTTTATTCCCAAGTGCAAAGGAGGGCTAATAATTTTGTTATAATGACACTATTTATCACTAGAATTTTGAGTTTGGAAAATGGACTAAAGCACTCTGACCATCAACTCTGGGGACAAAATATTAGTGTCCCTCCCATCCAAAACGTAACAAACACATTTTACTCATCACCTGTCAGTATTATTATTCTGTTCAGCGTTAAAGAGTATGATCAAGATCTGTAGGACCAAAGACACATGAGATATAAACATTTTGTCTAAAATTGTGTTGAGGGTTACAACTAAAATAGATGTTAAAAAAGACATTTGGCTGCTCATCCTCTTCAGTTCTGGTCAGATCACTGGAGAACACTGCCTTATATCTTTTGTCCAGTTGCCAGATTTGAATTTTTCTTTTACTCTGGATAACTGAGGAATTACACAGACAATAAAATATCTTGGGCATATCATCACTGTGGATATGGCAGATAATGATGATAGTTATAGATAATGCAGGATGTTGTATGCTCAGGTAAATACTCTTATGTGCATGTTCGGCTCTTGTACTGATGATTTAAAGTTGAATTGTTTTAATCATATTGTACACCGTTATACCCTGCACATCTGTGGACTCATTACAAAAGCCAGTCTCCAAATACTCCAGGTGGCTTATAATGACGCTTGAGGAGGGCGCCATGGACTAGTGTGACAGAGATGTTTGTTACTGTTGTTACGAGTGAACTTTAATGTACATTTTTATCTGCAGGATGAATAAGTCAGAAAATGAAACAATAACGTCATTCATAAATATAAGGTTCGGTGCGAGATGTGGAGACACTGGTGTGGTTGTCTTTTTAAAATATAAATGGTTACTGTTTGTATTGCCACTGTCCTTGTCTGTTTTAAAAACGGATCACGACTCTGGGATAAAGATGAACTGAATTGAATTATACCTTTATGAGTCTCCAGTAAATCTAGTGTTTAGTCATATTTATTTATTTATTTTACTCAATAACTGTCCTTTTATCAGTAAGACACCTGAAGGGCCTCTCCGCTATCCTCTGTCCTCCCCGTCCCATAGCGCACTGAACAAATTGGAAGTCTTTCTTTCAAGGTGTAAATACTTCCGTTATCAGCTCCACTCCTGCGCTGCCCGGACAACACAGTTTAAATAGACATGCCAATTACTACTGGTCCAAGCTCGTGCACACACCGTCCCACTTGATTTCTGGAGGCCTCGCTGTCAGGTAACACGGCAGGCGTCCGATGTCCCAAAGAGTATGATTTGGCGAAGAAATGCTTGAAATGCTTCAAAGTCGGTTATGCAAACACATTATTGTAAATACGCTGGCAGCAACATGATGAGTGTAGTCCTATGGGAGTGTCTTTGTGCCTCTGCATCCCAAAGGAAATCATGACTGCTTAAAGCTTTGGTCTACAAATACTTTCATTCAGTATAGCCGCTTCTGACTCCAGACACACTACATCTGTATTTATATAAACTGCCTTCTGGGTGTTAAGAACAAAATGAGCCCTATATGTCTGGGTACCACATATTTGCTGTTTAAATATATGGTTAGCCAGTCACTGAAGTAAGGCCTGAAAGCTAAAGATGCACAAGTTTAATGTAGTATAAATAAAATGAATATCATAATTGGTCATTCTTTACAATTATGTTCAATTCAATTCAAGTTTATTTATATAGCATATTTAAAACTACTTCAGCTGACCAAATAAACAGCAATAAAACACCAAGATATCCTGTATAGCTAGTATTAAATGCCAGGGAGAAGAAGAGGTGGGTTTTCAGTCTAGTTGCAACACTGGAAAGAACCAAAAACCTTCATAGTTACATAACATGTCTTTCATTTTGTCTGTATTCCCACCACTGACTTCACTCCAATCAGCCAAGTCTTGTTACATTAACTTTCTTTGCTCTATAATTTGTCATACTGGAAAAAGAGATATTTTAGCTACTTCCTTTACCCAGTGCACAACTCATGTTCTCTTTTTTAAGCATAGGCTGAGCTCTAATTAAACCCTCTTTAAAGTTGCCTCCTGGTGCTGCCAGATGTTTTACACAATGAAGTGGAGGTGGCTTAAGGCGGATCTTTAAGACCAAACCAATGAATCAGGAAGTTGAGGGAGTTCTCGTTAGAGCTGCCTGCGACATAAACTTGCCTTCAGTTTTCTTCGCCTTGCTATGTCTGTGTAACCCCGCAGTCGTCCAGGTCTGATCCATAGCAAAAGACGAGGTTAAATCTACCAACTGGACGACTGGACATCCAAGCCGCTTCTTCAGTTCAGCAATCTGACCAGAACTGAAGAAGCGGCTTGGACGAGCAGCGAAACGTCTTCACTCTTACAACAATTTATCCAGTCGATAGATTTAACCTTGTCTTTTGCTTCACCTTCCTATCCAATTAGTAGACTATACTAATATGACGTCAAGTTTTTTCTTCAAAGGCCCATTAAAATGCATTCACTTTGGTAAATGGTCAAATATGGCGCTGTTCCACCTTCAAAGAACCACTTGCCCATTCACACACCAGTGTACATTGGGGACAAGGTGGTTAAGGTTAAGTGTCTTGCCCAAGGACACAATAGCAGCATTCATCTGTGAGAGCTAGAATCGCACCGCCAACCAGTGCCGTTTTACTACTGTCGCCCTTTGTTCTCATAGCTTGAAATTCCATGTGCTATCCTGTGTATATCAAATTGCAATCAGTGATCTTTAACAAACACATACGATTAAATATTTGACAGATATTTGGACTTGTACGTTGTGTATCTTGTACGTTATACTTTTTTCCCTTTTTGATATGTGTGAAACAAGGTGAAATAACAAATAACCAAGACTGAAGTAATTTGCGTGGAGTAACTTGAACCAGGTAAGATGATTTAAATGTTATAAATTGTTCTATATATAATCGGAACATTTCTCATTGGCAGCAGACTTGACTCTAGCTTCCATCATCTCTGTCTCCACATGAATCTGTATTGCGCGTGTGTGTGTGTGTGTGTGTGTGTGTGTGTGTATGTGTGCTGGCTTCTGCACAGACTCTGATCCTGCAGCGGGACTACTGACCCGGTATGTGTGGGGCGGGCACAGCACCACAGAGGGGCAGAGAGAGAAGGAGAGAGGGGAGGGGGCCTAACTCTGAGCGACAGCCCTGTAACCTCAGCTGCCTCCGTGACAACACTCTCCTCCTGCTTTCGCTCACACTTCTGTCATTTCAGAACACTATATGCCCATGATCAGAAATATGTCACTACACAACAAATGCGCTAGCGAAACAACAGGGGATGCCGTGAAAGCAACTGTCAGAAATGGCTTACGATGGCTTACAGGGATAAATGTTTCTTCGCAGACCCCTTGAGGCAAATTTCGGTCCTGTCTTGCGTTGGAAGATATTACAAATTGAATATCTGAATGAATTAGGGACTACTTCATATCTGCCTGAATATCTCACTTGCTTGTTAATCATTGATAGGGGAACATTTAATACAAGATCACATGACTGTATAAGTCTAAGGGCTGGCCGCACTACAACTGAGATGGGGAGAAAGCGCTTTTGGCTGTTTTGCTTCTCAAAAATGGAATGTATTTCAAGGACAAGAAAAATTTGATACTTTGGTGCCACAAATGCAATTTAATAATCTGGTAACAAACATCTGCACTGACACCTGCAGTTGATGTTGATGTTTTAAATTGACTTATATATGTATTCTTATATGTTTTGTTTGTTTTTTGTTTGTATTTTTTCTGTATTTTGAAAAGGGCACCCATAAAAAAGAGTGTCTAAGTGGTCTCTTTGGGTCTGGGTGTATTTTTGGTAAAACCCTGCGGACTCAGCACTGTATCACAATGGTAAAGTTCTAACCATAAAAAAAAGAAAGCCAAAGTTGCATTATTTTTTGAGATACAAGACCATCCTTAGAGGAAAGCTTACTCTTAAGTAGAATAAAATATGATGAAAAGGAACAGCATGCTCCAAAGTCACTGAAAATGAAGTCAAAGGGAGCAGTGGAAGTAGTGATACATGTAGGTTAAAAGGCCCGTCCTGCAGCCTCAGAGCAGCTGCTGTCGTGACACAAACCAAAATCAAAACAGCCTTCTCCCATTTGTGCCTCGGATGAAAAATGCGATTATACTGAAGAGCATGCAATCTGCAAACTTTATGACACACAGAGGAAAATCACAGGGCTGAGGATTTACACTGGCACAAAACAATTCCAACTCAAGGCACGTGACTAGTCCCAAACAGCACTTTCTTTTAGTGGGAGAGACTAAAACAAACAGGGCTCTTAAGGCTTTTAATATTAATATAGAACATAAGTAAATTACACAAAAAGGCTCTTCTGGTTAATAAAAGTTACATTTATTGGGCCACTACAGCGTCCCTAATGGCAGAGAGCATGTCCTTATTCACTGATGGCTTCTTTTGAGACTCATTTCAAATCAATTATACCCAGCAGACATAGACGCTGTTATCATGCTTTCTGTTGTTGGATAAAAAATAAATAAATTATAATAACCGCTTCATTTTAAACAGTTTGCTAAAAACAAGTAGCATTCTAACAGCGTACTTCCTGATTCTCAGACAATAAAATGTTTAAGATAAATTGATGCAGAGAGTCCTCATTTTTATACTGATTTTACAATATATTGGTACTCGGGGAAAAAATATTTTGCTCAATTACATGGAAATCAAGAATGTACAGACACTTTAACTTTCACTTATTTGAGGAACAGTGGTGGAATGTAACAAAGTAAAAGTAGTAAAGTACTGTACTTCAATATAAAATGAAGGTATCTGTACCTTACTTGGGTACATTTTTAAGTGGATACCTTTTAGTTTTGCTCCACTACATTTTTAAACAGGACTGAAAAGCAAAAATATTTTTTATTCTTCTTTGACATCTGCTGAAAAGGCTGAGGGTTTATTTTAAACATGATAATATTTTGAGCAGTTTTCGATTCAGTTGTTTCTGTTGAACCAAATTCAGTTCAAATCAATTCAACACTGCTATATTTGAAGCCTTATAAGAGCTCAAAATCTGCGTAAAATACATTTACTTTTTACTCTGTAAGCACATTTTTAGATGTACTTCAAGTATTTTAAATTTAAAGTACTAGTACAAGTATTTTACATTTAAAGTACTTTAATACTTTTACTTAGTATTTTTTTATGTGACACGTGTATTTTTACTTGAGCATTTTGTTGCTCTACTATCTGTACTTTACTTAACTTACTTCTTCTACTGTTGTTGAGAAATATGAAAGTCAGGGAATATCACACCATGCAGTTCACATTAGTATCAACATATCACTACTCGTGGGCGTTATAAATGCTGCAAGATTATTTGGAACATGGGCAAGTCATTCATCCCCAGTGAAACAGAAAAATATGTTTCAGAGATTTTAGAAAGGTACAGTGAGTTGGGCCACTGCCTCCTTTGTGCCAGTGTCAGATGCCCTTCCACATTCTCTTTGGTCTTACCCAGGTTTATGACCAACGCAAGACGTACACTGGTGCCTTGAGACTTTAGTTGACCTGGATCACCTCATTACTACTACATCTACTACTACTACTACTACTACTACTACTACTACTACTACTCACTCCTAATTGTCATCACTGCTACTTGTGCTTACTCACTTCTGCTGTGCCATAAAAGGAAAAAAAGGAGACAATTAAGATGGATACCACTTTAACGTCATTTTGAAACCGCTCCATTTTGAGGCAACTTTTCTCTCTATACACACATATATCTAATGCAAATGTACAATGTGACGACTCCCAGCGCAGATCGAACTGCTGGTGTAATTGCTTGTGGAGTGGCCAGACGTGACCGTGGCTGTTCAGTGCGTGAGGATATCTGCCTTGTTAGGGGGGCCGATGAAGCCATTAGCCAATTGGTGTAATGGGCAATCTGTAGCCTGGGCTTCAGTGACCCCACACACAGGGAGGGAGGGGCATGTCCACTTGTTAACAGAGCACACCCGGCTTAGCTATCGCACAAGGCCACTCTTAATTAGACTGTTTGTGTAGCTGGGTCTAAAGGGAGCGACCAGTGGAGGGGTCTCCTTGAAAAGTGTGCTCAAAGTCATCTGGATGACTGGCAAGACACGAAGGCAAGTAACAACAATGAAACTTAAAGCAACAGCATGATGTTGTGACCATAGACAAGCGTTTACATACTTCCATAATGTTACAAATCGCGATGTCTATGTTATAATGTTGTTTTCTCATCAAAAACAGACCTGGAGTTGTGTTTTGTTTTAGCGAACCATGTTTAACGCACAAACCTTGCATACCTCAAACAGAAAAGACTCATGCCAACTGGTAATACAGGAAGTGCTCCACTGCGTTTTTAAACTCCATACATTTTCACTAGAATCATTTGGATGATTTCAGCCCTGGAATTGCCGGTCTCTACTGAACAAAAGGTAAAAGGTAGATGTAAACTTGAAAACCACCGCTTCATGACATCACAAGGTGGAACAGAGCATTTTGAGCTTTGGAGATGTAGACAGACTAATAATAAAGACTCAAATGTGTGAATGAACAAAACACAACTTCAGGTATGTTTTTGCGCTGGTGGTAACATTATAACATGGTTTAAAGCAAGCTTGAACTTTGAAGGCTGATTATGGTATGAAAGACACTGATATATCGCAACTCAAGGCAAATTTTGGGCAAAAAATATTTAAAAAATAGATTCACTGATGTTGTTTGGAATATATGGGCAATATATGCAAAATTTTAATACTGTTTATAATTTAAAAATGGCTGAAAAAGAGTTGATTTGAACAAAATAAGGTTATAAAGTTATATTTTTGATACTTAAAAGAATAAATAAAAGTTATATACATTTTTGTCAATATGGCCCACCCCTACCGCCAACACATTAACAACAAAATCTTCACTTTGAGTCTGTCCCGCCCATTATTAATGTTACAATATAACAATGTCATATAAAGACGTAGCACTGAAGCATTACAAAGGCTGTTGATTCAATTGTGTGAGATGTGAAGATACTGACAGAGTTTACGAGGATTAATGTGTAACTAACGACGCTACGATAAACGAGGGATACGGCCTCTGTATGAAATTAAGCCTAATTAGCACAAACCACAAAAAATTACATCCTCTACGCCACCCATCTCAATCGTCCTCCAACCGTTTCGCCTTGATCCCGCTCCCTACGTGAATGGCTAATTAAGGAACAAAATTGGATATGGTTTTGTGCACACTCTTAATTCAAAAAAGTAAAGGAGGGGTAGAACGAAGGCCGACCTGGAACACAAAAGAAATATTATAGGGATGCAAGGTTAGCGCTGAGGGCAAATGGGATGGGGTAGTCGGAGTGTGACGCCTGTAAAGTGCACAACATAAAATGCCCTCTTTGCTCTTGCTAATCTACTGCAGATTCATCCAGGACGTCCTGTCTTGCTCTCAGCACTTATCGGAAAAGCACGCAACAGAGGAGGACAGATTTTATCCGATGGATCATTCTCCGACAGGCCTCACTCTTAAGTTCAAAGGTCAAAGTGGGTGGGAGATTAGATCAGAGAGGACCACTTGATGTCAACATTAGACAAGTAACCGAAGTGATTTGGGTCTGTTAAAGTTTGCTTGCTTTTGGGAATAGGGTTGATTCTTACCTAATATTCAAATTATTTTTCCCTTATAATGCCACATCAGGACCAGTTATTAAAGGTTCTATATTGTGCAAAATTTAAACTTTTGCGCTTTTAGTCATGTTAGAATAAACATACCCTGAGTTATGTTTCATTCACACACATTTGAATAATCCTTTGGTATTTGTCTGTCTACATTTACAAAGCTCAAAATGCTCTGTTCCACCTTGTGATGTTGTGTAGTGGTAGTTTTCAAGTTAACAGCTACCGTTTACCTTTAGTTCAGTAGAGATTGGCAATTCCAGGGCAGAAATCATCCAAATAATTCTAGTGAAAACACACTGGAGCACTTCCTGTATTACCACATGACATCACAAGGTGGAACAGAGTGTTTCCCGTTTGAGATAAGAACTCAGCTCAACTTTACTAAAAAGCCCTAAAACTATTTCTATGAAAACAAAGCCTTTATAGTTAGTAAGTAATTATTAAGACGAATGGGAGCACATAATGTAATATAATCCTGATAAATGTTTTGCTGTATTGTGATTCAATGTTGCAAGTGAACTAAATTAAAGCAGGGGTATTATGCAAAATCGATCTCTTTTTTTTTTTTTTTTTTTTTTTTTTGCTTTCTACCATGTTAGTACTATAATCCTTTATTAAAAACATGCCTGAAGATGTTTTAGATGTCATCCATGGATGTTTAATTAATTTGGCAATCTCTCCTGGGACTTATTCGAAGTCTCCTTATGGTTAGTTATAAAAATTCTGTCCAATGCTCAGCCCACAAGCATACATCATTCATGCTCCCACTCAATTCTCCATAAATATACAAAAGCAGGATACAAAACTGTACACAACAACTTGCCAAACCTGAGGCAATGTGTTGTAGTTTCATTAGCAGGATGCACACTGATTGTGTTGTGATAGTGCTCTGAAGGGGAAGACAGCGCGGATAGCAAAGGGAGAGGGGACTCAGAGTGCCAAAAATGAAAGTGAAACTAATAAAACGTGATAATACCCTGTTTTCAATAGACTAAAAGGTAACATTTTGATATAAATGTCATGTGTTAGCAGTTAAAACTAAATAAATGTGAAAATAAGATCAAAACCCTAACATACAAACTGCAGTACCACCTCTTAAGAAGAAAGAAGACCATCTATTCTACTGTTTAAATAAAACAGATGGAAAAAATTTGAAAAGAAATATGAAAGAAGCTAACCTTTGCCCCAGATCATAATGTCAATCTACAGTCTGAGTCCACTCTCTTTATCCCTCTGGTTGAGCGTGTAAATCCAGGCTTATACCAGGTGCAGCTGTGGACGGGGATCACACAGACTGTAATGGCTGCCCGGAGGACTTTATGACCGTTCAGAGGGATTCTGGGAGAATTATACCCAGTGACGTGCTCCCTGCTGTGGGCAAAGTGGATGATAATGGACATGCCAAAGAGGTTAACAGCAGGCTTGGGTTTTTGACATGGCCAGACCCATAAAATCAGCACACCCCCTGCGGTGTTAAGCCAACGCAAGGGTTAACACGCTCTTACCATCTGACTTGAGTGCAGATGCTCAAAAGTAAAGAAAACACATTTGGATGGGTAACCAAATGGAGGTACTTCAGCCAGCAACACCACAACAACAGTGTGTGTGCAAAAAGATAACACCCTTCTCCCCTCTCTTCACACACCAGTACATAAACACAAACTGCAAGGGAAGCTAAACTAGGCCACACTAGCTGGACTACTGGCCTTGTTTCGGAGAACTATGCAAGACACAACAAAGCATCCATTTAAAAGTTGTTTACCAAATGGGGGGAGTGGAGAGTGGAGCTGATCCCAGTAACTATAACTAAAGGGTTTTGCCGGGTACACCCTGGATTAGACATATATTAACTGATCAATATATTGAGCCGATATTTGGACTTTGCAGCGCATTGTCTATCGGTCGTAAATGTCCAGCATAGGTCGATATTTTGTTTTGGTCAATCTGCAGACTAAAATTATGTACAAAGCTTTATATTAACACTTAAATATGCAGAGATTTGAGGGACAAATAACGGCAGAGCTTATTGGCTATTGGTTGTTCTGTATTTTAAATAATCGGTGTCGGCATTAGCCAGGAAAAACCCATCAGAATCAGCAGACTTTTATTGCCATCGTCAGTAAACACAGCTCACAAACTAGAAACTGACTTCAGTGATAAAGTGCAACACAAAAACACACTGAATAAATACAAATAAGGGCATGCACAAAGTTTAAAAAGATATGCTTAAAAAATAAAATACTTAGAGGTAGAAAATATATACCACAGCAGCATCAGAATATCATAGTTGGAGTATTTATATTTAGGGACAAGGTTAATCAATCTCTTTTAGACTCGTGGGTGAAATGAAATGTTATCAGTTCATCATGACTTATGCACAATGGAAGCAGCCAGGTAGAAGGAGGAGCAAAGGCAAAGGAGGAGCACCAGATAAACATGTTGTTCACATTTTGTATGATGTAATTAGCAAATCGCAAAGCAAAGTCTGCAAACATCAAAATGTCTCTTAGCTCTGGAGCTTGGACATCAATAAAAACTGAAATGCACAAACAATACACTTATGTACTTCCACCGCTCTTGATAGACTGTTGGTTCGGATAACCCACGTAAAGGAAACATGTGGAGAACGTAGTTAAACAGCCTCCCACAGTCTGAGTAAACACACCAGTTGTAAGTGAAATTTTGTTTGACGACTCACAGAGATAATTACAACACCTCTGACAGATTGCCTTGTTTGGATTGGGTTTAACAAGCATTCGGGAAAAGAAACCTGCATGCCATTTACAAGAGCTGGGAAGGGAACAAATGCTAAGACCAGAACCAGCAGTTTGTAAGTTATTTGTGACTGTGTGTTTTGACAAGCAGAGGTTGTGCGTTCATGTTTTATTCACCCCAGTAATTTGACTTGGGTAAAAAGTGTTCAGCAACCTAAGCTGTCGATCTTGGTCATGGGAGACAAAAATTGAAATTTAAATGGAAGTACAGACCTGATTGGTTATATTTAAAAATAACAACATCTAGTACTATTTAAAGTTGTATTATTGTGTCCTTAAAATACAATAAAAATCAATCATTCGTACCATTTTCTTGTGAGAAACTGAGACTAGCAAAACTCCCTCGTTGGCAGAAGTAATGATAGCTTACAGAAGACCCACGCACACAGTACATCGAGTGTCCACGGAGCAGACAGTGACAGGTCAGCCCACAGGCTAAAACACAGAGCTACATAAACATGAGTCCTCTTTCTTTGGTCCAGCATTGCTCTTGTCTCGGAATAGCCCTGACAGGTCGATTGTAAGCATGGCTGGGTGCTCCTCTTTGCGATATGTGTTGTGTGTGCATATATGTGAGCGTGTATTGGCGAGGATTCATCACATTGCGGGGACTTAAAATCTATATACACGTTGAGTTGAGGGAGAATGGCGTAAATGACGTACTGCATAAAGGCAAAAATCAAGTCCCCAATGAAAAGGTGGGCAAATGATAAAAATGAAACTCCCAAAATGTTATGGGATTATATAGATAATGATGTACAGTTCATATATTTTAACAATGCATCAGCTGCCAAAACATGCCTGTAAATGTCTTTTATTAACCATAAAACCGCTGAAATATCACTTCATCGACTAGTTTGGAAGATTACATAGACGTTTCTTTTTAATCAGCACTTTCTGTTGTCATTTTAACAGCTTTAATTACAGACAATAAACTGTTTAAAACAACAACGGCGATGTTATCCGTGTTTCAATATGTTTCCCATTTCTACCCCCATGACATAATTCCTTTATTTATTTATTTTTTTAATTTAAGTTCAGATTGGTCATAGGGCTTGGGTTAAATTTATCGTAATTGAGGTTAAAGTTAGCATCAGTGTCCAGGAAATCAATGTCTGCCTATGTAACGTCCCGAAGAAGCATGAAAACCCAACCTGTGTGTGTGAATGTAAGTGTGTGGATTCTGTCCAGCGGTCACACTGCTTTATAGCTGTATGAAAGCCACCCTTGCTCTCTGTGTGGCTCCACTGGATTGGCTGCCTGCTGAGTGTGGTCAGGCCTGGCTCCGCAGCAGGGCGACCCCACGCAGCCTTGTCAAGTGAATACCGGATGAACCACGCTGCTCCCAATAGCTGAGCAGTCATCACAGTGTTTCCGTGCACATTGTAAGGGTCGCGTAAGAAACTATTTTGGAAATGTTTACTTCCATTTGCAAATGTGTAATAGTGGAAAATTCAAATGCTCCTGTTGTGTAGTCTGAAATGCAGTTTTATAATAACTGTAAATGAATATATTTAGAGACAGACTGATGTATTAGTTGGTTGATATACAGTACAGGGGTGATATTTGGGCTTTTTAGCATATCGGCAGCCTAAAGAATACAGGCAAAGCTTTATATTAACACTTTAATATGAAGACATAACTGCACAAAACATGACTACACAGCTCTCTTTTAGGTTTGTGGTAAAAAAAAGGGCTTGGGGGGAGTTTGTAGTAAATTTAAACAATAGAATTTGGGGAAAATAATCAAAGTCGGCGCCGCATATCGTACAAAAATATTGGCAAAGTTTATGACCCATCAGTTGCTCTGGATTCCAAACAATCAGCATCGGTCATGAAAAAACACATATCGGTTGATCTCTAAAAATAATAATAATACATCAGACTTTTATAGCGCTTTTTCGGACACTCAAAGACTCTTTACAATCAATAGGAGCGACAATAGGAGATGACAGTGAACATCATGGGGGAATAGTTGAGTTTTTATTTTTGAGTTGAAGTACTGCAATGAGTCCGAGTTGCAGATGGGTTGTGGGAGTGATTTCCAGAGGGTGGGGGCGGCGGCTGTGAAGGCTTGGTCCCCCAAGGTTATATTGGAGGAATATTGGTGTAAAAAAAAAATAGTAATAATGATCAGTGGTCACGTATGAAACTAGTTTTAGAAGCTAAAAGCAAGTGAATATGATGTTTTTAGATGTGTATGGGCAAAAAAAGGCCTATTGACCTTATTCCGCCCCACGCACTTTTCCCGTTAATGTGATCAAACTGCGCTTTCTTTGTGGTGAATCACTTTAATTTCAATGGAGAATTTGAGAAAAGTTTTGCCACTAAAATCTGAAATCACACAGATTGATTTGTGTAAAATGTTCTATGTTCATTTGCACCAACAAGTCAACACTGCACCGATTCTCTGGGAGGCTTTAAAACAGCTTTGTCCCTATAGAACTTATTTAGTGTCAGACTGATGCAAAACAGTTTACAATAAAAAATGCTAATTAAAAATTTTAATGAAAACAATAATACATGCATCAAAATTAGGATGCAAAGTACAGCACATTTCACATTTGTCTAATAAACACATTTCATTTCATTACATTACATTGAATTTAGATAATATTGTCTGTATATCGTTATTGGGCTGCGCCAAAAACCCCATTAGCTCATTCCTATCTGTCTTCTATTCACTTATGGACAGATATATACTTACTTGTTTAAACAGGACCAGGACCACTACTTTCATCTCTATGCTCCCACTTCTTTTTGAAATTTGAAGATTTGCTTCACGTTTGAAAGGAATCGCACATCTCCTCTCTCCATCATCCTCTGAATAAAAATCCCGTCTTCTGTGGCCTGGACATTGCATCTGTCTACGTAGCGTCGCTTATTGCGCGGCTGCTTATCTCACACACAACAATGAAGCCAGATGCCCCGGCCGATTAAAGCAAACATTTGATGAATTTCAGCCACAGTGAATAGCCAAACATGAGCTGAGCATAATTATAAACCAAAATGGCCATGTAGCAATCCAAAGAGAGAGAAATTGTAATTCTTCAAGCAATTTACATGAAGATGAGACAAGGTTTTCAACAGTGTTTAAAATTCGAGTCACCCATTGTAATTGAGTGTCACCGGGCTGAAACCGACAGCTCACTGCATAATGTTACTCTGGGATTGAACTCAAAATCAATGCAAAGTCAACTGGACTATTAAGATGGGCATGTACGCTGACGGTCAGTCTACAATTACATGCAGCAGCTGGTGGATCCTTTTCAACAAACGTTTTGGTCCACTTTCACTCATATAGCCCACTCAGTGCTATTTGTTTATAATGTAGAGCTGCAGCAATTCATCAAAAATAATCATAAACTAATAAAAACATTGTAATTTTATTTTGATCATGGTAATCTGGACACTAAAACATATACAAAAAGACTTTTTATAACAAAGACCAACTATTTTATCCATCAATAACACACTTTTTTTTGTAAATATGTTCTATTTAGCCTTCAATCATCATATTTCAACTTTAATTTGGCTGAAAATGTATTTTAAAATATGCAGTGATGTAAAATAAAAATCATTGCTGACTAGCTGACCTCTAAAATCGTTAGTTCCAGCGCTACTAGAATGAAGTTTAATATTTATGTTGGTTATTATGTGCAGCTAATCTCTATGATATTTTATGCCTTTTTCTACATGTGTTTGTTTATTTGACCTAAGACACTTTAAGTATGTTTTTTTAGCTGATACCATACAGATGTTCCAGCTATTATTTTTAATTATGTTGGCAGGAGACCTAATCAAGAAGAAATAATTATTATGCACATTGTCATACAAAATCTCCCCCTGTAATTTGACTGTGCACAGTTTGAATAGAGCTTCAGCCATTCTTAAAAGAGTGGAGTATCTTACAACAGCACTCGAGGCAGCAGACAGTAAATTAATGATGCTTAAGTAAACTATGGATTAATTATAGATAGTCCAGTGTGTCAGTATAAGGCTCATATGCATACGAAGTGTCCTACCTGCAGCCATCCTTCCTGAGTCAAAGTAAATAGCTGACTGACAAAAAACAACTAGCACACAGACGCTCTCACACATATTATTGCCCTTGAGAAGAAACTAGCCCTGATTAGGGTAAGTTAGTCTGCCTGAAGCTGTTGCACCATCATGCCAAAATGAAAGGGCAAAACATTCACAATGCCTTACTTGGCACACTTCCCAAATAACATGATGTATTAACTGCTTATGAGCTTTGTCCCTACAGCCATTTATTAAATAAGATGTCACAGACCTTAAGTAGCCTAAACCTGAGTAAACAATGTTGAAAAAATGAAAAGTGCTTCAAAGGGGGAGGCATGAGTTGAAAACTGAAATGAAAACAACTGCTAATCCTTTCATTTTACGCACAAATGTTACCCTGCTAGTCACATGGTCTTAATGTTTTGTTTAAGCTACAGTACAAACGCAGAAACCTGAATTATAGTGACAGGCAAGGCAGGTGGCGCACAAAGAGATCTACTTCAAAGTGCTCTGTAACGCACAGCACAAGATTTGCATCATGAAGGCAAAAAATGTGACTTAAAGCCTTTTGAAGTGGCCCAAACATAAACTATTAAAACTGACGATGTCTATCAGATTAGATTAGATGAAAGTAAGGGAGACATAAGTAGATTTCGGTTGATAATACTTTACAATGAGATACAAAAACGCTCCAAACAGGACGTGGATAAACGCGCGCTTACCGTCCACAGCCATTCCCGGTCTGAGCGTGTACCTCTCCGTGGTGTCAGCAGGACTCTATCATCCTTGTAGAAAACGGGGGAAAGCGTTCACGTTCCGAGCCAAACAGTGCGTCCTCGTCTTCTTTATTTACTACATATGAGTGTGTAGTGTAGTGTAGTCTGCGCGTAGCAACTGTGAGAAGCGGAGAAAGAAAGAAAGAAAGGATGTACCAAACGGAGTCCTCCTCCTCCTCCTCTCGCGCAGAGCCAGTTGTTGTCCCGGACGCTGTGAAGGGAGCCCGGGATGAGGCGACTTCTCTCCAGGCCCCGCCCCCTTGTTCCAGAGCTCGTACCTGACCGCCGCCAGACAAAAGGTCATTACGCGCGCAGAGTCCAGACCAGCTGCTCTCGCGTCTCAGCTGCGCGTCTGCCCACTGCACGCACATGTTATTATGTCATCATGGCGTGGCATCATTTCCCCCTTTCAAGGTTTATCTGATGTCAGGTCAGGTAAAAGAGCACGAGTCCCAGATAGGATTATTTCATATACCCCTAGCCTTATTTTCTTATTAGTGATATTAAAACAAAACCTGCTTTCACTGTTATTATGGCATGAAAAAAAGCTTCAATAGAAATATATTTAAATATTGTGTATGACTTTAAGGGTGCATATACACTTCTCCTGTTTAACACTGATGTAGACTTGGTTTGATCTTGTTCTAGTGATGTCTAGTCCAAGTTTAGTCCAGTGCAGGTTAGTCTAAAATGTTGGTGTTTTGCAGGCTCAAGTGTGAACGCATCCTACAGAGACCTTTTAAAAACAGCCCTTGTACAGCAGTGAATACCAGTGCATAAGTATCACTAAAAAAGCTGCTCACTCCTAATAAAAAGTAGGAGAGATTCCCTTCACGCTCACAATCCTCCTTTTTTTAGCTGTGCTCTACTTGTCTGCCATATACTTCCACTGCACTACTTCAAAGAGCCATATTTCTGAGGTTTAGTGTGTCTTTTGCAGTGTGTCATCTCCAAACATATTCAGCTAATTGATTCTGCTTCCTTCCAAATTCTACGTTCAGACGACTCAGCACTTGAGCTGCACTTTTCCTACAGTTAAAGAAGTAAAATATGTTCCCAAAAGACTTGAGAGTGAGTTGAAGAATTTGAATGCGCCGGATCATCAAAGTGTGAACAAGCAGACAGGAAAGGGCAGAGAGACACACACACACACACACAGTTTCTGTTCATTCATCGCTATGGTTTATTTACGACTCAACTTGTAAGTACTCTTTGTCTGGCAGAAGTACTTTGTATCATTAATTCAGAGGATAGACAGTGGTGAAATATACATGGGCCAGGCAGCAGACCTAAAATGTATACAAAGAAGGTACCTGTGTTTTCTTCTTGATTTTTGTATGTTTTGTGTTATTTCAGTTTTATTGCATGCTTCAAATAAATGATAGCAGAAACTATATTTTACTTTGAATTTAAAATAAAATGGTCTGTTATTGGTTATTACATGTCAGTTTCCAGATTGATTCTCATTTAGCCATCTTACAACAACTGCACACTGCCAGAGATGCACTGTGAGAATGGGTACACATTGATCAAGAAAGAAAAAAAAAAAAAAAATCAGAAGGCAAAGTGCATTCCCTGGCCAAGATTACAAGTTTCTCCAATACTTTGCAAAGATGTGAAGTCTGGGATTTATTGCCCAGAATTCAAATGGGTGAGAGTTTTTTTGTAGCTAATTGGGACACGCACTGTCCATCCATGTCAAAACAATAAAATTAAAATAAAACTAAAACAAAACAAAACATAAAAAATAGACTAACATTACAGAAACATGTATTCATCTTCTTCCAGTGTATCGGGCCATGGAGGCAGCAGTCAGAGCAGAGATGTTCAGACTTCCCCCTCCACACACTTCCCCCAGCTCCTCCAGGGGATCCAGAGGCATTCCCAGGCCAGACATAGTCCTCCCCAGGGTCTCCTCACAGTGAGACATGCCCAGACCATCTCCCCGGGGAAGAGTCCCGGAGCTATCTGAAACAGAGGCTGAGCCACCTCAGCTGGCTCCTCTCAATGTGGAGGAGCAACGACTCTAATCCAAGCTCCTCCCATATGACTCAGCTATTCACCCTCCTCTCTAAGGGAACACTCAGCTACCCTTCATGGGAAACTCATTTTAACCTCTTGTATCCATGATCTTGTCCTTTCGGTCATTACCGAAAGGTAATTACCATAGGTGAAGGTAGGAATGTAGAACGAGCAATAAATCCAGAGCTTTGCCTTTTGACTCAGCTCCTTCTTAACCACACCAGTCCGATACAGTGACCACATCATTGCAGACGCTACACTGATCTACCTGCCAATCTCATGCTCCGGAAGCACTAAAAGCTATACTAAAGTGAGAGAAGTCTGATTTTGTTCTAAATAATAAATAGCTAGTGAGCATTTCCATTTCCCACGTTTCACTGAAATAAACCAAGGTTGAGTTGGTGGTGGTGCAGGTAGTGACCAGACTGAGAGATTTTCTATAGAATATACAAAGAGAACCAGTCTGGATACTAGGCTACAGGGCACATGCTCCACTAACTTGTTTTTGTCATGTGAAAAACAAACCCTTCTTAGTGCTGCCTTTCAAAAGAGAAATTTCTGAGGTACATAACAGTACTTAAGAGTGTACACATCTTGAAAAGTTACCCAGTGCTTCTTTAAGGGTCTGAGTTGGAGCTGAGTGTCACTTTGGCAAAGTTTGCCCGATGGGATTACAGCCGCTGGGATAAAAAAGAGAGAAAAGAGCTGCTGAAGACTTGGACTAACCCTGTGTGCATCTAAATGCATAAAAACAGGACATTCAAAGAGGGTGGATTTCAATGGAACTTAAGAGGCTCTCGCCTGCCTGTATGTAGTCAGTGTGATCCAAACCAAGCAGCTCTTTCAGGTTCAAGTGAAAAGCAATCTAATGAATTCCCACAGGAAGCTATTTACTCAGTTGAGATGAGTGTGGATGATAGAGAAGGATCCACTTTATAGTGTTAAGTTGTGGCCCTGAGCTGTTTTCCTAATCACCAACCTGGGGGAGTTTACCATGCTTCTGTGGAAGGCCTGCGTCCCCTTTAGATTTATTCAGCGCAAAGAGCAAAAATATGACAGAACCCATTTAAGAGATATATTTCCCTGCCACTCCCTGCACGTCGCTCGCACACGCTCCTCTGCAGCCTCTTGTTTGTGCTTTCTGTGTGTTAATGAGTGTGTCTCCAGTGAGTGGTGATCGGATACACCATTGTCATCGTAGTCTTTCTTGCATGATGACTTCACTCTTATACAAATCACATCTATCTATTTTGTCAATCCAGGCTTTTCAAAACAGCATCTTGATCTGCTCAAGATGTGTTCATAAAACCATGTCAGTGTTTATGTGCAAACGCTGTCCTCTGTGATCAAATGGCTGAATGCTTTTCTTTATAGCAGGAATAATAAAAGTCATATTCTAGAGTGTCACTTTTAAAAAACACAATATTTTTTCACTACTATATATAACATGCAAATATTGCCACTGACTGCGCCCTTGAAGTAGTCCTCATGAATTGCTAAACCTGGCTTACACCTTAGTCTTGGTTTTGATTTAGACCCAGTCACAGTCCAAGTATTGACTTTAGATAATCCTGATTTTGACACAGTTATGTCCAATGGAGGTTGTTCTTAAAAAGACAATTCTCTTGATATATAACTGCTTTTATACACTAATTTTCAGCTTGTCCAACATTATACGATTGGCTTACTCAGCTGAACAAAACAACAAATCAGTAAGGTGTCATTATCACAGTCTTAAAGGGCCTGTGCTACAGTATTTTCTAACTTGTTATAATGTTGTTTCCTCATGAAAAATATACCTGAAATTGTGTTTTGTTTCACTCACACATGTTTAACAAGCAAACCCTGCGTATTTAGTCTGTGCTCTTCTTTTAAACAGAAAACGCTCTGTTCCACCTTGTGATGTCATGTGATAAAACAGGAAATGCTCCACTGTGCTTTTAAACTCCATACACCTTCACTAAAATCATCTGGGTAATTTCAACCCCGGAATTGCTGATTTCTACTGAACTAAAGGTAAAAGGTAGCTTGAAAACTACCACTTCATGACATCACAAGGTGGTACAGAGCACTGGAGATGTAGACAGACTAATAATAAAGGGTTACTCAGACAAGTGTGAATAAAACAGAACACAAGTCCAGGTATTGGTTAGGTTTTTGATAAGGTAACAACATTATAACATGGTTTAAAGCTCACAAGAGTCTATTTGTGCAATATAGGACCGTATGTATATGAAATTAGTTCTGCCTTTCACATGTTAGTTGTCACACCAATTACACATTTCATCTGCCAACTTAACGACATGGTTTATGGCAATAGGAATCACATTATTATTCTTCATGCACTTCAGTCAAGGTGACCTTATAAGAGCATAGAGGCACTCAGCAATTAGGCTAATGAATTATTTCCAAACCTCCTGCCCTCTGATCTGAAATGTTGTTTTTATCAAATCATTAACATTCTAAACATCACATATTTCTGTTTAAAGTTCTTGATGTGGTGTCATTACTTATTGTTTCCATATGGATCAATGCTATACCTATTGCCGCAACTGTGTCACTCTCATTGGCTACAAAGGAATAGCCCTGATGACCTGCTCCGGTTGTAGCTTTTCATTTGTCTGCGGAATAATGCCTGCTGTATAATCAAAGCTAAATAAATCATTAGTAATCCTCTCAGACAAAGAAGTCAGGCTTTGTGTTCGATGAAAGCCTGTGACTAAGAGATGATAATTGGGTCCAGGGTGTGCGCAGTGGTGAAATATGGTGTTGTTCGTGTTCTGTTTTCTATTTTAGCATGTGTGATAAAGTAAATGTGCTTTTGGCCTGAATTTGTAAGAGACCCAAGAAAATATGTCTTTCATTCCATATCTTCTAATCACCTTGCACCGCTTCTTCTCATTTGTCTTAATTTTGCCTGCCAAATCAGCACCTGTAGAATTCCCTTTGCTTCCACTGTCAGCACAATCTCAGTCTTGCCTTTGTTTCAAGTCTATGGGTGCATTCACTCTTACAGAGACACTACATCAAAACTGTGATTAAACCTGGACCAAGCAGAGAATCAACTGAACACATCCTAAATGAGAAATCCCTACTAGATCTATCTTCATTAATAAATTAAAGGCCCTATATTGTGAGCTTTAAGCTATTTTACAACGTTGTTACCTCCTCAAAAACATAACTGGAGTTGTGTTTTGTTTCACTGTAACGCTTTATTATTAGTCTGTCTACATCTGCAAAGCTTACAATGCTCCGTTCTATCTTGTGATGTCATGAAGCTGTAGTGTTTAAGTTAACAACTAAGTTTTACTTTTTGAAATTATCCAAATGATTCCAGTGAAGGTGTGTGGACTTTAAAAACACCTTTGAACACTTCCCGTATTACCACATGACATCACAAGGTGGAGTGTTTTCTGTTTGAGAGAAGAACTCAGCATAAATTTGTAGGGTTTGTGTGTTAAACATGTGTGAATGAAACAAAACACAACTTCAGGTATGTTTTTGATGAGGAAACAAAGTTATAACATAACAGTTAACATTGTGCATACATATAATAACTTAACAAACTTACACATGCGTAGATAGACTTTTTTTCAACTTTTAAGTAGTACAGAGAAAGACAATACATAGTAATAATAACAATTGTTTGTTATGCAACAAATAATACTATAATACATTGCTATAAAAGTTGAGCATCCCTATTTTGTATCTGAATACAAATCCCCAGCTATTATGTTGTATGTATCGATCAGCATAGTGGCAGAGTGGTTAGCACTCTCACCTCACAGCATGAAACCTCCGGGTTGAACTCCCTTCCTGCCCGGGCCTCTCTCTGGAGAGTTGGCATGTGTCTGCCTGTGTCTGGATGGGATTCCTCTGGGCATTCTGATTTCCCACATTAATCCAAAAAATTACCTGTTGCTCCTATGACATTGAAGGACGGGCTAAATGCAGAGCCCAAACTTCCCTATGGGGATGATAAAGGCTAATGTTAACCTTATTCACAATTTAAGAGTCACTCTATACACAAAGGTTAATAACAGCTCCTTATTCAGACACAAAGCAAAATGAAGTAACTGAAGTAAGGCTCTTGTTTCACTGCAATCATTATCTCTTCTCACATCATGTTCTGTGCACATTTTCCTTGTTAATTTCTAATCAGATCATAAATGAAAAATAAAACGGATGACTCATTAAACTGCAGATTTATGTAATGACAATTTGCCCTCACTGTTCAGGGCAGCAGAAATAATTATCTTTAATGCATCATATTGAAGTGCCCTTGTTCTGTCTGCTAATATCTGCTTTCCATTATTAGAATTTATGTCTTTCATTTCTACAGATTCTACAGATATATATAGTAACAAATACACACAGATAACTAGCTAGCTAGACAGATAGACAGACATAGATAGATAGATAGATAGATAGATAGATAGATAGATATTCCACATTCGTTCATTAAAATTTAAATGCCAAAAAACAGCCAATCAACATGTTTAATTACCCTCACAATATTTCACTCTTCATAATCAATATGAAATGTCGCTCTGCAGAGACATTCTCTCGGGAAAAAGGTGATGTCTACCCTGAAGGTACAAGAAGAAAGAATGTGAATCTCTAATTGATAAATGAGAGAAAAATGTGTGTGAAATCACATATAGTTTTAATTACTTTCAATTCTCTTCATGTGACATGGTTTAAATATGTCTATGTGACTAAGAGTGTGAATTAGGCCAAGGTTACCTATAGCTCTATATAAGTAAAATGTTGAAGAATTGTATAGGCCCACTGAGCCTCTGAGATAATAATTAAGATGAAAACACTTAAAAGGCACATCAAGTTATGGTATCAAATATTAAGCTACTATTAAGAGTTCATCTGACCTAACTGTACCCAAATATCAAAAATATCACAGTTTTTATAAGTATAATCCCCAGTCGTTTGAGCCAATAACCTGTCAAAGAGTCTGTATTTCTTCCAACCCCTTGCGCCCTCATGCGGCCATTTGAAAAAAAGGACCGGAGATAACGCGCTTCGCAAATCTCGAATTGTATTTTTTATATCATCAAAGACTGATACAAAACGAAACTGATTTTATGTTAACGTGAATTTATAACAAAAAAACAACAACCTGAAAACAAACGAGCAAACATGGTGGCGCTATCACTTTTTTGTTAAACTTATACGTCACTTCCGGCTGCTAACGGAAGTCCGTCTGTTTATCTGGCGGTGTGGATTTTTGTCGTGGGAGCAACGATGGCTACCGCTGCTAAACAAGCTCCTAAAACTGCAACCAAATCATCTACAGGGGCCACGGGGGCGGCAAGTACACCCGGTGCCCCCCCGGTGATGCCCCTGGCCTCGCCTCTGATGGGAAAAAAGAAGAAACCGTTCCTGGGAATGCCAGCACCCCTCGGATACGTCCCCGGTCTAGGCAGAGGGTAATTCATTAGTAGCATGTATAGCTAGCAGCCCCCAGAATAATACATACATAGTTTCAGTATTGGTATTGGCTAAGTACATATTGGACTGATGCAATGCCGCTGGTGATGTATTTGAAACATAAGACAACTTCGATATTGATCAAATGTTTATTTTAGTGCTACTGGCTTTACTACCCGATCTGATATCGGCCCTGCTCGTGATGCCAATGATCCCGTTGATGACCGACATGCCCCCCCAGGGAAGAGGACAGTGGGGGACCAAATGAAAAAAAGCCAAGATGATGATGATGAAGATCTCAACGATACAAACTATGACGAGGTAGCTATAATGTAAACATGTTCAATGAAATTGTATTTTAAATAATTGTAACAAAACTAATTTATTCTATAGTTCAACGGATATGCAGGCAGCTTGTTCTCCAGTGGGCCGTATGAGAAAGATGATGAAGAAGCAGACGCGATATATGCGGCTCTGGACAAAAGGATGGATGAACGACGAAAAGAAAGAAGGTGTGGGGATGTTCGGCAGCACAGAATTGCTTTAATGCATTAATGCAATAAATAACCTATATCTAAACTATTTATAGGGAACTGAGAGAAAAAGAAGAAATTGAGAAATACCGTATGGAGCGTCCCAAAATCCAGCAGCAGTTTTCAGATTTGAAGGTTTGTTATAATGCTCACAAACATAATGCCTACATACAGTTGTATCAGTAGAAATTTTAGGACCAGGCAAAGACAAAATCTGAATTCTATTTGAGTCATATCAAGTTTGTCAGGTTATAGCAAAGTTCATGATGATAATGATAATAATAATAATGATAACTATAACAATAATACATATTATTGTTATAATAATAATAATAATAATAATAGTAATTATTATTATTATTATTCAGTAGTTAGAGACAAAAAGTCAAAAACAGTACTTCAAAGAAATAGAATGAAATGGTAATTCAGAAAATATATCTTGCTTAACAGGTGTATGAAATTGCACTTGCACAGTCTGCATTTTACTTTTTTTCTTGTCAGTATTTGTTACATTTCACATTTCACCTCAATTCTTGTGAAAATTGTAGAGAAAGTTGGCTGAGGTGTCAGAGGAGGAGTGGCTGAGTATCCCTGAAGTAGGAGATGCCAGAAACAAGCGTCAGAGAAACCCTCGCCATGAGAAACTCACCCCTGTCCCGGACAGCTTCTTTTCCAAACACCTGCAGACTGGAGAGAACCATACATCTGTGGACCCTCTGCAGGGGGTGAGTGTCTAAATACACAATGCATATTGGCTTTCACAATCATTACTATATAAACTGTGTTGAGCAGAATCATAGTTTAATCAGCAGTATATCACACACCAAAATAGGTTATATGTGACTATCCCATTTCTAACATGGTTGAATGGCTTGTGCATATTTTGTAATTATAATCTATGCCAGCAGGAGGAGGTAAAATTCACATTTTCACACAAAACTGTTATGACTCACAAAAACAGGACCTTATCATGAATTTATGGCTGCAAGTATTATTTTGCTAACTGATTGATCTGGAGTTTGCAGATTAATTAGTTGATTGATGAACAGATTAGTAATTTGATCGCACTGACTATTTGTTTCATATGAAGCTAAAGTTGTACCACTTGAAGGTATTCTAATGAAGAATATTTACAGACATTTTTTTTTTTTTTTTAAACAAAAACACCAAAGTGCACACATCCTGTTTCATTTTGTAATATCGCATAGTCAGACAAAAACCTCTAATCTCAGCTCATGGCATGTTCTGGAGTCGGGGTATTGACCAGATAATTATTTAATTATTACAGTTGCATATGTTGCATGAATTACTGTAAAATGTAGAATTTTGTTCTTCATGAGGATAATATACTTATTACTATGCTACAGTACAAGCATTTGTTATTATTAAACACTCTCATTTTCACCTTATTATTCTTTTTTTTTTTTTTTTTTGGTAAACTAGCTTGGAGGACTGAACACACCCTATCCTGGCAGTATGACTCCAGGCTTGATGACCCCAGCTTCAGGGGATCTGGACATGAGGAAGATTGGACAGGCCAGAAATACTCTGATGGATATGAGGCTAAGCCAGGTGTCGGATTCTGTCAGTGGACAAACGGTTGTGGATCCAAAGGGATACCTTACAGACTTGAATTCTATGATCCCAACACATGGAGGAGACATCAGGTAGATACTCTTTAATAGAGTCATCTGTGTAGTTTTCAAACACACCTTGTGACTGTATATTTGTGTGTTACTAGTGATATTAAAAAAGCCAGACTACTTCTTAAATCTGTGAGGGAGACCAACCCCCATCACCCACCTGCATGGATTGCATCTGCCAGGCTTGAGGAGGTGACGGGTAAACTTCAAGTGGCCAGAAATCTGATAATGAAGGGCACAGAAATGTGTCCTAAGGTAAGATACTTTATTATGTAACTAATACAGAGTTTGAATAAAGTTACGCTGAGTGGATTGACCTTTTAGTTATATTTTTTCTAGAGTGAGGATGTGTGGCTGGAGGCTGCCAGGCTGCAACCGGGAGACACAGCCAAAGCTGTGGTGGCCCAAGCTGTTCGCCATCTTCCACAGTCAGTTCGAATCTACATCAGAGCTGCTGAGTTGGAGACAGATGTCAGAGCCAAGAAGAGAGTCCTCAGAAAAGGTAATGAAAATGATTTTTATTCAATGCATGAGCAAGAGTATTATTTATATATATTTATTTGATATACACAGACTTTTATTGATGAATTAGGAAAATTACTTGGATGCTGTAGCTCACAAATAACAATATAAGAGTAGGTCTTATTAACAAAGAGCAAATACATATATGTAAAGATAGTGTGGGGTCAAATAAGGGACAAGTGAAATATATCAAAATAAAATATATTTATCTAACCCAAACATCAATATCAGCTGAAACATTCTGTACTTAAATTGTTAATAGTTGCATAAAAACACCCACAAAGACATCTTACACTTGAATATAACATTCTGCAGCTGTAATCCCGCCTCTTATTCAACAACCCTTATGAACTTTGTATCATTGCCCTAACACATGCACATGCACATACACATTCACAACACTTTTTCCCAGCCGCATACTCCACTGACAGAGATGGATGGGCTGTTTCCTGTAGTAGCTCTCTCTAGCCTCTACATGTTCTGCTATCACACTCCCACAAAGGCTTTCTCCAAATGCTTTCTTTTGGTACGGCCAAATGTGTTTTGGTAGTATTGTAGGTGGTAGTGTTGTAAATTTAAGAGAGGACATGTATGCAACAGCAATATTAATATTATTAGTATTTGCTGAATCAATTAGGAAAAAAAATATGTAATTCAAGTGTATTCATATTGCACGTTTAAAATAACTTAATCTGACCAAAGGACTACACATAAAAGTAATTGAATAATCTTTACATTTTATTAATTATGTGTATGGGTATTTGTTGTAGCTCTGGAAAATGTGTCCAAATCAGTGCGACTGTGGAAGACTGCTGTGGAACTGGAGGAGCCAGAAGATGCCAGAATCATGCTTAGCCGAGCTGTAGAGTGCTGTCCTACAAGTGTTGAGGTATTGCCATACATAGAGGACATCAATATTAAGTGACCTATTAAGTAACCTAATGCCAAACTACACATTTAATGTATACCAATGTAACAGATATCAAAGAATATATAATTTATCTTATTCAATCAAAAATCAAAATTTTTTATTTTCTTCCAGCTTTGGCTTGCTCTTGCTCGGTTAGAGACTTATGAAAATGCTCGCCGTGTACTGAATAAGGCTCGTGAGAACATCCCCACTGACCGCCACATCTGGATCACTGCTGCAAAGCTGGAGGAGGCCAATGGCAACACTCAGATGGTAGAGAAGATTATTGACAGAGCCATCACCTCTCTACGTGCCAATGGGGTGGAGATCAACAGAGAACAGTGGATTCAGGTACTGTAAAAGTTGTGACTGGTGTTTGTGTGTTTTGAGTTCAACTTCATTGATCTACGTATGCGTCATTGTCATTTTAATTGTACATTACCAGCTCTCAGATGTTGACAGATTAAATACCAATTATTTGTCTGGGCAAGTTTTTTTTTTTTTTTACCTTGGGCAAAAGTTGTGTATTTTATGCCAATACTTTTATCGTAACAATAATAACCGATTTATCATTTGGCATTGCTTCAAAAGGTGTGTCATTTTAATAACGTCTTATTAGTCACACAAACACATATTTGTATTTTAGTCACAATATTCCACATTCTCATAGTTTCCCTCTGTTTTGACCTGTTTGAGTAAATAATTCTGAATAATGTTTTGATATGCAGGATGCAGAGGAGTGCGATAAAGCAGGGAGCGTGGCCACGTGCCAGGCTGTGATAAGGGCTGTCATCGGGATTGGCATTGAAGAGGAAGATTGTAAACACACCTGGATGGAGGATGCAGACAGTGTATGTTTTACAAGTTACAAACTTATACAAGATCCTTATAATTTGATAATGATTAATTTAGTTTTACAACCTAATTGCCATCTCTGTTTCAGTGTGTTGCTCATGGAGCGTTAGAGTGTGCTAGAGCCATCTATGCCCATGCGCTCCAAGTTTTTCCCAGCAAGAAAAGTGTTTGGCTCAGAGCTGCGTACTTTGAGAAAAGCCATGGCACAAGGTAAGCCCATTTGATCCATTATTTGTTTTTAATCTTTTAAACACCTATGAGGTATAACATCTGGACGGTTAGATCGCTTAATAATTGCACCTCTTGAGCTTTTCATAGACAGTGCTTTTCCTGATGATTGTTGGTGTTGGTTCTAATGTACCGCTTGTTCCCAGGGAGTCTCTGGAAGCCCTTCTGCAGAGGGCTGTTGCTCACTGTCCCAAAGCTGAGGTGTTATGGCTGATGGGGGCTAAGTCCAAATGGCTGGCTGGAGATGTGCCTGCTGCCAGAAGTATTCTGGCTTTGGCTTTTCAGGTAAAAAAAAAAAAGAGAGAGTTGTGTTACACTGTAAATAGTCATAACCATTTATTACTATTATTTTACTTTTTCAGGCCAATCCCAACAGTGAGGAGATCTGGTTAGCTGCGGTCAAGCTAGAGTCTGAAAACAATGAGTACGAGCGAGCACGTCGACTGTTGGCCAAGGCCCGGAGCAGTGCCCCTACAGCTCGGGTAGGTTTAAAACTAAATAAATGCTCTTTCCTAGATAATGATTTAAAGTATTGCAAAACACCCCATGAGGGTATTAAATATAATTTTATATTATAAAGACTGATGATTTTGTTGTATCTATGGGTATTTATTTGTTCTTTAGATACACAAAGCCCCTCTTACTGCTTTATTATATTGTTGACGCATATTGCTAAGCGATTTAGTGTATGGATGGAGTGCTAGTTAAAAGGAATTTGTGTTTAGTTACCTATGTGTTGCCATCTGGGGGGAATATTGCGATCAGTCTATTTCTGTTTTTTGTATGTTCTTTAGGTCTTTATGAAGTCAGTAAAATTAGAATGGGTTCTTGGAAACATTGAAGCTGCCCATGACTTGTGCACTGAAGCTCTCAAACATTACGAGGACTTCCCCAAACTGTGGATGATGAGAGGCCAGATAGAAGAGCAATGTGAAAACATGGACAAGGCCAGAGAGGCCTACAACCAGGGGGTGAGCTAACCCTAACTGCTGGAAATATTATTATTTGTCCATTTTGAACAATCATGTTATATTTAAAATTCTTGGTTTTAGCTTAAAAAGTGTCCACATTCGATGCCACTGTGGTTGCTTTTGTCTCGTCTTGAAGAAAGAGTGGGTCAGCTGACGAGAGCCAGAGCAATTCTTGAAAAGGCTCGTCTCAAGAACCCTCAGAGCCCCGAACTTTGGTGAGAAACTTAGCATTTATTACATCCATTGTATACGATGGTATCTTAATATACAATCAAAGAATGTCACCAAACAAATTCTTATCATTGTTTGTACAACTTTACTTTCAATGTCACTTCTATTTCAATTTGTATATTAGGTTGGAATCAGTGAGACTAGAGTTCCGGGGTGGACTGAAAAACATTGCAAACACACTGATGGCAAAAGCCCTGCAAGAGTGTCCAAATTCAGGTATACTATATTTGTTCTCAAATGTACAGTTAAACTTGCACTAGGCACATATTCATTCCCCTTTCTTTTTGTTTGTAGGTATCCTGTGGGCAGAGGCAGTGTTTTTAGAGGCCAGACCCCAAAGAAAGACCAAGAGTGTGGATGCTTTGAAGAAGTGTGAACATGATCCTCATGTACTGCTCGCTGTGGCCAAGTATGCCTCATATTTAATAAATAATATTTGCTATGGCATATTTGCTCATGAAGTATTAACTGTGCTATGTGTTATAGATTGTTCTGGAGTGAGCGCAAAATCACCAAAGCCAGAGAATGGTTCCTGAGAACAGTGAAGATTGAGCCAGATCTGGGAGATGCTTGGGCTCTTTTTTACAAGTTTGAATTGCAACATGGTACAGAGGTGAGGCTTACCGACTTTAAGTCAGTATTACTCTTTAATACATCTATACTATGAGTCTGACGGCAAGTTTAAATGTTTCCACCTAAGGAACTATGTACATCTTTTATCTATTGTCTTTCCCACTCTCGCCCCTCAGGAGCAGCAGGAGGAGGTGCGGAAGCGGTGTGAAAACGCTGAGCCTCGTCACGGGGAATTGTGGTGTGCAGAGTCTAAACATGTCTTGAACTGGCAGAAAAACACTGGAGAGATACTAGCTCTGGTCGCCAGCAAAATCAAGAACACTTTCTGAGTTTGGTCAATAATGCCTTTAAAAGATCTGATGGACTACAGTTGGCTGGACCACCTTCTCAACATCACCCAGATTATCATCCCACTGCAATATTTTAAGTCTGTTTGTGCCCTGGATAAAGCAGCTTGGCAGTTTTGTCATCCTTACATGGCTTTTGTTTCATGTGCACCATGTACTTGTTGTTAGCTGTTGCTTTTTAAAACATATACTCTTTGTATATATTATGGAAACGGCATTAGATTTTGTCCAAATTTCTCTACATTACAAAAATGAAAACTGATTTGTATAAAATATAATACATTTTTTGGCTTAAAAACATATTTTTTTCTACATAGTTGATTTCATCTGTCATGGAATCCAATAAACACCCAGTCAGGGCACATTAAGGGACTTGACAGGTCCATTGCTTCATGCCTTTTCTTAACATAAAACATGGTTATTTTGGTTGAGCCGGACCACACACATGCGCCTATAAAGTTATTTGGATGAACCTATACCCGAAAAAGTTGAAAGCAGATGATTAATGGCAGAAATTTCCATGGAATTAATGACACTGGAGTTTGGTGAAATTTAAAGCCAAGCGCTGACGGTCCGTGACGGGAGGCAAAAGCACGGCGGTGATGTTGGAAAATCGCTGCAGCATAACGGAAGTAGGCCGTCTCAAACGTAACCAATCTGCCATACTGCCTTCAAAATACAAGAAACCACCGAGCTGGAGAAAGTCAGGAGGCGGCTCCGTGTGGCAGTGATGGCTTTACACGTTTGAGGATCTCAAGAACAACATGATAAATGGTAATAACGCGGGATGGCGCAATGTAATTACGTCTTTAGAGCGCGTGGAAGTGCGCGTCGTGCACTGTCCATCTTGCTTTTATCCTCTGCTGATTTAAAGTTGTTTTAACAATTAAATGTTTTATTCTCAGTGTGTGACCAGAGCTCAATTACGCGTTGTCGTCGTGTTGGTCCTTTTGGTGAACTCTGGTGGTAAACGCCGATGTAATTACACGGAGATCCTTGGCACATACAGAGGACTGATCTTCATTGAGTTGCAAAGTCTTGTGCGTTCACGTTTATCTAAACTGTGAATTTTGTACTATACTGTGATGCCCTCTAGTGTTTATAAATGAAATGCAGACATTTGCTTTATCTTTATTTTAAATTGGTGTATGAGTATTTTTTTGTTTTCTTTGTAACATTTTAATTTCTTCTTTTTTTGTAGAATATTACAACTTCTTATAACACTTCCAAAGAGAAAAGCCTGTGTCCCTCTGTGAAGGTAACTGATGGTAGCATAATTGTATCATTTTCAGCACCATGGACAGAGAAAATAATAACGACAAATGTTTGCTTTTCAGCAAATTGAGGTGATTAATATGATAAATGTATTTGTATCACACACAGGCGCATCGTATCTTAGGCTCAATTTATGATATGACACTGTGGATGAGGTGTCAGATTGGAGGCAAACAGTCTGAACTGAACCACCCACTGGAAAGCATGGAGCAAGTCATTATTCACAACTGCAGCCCGGGTTATTTGGTGAGGAACAAGTTTACAAATCTGACTGACTGAATAATAGAAATATTCTGATTCCTGTGTTCTTGTGCAATCAGGGCAAACGGCTTTCTTGTGCATCTGTCCAAAAAATTCAAGGAAAGAAAAAAAAGAGGATACGGCTCATCAGAATGATAAAAGCTCTTACAGTATGTTGGCAGAAACTTCACAGTGTATTTACAGTGAAATAGTCTGGATTATTTTACATTTTCTTCATATAAAATGCAATATTGATTTAAAAAGGCTTAATGCAACATTTTTAATCTTTTATGTTTGACCAATCACAACCTTTTTTTGTTTTGTTTTTTGTTTTAAGTTACAAGTAAAACTATGGTTATGGACTGAGATGGGGGTAGGTAAAGTATACATTTGCTGAGCAGTCAAGCCTCAAATGCAGGACAATACGTATTACTCAAACATGCATGAACCAATCAAAATACAACTCTGAGAAGCTAATAATGGAGGAACACCTGCACAATTAAAAGTCAATTCTGCGCAATATGTCTTCTTTAAAATATATATTTTAGATTAAAATGTAAAACTGTGACCATTTTCTTTTCTTTCGTCTAAAGAGCTGACTAATATTTTACTAGGTGCTCTGTTTTATATTTATGTTTCTTTGCCGTTCTCATTTAGGCTAAAAAATCATATTATAATGATTTTCTATGTCGTGTTTGTATTTTTCTTTTCTTTCTTTCTTTTTTTTTTTTTAAGTACAAGTAAAAAGTTGTAATATAGTGCAAAATGAAGTGTCAGTGTTTTAAATAAATTCGCCTCACAGAAAAAAAAAAACCCTCTTCTAGACTTTTTTTTTAATTACACATATTAATTCAATTCTGCTCTGATATATAAAATAACAAATTTAAAAGTAAAATCGTCTGCCCGGAACCAATGTTGTGTCATGTTTCAGTCCGGAACAGTCAAGGCGGGGTCCTCAAACTACGACGCACTCACGATTCAACAGAATTGTTCCTTTAACACAGCATGTTTCTTACGCTTTACGTTTTTAGACGTATTAACCGTGGAAAACACTACTTATCTGGGATATTAGTTTAGTGTACAGTTAAGCAAGTAATGATTTTTTATTATTGAAATGGACAGGGAGAAATAATCGTTGTTATTGTTTGATTTTGTCTTCAATTTTGATCGATAACGACATCCACTTCTAAAAAAATGGCCAGTAGCAGCGTGGATATGGATCCAGATGTTGCCCGAAAACTGTTTGTAGAAGGCGCTACCCTGGTGCTGCTCGGGGTTCCGCGGGGCACGGAGCTGGGCATCGACTGCAAAAGTTGGCACGTTGGTCCGAAATTCCGCGGGGTAAAGATGATTCCCCCAGGACTTCACTTTCTCCACTACTCTTCCGTTAACTCTCCCAGCTGTGGCACTGAGATTGGACCAAAGACTGGCCTTTTCCTCACGCTAAAACCAAGGGAGATCCTTCTGGCTAATTGGGATGCTAAGGAGGAAGACTTGGACTTTTCAGCCTCTAAGAATGAGGAAGAGGTGAGCAAGATTAGAGCAAATCTACAGGAGCTAGACCCTCATCTAGGCCCCTATCCTTATGATGTCATGAGAAAATGGGTCTCCCTAACTGACCGTCTTAATGAAGAGGTAGCCACCAAGCTCCAGCCTCTTTCAGGTCGAATCTGTGCCTTCAGTGATGTGATTCCTGAACTCCAGTTAACCCACACCAAGGACAGAGCCGAGCAGCCAAGGAACGACACGGCCTGCCAGAGCATGCGAGAGGGGCTGGACAGGCTTCCAAAAATGAAGCAGAGAGAAGGGACTGAGTTACGGTTTTCTGTCATTCCCAAGAAAACCTACCCTCCAGGAGCAAGCCCAGCAGAGATTACACTGTGCAGCATGGACCACAGTTATGCCCTCGACATGGTACTGGAAAAGTACTATCAGACTCAACCTCTCAACTTACTAGGTACAGTACATTTACACCACTGTCATTCTAAATTCCACTTAATATTGACATTTGTGTTTGTCTTTTCTTTCAGGGGAGCTACAGTTTGCCTTTGTGTGTTTCCTGATTGGCAATGTCTATGAAGGATTTGAACACTGGAAAACACTGCTGGCTCTGCTGTGTCGCTCGGAGGACGCCATGAGAAAACATAAAGACTTGTATCTAGGACTCATCGCTGTGCTATACCACCAGCTCGGAGAAATCCCACCTGACTTCTTTGTCGACATTGTGTCACAGAATAACTTCCTCACATCAACGCTGCAGGTACCAAATAATACAAAATGGTCTCAACACATAACTTCATTACTAGCATTTTGCATCCATAAACAATGTGACAGAATGGTCCACAATAAATAGAATAACTCCTTGGACTTGAATATAGCTCTTTTTGATCTATGTCTGATGTATGTCTTCTCTACTTCTCTACTTTGTTCTCTCACTCAGGACTTCTTCCAGTTTTCTTCTGGACCTGGAGTGGACAGCACACTGCGTAAAAGGGCAGAGAAGTTCAAAGCTCATTTGACCAAAAAGTTTCGATGGGACTTTGACGCCGACCTGGATGACTGTGCTCCTGTGGTAGTAGAGCTGCCTGAGGGGTTCATAGTCAACTGAAAGATATTACATTGTTTTTATAGTGAAAATGTGAAAAGGGGAAATGTTCACTTCACCACATTGAATTCAATGAACAGTGCACCTACTGCTACATGACATATCTTGCCCTCAGAGGGCAAGATATGTCATGTAGTGATCATGTTACTGATAGACTTGAGATATCTGTAATTTGAAAATACATCTCTGTTATCTGTATTCAATATATTTGATGTATTGTGCACTTAGTAAAATTCTAATTGCCCACAGGAATTCAATTCATTTTGATTGTTTATACCTACATATATCTTTATACCTAAATATATCATAAATACTACATATTAAAGATAGTATTTTTGATCAGAACTATTTCAGAGAATGCGTTTGTGTATATATTTATTTTGACTTGGCCATTAGATGGCGACAGCGAACCATGATGCAGGCCACGGATTTTTGCTGAGGTTTTGCGGTGTTTTAACTATTTAAGTGTTGCAACTAGAGTGGACAGTGATTGATTTTTTTCCCAGGCCTTTTTTCTGACAAACCACCAAAAAAAATTTCTGTTCAACAGCTGGAGGCAGGAAGCTCACAAAAACAACAAAGTCACATGTTTTCTGAGCAGAGAGTGTGTGTAATCGCCATGACAGTGATGGATGGATCAGCCCTTGCTATTGTCATCTGCTCCGTCAGAAGATCTGATTCATTTATTTTTCAAGCATATATCTTTCCAGCTTGACTTTTTGAGTAGAACTCTCAGCTTCTAGAGTCTGGAGGCTCTGAGAAAAAAAAAGAATGCTTCTGATATAATTATGTCATTGTTGAATGATTGATTTCGGTGTGAAGTAAGTCAATTCAATATCTGTAAGACTAGTAAATATGAAGGAACAATGTCTGACATGAAATCAGGGCAAGCATTTCTTGTTTTAGGTCAATTAAGATTACCAAAATTATTTCTATTAGCTAAATGCCAGAATAATTAGAAAATTTTTCATTACTTTCTTCAAAGTCAGAAGTTTGCATATTATATTTAATCTGCCTTTAAACAAACTGGGAAAACCCAGTGGATAATGTCATGTCTTTGGATGCTTCCAATTTGATTTTTGACAACATCTGAGTTAATTACAGACACACCTATGGATGTATTTGAAGGCACAACTGAAACACACTTCTTTTTTGTGTAACATCATGGGAAAGTGAAAAGAAATCAGCCAAGATATCAGGATGAGAATTGTGTACCTGCACAAGTCTGGTTCATTCTTGGGTGTAATTTCCAGATGCCTGAAGGTGCCACATTCATCTGTTCAAACAATTATACACAAGTATAAAGACCATGGGAATGTCTAGCCATCATACTTAGTCAGGAAGGAGACAGGTTCTGTGTCCCAGAAATGAACTTGCTTTGGGCCGAAATGTACATATCAACCCAAGAACAAAATCAAAAGACCTTGTGAAGATGTTGTCTGAAGCTGGTAAGTGTGTTTTTATCCTCAGTGAAACAAGTACTGTACGGACAAAGGCTGAAAGGCCGTTTTGCCAGGAAGAAGCAATTACTCCAGAAGAAACATAAAAAAAAGACAGATTACAGTTTGCAAATGCATACGAGGAAAATACTTTAATTTTTGGAAACATGCCCTGTGGTCTGATGAAACTAAAATTGAACTGTTTGGCCATAATGAGCATCATTACATTTGGAGGAAAAAGGGGAAAGCTTGTAAGCCTGAGAACACCATCCTAACTGTGAATACAGGGGTGACAGCATTATGTTGTGGGGTTGTTTTGCTGCAGGAGGGACTGGTGCACTTAACAGAATAGATGGCATCATGAGGAAAGAACATGTTGTGGAAATACTGAAGCAACATCTCAGGACATCAACAAGGAAGTTAAGGCGCAAGTGTGTCTTCCACATGGACAATGACCCGAAGCATACTACCAAACTGGTTACAAAGTGGCTTAAGGATAACAAAGTCAATCTTTTGGAGTGGCCATTGCAAAGCCCCAATCTCAATTCTATTGAAAATTTATGGGCAGACCTGAAAAGTCATGTTCGAGCAAAGCGGCCTACAAACTTGGCTCAGTTACACCAGTTCTGTCCGGAGGAATGGGACAAAATTCCTGCCAACTTTTGTGAATTTGTGGAAGGATATCCAAAACGTTTGACCCAAGTCATACATTTTAAAGGTAATAGTACCAAATACTGAAATGTACTGGTATGTAAACTTCTAACTTTGAAGAAAGTAATGAAAAAATGTGCTCTCATTATTCTGACATTTAGCAAATAGAAATAATTTTGATAATCCTAAATGACCTAAAACAGACGTTTAATCTGATTTCCTGTCATCTCTACCACAGGGCAGCTATGGCTACAATACGACCACCATTACCTAGTATGGAACAAATGAATACTACAAGAAATTGAGCATCTGGAAAAACACTATATAAGACTAATGTATTATGGTAACTGCTCCTGTCAAAGTCAAAATTAAGTTTTGCCCAAAGTATGATTTAAAGTGTATTTTTATGCTAATGAAAGAAAAAAGGTTTAGAAAGGCTTACTTACTCAAATGAAGAAAAAGGAGTTGGGGCTGGTTTAATCAAGTATTTTGACATTTCCTCAAATTTACAACACAAGAGTTCTTTGCTTTTTCACAACAGAATCTGTTTCAAGAGAAAATACTGGGTTTCATACAGAGAGCTCGTCTTAAGCACATGCTCTGATCTTAATAGAAGATCAATGCAGTTTGTGGTTGACTCTGGGACCACGGGGACCCAGCACTGCTTTGCTCTTTTGCCTTTGAATCCAATGAGATGGAGAGAGAGTGGCTTGGAACACATGGTGGAAACATATCAGTGGGACGTAGCAGGAAATGTACCCCAATTATGTGGAGACATTCTGGGATGAAAAAGTGTATGCAGTGAACAAAAGTGTGCTTGGTTTTGAACCCCTTATTTAGCAATGAAATGGTAAGTGTAAATCAGCTGTTAGGAACTGATAATGTAACTCACCAATAATTCTCAGTCTCAATGTTTTGCATTACTAAAAAAAGACTCAAGTTGCAAGTTTAAAAAGCTTCCTCCCTCACCAAATAAGGCCAATGTCAGCACTAAAAATGGGCACCTGAGGCTAAACCTATTTTCTTAACCAGAACCAGAAAAAATCTCAGACTAAGCAGCATTAAACCATTTAGTGTATGGACTTGATGTGCAAGAACCCAACTACCAATACACTTATTTGTTTTTAACCCACTGGCTCATATAGCAATGTCTAAAACTATTTCCCCCAAACCTTTGACCCTTACTGTTCTCTCTTGTCAAATTTCTAGTATGGTCACCTCTCTTTTTGTTCACTTTGGCGTACAGCTGCTGTTGCATGCTGGGAAACTGACCGCATCAACAGTGCAGAACCCGAGGCCTTGCAGTCACCCTGTCAGTCATGGTGTGGTCTTGTGATCTTATTATACGTCCATGTGTGGTGTTAGCTGCTGTCCATAAACTATCATTGAGCTGCCAGTGCTAACACAAACCTCTCTATTCTGTCCCACTCAGTCTCCCTCTCTTTTCCTCCTCCCAAGCTCGGACGGATGTGTGCATATGGAGGAAGGGGCAGACATCTTGACCTGGCCCTGTGATGACTGTGGTTTATATTAAACATTGCTGACTGAGTAAATCTGATCTTTGATGAAGAGGGGATCTTAATTATTAATATGTCAATGTCTGCAGACGAAGCATATCTAATAGTTTTCCAAAAGACTGACTGAACCCCAGACTATGTTTGAAGAAGTGGTGCATAACTGTATGTGCAAGAATGAAGTGAAGTATTCATTTTGTTTATGTAGGTTTTAATGTGTTGTGACATCCACCAGCAGCTCCCTGTCCACTGTCTTATTTTAAAATATTTATTAATTTTAGTGCGACTTGGCAAAAACCTCAAAGAGATATAATTGGATAGGAAGTAGTGAGATTGTGCATGGAGCCTATTATGAGCAGAAACATAAAAAGTGCAGAATAAAATTAATGAAGCCATCCATAAAAAGCAAATAACATTTTAAGAATTATAAATGTCTTTTCATTCCACCTCACTTGGTATCAGTATTAGTTGCTACATACAGACTCTGGAATGTGAATATCTCTGGTCAGAGCACTGCAGCCATTACTGTGCATAGCCTGGCCAGCAAAGGTCAGTAAATGTCTCTTGCTGATTGCTCTATTGTTCTGTTGCTATGGACCTGTTTTAACACCCCTATCTTCACATGTCTGACCCATGTGACCCCAATGTTTAACCAGCGCGTGCTCTTTCCCCCATCATGAATACAGCTGTTGAGATTTGCTCAACTGGGGTATTAAAAGTCTGTATGCATAAGATTAAAATCCCTCTTGGAAACTCCATCCCCACATCCCCAGCAGCGACGAGTGAGCGTGTGCGAACAATACTTTGTGTTATAGCGATCTGCTCAGGCGATTAGCGCAGGGACTAAAAACAAAGCGTCAAGAGCTCTGAGGCATGTTTCTGTCAGTGGTTAAGTGTCTGTCTTTCAGATCATGTACAACACAAGCCCCCAAACAGCTGGCCAATAAATTTCCCCTTACAGCCTGAGAGGGTCGAAGTGTTACTATAGCGATTGTTAGCAACACAACATTTCACATGAAAACACGTCCGCTTGTCTTGTCACAGATGTAATAAAAATGTCCACACCTCAGCTATAGATCTTCCTTGAAAGCTAAACTAACATTTGATATTTCATTTTGGTTTAGATAAACCACAGCAAAGACTCATTTCCATTGAACTCCCAGGCCCCAGTCTATCAGATCCCTATCGCTCACCTGCCCGTAGATGACTGATCTCCGACTTCCATTTTTAGTGAATATATGTGTTGACTTTGGCTACAGTTGGGGCGCTTGTGAACTCTGGCAGACCTTGTAGCGGCAGAGTGGATTTGAATATCCGTGCACCCTGAATACACACAGTCTGAAAAGGCTAATCGGCCGCCTTGATCATGACTGAGTGAAGTTTTTGGAGTTTTTTTGAAAGGAGGGCCCGCTATGCCTCAGACCCTGGGGAGCACAGCTGAATGGAGAGGAAGGGCAAGAGAGGAGCCTGATTGAGTGGCTATATAAAAACACTCATCTGTCAATGTTTTCTATCAGCTATTCAGGCTATTCCTGATGTGCTTTCCGGCTCACATCAATTGTCCCTATTTTTATTCGTGCTGTCCTCACTTCCCACCACTCACACAAAGCCATCCAGTGTTTGAATAATTCAGCGATTCTCGATTTATTATTCTGGCATTTCCAACAAAACCCACTGCAATTGTCTGTTATTGTCTGTGTTCAGATTATTACCTAAATGTGATGTAAGTGGGAAAAATCTGAAATAGGCTTATTTCTGATTCTTAAAGGTGCATTCATTTTTCTGATGGAGGATCAACCTCCTGCAACCTCCTGAGATATTATGGCTTTGCCCAGAATGTTTCCCAGTATGGCATTTATCAGCATTCTTATATTAATTTAATTATATCTTTTTCATTGCTTAAATACCTCAAAACATTTTCTTATTGTAAGTGGATTCCCCTCTCCTCAGATATGACATGTAACTTGGCCAGGTGACGTCCCATGTTTGTCTGTTCTAAGATAGAGTTAACATTGTAGGAAAACATCTCCATGTAGATATGCAAGTGGCTCACCCTCCATCAGAAAAGTTATTTAGTGGATCTCAGACTTTTCACACCAAGTACCAAATACCAGTGATACACAGTTTGAGAAACACTGATCTAGAAGAACTGACTCTTTTGCCTCACACGTCACACCCTTTTTGTGTTTTGGAAACTCTCTATATTTCATATTGGCTTGTGCCACAAACTCAGTGCCGTTGTCTGCTTTAATTTCCTCTCTCTTTCTTTTCTAAAATGGGAAATCCTCCTCCACTAGTCACCAGTGTAATGCTGCTTTTAGCTTGTGCTGCCAATAAAGCATCAGACTACGAGGATATTGTGAGCAGGTGACAGGTGTTTCCACTGCAGCAGGAGTTCATTCAAACTTATCATTAGGAAAACTGCTGTAATAAGGAGCCACTTAATGGATTTTTCCCCTGAAAGTAGTATAATACCCTGCTGCTGCACTGCGTGGGATTTCTTTATGCTGCAGTGTGTCAATGGTTCCATGTTTGGAGGAACTTATCTGGAGTCACCATCCAACAGGAAATTCCTCACACTTATTCATCGAAAGCACCTCTCAGCTGTTTCACTAATGAAAAGTAGGACCATTGAAGGAATGTAACTTCTACAATGCACAGACGCAGGCCATGAGTCCAAGAAACTCTTAATATCAAACTGTATGATGTATGTGATGTGATTTTCCATAATCCTGGTTCAGTATGTTTTAGTACAGCCCTGTATCACAACAGCAGTCACTTTTCACGATCTAACCAACGAAAATCAAACAATGAAGCCGTCATCAGTCGATAAAGTGCTATCAGGATGACTGTAACTAAAAGGTGCACTATGGAACATTTCTGGTGGAGGGTCTGTTACCTGCTTGTCCTCATGGAGATGTTATGTTTCACAGTATTAAATGTTCATGTCACCATGGAGACAAGCAATTGATGCAACCAAGATACAGGTTCAGTTGTGTGAATCATTCCAGACAAAGCAATAAAATCTCCATGGAGACAAGCAGATAGTGTACCCTCCAAATTTACAAAGCGTAAAAAAAGTATCCTATATCACAGCCTTTTGAACAATTTTGAACACAGGATTTCTTAAAATATGGTGTATGAAAAAACTGTATGAGCCTATTCTTTCCTGTGCAATATCAACATTGTCAGCAGAGGGCACAAGTTGGAGTAGGATCCCAACATGACCCTTAACAAGAATAAGAACATAAAGGTCACACTAAAAATAAACATCTGTAATAGATTCCAACACACAAGTCCAAGTCACAACACAGTTCTGATAGAAATCATTTATTTGTATGAAACATGCAGTATTTCCAATGTTTCCTCTCCTCTTCCTCCTCTGCCTCCAAGCCCAGTACAGGTGTGTAGTTGAGTCCCCCATTTATCAGTCGGCAGGTCATTCCTTAAGACCCGGGATTTGTTTTGTGACACATGGAGATTTTAGAAGAAGCCGGAAGCCTCCCCTCTTCCCTAGCACAATTCCCGTATCTCTTTTAACCATCTGTAAATCTTTTCCCTCTTCTCTTCTGAACGTTATTCACTGTGGCTGAGTCTCCTATGGTATCCCACTGGCTCTGTCCCATCACTTCTGCCTGTCCCAACTGGATCTGACTTATGGAGCTATGGTCTGGAGAGCAGCAGGGAGAGCTGTTATCATTATTTCCCTGTTATGCCTGAAAAAGGACGTGAGATGATCACACTATTATGAGTTAAATATAGGCATTTTAATATTTTCCAAAATGGACCAGTTTGCACATAACACCTTATTTGTTTACTTTTAAGTATTAGACGCAGCTTTGATAGAGATCAATAACTTTGATGTAACTTTGATGATAATTCTTTTTTTTTTTCTATTTGGGACGCACAGTATATTTATGTTTTACATTGTACTATAACTATCTGAAATTCAGTAGAGAGAAGAGTGTGCCATTGTGTCCTTGGGCAAGACACTTAACCTGCCTCAACCAGTCTGTGTTTGAATGCAATCCATTTATGAAGACTCTAAGGACTGGTACAAAGTTCACAGTTGTAATAATTACAATAGTAACTATTATAATAATAACCTCACAGTATCTACATGACTAAGTCCTGGCAGATTTATTTACATACTTCGAATCAAGCCACAAGTCCCAAGCCTGGATAAATGGGGAAAATTTCATCAGAAAGTGCTTTCAGTTTAAAAATTAAAAAGAGAGTTACATACTTTAATTCAAGCAGTTTGATCAAAAATGTATGCATAAGGAAGCTAAGGGCTTCATAAAATTACAACTTGTGCCAAAACTAGTTTTTCCAACATTCCATAATCGAGAGCAGCCTCTGAAGAAACAATGGCTCTTCATTTGGGGTATGTTTAACAGGCATATTAAGTAAATGACTCTTAATTACCATTCTTTTTAAAGCCTCAGTGTTGCTGGCCATGATCCCAGACTGGGTCTCAGCTGATCACAGAAGCCCCGACTGTCTCTGGTCTGATGCTGCTGCTCTCACCACTACAATTATGTGTGTCTGAAGGGACCAGCTCCTGTCAGAGTGTGAGGGGTAGTGCTGTGGCCAGGCACAGTGGAGCCAGGGGCCACAGACTTGGCTCAGTGCCTCTCACATTTAGGACCTCAGGATCTCAGTTATTGATACATCAAAAGAAAAATGAGCACCAATAGTTTGCATTATTGAGAAAACAACATAAGAGAATCAAGTAACAGACGATACCGAGGAGAGACCCCACAGGTACCAGAGGATACATTAGTAACACGCAGCGCACTCTTCTGTTGACTTAAGACAGTGGAAACACTTCTGGTCTATACTGATCTGCTCCAAAGCGTGTGCCAAACCTGTAGACATAAGGTGTTATTAACATGAGACAATTGACTGTAGGTTTGATCAAATATTATCATTTGAAAAGCCTGTTTTTTAGGCAAATCACATTTATGGATAAACTACCAATACAATAGTCACATTGTTATATAGCGCTTTACACCAAGAAACCATTCACTCATTCACACACACATTCGTACTCCAGTGTACGCAGACATTGGGGGCAAGGAGGGTTAATTGTCTTGCCCAAGGACATAACAACAGCATTCATCTGTGGTAGCTGGAATTGCATGGCCAAAGGTGGATCTGACCACTCAACCATTGATGTTTTTGTTGAGAGCAGGAATTGAACCGCCATTATGTCTCTATGATGGTCCAAGGGGGTTGAGGGCTTAATTGATTTTGTTTCATATAAGTGGAATCTCATAGGTTCTTGGTCGACTATTCCACTGCCCCACAGTTTTGTCACTAACTGAATGTCTTTTTCTCGTCAAGAAAATTAGAATTTTCCCAAAAATTATATGCCAGTGGCTTGGGGATCATAGCCCAATACAAGACTGTGACATCTTAAAAATATGGCTTAGTAAATTCTGCATTTAACATCCTTGAGGTGTGGTTCAACTGGGGCACATCAATTTAACAGTTAATTACAAGCCTTATGGTGTTTTGCTTATATTAACAAGCTGCCCCACAGTCAATACTGTAGCTAGAGTCTCCATTCACTGCCTTCTACATTCTGTCAATGTGTTTTTGTTAACCACCTTCACTCTGTATGATCAATAAACACTATATAACTCAAGTTTTGGATCAGTTCCTTGTTTGAGCCCTAAGCCTCTTAAATATCTTCTTTAACCACCAACCACAGCAGGGTAATGTCATGCCTTACAGCCGTGCAGACAAACTAGTACAGTGTGCAGTACATTGTTTGATGACGACCACTGTAGACATGCCAGAAACTTTTCAGATTACAATATAAACATCATGGGGTGAATCGCATGCATTACATTACGATGTGATTATCCTCAGCACATCTTAACATCTTTTCAAATGTTCACTGGTTGGTTTATTTGTACAAAAACATTTTCATACGTGTTTAATTGTTTCCTTATTTAGAAAAGTGCTTCTGTTTATTTGAACCCCTTTTTATTCATATGTGGCAGAAGTCAGAATGTGCTTGGCAGTGAATGTACGTTATGAGGACACTAATCTGACATGCCACAAACCATGGGATGGGGCCCAGCTATTGTGTAAGTGAACCACAAACTGGTTAAATTTGGGGCCACTCCACACTGCACAAGAACTGACTGATGATTAGCTGCAGGCGCTGGGGTTTAGGTAGTGACCATTCAGAGCAGAGAGTCCTTTTAGGTTTAAACCAACTGGATTTCAGCATTGAAACTGGCAACCCTAATGAGAGGCACGTGCATCTATTCTGCTTTCTAATTGGAGAATCATCTTTACATTTACCTCATATCTGGGGACACAGGAAAGTGCCACTGAGTTTCAGAATCTCTGAAAGGAGCCTGTTGTACCACCATGTTCGGTTAATAAATTAATTATTAATTAATCATTAAATTTATGTAGTACCTTTCAAGACACCAAAAGCGCTTTACAGTGTATTATTCATTCACTCCATACACAGCCACTAATGTAGCCACAGCTGCCCTGGGGCAGACTGATAGATGAGATGATAGATTTGCGCCAATCGGCCCCTCGGACCCCCACCAACACTGATGCATACACAACATAGGGAGCTAAAGTGTCTTGCCTAAGGACACAAAGGTCTTCCATCCAAGTACTAGCCAGGCCCAGCCTTGTTTACCTTCTGAGATCTGATGAGATTTGACAAGCCGGTATGGCCACGGCAGTTACCAGCCATCGTTACCAACCAAGTAATAACCACAGAATAAGAGATGAATTTCCAATGAAACAGAAAACTACTTTTAGTTTAAGAAAGTCTGACAGTGACAACAGTCTCCCACTTGAAGTTTGTCTTGAATCAATCGGTGATTTAAACTTTTTAAACACAACATTAAGTTCAATAAATAGACACAGTCAAATGTAACATCCTTGGAAACTTTATCTGTATCAGTGATGGATGTGGATAGTTACTGATTGAGCGGACAGTGCATCTGAATTTCCTGAATTTGTTGAGAGTTTAATTCCTGTAACTACAGCTATGAGGGGTCAGTGTAACACATCATTATCTAGATTACCACATAATGCTTTATGTACTCTGAGAATGCAACTGCAGTATTTCCTCCCATAGGTTCTAGGCAAGACAAGTTTATTTGTACAGCACAATTCGTACACAAGTAATTCAAAGTGCTTTACAGAATAAGAGAGACATTCAAATCACAATGAAAAACAATCAAAATATTAAAAAAACCCATCATAAAATCATAAATCAAAAACATAAAAGAGAAAAGAGCAGAAAAAAACAGAAAACAGAACAGTTTTGAGCCTGGATTTAAACATTGTCGAAGTCTCTGTCTCACATCTTCAGAAAGACTGTTCTAGGTTTTAGATGCATACAACTTACCCGACTTATGGTTCTATATCTGGATTGCAAAAAAATCATTAGACTAGGCATGTTATGCCAAATGCTTGATCCTGCCAAATGAATATGTCTCGAGACTCTGGAGGAAACACAGCACTCCACACAGATGAGTGCTTTCCTGTGTTTTGCCAGGTGGGGTGTCAGAGCTGACAGGAGTACTCACCTCTGCGTCCAGATCCATGCTTCGTAAAGAGGAGACGACTAGTCCAAAACAAACATGTAGTGAGAGCAGCTGAGTTTATACACAGACATGAGGAGGGACGATCTGCCTTCAGCTAATCGTATTCCATTCACACAGCTTTCAGTCTGGATCCTTTCCTGCACCCCAACACCCAAGATAGCGGGATTTGTGGGTAGACAAACAGAGACCCGCACGGAGACGGAAACCCCTGCCGTGCACTAGTCATGTTTAATGAGCAGATTGGGGAAGTTTTCATACGGATGGATTGTTTTGGCTGTCAGTGCTTAATCTGCAGAGAGCAATGAAAGCGTACCTTTGTCTTGTAAAGAGGCGTGCAGGTTTGAGAGATGCTGCCAATAGAACAATCACATGGGGTAAACAACAGTTAAATCAACAATAATGTTTTCATGATTTTGAATGTGCCAGAATGAAACCTGGTAAATAGCTGTTCTATATGCATGGGACTATGTGTGTGGGTGTGTGTGTGTGTGTGGGTGTGTGTGTGTGTGCGTGTGTGTGAAGGGAGGCCCCATTGCAATACATAAACATCCAATATAGAAGGCTGAGCAATTAGCTTCTTCCATTTCATTGTTGTTCAGGAAAAGCATATGTCACTGCAAATAATCAAATATGACATAGAGACATCTTTGCAGTTCCCTTGTAGAATACTTCTTGACACCAATTATAATATGAATTTACACTCCCTGCTTGCTATTTGTATGTTTTAGTTTGAAATATATTTTGCTCTTATACACATGTGCATTTGGTGGAGTATTTCCCTCAGTCTTTTTGCATGCCCAAGTCTTCTTTAATGGAAAAAACAATCTTGATTACTTTTAAGTCACAGGAGCTAATACAGATTTTGGGGAGGACAATATATCAAACGTACACACCAGCATCAGCACTTCAACCCCTTTTCCATTGGGACGCTCTGCAGACGCCTTCATGCTTAAGGGAGATTGGGAGCTAATCTACAAGAATTCCAGACTTCTCCACTTGGGAATAGCTTCACTCCAACTCCCTTTATAAAGTGTGATTCAAGCAGATATAGTGTGCCTAACATCAGTGTCTAGTGATATGGGTATAAAGTCATGGTCAAGAATCATGGTTTAAAACTTCATATTATGAAACACATGAAAGAACCATTGGAGGTATGAATGAAAAATACTCACCAACATGACAAAGTACTAGTTTTTTTTGTCTTTACTGCAGGTGAATGCCTTTACTGTTACCAGTTGTTTTGGATTATTATGTATTGATACATTGCAGACAATTCTTGGCATGGTCACATTGGAACACCCTGTATGCTTAGTGCAATTGCAATGTTTTGTTCAGTGAACCAAGATGAACTTAAACATTGCTGTTTGTCTTGAATGGATGGATATTGCTTTTTTACATGGTAAATGCATGCAAAGTGGTTCCCACACATGTGCCCACATGGCTCCAATGGCACATGTTGGCCAGCGGCTGCAGCTGATATCCCTCATATCCTGCTGGGTAAAGAGCACAGATTTGTTCCTTTTAAAGATGCCCAGAGGACCTGCTCAAATCTGCCCTGTCACTCCTCTGCAGTCTAATCATTTTTCACTTTATGAAACAAAACTGACCCCTTAGGCACATAAAAGTGAGTTCTTAAAGCCAACAGGAACAGGATCAACCTGGCCAATAAACCTCTCACTGCCAAAGTCTGCAGAACCAGAGGGTGGCACTGAAAAAGTCATGTGCTGCAGCTTTGTTTTATTCAGAAAATGAGCACAACTTTAACAGTGGACTTGGGGCATAAGAAAGAATCCATTAAGAGGAAACAATAACTAGTAATTAATAATGAGGATGTTCGTTAGTGCTGCAGCTCTGAAGCGCTTGTTGTAATAGGCATAAAGGTATGTTATGACTAATTGACTTGCACAGGGGGCTGTGGGTCATGTGATCTAGGATGAACGACTCTACTGGAGTTGAAAGGGAGCCTGGAGATGTGGGTGTATTTGTCTCAAGGGTTTGCTTTTATTTGTAAATTAATTTATTTCTAAAGATAACTTCTAAATGAAATAAAATAAATAAAAAAGTCATTTTATCTAAATTTTGAGTAGCAATACTGATATCAGCTTAGTTATACAAGTCAGTTTGGGATAGTTCCTATTAAAAGTGATTGGGATAAGGCTCTTCATTACTTTAGTTTGGTTAACACATACAACAGTGGAGCAACAACACAACAACATTACATTGACATTGTGCATCTTATAATTGTTTCTGCTTTACTTTATAATATTTACATTACATTCTCTTTATATAATGATATCCAGTTGAGTCTGAAGCTCCAGGGACTAAACACACAGATCTAGTGCTCTCTGGACACTCGCCCTCCTCTGATTGCCTCTTGGTCCACAGAATTCCTGTCTTTATTAAAACGTGAGATTTGTTTGGCTTGTCCGGAGTGGTATGAAGGATTACACTGTCACACAAAATAACCTGGTCATGCTTCTCTGGCCTTTTGCTTTCTTTCAAATCAATATTTCACTGTGGACGCCTCAGTATTGATTCAGTGACACTGTTCAGCCGATTACATTCCTCTGTGCATTATGACCGAAGCCCTCTGAGGGGAAATCAGATGTCAGACAGGCAGGCTCCCGCTAACTCATCTGTGTGGATGTTAGCATGCTTCAGATACTTCAGAGGTTTGGAGATGTACAGTATGTGGAGTGGAGTCACTGGCACCTACTGTGTTTGGTATGTGTGACCTGAATAATGAATTGATATTTAATGTATTGTTTTTCTTTGGTTAAGAGAGTTTAAGGGACTTGCCACATGGTTAATCAAATTCACCACTGATAAGGTGCAAAGTTATATTTTGTTTAGTGTTGTGTCACAATGTGCTGTGAGTGAGTACCTCTGGCGCTGGCTGCACTGCATTTATGTTTAATTCATAGTAATTTTCTACGTGCATCCCTGTACAACAAAGAAAGACACACACTCACACACACAGTTAACACCTCATGATGGGATATTAACCTCACCGAATGTTGCACCACTGCTCTGACCCAGAACAGGAGGTGCTGGAATGAGTTGATTAGGCGCAAAATGAGGCATTTATAATCCAAGCCCTACAAATTAGGGTTAAAGACATACGTTAGATTAGGGTGAGATAGCCATATAAGGAGAGGGCAAAATACCTGGCTAACTACTTATGCTTACATTTATTTACCAGCAGCTGTAGCCTGCAGGGGGGAAGACAATCTGGATAGTATGATAGCAGTAAACTCATCTCTTCCACCCTGGCCTCAATGTTAAATGAAGTCAGGTTGAACAAATATTCTTGGAGGCCCCAACTGTGATTCCTCTCACTTCTCCCTCTATGGTGTAAGCTGTAATGGCATTCCCCACATACCTGTGCTTCATCTGGCAGGGGCACATGCACAGGTCACAAGGGAACACTGGGGAGCGGATATATGTGCGTTAAACCTGATCTCCAATGACAAGAACATGTTCACATTTTGGCAGAAGCAGCTTTCCCAGGATGCAAAGGTATAGGGGTCAGGAGCAGAAAGGTGGCTGGGCACTGTGGGAGGGCATCTGGGTTGTATGTTTGAGCTAAAAGGTAGTTAATGTATCCTTTAGTGGTTAAATTAACGTAAACAATAAAGCATGATTTGTTATGGGTGGATTAGGGTTGAGCTTGTCTTGAAAAAGCATGACAAAGTGGCTCAGAGATGGTACTGTTTAGAACGTAAGGAAGTGTACTGGAGACTGGATAGTGTTCAGAGAAGATCATTAGAACTATTTTGTACATTCATTGCTCTTTCTGATGTAAGGCAACAGTTATATGGAGTAACACTGTATGCAGCAAAATCTTTTCTTTCTGGTGTATCTTCCATTACTTAAAAAAAAAAAAAAAAAACAGGCTGAACAACTCCATGTAATGTCCTATAGTTCCAATATGTTGGCAATTATCTAATACCCCCTTTAGTTGCTTACACCCATGATCATATAACCTCCTCTGGCTTATAGTGTGGCCAAAGTAAACAACTGTAGTACATAAACACCCCCCTCCTCCCTTCCATTCAATCCACCAGACCTCAATCTCCAAGGGAATACACTAATAACTACCTTATTCTTTTAGGGGACATGCTTAAATCTCATTGAAATATCTTCCTGGGAATGTAATATTGAAAGCAGTTCCATATTTTATGTAGCCACAACATTGTAAGACCATAACCATCTAATTTGACAATGCCTGCTGTACATCATACCCTGTTGTTTTGATGTATTTACTGTTCGTTTGATACAAATGATAAGATGATTACTTTTACAGTGCACACTCCTCCACACTGCAGGGGTAATTCGCTGTGTTTTGCTCTTTGAGTAGAGACTGATTGCAGCCCTCTGTGTTTACTGTTGTGCAGTCCATTCCAATGTTATTAACTGAACCGTCCAGACTCTAACCAGAGAGACATTTGTTCCTGTCTTTTCTCTGCATCAGCAGCAAACCTACTCCAACTTTCCCCCATTCACTTAAAAGCACACAGTGGTTAAGAGAATCCACTCCAAGATTTAAAGTGGGTTGGCGGACTATGATCATTCTGGTATAAAGAACGGCAGTACTCTATCTGTTGTGTAGGTTTGTTATATCTAGTTCAGACAGGGTCAGTCTATTTAACTTCTCCGCCCATATTCTCTGCAAAATATAAGATACAATCTCCATTACTTACTCTTCTGGTCTATCATGAATACATGTGGCCACACCTCCTTGTCATAGCCTGATCTCATCAGATCTCAGAACCATGCAAGGCCTGGTCTGACTGGTACTTCCATATTCCAGATGCCACAAAGAGGTGCCAGTGGCAAAACCTGAGCTTATGTCCTTAAGCAAGACACTTCACCCACAGTGCCTAGTATGAAAGTGGAGTGTGCTGAATGTAGGTGATAGTCGGAGGGGCTGATTGGCAGTCTTGCTTCTGTCAGTCTACCCCGGGGCAGCTATGGCTACAACAGTACCTTACCACCACCGAGTGTGGAGTCAATGCCTAATGCATGAAATTGTAAAGCGACTTATATAAGTGCTATTTAGGACTAAGGCACTATTATTATACAGTGTACAGAATAAAGTGTTGTGCATATATGAACAAATGACTATGATCTATAGAAAGCAATAACAATATGCCATGTGCTCCTCGCACTTTCACTTTCACAAAAGCAGTGCTTCAAATCAATCCAGCAGGAAGGTAGAGAAATGTGAGTATCTTTGAATGGATTCATCCTGCTACAGACTGTGTGAGGGAAGAAATTAAGACTCATGTTGTCCACTGATTTTGTCCCCCCCCCCCCCACACACACACACCTCGCTGTAATTAGAAGCCAGAGGTGAGCATTTCGCAAAACCTTTCTGTCTGTGGCCTATGTGAGTTGAGCTTGTGTGGTAGCATAACAAGACACATGCACATGTCCGGACTGAAGCTGGCAGACCATTTTGTATTTTCTGATCCTGATTGAAAGCTGGGCACAGGTTGAACAACAGCAAATCAACAGGGGCTTGGGTTTTAGCCTATATGGGAACCACTCACTGAAAAACTCAGTCAGACCTTCACACAATAAATCATAGACTGTTATTGTCTCTCTGTTTTAACCTCTTGGCTGAACTGAACAAGCTGCACATTCAGGCAAACTGCAGTGTAATGGGATTCACTTTCGATCTGATAAATATTTTTCAATTTATTTTGCTTATTTTACTTTATCTCCATGTGACCCTATAACACAGAAGATGACATTTTGAACATAAGCAACACTTGCAATCTGGAGCCGATATATAATAAATTCAAAATGTCTGTAATCATTGTGTGCAAGAGGTCTTCAAAAACATTATCAGTGAAATAATTAGGTTTTAATTGAATATTCAGCAAACCAAGAAGCATGTCTAAATCAGGTCTTTGAGAGCCAATGCAGGACGAAAACATAATTCTTAAATACTGGACTAATCCATTTCCTATCGTTTGCAATCAACATGAGGCAATCTGAGTTATGGGATACAACACCAATGGAGCAGTGTCAAGAAATGTAGTTTACACAAACCTTATGGAACCAGGTAATGTGCACATTTTATAGGGCAGTGTCATTAGTACACAGTGTCAGGGGAGAAATAGCCATTACCTCTGATTGGCGAGGCTAAAATTATTTCCATTCCTCCATCAATTAAGTTCAACAAATCAAGATCCATCTGTTTGTAGTTAAAGCATTTTGGCTCCAAACTTCATATCCCACACTGTATTACTCATTTATTTTATTTTTTCATAGCAGAAACAAAAAGAGCAGTTAGTAGCTTATGGTAAACATATAGTCTGATACTTGAAATGTGTCCAGCAGCGCTATACGGTATTAGAGTCTGGCTTTCACACAATGCAATAGTATGGTTTTGGTTTGGACAGGAATGCTGTGTACAAACCAGCTTGTAAATCACATTTATTAATGTTAGACAACGTTAATGAGAAGCTGTTTGGCCGAGAAGAAGCTAGAATTAATGAATGTATTTAGTCTCATCAAGTGAACATTGTGTCCAGTGTTGACTGAGTTTAGTAACAGCAGGACTTTTTATTAAGGACCTGTAAATAGACTGACATAAACAAATGTGATGCAAAAAGGTCAGATTAACAAACCCAGCCAATGTGACCATGGTATGAACAGACCATATACCAGCAATAAAAGTATGTGCTGTCATTTACAATATTAATTACATATTTCACCTGGGCAACTGTATATGAAGCTTGTTACACAGGAATAAAGGACCTTTGTGCTTGTCTTTCCGTCATTTCATTTCACATGTCCGCTCTGGGTTGCTACAAATCTGCATGGGTATTGTTGATTTATAATGTTTTTATAATACATGGCTCCACTTGTCCAAGAATGGAATAGAAAAAAGTACATTTATTGATAAAAATAAATAAATAAATAAATAAAAAAATTACAATATTTAGACTATGTGTATATGGACCAAACAATCAGAACAACATTCAAACATATATTTGCTAAATGAATTGTACTGATTTCATGTTTATTTTAGGGAATGAAGCATGTGAATATGATCTGTGTTCTTACCCTCAGTTGCAACTGTAACTTTTGTAATTAGAATAATTTCAGTTGTAAATGATGTGGACATAAAAATGCATAAATTTTCATTTTAATTGGATACATTTCATGGTCCATCTGCATTTACGTAAACCCTATTTAGTATTTACCCAATTAGTTGGCAGGCAACACCACACATTAGATTTGCAATTGTCCATCGCTCCATATGGAAGTGATATTGTAATGGAGGCAGGGAGACTCTGCAGGGCTGCTTGGCTTGTGTGTTAGGAGGAGCAGCGCACTAAAAACTTGAGGATTTTCGTTTCCAATTTGTGTTTTTAATCTTGATCCAGAGCTTATGTAACCTTATGGCCAGTGATACACATCAGCAGTATCAACAGTGTCCTTGGAGCGGTCACTGACTGCACTGCACATGTAAAGGCTAAATGGGGCCTGACTCTAACACCATTTGGGCTTGTCATTTGAAAGTAAGATTTATTTCAGTGAGCTTTTATCTACAAAAAATATGCCTGCTGCTTCAAATGGTGAGTTGGCAAGTATAGCTCCCTCTGGAGAACACACGAATGAGAGGTAAAAGTTTGCTGGAAACTCTTGGTACTGTCCCTGACTGAGGTTAATAAATATTGTGAGTTGATGGAATAAGTTTTGCATCTGGACATTGTTTGACCAGCAGACCCCGGGGCCATTATGCATCTCTGGATCTCAGTTGACCCAATAAACAAGGCGCTGTATCAATAGACATTACTATGGAAAGTCTGCCAGTCCAAACTAGATGAAAAATACACAACATGTATGCAAGCAACAGTACTGAAACTGTTGAGCTCAAGTGGATGCAAGGGGGTTAAGAGATCATCTTGTGTGATATACTGTTTTCTTAATGGTGTAGCAATTAGAATCAAGTAAATATCACATAACTTAAGACACATGAACAGATAAAGTATTTGTAATACAGTGTTTTGTGACCCATGTGCACTATTCTTCAATTTAACAAGCTGTCCCAGTGCAACCCCATGACGTTGCTTCTCCCCTTTGGCCTGGTCTGTCACATGGATAATAAACTACTTACACACAGAAGGCCTTATTGGCAGTAGTTTGTTAACACATAAATAAAGTAATGTCACTGTTGTCTACAATTCACCATCAAGTAGATATATAACAGTCATTTTCAAGCAGTCTTTTAGTCCACCGTGACGCTAGATTTACAGCGTGTTAGCTTCGTAAAGACTGCATAGTGTAACTCCAGTGTAGTAAACACCCTAACAGCATTTCCATCTTTGTCATGTGCACCTGCGCGGAGACAACGGGCATACCTGTAGGATAATTACAAATTCCTTAAAGTGAGAGGCTCAAGTGGTTTTTTATGCTGTCATTGTACTGTTCCCGCCTTTTTAAGTGGATCAGTGTAACCTCTAATAAGGGATGGCAGAGGGCCACGTTAACCCAGCTGTTCAATATTGCATCATAGCAACTGTAGAGACTGTTGAAAACATAACAGAGGAGTGGCACACAATTGTCCATCAACAAAACTCAGGAGAAATGCTTTGAAATGAGAAAGCTGAAGAGCTGGAATGTTGCTAATACACAGGTCAGCGAAGATAATAGATCATTTCAGTTACTTTTTACTACTGAATGTTTGCTATTTCTTATTGATGTAGCCCATTGTGTGTGATTTGTTAAAGCAGTTTGTAATATCATTAGGTCACTAAAAGAAGGTGGGGCAGCTTTCACGCTATAAACATAACTTCAAATTGACTAATATTTCACAAAGTCTTTCACTGGTCACTATTATTTATCTCTATTTGACTCTAGTACAGTGGGAATTTTGGGTCTTAATAAGAATTGAGGACACAGAGAAGTGAAATTGATAGACAATCTTACTGATCTAATAATTTTACTGTGGCCTATTGTTTTTTCAGGACTGTAATTGAACGGCTAAACTAACAGTCAACCCATAGGTCAAAGTTCATATCCGGGGCCATGGCGGGACTTCTGGGGCCCTGTTCCAGTGAAGTAATCTCAACCGTTGGACCTCATTAGCAAATAATTAGGAAAAACAAGCTAAACACGTGTTGCATTGTTGAGGAGAGACAAACGTGGCAGGTGAAAATTAGACAGTGGGACAGGTCACGAGATGTTTATGAGTGAATGAGTTCTGAGACAGTGAGGCTAACAGCTCCTCAGCAGGATGGCCTCCATATAACAGAAGCATTGTTCAGCAGAGATGGAGAGATAGCAAGGAAAAACACACTATATATTTTCCCTAAAGAAAGATGAGACACGGAGGAAGGAAAGACTGGTGTTACTGGTGTCACCCAGACAGGAAACAGTTCGGAATGCCATGATTCCGCCCCCCACAGAGAACCACTGGGAATCACGTACTACAAACTGAGATACTACAGCTTTATGTACGACAATAATACTGTTCTAATGATCACCATATGGTCATGTTTGCAAATGTGCCTTTTAGAACTGCACAAAATAATACTGATGAGAGATAAATGATGAAGCATTTTACACTCTTATTAGCTCTATGAACAGAGGTTTTGGATGGGTTAAGGTCACCCATGAACATTGAACATTTCTATATTGATTGGAAACTGGCCAAGATATAGTAAATCCAGGATATCGAATCATTGCGATTTAGGTCCAAAACACCAGAATTACAACTCCAACCACGAAATGTCAGGAAAAGAACTATGCTTTGGATGGACATTTGGATCAATGGATTCCTTATTATTATTCGCTTCATACAAAAGGATTCAACTGGATATTTTCCCTGTGGCGACTGAACTAGACAATCACTGCATCATCTTTAGCTAAACTGCTGCTTTGGAAAGATTTGTGCTCCCCAAGTTCATCTGTTTGGGAATGTGACAGGATGTGTTTTCATTCAGCACGACTCTTAAAACTTAGACAGATGCCAAAGTTGAGCATATACATATAATGCAATTTCAACAATTTTCATTCTGTTCATTGATTCTGACGCCATCAGAACCACATAAAACACTGGCCTGTCCCATGGCCAAACAGTTTGTTTGTGGAAGCGGGTGGTCCTCAGTGGAGCCCCTTTAACACAACTATAAACATAAGGTTTGAGTTAGAGCTGCTTTAACTTGTCATAAGTTATAAAAACAAATTTGAGCCAAAAGTGACTGTAGGAAATCTTTTTATTTGAGTGACTTTGACTGGTGATATTAGCATGCTGGATAACCAATCACAAAATAAGCCAGAGCCAAGCAAAGACATGTACATGCAATTTATTTTTTAAAAAAGAGATTACTTCTAACTCACAATTTTAAGTGCTTTCAAACATCGTTATCAGTTGCCATGGGCACTTATCAAACATATGGAACCAGTATGTGACAAAATATGTGTTGGCCGAACATAAAGGGGAAAATTCAAAGAATGAAAAGTGCAAACTGCAGCAGTAAATTCTGTGGACAGATTGGTAGAAGTGTAGGTCACATAGTTTAGCTGGGACACTTTGGTGCGGATTCACTTTCTCATATTTCACTTAAGTTTTAACTATTGGACAGTACAACAATGCCTGTACAAAATGTAAAACACACACAGCATTTCTGATACTCAATATGAAGAGTATCTAGGCATCCTCTGAACCATGTGTAAGTTCTGGAGTCTTAAGCGTTGTCTCTTTTGGGTGGATCCTGATTTCTGGCAGGAATGATGTATATTCTCTCTTCAGACTGTAAAACAACACCACAATGTGCTGTTGACCACAAATAATTTTCTAGTTTTTGAAATGTATTTGGGTTTATATAGCCTGAGGTGAGATTATCTTTAACAATGTGGAGTTTAAAACGAATCTAAAAATCTTACAACGGTTTTCCACATGTTATGGTTACCCTGGAATTTTTTTTTTTTTTGTATTCTTCTTTTTAATCACATCCTTATCACTGCAGTTTATTATTGCCTTGTGTTGTTGTGCCTCTATTTCTATTTAGTTTTTATTTTATTTTATTTATTTATTTATTTATTTATTTTTTGGATGTTCAGCATGACAACTGCCAAGCCATTGTCCTCTTCAGTTGGGTCCAATTTGGTCTTGTATATCCCTGAAAATCTTTTACTTCAGGAGAGAAATACTCCTTAAATCCAAAATCCCTTAAATCCAACAATGATTTACTATATCGATCCCCTACAGCTGAAGTTTGTATTGAGATTTTAAAATGAATTGTAATTATGCACAAGGTCTTAGTTCCGTTGTAAATGCTCTATAGTTTCTGAGATAATGAATGAGTGATGATGAATAGAGGCAGACTGGCGTGATTGGCACTGCTGAAAACCACAATTTTATTAGCAAGCTTAATGGTTTATTGGGTTATTTTATTGGGTTATTTTAAATCCACGGCATAATCTTTCTCCTGAGGTTATTATAAGTGTATGTATATATATATATATATATATATATATATATATATATATATATATATATATATATATATATATATATATATATATATATATATATATATATATATATATATATATATATATATATATATATATATATATATATATATATATATAATGGATATATAATGGATTTCACTGTTAGAGTCACTAGTTCTTGTCCAATTTTATCTCCATGATGTTTTTGCCAAGTCATGCTAAAATGAATAAATATTTAAAGATAAGTCAGTGGACAGGGAGCTGCGGGTGAATGGCACTGACAACATGTTAATAACATCACAAATATTTCTGTGTTTAGAAGGGGAGATGAGACACCACAAACTGAAATAGTCTTTATTTTAATGAATTTGAATTTGAATAGGTTTATTTTGTGCATTCAGTTTTTACTAAAAGTCACATTAAGCTGTGAGACATAGTGAGCTACTTAACGTGCACAGAGCTTATTGCTTTACCGTGCGCATTGACTGATGTGGTCTCATAGTCACATTTTGCACTTCTGAGTAATCTTGTTTTTGACTGGTCCACTTGACATTTTGTGTCAGTGTTGAGCCAGAGCCCGACAGGTGTTAGAGCCAGGTGTGTGTAGATTTCCTCATCAAACATTTTCCCACAGGCAAACATTTGGCAAAAAATCAAGAGGTGGCCTTTTAGCACTTTTTTTCCTCTAATTTCCATCGCTCCAAATGCACCAGAGGCTTACGGGCTACTGGCACGTCCAAATATCCCCGTCACCACTGCAGGCTGTATGTGTCAGGGCAGCTTAGAGTCATCACCTCCCACTGAACACAACTGTCCCCCTGCATTAAAATCTAAATCTAACCCCAGGCTCTAGGCCCACAAACACACACCATGGTTAGCCTGTCCACTGAGGTTGGCTTTGATTGGACTAAGCTGATGAAAAGTGGCCTTTAAATTGTGTATCGACCAGAAGTTCAATTTCATAACCTTTAAGCTACTGAAGTAATTTTGGTTCCACAAAATATCTGGAATAACTTTTTGCCTTTTAACCTCATGACTCAAATGTGCATATAACTTTTCTGTCTGAAATTTGGCCTCAGTATGGCCTCAAAGTATCTCTATGGGAGTCAAGCGTGGTGTTACAACAATGACAAGTCAGGTCTATGGACCGACAAGTCTACTCATTGTAAGAATGCATGTTTTTTAGCAATCAAAACACCTGTACTTGAGTAAAGGCTAGATAGACATAGTCATGCTTTCTTGCATGGTACCATATATTCAACTGATAAAACTGATATGCGTAACACTCTGATATGAATTCTACACATCCATCTTTACCGGCTCTCGCTGAAAGTGGTTGGGAAAAGGCAGTACATCATGGTGAATATTTTAATCTGATTGGTCAAAGCATTCCATTAGCGCAACACAACGAGAAATCAAACTTTTGTAAAATTCAGTTGAGGGAAAAATGCTTACCTTATGCACATTTTTAACAACAAAATAGTCCTTGTTTCCTCTAAACATTCATCTGGGTTGCCATGTTTTTTCTTTCTTTTTTTTTTTACTTTCTGTTTAGGTGCTTCACTTTTGGCTTCTGCCCAAACCACAATGCTGCCCTGTGATTGGGTGATCACAACAGAGGAAGCTGGGCTGGATGAATTCTCTGGAGTTTGCAAACTCACAGATAGCATGAGAATGAATCTTGCCGGCCTAGTTCACTGACTATACTAATAACTGCCATTTATATTAAGTATCACTGATTTACATTGTGTCTGCCATACCATGTTTACGCCCCATTTTAACTCTTGTGAGGGAGTTTAGTACTGAGGACAGGTCCAATAGTCTTACAAACAGCAGGTTGGCTAGTGTCCTAGGCCCTAATATGATCCAGCTGCCTCCCCCTCACCTCTCTCATGGGTCCAATGCAACCCAGATGTGAGCGCTGCCAGGCTGGACACTCTCACATCTGGCCGGCAAAGAGATAATATACCTGCCAGGGCCATGCCTGACAATGCCCGCTCTCTGCTCTATATTATGACCAAAAATACCAAACATGATTCCAATGTGCCCTCATGGTATTTATTTGAGATATGATTGGTCATGCTTGCTGCTGCACAGGATGCTTTGCATGTTCAGGAACAAAGCAAAAATCGCATTGCATTTCTTTCATTTCCACTCGCCATTGTCTTCTGGCCTTCATTAGCCAGTTGCTTTTGTGCTCTGTGTCCAATCTGCCTTTACACAATATGACACTAATAGACATTTAAACTTGTCTTCCTGTTTCTGGGGAAAACATTTTATTGTACGGCGCTGCCCCAGTGTCTCTGAAACATAACAAAGATCAACCCAGGCAAGTCAGTGCCCACATACAAAGTCAGTGTTCTACTCCATAGTAATTCTTTAGTGAATGATAGTAGCATATTATATCAAAACTGGTCCAATGGACACTTCCCTGACAGCAGAAATCCTCTCAAAGGGTCAGTGGTGTTTTTTGTTGGCCCTATATGGTAAAATATATATATTGCAGATGAACCACTATCTTGAATCTCTAATTTCTTTGTCAAATCATCTCATTACCTCTCAGTCATCAAAATCTGACCATCTTTCACTATTTTCTTTCAAACCAACCAATTCCATCAGAACCATAACTGTGGCTGAGGAGGCTTTTCGTTTGTCAGAGATTTGCACAGTTTATTGTTTTTAATAAATGTTGACAGCTAACATAAACCATCACTGTGAGCGGTTTCCTGTTTCTGTATCTCCTGCAGATAATGGCTATCAGTACAGGATAGTGGGAAGAAAACCGAACTTGAATGGGACAAGTTTCAAAAAGGAAATTTGCAACTAATTGCAGTTAAATGCAAAAAATTACCTTGGCACTGGGTATTGCAGTTTCAGATAGAGAATGGTCAAACATTTGTACAACCCAACAAACCACAAACCACCTTTCAGAGTTTGTTGGAAACCATTGTTGGAAAAATATAATTCATTTTTCCATCACAGCCCAAATTACAAGTAAATATAGGTCCGGAGTACAACTTTGTTGGAGATATCTTTTGGTTATGCCTGAAAATTGTACTGTTTTGGGACACTCTACACCCAGTAATAATGGAGGTACTGGGATAGACTCTCCGCAAACCCTGTCTAGTTATGTACCTTGGGAACACCTCTGTTATAGTATTTAAGAAGGATACTTGCTTGTTGAAAATACTATTAACAGCCTGCAAGAAGACCATTACTAAAAAAAATGGTGTAAACCAAAAATACAGACATGTAAGGAATGGAGGCAACTTGTGAACAATAACTTAAAATGAAAATGATGACTCATAGTTTGAGACAGAAACATGTCAAGAGAAATAGACAAAATTGACACCTTAAAAGCCAACCACAAATGTCTTTAACTCACTATAAGGGTCATATCATATTCTGCTGTGATAAAAATGTGTGTAAAAAATGTGAAAATGACTTTAAACATAAAGTATAATAAAAAAAGATCTTGGCGTATTTTTTGTGACATTATATATTATATGTACATTATATTATATATTCTTTGAGTCACAGTATTCTCAATGGCAGCCACACAACTATGACTACAAGTATTTTCTCTACTCTTTGTGAAATCTAACTTCTGTAAAGGGTCCACAGTATTTTAATATTTTTCATCAATACAGGCATTACAAATGCATTTGCTAGCTCTAGTCTAGATTCAGCTCAGCACAATATAAACCACATTGTAATTATAATAATATACTGCCTTTGACCAACTTTATGAAACAATTCTAGTACTTTAGGGCATACCATGACTTCCCTCGTGTTCAGCAGATCTGTACTCTAATTTACAGTGCCCTCACCTCAGTAAAACTATGCAGACTTACCATCTATAGTCAGGCCTCAGCTCGGGTCGGTCCCATGTGCTTTCGTCTGGAACAACCTATAAAAGAGCAGCAATAGGTCTTTGGGGGATGATATCTAATGCACATTTCATTAACTGCTTTGACATGCTGTTGTTTTATTTATGGGCGCTGTCATGTGAAAGTGTTCGTTTGACATCTTGTTCCATTGGATCGGGCAGATGTCTGCATGTGCAAGGCATTGTGGGGTATGTGGTGTCAGGACCAATGGCTTTAAAATTCAGATTCACCCTCTTTATATTGGTGCAGTGAATAGTTACAGATGTTTTTGAACAAATTGTGGCTCTTGTTTTACATCTCAAAATCCAACAAATCTTATTCAACATAGAACAGTTATACAACTATGCAACTGAAAAAAAAAGTGAGTAAAATGACAGAAAATTTTGAATGAATAGGAATCACTTTGAATATTACTACTAATACTGATGTAATGTTTTGATAATTTTTCGAAGCTGATGGTACTAATTCTTGAAATCCATTCTTCATCCTTTAATCATTTGCTTGCACAACATTTTTCAAGACTCTGTGACATAGTTGTAATCTTAAGGGATCTCTCTGAACTTTGATCCACATTCACAGAAAGGCCTGCACTTGCTTCCATTTATTCACACCACACTTTTTTTTTGCAGTTTTGCAGCTCCTCTGGGGTCTCTCTGATCATCACCATTTTACTGCAGTGCGTGCTTCCCTGGTTGGGTCAGATGTTTGGGCTTTAGCTGGTTGGAGGCGTGCGTGTGAGTGCGATCTCCATGCTCCTCCCTGGGATCCTGTACACTCTTTGCCATTAGACTTCCAGCGTCAATAGGGGCCCTGTGTAACCAGATGGTCCGTCCATTACTTTGCCAAAACTTGGGCCCACGCGGGACACTGGCCCAGGAGCACATGGGGCGCTGCTAATGAAATGTTGACATGAAATGTAATGAGGAGGAATTCGTTTAGTGCCTCTGTTTTATTTTGGGAGCAGATTTGTTTATCACGAGCAAATTCAATTTCATTTTGTGAAATGTTAGGGTGTCCAGGAATGACGTGAATGAAAAATGTGAATGGATAAGATTAGTTTTCCTTATAAAGATCATTAGGGAACTTGTGAGATGTGTATTTGTTCTGCAGTATTTCCAAATGCCAAGCTGGCTAAAGTTTATTAGTTTTGAAACCAAAATCACAAATATAAAACTGGCTAATGACTTCAGATTCATCAGAGATATACAAAGACAATGTAAATACAATGGAATCTTTCTTCAAAACTCAAAGTGAGAGTAAAAAGTGGTTAGTGCTTTGGTTTGGTTAGACATGGTTAGATCGTAATCTTAGAACTGTTTCCGTGAGTTCAATCCTAATATGTTAGCAAGTTTGTGGACTGTGCCCTCACTTACTTGGTGCAGGTATAAATACAGTCACTTAAACATTTGCGAGTGAATGGTGGAAAATATGATTTGCTAAGTACTTTCTCTTATGGAATACACACATTGATATTAGTGCAATGTTCATAGGAAATGGCGAGCTGTGCATGATATACAGCACACACTAACAACAGAAAGGTGAAAAGGAAATTAGTTGGCTTATGGCTTGTCAATCAGTGGAAGATACTGCGTTTATTTTTCCAAATCATAAGATGTTGATGAATATTAATTTCTCATTGATGTGTTTTAGAAGAGAGGTAAAAAAAAATAAAATACTGTAATTGTACTCCTTCCTGAAGATGTGAGACAGGCCTCTGCTTTGTCAATGTTTAAATCCAGGCTCAAAACAGTTCTGTTTTGCTGTGTATATGACTGAAAGGGTTTTATTCTACATTTGTTTTTCATTGTGATTTGAATGTCTTTCTTATTCTGTAAAGCACTTTGAATTACTTTGTGTATGAACTGTGCTGTACAAATAAACTTGCCTTGCCTAATTCAGTAGCAATATCTTTGACGGGCATGGCTAATGACTGCGTTTAAAATCCAGCACGCTTGTTATCATCAAGGTTCACTGAAAGAATAACAGTGCTACCTAGCGATACATTACATCAATCTAAACATATCAGTGTTTGTTATCAGCTGAGGGGTGAGCAAGGAACACAAACAGAGCAGAGAGAGAGAAAGGGAGGAGGTGGAATGCAGCGGGAATGTTTTGTGATGGACGGATTCCTGAGATCACATGTAGCTGTAAGCAGCGACTGCATGTGTGAAAGAGCTCTTTGTCCGAGGCCCAGGTTCTTGAGTTCAGCTAATCAAATGGATTAGAGACGGCTTTGAAAGTCCACCCATTGGACTCGAGCCATCCACAGAAAACAAACAGAGTGGAGTGGCTGCATGCGGACGCCCACTTTCACTTAGGTGTTTGTGTTTGTGTGTCTACATACCAAAGCATTGGACTGTGTCGTGTATGTGAGAGTTATAAAGGGAGGTGGGGCTTAGGGCCACATGTTCACACTCCAGAAAGAGGCTCATTAACAGTGGCTTAATTGTATTTCATAAGAAAAACATTGACAAAAATGTGTAATATCAAAACACTAGAGCTGAACCTGCCCCTGGGGTTCCCGACGGACAGAGAACCAAATATGCATGCAGTCTCCACATACTATTATTACTGCAGTTCCCAAACTACAACACCAAATCAATGCAGTGTGAAAGAGCAGCTAACGTATCCACTAATGAAATAATTGTTTTACTCCTATGCATAGAAACTGGATAAACACACAGAGACCAGTGTGCACTTCTGAAGTCCCAATTCTGAATAAATGAGGACTGCATCATGAATGGCAAAAAGCCTTTGTCAAATTGAAATACAAATTACTTTATATATGTGAGTTGATATCAAACTGGGCCAGTACTTTAAAACTGTCTTTAAGCATGTGCACTATTCTTCAATAAAATACATAAATAAAGAAAGCACATCAGTGCTATACCAGCTGACCTTTGGATGTTAAGAGGTCATGTGTTATCAGCGCGGATACAGACTCCTGATCCTACAGCTTGATTACAGCACAGCATGGACCAAAGTGAGGAACACTATAGAACTTTCCACACGGCTCCCTTTGCACGTGTGACTGTTTGTGTTTTCTTTCCATTGAGTTTCCATTGAGTGTTTTCTTAAGAGAAGAAAAGGTCAAATATTGTTGGCACTTTTTGCCGGATTGCGCTCCACTGCTGTTTTTCAGCCACTGATTCAGAGATCATACCTCTAACTTATTTCTATTCCCACTAACCAGACCTTACTGTTTTTATGATCACAATGAACTGGAGGACACACTGAACACAATGAACCCTTTACTGCATTTTTACTGGAAGTGATGAAATGTGGAAGCTCGGGGGACAATCAAAGATGGGAAAATGAACTTTATTTCTAACACATGGACTTCGTGATTAGAGTGAATTTGGTTACTGTTGCTGCAAACCTGAAGAAGGATGACAGAAGCAGAGTGAGGTATATGCCTCGCTCTTTCCATTTGTTTACAAGACTGATATTATCATCAGAAAGAGTTTGGTTTGGAAAGTATGAAAATTCAACAAAGCCTACAAACTTTTTGTGTGCCTCATTTTTAAAACTGTCAAACTGATGATATGATACTGCAGATGAATGTCTGCTTGAGTTGAATCCCTGTCTCTAATCTTTTGTGTGGCTCTGCAGTTGTCATGTTTTTAATGTTTATTTGCAGTATAGGATGTCACATAGTGTAACAAGAACCTGCTCTGACTCTCACTTTCTGTCTGTAATTGCATTAGGAAATGTAAACCTGTCAGATGCCTGCATCTATGATACTCACTGCATATTTACTTGTATATGCATGTCTGCTACGCACATGTGGGTACTCAAATAAGTAAAAGAACAACCATCTTACACTTAACTCGGCTGTGTACTCATGCACTGACCTAGCACCTCACGCTAGACCATTCCTCGAGTTTGCCCAATGATAAGAGTTGTTCCAAGGCAAAAGAAGAGATGTGTCTTTGGTGCTCCGCAGGGCCTGCTCCAGGTGGGACATGCCTAAGCATCACATGGGCTCCTCTGATATGCAGAGGGGCAGCTACTCTACTCCAGGTTTATCTTCCTCCTACAAGTAGTATTTGTGATAGTGAACACCCACTTCAGGCAGGAGAGTGCTCTGAACACGCCCTGTCTGGATGAGAACCATGCAACAAATTTGAGCTTCATCGTAACCAAACCTAACCTTTTCAAATGTTATTCAGTTAATTAGAGAAGACAAAAGGTTAATGTGGAAAATTACTTTCTCCCAAATAAATGTCAAAAGACCAAAATAATCTGTCAGCACACAATCTTTTATAATGAAACCTGGCTTCAAGTACACTTATCATAATTCACTGATAATGTGTCATTATACATGTGAACTCTCTGCACATGTTCAGAACCAACGGAAACAAATTCAGAGCAGCCACGTAGCTCTCCACATAAAAAAAAAATAAAAATGCACCAAGTTGTATTCTGTAAACAAATACAGATACCAGGCGTCTGGGATCTTGTGCTGTGCTTTGGGGCTTGTGCCTGGTGCCAGTTACAGTCTTCTGTAATTGAGGTAATGTGTATCAGTGATGCTAATATTGCAGTGGGAATGTGAATACAACTTATGGACTTTGGGGAAGTTAGCCAAATTTAGATTTGGAATTACTTGTTTTGCTAGAAGAACAAATTAAACCCTGCTAGCAAAATGACCTTGCTGAAAAGGCATTCTGATAGATAGAAAGATGGATGAATAACAAATTAGCAGAGGAAGCATTAGAGTTTGTTTTGTGTGAATCTCTGGATCCCTCTGACGTATATTCCCAGAACAGTGTTTGTCCACATGTTACCGAATCAGCGCCAAGTATTAATTTTCAATTAGCTTGTTCTCAATTCATTTAATCAAAGCGATACAGCAAAACCACTCTTTTCCTACCGCTAATCGACTCTTACCAGTAAATCAGTCTTCAGTGTTTGGCCCAAGTCCCTGTGGTCCCAATGGCTCCTAGGGTCTTGGTGTGTCCAATTGGCATGGTCCAAAACGGGACAGCTGGAGAAGCTTTGGCCACCCGGATTATATACAACAACGTACTCACTTTCATCAGCAGCCCATCAAGAACAAGAACTCTGAATTCTGTGGTAATCTCTCCAAGTTCTCAAACGTAGCCTCCAAATTGTTGTTTAATATTTGGAAATGAAACTGAAGTTTTCCAAGCTCCTTCCCAAATCCCTGACTTTTCCTAACCACTTTCTTGAGTGAGTAAGTCGTTTGGATACATTTCTGATTTGTATACCTCCTGTATACCTGCTATTATGACTTCCTGGTTGGTATCCAGTGTTGAAACAATGAGAAGCTTTTGGCATTGATGTCTTCACTAGATATGGTTTTAAGCAGTGTTGATCTCAGCAAAGTAAAGACAGGAAATTCCTTTCATCATCTAAACACCCATCCAAATCAGGGAAGCTCTCTGCTTGAGAAAATGGCATTTATGGATCATGATAAGTTTGGCTCACAGACAGGATCCAGGGCTGCCAGCTCGCCATCTGTCTTTGAACTTGGGATGACTACACAAGTAAGAGGATGTGTTTAGACGAATGGTAAACTTTCTACTGTACTATTGGCTCCACTAACTTTATTCAAAGTGGACATGGTTTGTTTCTCTACAACAAGAGGGTCAGACTATGTTATGCAATTGTAACATTTAAAGGCGCACTGCTTGACATTTCCTATCTTCATGGAGAAGGTTTTTTTTCCCCCCTAGAATGTTCCACAGTATTGCATTAAAGATATCTATATCATGTATTTAATTACATGTATTCTTACTGTAACACAGTTTGCTTCTCTGTGAGTATATGACCTTTAACAGGTTGGTGGCATCACTTGCTGCTCTTCATAGAGATAAGTTAAATGCCACTATGGAATCGTTTGAGCAAACCAATAATAGATACATGCAGGTGACAAGCCCTCAACCTAGAAAAGTTACAGTGTGCACCTTTAATGAAAATGTAATTGAGTTATTTTTTAAAATGCTTTATTGGGAGAAAATGCCCCTGAATGTGTGGTGGCCAGTTCACTTTGTATTTTGTGAACAGTACTTGTAGACTGATTGTCTGCAGGCTCATATTGTGTCTCCTTCTACTGACCAGCTATACTCCATCTGTCCTTGTAGAGTTCAGTGCTGTTCCAGTTTGTCCTTGGTGGTCACACATGGGCGGAGGGCATAAATGCAGTGACCCTGGGCCCCTGTTTGGGCATTGCTAGGGGCCTCTCGCTCTGTGCAGACTGACTGACTCCTGCTTTTGTTGAAGTCTACTCTAACCCTGAGAAAGTCTGACATCCATGGTCTGAATGTTGCCCCCACGCGCTAATGGTAAACAGCACCCAAATGACACACAAACAATGCAAGATGGAGGGCTACACCAGTGTTGGTAATGGGCTGCTGCTTCTCATCCCTCCTCCTCACAGATCTGGAAGCTAGTGTGGTTAGTGATAATTGTACATTTGGAGGAAAAGCAACCCAAGTATTGGCTATAAGCCTTAGTTTACTTGTGTGTTGAATGAAAATCCTGCTTATGCCATTGGAACAATAATGGGACTGAACCAGGATGGAACAAGGACTACCTCGGGGCGTAATCATCCTGCATTATCCTCAACCCACCTCATATATGCAGTAATATTTATAGTTACTTACAGCTCACATATAATTTATATTACATATGCATATTATTGTGCGCAAATTGTGTAGATCTGGACATTTTCTTTGCTGCTTTGAAAAGAATTTTACATGCTAGATTAGAGCTTAACAGAAACATTTGCTTATCGATTAAATAATAGGTTGAAACCATGACTTGGACTGAATAGATACAATCCAATACTTCCTAATTCTAAACAAGACAAAACTACTTAATTACTAATTACATAATAACTTACTGACTTTACTAATTTATAAATAAAAAAAATAAAAAAATAAATAGATTCTCCTTATCTGCCTGAAGAAGGAAGGAGCCAGACAAAATGCTGATCCAAACTAAAGGTCAGCCAATCGCCATCCGCCCGCCTCACATATTGCCAAGAAAAGCATTAATTTAGATTATGACTTTGCAAACTATAGTCCTATAACATAGCTCACTAAATTTGCACAGTAGTCTTGGCACTTGGCCTCTGTCTTTCATCCCTTGTGGATCTCTGACCCAGTGTGGTTAGTGATAATTGTACATTTGGACATACAGAAGTGCAAGGCGAGCATTAGCAGTTAGCCGCAGTTCATTCAGATGTCTCATGTATAGTAAATCCTGCTCACCATATTCTTTGAGGACAGATTTGGCCCTCTTGGTCTTGATGTAGCTTTTCTTCCCCCTTTCCTCTCTGTTTAATGCTTTGGGTTTGGACTTGAACTCACATTTCTGCCAGAGAGTCTCCAAGGACCCTGCACATGTGATGAATGTGGGGTTCCTCTAGCACCATCACAGCTGCCATAATGGTTAATAGCCCATAGCTTGGTCTGTATGAGCGCTCTCCCATATAAACATTCATAGAAAATGCCAGATAACCACGCCAGATTGTGGTTATGAGATAGTCCAGTGAGTTTAAACCCTTTTTCACCATCTCAGCAAATATTTAGGTTTTCAAGACCGTGAGCCTGCACCAAATCTAAAACAGATTAAAATAAAACAAGAACTATAAATAAGGACTAAACTAGAAACAGGGTAAAATGAACAAATTACTCACAACTAAACCCAAAATAAATTCTAAGACCAATAACCATGAGCTCTGTGAGTTTGTACATGGAAGATCAGAGGAGCAAGACCTAGAACATGGTTATAAATCCTTCCAGGACTTGAACTGCAAAAGTATGTACCTGTACCGCATGTTGAGAAGCACTGATCCATGGCAGGTCTAGTCTCATAGAGGTCTAGTGATCCGGACTGGCCCACTGCCTCCAGACGCTGAGGCTCTGTGGTCCTGGCCAATGCCCACAGGATTTGCGCTGATTGAGAGAGTAACCACACTCTTCCGACATTCCACTTTCCCCCTGTAACGGACACTAATCCTGTAAATCCTAATAGATATTATCACTTTACTTGGAAAACCCGGAAAACCACAGGGCATTTAATTAAAGACGGCTGCTTGCGTCCCTGAAAAAGTACCTGGTGGTGACTATTTGTAATGTAACTAAAATTTCAAGCGCAGTTTCATTACACTGATTCTGATACTAAAATTATGCATATAGAATTTCCAACAATTTCTTCAATAATTCTTTATTATTAGCACAGTTCTGGTGTTCCGCCAATGTAAACCATCCCTTTTATGTAGTATCTAGTTCTGAGTATCTGGGTATCAATTTTTTGACAACTTTATAGTGATTTTTTAAGTGAAAGGTATTGCATTATCCAATTTTGTTTCCCAAATGCATGTTATTTGGGGGCAAGGCAGGTGAAGTGGCATTTTGAAACAATTTACTACTCCTTACTACTTTTTGCTTTATGATCTTTCAGTAAAACAAATTATGCATAGCTGCTAAACACTGATAGTCATAGTAATAGTAATAGTAATAGTAATAGTATTTTCCCCTCAGCTGCCTGCTCCTGCTGTGTTGAAACCTCTGCTTTTCATTGGCTTCTTGAGTGCTGTAAATTCCTGAGTGTGTTGTGTCTCACTGTGGGACGTGATCCAGTTTTCCCTCCACTCGGCCGAACCTCGAGGCCTGTCTGCTCTCACTTAACGGGCTGGTGAGGGTTTGGCCCATGCTGCACACCTTTAAAACGGCTCTTGGCTTGTGAAACACGGACAACTAATTATGAGGTGATAATTACACGGCTACAGCTGATGGAGGCTGCAGTGCTTGTGCTGGAGTCCCCTGTTGTAAATTTCCCCAGAGAAGTGTTATGAGTCGGAACAGAGAAGTAGTTAGGTTGAGGGCAATAATATCAAATGTAAATCTAGTTCTCATATAAGCCATACGGTGTAAACGTTGGGTTTATCAGAATTAGGACCGGTAATCATCAAATTAACACACAATACAGGGCATCACATGACATAATGATGTGGCTTTATAATACGAGAGTCATGTAGGGTCACATTAAAAAAAACAACCCAAAAAAACAAAGCAAAAAAAAACAAAAACAAAAAAAAAACTTAAAATTATATTTTTAGAAGATTGGCAAGTTGTATTTTCATGAAAGAAACTGTAGCCCTAAAAACATAAACAGGATTTTTACAATAATAAAGCTGTAATATTATAAGTATGAAGATTTACAAGAATAAAATCATCTGACAGACATGTTTACATCAAAAATCAGGAGCTCATCAACATTCTTTCAGAACCAGGGTCTACTCGAGGCAAACGTTGTTCTCTTTTAACTATATTATCAAAGGGCCTGTATTTTTACTGGCCCATCGCAGTATAACTAAAAAGTAAAGGTAGTACAGTATCTTTAGCATACTCCTACACTTCCACAATGATCTTCACACCTAAATATTTTACAGTCCCTAGAGCCATTTTTGATATTTTACTGTGAATCCCGTTTATTACAAAGAGAACTAGAGAAAAGGCTGGGTACTAAATGTTATATTGAGGATAGGTTGATTTGTGTAAACTGTTCATGTGCACCAACAAGTCAACAATGCACCGTCTCTCTGTAGTCTATGTGTAATAGAGGTCTGTCTGAATAAGGTCACTAAAAGTAACTGATTTTACAATGTTGTAACTGCATTAAAAACCCTATCCTTTTGCTGTAGTGAAACTTTGTAAGTGTTGGAGGTGATTTCATTTCTGGACAGTAGCGAAGAGTGATCAGATTTTCAAAATTCTTGTGTCAGTATATAATCGGAGGGACTTCTGTCTGTAAATTGTTTTGCCTTATGCTCATTTCCAAGCACTGTGTTCTGTATTTCAGCTAAACTGATGAAAATACATTCCCTTCCTCACTGTTGGCAGGTATCAAATTGGTCAAGAACTGGGACAACTTGGATAAATCTGCTGAGACATGGAACACAGGGCTCAAAACTGGGACGTCTGAAGTAGAGCCAGGTTCAGGTACTCAGTTGACCTTTACTTTTCTACTTTGGGTATTGTATTTTTCTCAGGGAGTGTTTTCGTGGCCAAAATGAACGTGCATGTGAGAGCTGCAGATGGGAGAGAGGAAATGCAAGGGATCATGGCCAGACGTGGTGACTGAGGAGACCGAAAAATATTGTGAAGTTGAGAGCGAGTGTGTTTGTGATATTGCCGGTCAAAGGAGCCTCTTTGACATCTGCTAATGATTTTGACTCTGCACATTGGGGACACTGAGGGGTGAGTTTGACTGTAGCAACAGAAGCCACATTGTGCTTTTGGTCTAATTTCGGCGCATTATGTTCTTTCTCCTAAACCAGAAGCCCCGACAGCCCTTTATTACCACTAGCATTAGTTGAAGTAGAGATGTAACTACCATGAAAATGCTTGAGGATAGCCTAAACAGAAAAGTAATCCTTCATATTGCAGTAATGCTGGTAATGCAGAAGGTATGCTAATGCTTACCCTTTGAGCTCGCTGTCGTAGTCGTCTACTAATAGCTGGAGGTCAAAGGTTGAAGCTCAAGGCAGTTAACAAGAGAATATAACGTTTGGGTTAACATAAGCAGGAAATCTGTCTACAAAAGACAACTAAAGATTTTCAGTATAAGAACATGTACATTTAATCCAAGATAAGAAGTACATTATTTGTGGAGTTGTAATATTACGAGAATAAAATCCAAATTTTAAACTGAGCAGCCTTGTTTATATCAAAGTTGTTTTATCGAAAGTTCTTCCCTTATTTTATGACTTAAGCATATGGAGGACAGTATAGGTCACTATCTCTTATTAACAAATTGTTGACTGTTGCCTAAAGAGCAGATGTGATACTGGCTGAAATAATCTGAAGAATTACAAATCAGTGCTGGAGTCATTCAAAATTTTCTAAATCATTCCAAATTTCTCACGCTGTATCTTAACCACCTTAACCACCTCTGTAACTTTGAATTAAAAAAGACAGACTTCCTGTTGTATGTATACAAAAAGAATTCTAACCTGCATTGTACAGAATATAATAGAAACAAAAAGGGCCCAGAGGTGAATAAAAGCAGGTTTTGGCTGTCGATAGGTTGGGTCAAATTGTTGGATGTGCATCGCTAATCGCGTGGACCTCTTTTCACACACTGTTCCAGTGTGAAGGTCAAAGCCCCATTATAGCAAAGTGCTGTGCTATTGTCCTTTGTTTGCTGTGGAAATAGATGGCTATAAGGACCAAGGACAAACCTTCTTCAAACTACCTGCCTCAGGATTCTATGTGATTCATTCCAGACTTACTAACCTTGAAATTGTACACATATCAAACGCAACATAATGGCCAATGACAGGTGTATAACACAGCTGTATCATTCTTTTAATTAAAACAAGGGAAAAAGCAATAGAGGGATGTTCCCAGATTTCAGAGATCACTATCAAATGTGGTTCAATAAAGGAACAGAGGTGAACCAGTAGAGGACAGTTCTAATGTTGCGATTTAGTTATATCAAAGGAGAACACGAAATGTGGATACTAGTTGGAAAATGCTTCTACATGCTTTAATCTTTATTGTTGCAGGTGCATGCTACAGCCAGTTCTATGGCCCATGACTTTGAAGAACCAGGCCAGGAAGTCCCAAGAAGTTTTTGATGAATGAGTTAAAAGTGGAGGGAACCATGTGGAATGTATACTGTAGTCTGTTTTAACTATAAGACTTTCAATTAAGGTTTATGGAGAGCAGTTCTTTTACAGCAGACCTGAGCAGCGTCTCATTCACCCGTGCCTTTAGTGGGTATAATGGGGTTGGGATTGGGACAGTAGCTTTGCTGTGTGACCCCTCTGTTGAAACACCTAATGCTAGTTACACAGCAACAGGAAACAGCTGCAGTAATAAGTCTCCTATTGGGGTTTACCTCAGAGGAAGAACTGGGCACGCTTTAAGTCCAGGAGTTTGTGTCAAAATGAAAGTGAAATTAAAACTGCACAATGTAACATTTTAGCCAAAAAACAGACTTTAATAAAAGCATGTGTTTTTCATTTATGATGTTTGTGTGTACACAAAAATGTGTGTATTGCACAAACAACATAGAAAAGCATGAGTCCTTATTGTGAACAAGCATGCAACTCCAGAAGAACTGACTCTTATTTGGCCTGGAAGGGAACCTCTACCTGGTAAAATGTTGTTCATTTGGCTTTACTATTCCACAGTATGGTATAGAAATGATCCATCTCCATGGAGAACATTCTAGTTTGGTATTGACTTTGGTATTTCTATGGAATCATGCAAGTGGCATGCCAGCTCCAGAATTTGCAATGGTAATAAGAAACACAAGCTTGCAGGCTGAAAAATATTTCTTGCTGAATGTCTCTTGCACTCTCCCCCCCACATTTTACCATGTCATATGCCCCAACTTTAATACACATAGATTTTTCCTTGAATTCATAAGTCCAAAGATGGTGGTTCAATTCAAAATTGGTCACATACAGAGCAGCATCTGGCACCAGGAAGTTATAGGGTGTAACACGGGAAGATCTATTTTAGCTTTTGGCTTCTATTACTTGAATAATGAAACAAAAAGATCTGGCTCAGGATGTGGAGCACAAAGACACCATAAATTAGGCTTTTATATCACAATCTCTTTCAGACTATATGGAATTAGGGAGTAGTATCCATTATGTTGCACCAGTATGTCAAAAATATCTTGAATAGGTATAATATTTATCCATCATAACATTATTTCTTCAGTAAGTTATATTGTGTTGGCTGCCCATTAGGAGCAAGGGCTGGTCAGTATTGTCCAGTTTGCAGGATGGCTGTGGCATAAATTTTTCTCCTGTTTAAGACTTATGTGAACATGTTTTGGACAAATCATAAAACTCAAATTCCCATGATCTTTTTAAAAACAGTGATGTCATCCCCAGTGCCTGTACTTTTGGTCCATAGTTCATTTTTCACAGCAGTTCTGGGATCCCAAAACCTTTCTGTGGTGGTGTTTAATATAGCCATGAGCACTGGCACCAGCTAATATGGCCTCTCCTTGGTTTCCTGGTTTTCTTTTATACCTAATTGCTCACCACATATGTGACAAATGACGCCAGATGCCACGACGGGGGAGAAATGCAGCTTTTGGAGATTTATGAGTTGAAGGGGAACAGTTGGCCATATATTTATAGGGGCCGTTTTACTAGAGTTGGCCCAAGGGAATAGAGAGTCACTGGACCAAGTGCCAACACAGGGCCTGGCACGTGTGGGCCCTTAATGTGGAATAATGCAGTCAGGTGTGTGAGAGGCAGCAGGTTGTGTTATGAGGCTCTGGAGTTAAAAGGCAAGTGCAAAGTGAGGTTTTAATCGGTTTGGCGTATGAGCTCAAACTCAAATTTCTCAACTTTCTATTGTGAAGATGTTTTCTAAATATCAACGATTAAAGAGACTTTCAGAGAACAATGGCTGAATGGCTAGTGCTCTTGCCTCACTGCAAGAAGGTCCCAGGTTTGATTCCTGAATCGGGTAGAGCTTGTTCTTTAAGTGTCATGGTGGGTTTCCTCTGGGTGCTCTCCCATCATCCTAAAACATTCACAATAGGTTAAGGACAATCTAACTGGCACTTCTGCCCAAAGCTAGCTCATAGTCTGGAGATGGGTCCCTGGGCACATGCTTGCTTATTTCTATAGCACGATTCAAGGATGGGCCAAATGAGAGAACTTTTCCTATGGGCTCAAACAAAGTTGCCTTAGCTTAGCTATAAATATACTTCCATTGAAAGTGAGTGCTGTTATCTCTGTGTTACCCATGCACAACTGCATTGCACATGTCAAACTGTTTTTATTTCATACTCCCCATGACCTGCACTCCTCCTGTTAAAGCCCCTCTCCTTATGAGCCATGTGATGTGCATTGGCCTGAGAGCTCCAGAGGACCAGGGCACAGCTCAGATTCTGATGAAGCCGTTTGATCTGAAAGCCTCTGTTGTCTTCTCCACCTCTTATACCCATTGGATGTGCTGCACAAACTTAAACTTAAAGAGAATAATTACCAAGAAAAAGTTTCCACACTGCTTTGTGAATCTCACTTCTAATAAAAAAAAAATAATATTTCAATACAATTCATTTTATGACTGCAACACAAAAGTTGCAATGTACCATATTATACTTTTACTCCATCCCAACTTTGGTGTGGTGATAGTTTTAGTCTTAGTGATTGTTTTTGTTTGTGGGAATAGAACAGGAAAGGAGAATGTTTTGCAATTTTTACATCTGCCATTAAGGAACTGGGCGTCATATTAAATGTCTGAGTAGTGTGGTGTATAGGAGGAGACAAGTGTTGAAAGCCTGGCCTTACCTCAATGAGGAGTTTACCGAATTGATGATTTGTGGTGTGGAAAGTTAACTCAGCAGTTTTCCTATGCAGCCTCATAAATGTCGTGGACAGCTAGCTTCTGTATTGTGACTTTAACAGTGTGTGTTTCTCTATTTTGGGGAGTGAACAGTGGGTGGTCTGATTATTCATATACAGGCCTAAAGCGACTGATAAAGTCCACAGCCAACAGTGCATCGGCTACTAATCTCCCACTCATAAGACAACTTCTGCCAAATGTTTTCTTGATGCTTTTTCAAACTGTGCTGTTTATAAATCATAAAGTCAACACTTGGGCCTCTGCAGACTGATATACACTCTGGCTTAAAGGCCATCACTGTTACATTTAGCATCTGTACATCTGTCTTTGAGTTGTCATTTTAAAATGCTAAGATCATATTGTTAAGTCATATTTAAAGGTGCAGTATGTAACTCTTCTCAATGGATATGTTATTGTTTTGCTTGGAATGTTTTACAGCTTTGAGTTAAACTGAACTATCAAGCAGGTCAAACCAGGCCAAGTTATAAGTCTATGGATATTTTTTTTTTTTTTTTTTTTTTTTTCCTAGCAGTGAAAATACCTACAATTGAATAAATGCATAATAAACATGTTTTATGCCATATCATCGTCATAGAGACAAGGAGGTGGTGGACCTTATGGCATATTAAATTGTTCACCGTTAATGTTTGCACCTGTTGGTCCCATGACTGAAATCCCTGGAGTACGACATGGGTCTCAATCTGGGTGACAAAAATACAAATCATGACAAATGATTAATTGCGTCAGGAAGGGCATCTGGTGTGACTGAAAAAAGAGAAAAACAACATTGTATTTCCTAACTCTTAAAGTAAATTATAACTGGCTTTGTTCTTTTGCATTTTTCTCAAGGCACCACTCCTTTATTGTCCTCAGTTTTCTCTTTCTTCTGTATAATAAGTTTGGTTTGGGACTCTCTTGCTATTCGGTAATACTTCCCTTTGAGACTATAACTCACACAATTGCCGTTCACACATCAGCTTGGCTTTAATCATGGACACTTGTGAAGAGTTACTGCCAAAAGTACATATTTTACATTCCTATTGCAACAAACTTTGGTCTGCACAGCTGTGGTTCATTCAATTAAAAAATACTCTGTTTGCTGGGTCCTCTTCATTTGACGAGCCTAATTTAATTATGTGCTAATGTATCTTTGAAGATTCCATTTGGGGATTTGTCGAGTTCACTGTGAATTATTGTTAATTATCTCAAACATGGAGGTATTCCTTTGTAGTTTGTGATGCAGTCTACTGTCTATAAATCAATAAGAAGTGTTATAAATTAGATTAGAGAAATGAAATGGAAAAATTGTGGTCTAGTTCAGAATAATACACAATATACTTACGATATGGGACATCAAGTAAAACATAACTATATGTTTTGGAAGAGTAAAAAAAAAAAATGCCGTGTAGTAATAGAGAATGTCACTTTTCCCTAGCCCTCTCCCTGTTATTGTGTTGAGGAAATCATGTCATTGGATTCCTTGTACCAAATGTCATAGAATTCTAAAACTCAGAAAGTTTTCCTATTTTTGACACTCAAAGAGAATTTTTGCAGAATTTCTGTGTTAAACATGTGTAAATGGAACAAAACACAAGTCCAGCTATGTTGTTGATCATGAAACATTACACCGTAGATCAGAAAATAGCGTAATATTGGCTCTGGCCTTGTTTGAACCAGGACAAATCCAGTTTACGATGCATCATGTAACTTTTCTGGTACACAGTCCGCCACCTGCTTGTATCCATTCAGTTTAGTTCTTTGGCTGGAATATTCCACAATATAGCATTTAACTAATCTGTCTTGCATCAGTTACGGATACATGTTTATTGCTCAAAGATGATTGATACAAGCTGTGTGAGCTGGATTGCCTCTCCACAGATCTGACCTGGAAATGAATAAAAATAGATAGGTTTATGTGCAAAGCAATAAAAAGTGAACTATTAGTATAAATAAGTTGTAAACAAGGACAAAGTTAGGTCTAGGCCTATCTCATTTGAATAGGTCTATTTCATATAACCATTTTTAGATATATGTCCCTGTAATTGTGTTGAGCAAATCACTTCATTGGATCCCTAAATAAATGTCATAAAATTCTCAAACTAAGTAGCAGAAAGTTTTCCCATTTTTGACAGACACCCAAAGAGACTTTTTACATGCTGCAACAGAGACCAGTTGGCACCACCGATCAACACTGGAAATCTCATTCCCAAAGGGCGGATTTGGCATGTGCCCAGACTGAATGTTTGTCACTGATTACAGTCGCTGCACTTAAGACTAGAGCCATTAGAAGTCCGAGCGCTGACCAGGAGGTGCATTCCACTGTTATAATGTGGTGATGAAGGAGAGAGAGGGCAAGAAGTGTCTCTACACAGGTACAGATGCAGAGTCTTAACTGGGCTCTATGTGCAGTGGACTAAACCACTTAACAACATGGTGAGTGATGCCAATGGATATACGAGAGGAAAAGGTAACACTGACTTAACCATCCTACAAAGAGATGACCTTAAGTGAACCATTAACAACCCCCTGTGTGCTGAGTGAAAATGTCCAAATATATCATTCTGCCTTGTAAGAGTAATTGGCCGGTTCCTGTTTGCAGTGAAAGTGGCTATTGTGAGTTGTGGTCTCTAAGAAAGATAAGAAATGGTACAGCACGTATCAAATAAGGAGATTAGCTTCTTGTGCAGTGTAGTAACAAACACTGATAGCAGTTACAGCTAAATTATCCATAGCCTCAGCATAATAATGAAAGTACTTTGGTGTGTTTTAAATTGGTAAACAAAGGAGAGTACAATGGAACATATTTTGTCTTGTTATAGAGCACAATAGCATTATTTGTTTTTCACTTTTTTGAATTTGTATTACATTTTTAGAAGGAGTGTACTTGTAATGCAAACCTTTCCAGTTGAATATCATGTTTAACTTTTACTATCAAAGAATCTTTATATTAAACTTCATAACTTTTGCCAGGACCTCATAACTTGCATTTCACACACCAGACTGATAACGCATTGCACTGAACCAATAATATTTAACCTCAAAATATACATGTACTCAAATCATTTGCTTCTGTTGAAATAAAGGGTGGTGGTTTGTTTTTCTGCTGGCACCGCTGACAGGATAAGTATTATTTTGTGGTAATATTACACAAGGAAAATATGAAAATTGAATGAAAAAAATTGAGGGTTCATGGGAACTAAATCCATTATTTAATATTGAAAGAAGGCATTATCTAATCAATAAGAAGTTACTTTTTAGATAGCAGGGGAGCTGTTAGAGGCATTGTGCAAACAAAAAAATAAAAAGAAGATTTGATGAGATGTATAAAATACATTCCAGGGCTTTTGGATTTTGCTCTATTAGACATACCCGGAGACAGGACTAAACATGGGAAATCAACGTCTCAGTTTTATGCAGCTAAAATCTGGAACAGTCTTCCTGAAGATTTGAGACAGGCCTCTACTTGGACAATGTTTAAATCCTGGTTCAAAATGGTTCTGTTTAGCTGTGCATATGAAAAGGGTTTTATCCTGCATTCTTCTCTTTTAATGTTAATTTTATGATATTATGATTATTTCTGTTTTGATTTGTTTGTATTGTGATTTGAATGACTGTGTACAAATTGTGCTATACAAATAAACTTGCCTTGCCTTTCCTTGCAGCACATCCAAACCATTGTGAGATACAGTATGTTAGAATAATGCACATGTGTGTCTTGAGCCATGAGCTATAGCCAATGACACAACTGTACTGTTTCTACCACCAAACACTACATCACTGCCACAAGCTAGACTAAAAATCATTATGTTCGTGAATGTCTAATATACCAAATATGCATTTTGACATTTTATGAGTAGAACACATTATGGGTGATAAGGTGGAGCTGACGTCCCATGCTCCACCCTTGTGTTTAAACCTACAGCTGAGGTTTGAGACTGGACCCACTATTCCCAAAGTCAGAGCAGCTTAATGAGCACTTTTCTACTGTAAAATGTCTCATGGTTTTGTCGTCATCATTAAGATCTTGCCCAGGCCATAGCAGAGTTGGGGCAATATAGTACCCATGCCAAGTTTTTGAGGGCTAAATAATGTGTGGACATACCAGAGGCAGAATGAACCAGGCTTTGTGAATGCTTTCTCACAACAAATAGTGTGTATCTACCAAAACACACAAAATTCAGCAATTCTAAATGAAATGTTCCTTCAACTTAGTAAAATGTTCTTTCTCCTTACCGCTATGTTTTTCTGTTCAGTGGAATTCATTTATGCATGCCTCTAAACGGTGCATGCTTCAGGATCTAAACAGTGATCTGGGTCCCGCTGGCTTGTGTCACCTCCAGAAGAGCAGTCGTGGCCAGTAAACCAGTCTTTAATTGCTTTGCACATTTCTGAGGAAACAAGGGGCTCATTGTTAAACCATGTTCATCTCAGCACACCTCATATTTTCTGCAGACCACTGACCCCCACCAGTCCAAGCATTCACAATAAAACAGAATGCAATTAAAGCCAGGGTTTTCTCAGCATTTAAAAAGAGAACTACATTTGAAACGATTTTGCACGTGAGTGTGATTTAAGTAGAATACAGTGAGGTACAAGTCGAAAGCAAGGAGAGAAAAGAGGTACAGTAAACATGTCTTGATCATTTCTAAATAGTCAAAATAGTAAAGTGGCCTATACTACATGGAATTGACTCTCGTGACCTTTAAGCCGTATCAGAGTGTTGTTACCTCCTCAAAAACATACCTGGAGTTGCGTTTTGTTTCATTCACACGTGTTTGAGTAACACTTTATTATTAGTCTGTCCACATCAGCTCAGAATGTTCTGTTCCATTTTGTGATGTCATGAAGAGGTAGTTTTACAGTAAACAGCTACATTTGACCTTTATTTCAGTAGAGATTGTCAATTCCAGGACGGAAATTACCCAAATAGCGCACTTCCTGTGTTACCACATGACATCACAAGGTGGAAAAGAGGTGTTTTCAGTTTGAGAGAAGAACTCAGCCTAAATGTGCAGGCTTTGTTCTTTAACCTGGTCTTGTTTGAACCAGAAAATCCAATTTAAGGTGAATCATGTAACTTTTCTGGTACATGCTCCAACACCTGCTTGTATCCTTTAAGTTGCTAGTTCTTTTATCTGGAATGTTCCACAGTATGGCATAAAATTATTGCGTCTTGCATTTGTTCTGTCACCGATATGTGTTTATTTCTCAAAAATACCTTGATAAAAGCAGTGTGAGCTGGATCGCCTCTTCACAGATCTGACCTGGAAATGCATAGAAATACATATGTTTAGGCCATAGAAAGTTTAGACAAAGCAATAACACATGCACTATTTGTGTAAATAAGCTGTAATCAAGGACAAAGGAAGGTCTAGGCCTGATAAAAATTTTTGAAGTGTGATATATTACTAAAGTAAATATAGACAATAAACGATAATACTGAAACCAAACCCTAAAACAGAATTATTCTCAAAAAATAATAGACCATAGCACCAGGTCAAAACCATAACTTAACCTTGTCCAAACCATTCATAAATGAGTCCCCAAAAGCCAACCAGCACACTCCCTCCCACAGTTTGGGAACGCACACACTTGTCTTTGCCTTGACATATTCCAACAGCAGCTCAATGTTTTGGATTTAGACCCAAGTCAGTTTGCTTTCCGGCGTATGAAGCGGTGCATTGTGCTTCTGTATTTTGCTCCGAATTGGCGAAGTATGACGACGTATTAAAAACGAAGGAGATTGAAGCGCACGCGGTTCGAGTGGTGGTGGTCCCTCTCTGATGCAAACCAGATGTACCCATACAGCCAGCGTGGATCATACCCACTGGAGCCGTGTGCGTGCCGCCGCGTGATAGCATTGATTACAGATGCAGTGTAATTTTGCAGTGAACCCACCACACTTGGCAGGGCAGGAGATGGTGCTTTTGGTTGGAGTGAGCTCATGCTGTATAAGGCTGTCCCATAAATCATAGAGACTGCCTGTAGTCATTGTCCCAGCGTAGGGCGGACAGGGGATTCCAATAGCATTAGGGTTGTTTTAAAAGGCTGCTATGTCAGGATATGGTGATTCAGCTCAACCTGTGGACTTCCATGCAAAAAGCACATTACATTAAATTTGATGTGAGGATAAAACAGATGAGCGATGATGAGATTTCCTAAGACCTCCCAGTGGACAGAAGCAGAGGGAGTCCAAACTACAGATCTCCTTAGCAGACTCAAGCTAATAAATGTAATAGCTCTGGATAAATGTGTACTTAAATTCTGTCAATCATGAGGCTCATTTCTGTCTATAAAAACACTTACGGTTTGTTTTGCTTTGAATAAGTTGCAAATTATGAACTGATTATTCATTTAACAGGCAGATAAAGATGTACACATAACCAAACGTTTAGGGGTGGGTGGTATCCTGTTGTCAGAAACTTTATACTGTTCTCAGTGGCCTTATGCACACAAAGACAGCCACATCTCCATCAGTTTGCCACAAGGCAGCTGTAGCTATATGTAGTTCCTCTGACATGTGCAAAGCAACTGAGTTAATGGAAAAGCCCAGAGAATAAAATCTGTAACATCTTCTACATCAGATTTATATAGTTTTCTTCTTTGCTTGTTGATTCTGCGGAAATCCTCTTTTTTCCCCGTAAGCAGCCATGTTTATTTTGACAGAGACCATGCACTTCTCTGATTGGTTAATCCACCTGTCAGTCACGCCCATAGAAAATCATGGAGATAAGATTTGGGTACAGATTTCTTGGTAAAGGACTGTAAAAGCATGTTGTCTGGTCTAAACAAACAGTTTTCCATAGTAACCCACATGGAAATTAAACCTTCATATAAGATAATTGTTTGTTTTTGCTTTTGTATTATATACAGTTGACTTAAGTCTTATTCTGGAGGACCAAACTACTCCATTCATGAATTGTCTTGTGTGCTGTTGACTTACTTAGGCCTTTATTTGCGGTGGGCCACAGATGGTAAACAGTGGTGTGCATACCTGACACACACTGACCACAACATGGACACAGATCCTGTTTGAAGCAGAGGAGAGTGTTCGTGTATGCTCTGAAATGCCGTGCCTTTCCCACACCTCCGTCTTTATGAGTTCATATCCTCCTCTTGCTTTTGTGGAAAAAAAGAGCAGTTTCCATCACAGGAAGATCTCCCTGACCCCAGTAAAGTGCCCATATTTGACCAGCTTTGTCCAAAAATGGCCGCTCTTGTAGTGTATTATTTAAAAACATAAAGCTCTGTGCCTTCACTCATTTTGATGAATGAAACGTTTCCCTTCGCCGTATTTCTTTTAAAATGACCTGTCCTTAAAAGCCTATTGTTAAGAGAATATGGTTCTTAAAGCCTATTGTAAAGACAATATGTTATTTATTTTGAATTGTCAGTGTTGTCAGTCTTGTTTAATGCATGTTTTAGGATCAAAGTGGTAGAGGCTGTATTTTATGAATCAAGTGAGAAAGTGGTTATATCCTATATATTTCTAACAATTGAAAACTGCCCTCAACGTCTTTGTATCTCACTCCCTAAAAAAACAAATACATTTTTAGCTCTGCATGTGCTTAGGTAGCAGCTGCGAGGCATCTGTGCTCAGATGCTCAAAGTCTGGACACAATGGACCTCCTCCTGTTTCACCTCGGTCACTGTTTAAAAATTAATTCATTAAAATGTTATTGTTAGCCACCTGCAACTAATTATCTCCCTCCCTGCCCTGAAAGACCCTCAAAGCTTAGGGTTCACTGCATTAAATGATTAACCCAAAAAAACTATATTCAGACGGAATGGAAAAACAACACAATAATTATTAACATGAATTTATATTTTGGTGTATAACTGATATAAAGCTTAAACAAAGTAAAAGCAATCTGTCAGTCTGCTGCCACTACAAGTAAAAACAAAGCTACTGTATAACTACAACCCTTTTAACTATTTGTGTTGGTTAAGGACCCACCATGTTGTTTTTACTTCTATAGACGCTCTAGTATCAATGTGTTCTGCCTGGCTCATTCGCACTTTCCATTTGGGGTTAAGTTACCAGAAAGCTCCACCCATCTCTCCATCACTCTGACAGACTTGAAGAGACAGAGATGGAGTCTGGGGCAGGTGTCTGGGATTGACCCTTTGTTTGAGCTGCAGCCTTTTCACCCCCATGAGGACAGAATACCGTTTACTCTTTTCTGCAAACTCCTCATTTTCAGGTCAGTGTGAAAGCAAAACAGTAAAGATCACATGAGACCTACAGTCCACAATGTGCCAGCCATCAGACTTCAACAAAAGCTCGGAATATTCTGCTTTTATCTCAGTCCATGGTATGCTCCACATTGACAACCTAATGGGCCGGTTTGGTTTGATAGAGGACTGAGAAAGTGATCCAGATTTGGACGAAGATGGCTAGCAGTAACTACGTGTCTTTCTGGTGGACAGCTGTGCAAAATGTTTCAAAGAATTGTAATAATGCTGTTCCAGACAATTTTCAAAGTAAAAACGTAAATCCAATTAGGAATTATTAATGAAAAAGTAATCCAGAATTTGCACGAGTGGAGAAAATCAAAGTATGTGTACATGTGTTTTAGCCTTTCTGGTGGACAGCTGTTATCTGACATTTTTCAAAGAAAAGACTAAAGTTGCTCTCCCAGGACAGTGTACCCATAAAATAACTGATTGTTCATGAAATATTTAATAAAAGTGTTATGTCATGATGTAGCACAGACACTGCAGGACACTGGTATCAAGTGTGCAAGACACTTACCATAGAATGTAATAAAATAACTTTCTTTTAGTCCTTATCTCTCCCCCCTGACTTAATACGGCTGTGTCCAGTACAGTCAGTGTTCAGTTGCCTGTGTACAGAAGACTTTTAGTGATGAAAGACTATGGTAATGAGCCCACTTGAGGGTAAGGAGACACCAGCAGTCTTTTTCAATGCTTTAACCCATGAGTGAACCATGCCGTCAGACCTGCTGTAAATTTGGTTATGGGAAAAATCATGAAATGAATAAAAAATATTTCATTAAAAGCAAAAACTTAACTGCTAACATATACTGAAATTCAAGCCATACAGACAAGATTTGCATGGCTTATACACACATGGATGAAGGACTAAATCCTCTTAAATAAATATGAATTTCAAAAATGAACACTGGTTGACACAGTATTCTCTGTGGTATCTATGATCTTTGATTGCAAGATAGAAACAGTTGACTCAATCTCTAATTTAATTGTGAGATTAAATAAACAAGAGATTTAGTGTGTACAGTCTCAAAATAATAATCTTATTATTACACCCAAATGGGTTTCCATGCTTTTTGGGGACATTACATGGACTTACATTAATGTTCTGGAATCTGATCTTAACCTTAACTGCACTTTCCTAACCCAAAGTCTAACCATAACCCATATTTGAACTTTAAATCATTCTATTGATCTACTAATAAAGGTCATATGTCCCCATAAAGGAGGCAGGTCCCCATAAATTGAGTGTATACAGATCATGGTCCCCACAATGTCATAAACACCCACATATTTATTTTCTAAGCGAAAACACAGAAATTACAAGTCTAATAATTCATAAATCACACTTGTGGATAATATAGTTTAAACTACACAATTCAAAGTGTTACCCAACTGTACAAACTCAGATTATGATCCCTAAAAACCTCCTCAACGTCCGTGTTTGCACATATTTTGGGGGTTACTATCTGGGACTAGTGCAGTAGCCTCCCCCTTGTCCCTGCACGTGGAGGGCTGGAGCTTGGGGTGGGCTATGCAAATGCTGTTAGCCTGCCCCTTTAGGCTGACTGCTGCTCCACGCTGCTCTCACTCTCTCAGAGCACTCCGGGAGTCTACTCTGCCCCCGTCCCGTGCATGCATGCAGCTCCCAGTTTAGACACACTTCGGACTGGACCCTTCACCCCCACCTCCTGCACACCTCTGCCCTCTTCTCCTCCTCTCCTCTGCCTATGGGCTATTCACGTTGGTACATCCCAATCGGGTGCTGAGCTGGAGGAGATGCTGCTTATGCATCGACTGTTTGGGCTCCCTATCTCCATCTGGGGCCTATGAAGAAAACAACATACAGTACAACTTCTGCAACTTAGCTCAGCTTTTCCTCGGATTTATCTACGCTTTAACAAACAAAAAAAATGAGGACCAGGTCGTGTTTTGCACAGCTGTTACTTTTAGGAGCACTTCTAACTTTGGTGCACAGTAAAGGGACTTATTATGGAGGACATGTCAACCCTTACTATGGAAGCAGATACAACCTGTACAAGGCTGGACTGAACCCTCAGCACTTGCCAAACAAACCAATGTCAAGACACAAGTAAGTGATTTTGTAACAGGTTCAAACAAACGTCTTCTTGGGAATTAAATTTTGTTTTTTTGTTTCTGCAGAAACCTGTTTAAGATATGGCTTAGTTGTGTTGTAATATTTTAGTTCCCATTTAGTCCTTGTTTATGCTTGGTTAGGTACCAGATTGTTTTGTTGATAGTTTCTATTCTGGTGAATTCTTAGGTTTGGTCTTGACTTGATTTCATCCTTGTTCAAAAAGAATGTACAGTATCTTTGTTTTTTTACTTGGTTTAGTTCAGATTTAAGTCACCACCTCTTCCAATGTTAGTTCTACTTTACCATTCTTATTTGGTTTTAAATTTTGGCTCTACAAAGTCCAATTTTGAAGTTAGGGAATCCCTGCACCAAAAGTCTTTTCACCTCTTGCAAACAGTAAGGTCAAAGTGTATGTGCATTGTAGCAGAAGCAGGTGAGATGCATGAGTATGGTACTGCTTAATGTAGAGCCCTGCAGCCTCCTTTCCAATGGTTCACACCTCAAACCATCTGTGGCCCAAGGCTCAACATTATACAGCAACCATCACACCTCATATGAGGGAAACAAAGACATTATGTGGAAATTCCAGTGGTACATTTAAAGATGATCACATAATTGTTGTCCTGTCTCAGTCTGACTTGAGTTGTGCTGGAGTGCAGAGGGTTGTAGCATTAGTATCACAAATCAATACCAACACAGTTACACAGTTGTTCAAATTGAGAGTGCTGCATAAAATGTTACAAGAATGGTTAACTCCCACAAGAAACTCATGTCAGGGTTGAGAAATCAAACTATGCTTGCAATTTCAAAGCCATAAAATACAAAACAAAACAGACTTTTTCCACCTACAATATTCTTTGTTAATCATCTAAACATTCTGAGCATTCTTACCTTGTTCGTCAGGTTTGACCCGAAGGTTTTTGCTCTCTTGTCTCTTTTGCTTGGCTTACCTCAAGAGCTGTTATCCATTTGGACAGCTGCCTCGGCTACCTGCTGCTTCAATACATCTCCTACAATAGTGTTTCCCAAACTGTGGGACGCCTGCATAGGATATTTATCGATTATTGTACCCATTCTTGTTTACATTATGGGGACTTAAAGACATGTTTTGATCCAGGTTAAGAATTTGTTTACTGATCTTGGTTTAGATTAAGCCTGGCTTGGAGCTTGTTAAAATACTTAAGTGAAACCTGCTAATTGATTTTATAAGTTGTATTAAATCTTATAGTTCTGTTGATGGCCTTAAGACCTGGTTTAGTTCTAGGTAGATCTTTGTTTCAACCTTGTCAGATGTTGGTTTAGTACAGTATGGAACCTGCTTTATACTAAAATTAGTCATGCTAATTTTGACCAATTATAGTAAGTTGAGATAAATGTAAATTCAATTAACTGTATAAATGCTGTCTGCCTCAGTGGGTTCATATTACTCCCCTAAGTCTCTTGAATGGTAAGGTCTTTAACATCATCATCACTTTAGTTATTAGGATAGGGAATTCTTTTATTTTTCCTGCCTGGGACCACCTCTACTTTAAGATTGAGTCATCATAATTCCCACCCTCTACTGTACGTTCACGTGCAAAACCTCGCCATCATCAGAGGAATAGGTTTACCATCTGGTCTGAAAATCTACCCTCTGACACTAGCTCCATATTCTTTATTTACAACGCCACATACCAAATTATGACAGCTATATTACACAGAGTGGCTGTGACAGATGCTGCTGATGATGCTGGCACGATCCCGATATTGACAGATGAAAGAGCCATACTACTGTGCAGTGCAAAGTATGTGAAGGGTAGTATATATATATATGTATGTATGTATGTATATGTGTGTGTGTGTGCGCGTGTGGAGAGAGAATTTACCCCTGAACTACAAAACTGGATAGTAAATCATGATCAGTGACTTAATTATAATGAAATGATTAGGAATGATTCAAGCTTTGTAAGAACTTAATTAAAGGGTTAGGAGTTAGGGTTATGAATTAAGTCTTTATTAAGGCTAATTTAAGTGTTAAAAAAGCTTTGATTTCAGGGTAAGGCACGGTAAGGCACCTTTGCAATATGCAGTGCTGTACCTTGGTGGATATGTACTTTTTTTTCCTGTTGTGTCAATTTTTCACTGTCAAGTTTTGATTGCAAGTTATTTCTGCAAGTCCAAGTCTAGTCTGTACACAGGCCCTTGTGACCCTGGCTGGACACATGGCACCCCTGGGACCTGTTTGTCAGTGTCAGACCACCTCAGCACAGTTATATGAGCTCAGTTGTTGTGGTCTGCAGTGGTCAGTGGAAAGAGGGGCTTAAAAATAACATACACCCCACAGTCTAAGTGTGTGCTCCCAGTGGTGTCTACATGTTTATTTGTTCCTGGTAAGAGTTTTGCTTGTAAAATCTGAGCAGCTCAAGTCTCACGTGCACCAAACATGATTTTTCAATGACATTTTCTGAAGCATTCTCAGCTGTTGGCAGGTCTTTTGTTCTTCACCATGAATGATTGTCTGTGTTTTGGAAGCAGAGCAAGTCATTTGATTTAGCAGTCATAGCAGTCGTTAAATTCGACCACTGACTGCTCCCCAGAAAATATATGTTCCCCAAGTGCACAAGAACACTAAAATTGTAATGTCTTCCATGGCCTTGTTGTCATGGGATATTCTCTTCAACTCAAAGGACAAGATAAATTCACTGTTTCACTGTACTTCTTAAAATGATGTACATTTATATTTAAATAAGTTTCATCTGTCGACAAAACTATTTTAATTCAACGTGTACGGCTTTAAGATACAATGGTCCTGTCTTGCAGTGAGAAAGGCGATGAAGCTGAATCCCTTTAAAAATAATTAATTTTGACAAAGATATAACAATACTGAATCAAATGGTAAATGGTCACATTTTTATATAGCGCTTTTCCACCCTCGAGGCACTCAAAGTGCTTTATATCAAGGAACCACTCACCCATTCACACCCACACATTCATACATCAGTGTGCACAGCTACTGGGGGCAAGGTAGGTAAGTGTCTTGCTCAAGGACACAACGGGAACATTCATCTGTGTGAGCTGGCCAACCTGTAGGTCAGTGGATCTGACTGCTCAACCAACGATGTTTATGTCGAGAATGGGATTTGAATCGCCAACCAATCAGAGGATCAAATAATAAACCAAATAATACAAACTCAAGCTAGTTAAATTTTCTGCAGGTCAAATTTTAAATTGATGAAATATCAACTTTCCATTTTATTGTTAATAAAATGGAAAGTTGATATTTCATCAATTTAAAATTTGATTATCCAACCAAGAGGCTTACCCACTAGTAAAACACAGGCTTTTATGTTTTGCTAAAAGAGTCATTCAAATGAATTCTCTTCATGTCATTAAATTATTATTGTGATGTCACTGGTGTTGTCAAGTGCAAAGAGCTAACAGCTGTTCACTGAATCCATAATTGCTCTCACAAATTCCTGTCATTACTGCTGAAATCTCAGAGCGAAGTATCAGACGCATTCAGGGTTGTCACTGTTGATTCCCACAGTCTTCCATAAAGCGCAGGGCTAGGCTACAGCGTCACCATTTTGCCAAATCGCCTTAGTATAACTTGATTATGCCGCATGTCTTGTCTGATAAGATTAGGTCTATATGCAAGGCCTTTCCTGTGATGTATGAGATGGAGATCAGGGGGTAAGGGTCACAGAGTTAGGAGAAGTCAAAGGTCGAATTTCGTTGTTGTAACTTTGTGTGACATGTCCAACAGAGGACAAGAATGAAGCCAGTGTCCTGCTATGGGGTCACACGGCCTTAGTAGTAAACCATCTCTGCTGATTTCTGGGATGTTTAGGCTTTGAAATCTGGGAAAAGATGAATTTGATGCATGACCTTCCAATGTAATACTACTCTATGGGGTTACAAGCGTATTGTGAGGTCAATAGTTTTGTTTTTAATTTGGAAAATTAATGATGGCAAGGTGACGTGGGGGTCAACATTGTCAATGAGATATATAAGTGTTTTAAGTGGATCATTTGTCACCCATGAAAAACAACCATTACAGCCTGAAGTGGACAATATGAACAATAGAAATGGAGTGTTGCAAATGCTGTGGTTGCCAGTCACAGCGTCATGAATAACTGCAAATCTGCTATTAGTATGATGTATTGAACAGTTAATGAAAACTTGCTTCTGACCTTATTCTACCTCAGCAGTTAAAAGTCTGTGCAAGGAGCTCATAATGTAACCCCTATAGCTATAATAACAACAAGAGTCTGTTCCCATACAAAGTAGATTATAAACTTGTTGAAATGCCTAGGGATAAGTTACCATTGTAATTTTTCACTACCGGTCTTGATCCGCTTACTATGCTCCCAGTGAAAATACACTTTATCTCAAAACAACACTGGAGACTGATATGTCCAAACATTCTGCTTGATTTACTGAGGTTAGCACTGATGCCTTTTAGCGAAATTCTTAGCATTTGTTGGGGTAACTGTGTGCCCCTGAGCTATAATAACAGCCAGCGTAACGTGTGACCTTATTTATGGAAGATCTCCTCTGTCCTAAATCTGGCTTGTCCTCCCTTTAAGGCTAATCAGTGTCTGCAAGAGCAAACTGTGCACTAGGGGGGTGTAGCATGGTCAAGAATAGGCATCATTGCAAGTATATATATATGGAAAAACCACAAGAGGTGAGTTGTTCATGATAAAAGTCCTTATAAAGATGGATAGTTTTGTATATGGTCCATTGATGGTCATAAATCTGTCAGAAGTTACCCCATGGGCTTGAGTTCAAAGGGTCAGGCAGCCTGCAGGTGAGAAAGTCATCAGTGTGAAGGAACCAAAAGTGTCAAAAATAAGCCACATAATTGAAGAAAACTGTTGAATTGTAAAGTTACCCCAAAAAACAGAAGAATTCAATTTAAAGTGTAAAGTGGCTGAGGTCAAAATGAGATGACTGTGTCCTGAATGCATACAATAAAGTGTTTTATTGCCCAGGAATCAGAAAGGGCTCTGTTAGCATCCTAGTTGTTGTTAGCATTACCATAAAAACAAAACAGTAGCATTTGGAAAGAAATAAGGTTGGGGTGACTGCTGCAAATTGTTTAAAATGAAGTAGATGTATTTTCCTATTATATAGAGCGTAAAATCAGGTGCAGCATCCTATAGTAAGATGGAGGTGTTTGTGGTACAGTAGTGCAGTTTCTTGATCAGCGTTTGTCTACTTCTTGTTCCCGCATGGCCACAACAACAATATTGTGACTGTGACTGGGGCTAATTTTAAAAAAATCTAATAACTAAAAGTAAAATTAAACGTAGGCCTAAGTAAAGTTTTGCTTATGCATACAAGAACAAGTCAGGAGAAGAATGTTGCCAAATCCAAGTCTTCAACTTGTGGCTCCTAGTGCAATGGTTAGAGATTTATTTGGACCAGGTTCAACTAAAATGCAAGGCATGGCATATTTTGGTCAAGTAAATGTAGAAATGCCTGCTTGAAAAATGAAACAGAGCTTACCTGAAGCTGCTGATGGTGCAGAGCTGAAGCCTGCAGCAGGAGGTTATGAGAAAGAGGCAGGGGATGAAAGGTGAGTTGTTTTGGGCCCGGTGCGGGGTGGAGGTCCAGCAGTAATAATATTTGCCGAAACCCTCCACATGAGAATCCAAGGTGGGAATTCTGTCTTTTCCCCTGGGAGCTTTTGAAGGGATTTAGGAACTGTAAGGCTATACTGGAAATATTTACAGTGTGACTGGAGCTGCAATAAAATGACATGGTGTGATGACAAAACAAGACAATACTGAGTGAGAAGGTGGAAGTGGGGACATATATATCGTCCAATCTTATCCTGTGAAAGTGTGTATATAAAACTTTCAGAATTAGCAGAACCAGCTGTTTTTCTAGGGGATTTAACAATCAGATGCTATATGGAGTTTTCTATTTATTGTGAAATATTAAATAGTTCTAAGGCTTGGGGCAATGGTGGTCATGAAGGCCAACTGGAGTCCGCACATACCCTTGACTAATGGTAGTGCCGTATCTGAGTAAAACCAGCAGGAATAATAAATAGAAAGAGAAAAATGAATGAGAAATGATGTTGTCTATATGATGAGGTGATGTTTTGTTCCACTCATGTGAGTTTGAGCAATCTTGCACATTGTATGTAATCCATGAAGCTCCCTTGTGTTTTCTTCAGCAAACTTGTTCTGATCATGTCAGTGATAAATGTAACATTTTGACAGCATCAGCCATTGTTTTTTGCTTCATACAAACTGCTTGCAGTCCTACTGGTATTTTATATGGTCAAATCTCATGTCAACTAAAGCTTTGGGGTATTTCTAAAACATACATTATTTTGTGTTGTCTGACAGAAATGAGACATATGCTTATGCATTATTAAGTGCCAAGTTTAAAACTTATGAAAGGTAAAGGTCAGAACTTTAAAGAGGCAAATGATATGCTCATTCCCCCACCCACTGAGACAATAACTCAGATACTAATAGGAGGCAGGAGCAAGTCCTTGAGTGCTTCTTTTTCACTCAAAAGATTCACAAACTTAATACTCATAATTGAATGAATGAAGTAATCCTACAGAATTTGTCTTTCACACACTTATTAAAGCCAAATTGCATTTATTAATCTGAAAATGTGGAATAAATTTAGAGAATAACTTTGGGAATATGACAATGAGGTCAGGTGAGGTACTGGACTAGTCTAATCACTAGAGCTTGGGTGGACTAATCAGGGTGTAAGTAGATTTCTCGGTTGATTGTGGGGAGTTCCTTTGTACTTGCTTGTTGTTTTGGCTAATTTGACTTGACCATTACAGCGAAAGCTGTAAGGTCGCAGCACTTAAACGGTCATAAATTAGCAGTGAAGCTAAAGTTTTACATGGGTTAAGTGGGTCACTAACTTCCCTTTTTAGTGACCTTCTCTGCTCTTCTATTTCAGGGTCATGTCTTAGCAGAAGCTGTTTTCTATCCCGTGGGCAAAGTTAAAGTCTCATCATGCCTTTAGTGCTGCTACTTCTCGGTAATATTTCACCTGCTCTATTTCCATCTAGTGCCTTGTACTGTATTCTGCTAATGATATCCCATGGGTCACCTTGGATAATCTCTCAAATTGGCATGCTAACAAAGTAACTAATGCTTTATTTTATTTTGTTTTAGGCTGAAAGAGAGCTTGCCATTACGACATCTTGGAATAGCCATTGACCCAAAATCCAAAGCATTATAGTTTTAGACCTGCACCTGGTTGTTTCCATGGAGGATGATGCTATACTGTGGAACATTCCATACAAAGCAATACCATCTACACTGACACTAGCAGGTGGCAGACGCTTCATTGGAAAAGTTACTAAATCAACCTTTAATTTATGGTGATGATTCTAACTATCCCATTCCCACAATCCCACTATAAAACTATAAGCTATAACTAAGAGACTACTGATCTGAACAACCACACACCTGCTTGGCTAACCCTGACACGATTACTTGGAATTACAACGGGTGTGTTGTTTCTCCTATGGTGCTGCACTATTCTTGTCCTTCATTATCAAAGTGAATGGCTCAGGTTTGCTCCCACTATCTCTAGTCCACTCTTAGCTTGTTGGGCAGCAGAGGTTTGTTTATACACAACAGAGGAGATGACCTGCTGCTGGTGCATTCACTGGCGCAGTGGAGAAAGGATCTTCGTTAATCTTCGATCCCATTCTCTCAAGGCCAGCCTCCGAGACTTTAGTGGGAAAAGCAGGGATAAAATGTCAGTCCCAGACACAAATGACATGGACAGATATGTGAACGCAGGGCCAGGATCTGGACTGTGTTTTCTTTGTACATCTGGATTCTTGGAGCAGCTACAGCATGTGTGTGTTTGGGTCTGAGGGTCAAATAAGGGTCCTCCAATGAAACTGTATAAACACAAGGAAATATTGACTACTTAATTGTATGAATGGTAATTATTATTATGGTCAAGATCATAGAATACTTTAAATAATATGTTAAATGACCATAATTTAGTGATTTAGGCTTGTAGTATGACATATTTTTATGCGTCTGTGTTACCCTTTTAAAATAATTTAGACTGTAAACCTTTTGCAGATGACTTTTATAGAATAGGATAATTTCAAAACAGTAGTAAACAATATTTCTTCTCAGAGTTTAGTTGATTCATAAACACTGTCAAAGCAATTTTTGACTGCAGTCGTCTATAATTGGACTCGCTTTTGAATCCTGACCCACCAGTTGCGAACCACTGATTTATGGGATGTGCTGGTGGGCCATCGGTTTCTGAGATATTTCTTGAGAAAGGTAAAATACAAAATCCAATAACTTGACAGCAGTTTTGGAATTTCTTTAGTTGTCATCTCCCTAAAAGCTGCAATAACATACAGGGACAACATTCCATAATTCCACATAAGCATGATGTAATCCTGTGTGTCAGCCATACCACCCATGTGTTCAAATGAGGTTTTACAAGTCTGAAAATTGAGAATTGCTTTGGCGTTAAACCTTGATGCTTTCACTAGTATTGAGGAGTGTATGAGAGCACAGGGAGTGATCGTCATGCTGATGTCTCTGTGGGATTGTAAAGCACAAAGCCAGCAGGTGGAGTTGTTGACGTAACAGCGCATGACAAAGATGCTGAAATTCAATCAATATTTTCGTACTGACAGAACAAATGAATGCAGTGTTGTGAAATATTATGACTCTGGTGCAATGCTATGCTTTTGTTTACTTCATAATGATTGGAGCATCGTAAGCCAATGTGAACCAGAGCTTTTTGACATGCTACACTTGACAAAGCTCATGTAATTTGGTCTGTCTACTGGCCTGCATCATAATGAGGCATAAAGAGTCTGTAGTAACAACTTAACACAATGATGCAAACCATGATAATTACTATTTTAGTGAGTTAGGTTTTGAAAGCTTGTGTGATAAAGGCTTTTTGCTGATTGGCTGTCTATACTATGTTTAGATTTTTGCTCTAAGTAATTACCTAAAAGTGTAAACATATTATTCTGATTATTTGATACTCCTTTGCAGTACTGTGAAGCACCTTGCAATCAAGATAGGTACATTTGACACATAAGTTATTCACTATTGAGGAATGAGTCCATGTGGATTGTGCTAATATAATACACATTACTTATGTCAGTGCTCTGTGAAACAAAAGATTTAATAATAATCTTTCCAGAATTTTATATAGCACCTTTGTAGACACCCAAAGCTCTTTACTGATGATAAGCTACCACTGTAACCACAGCTGCCATGGGGTAGGAAAGATAGGTGAAGTGTTTTGCTTAGTCCCAGATCTGCAACACTATTGTAACCCTGCCTTTGGGCGTTAATCAACTGTATATGTAAGTATTATCTGCCAATGGAGATGCAGACACAGTTGACCATAGACTGACCAACATGGATTATAACACAAATGCTGTCCTTTGCTTCAAATCCTGTGCCCGTTTGACAAGTTGGTAAGAGCTTTATGCACCCAAAGGCATCGCCTCACACCACATCAGTTGCACTCACATCCACATTTCTTCTCAGAGCTCAGACTGGGCAGCAGGCTGTCAGACTTGGATGAAAGAAGCTCTGTCACTGAGACCCACTCCCTCCTTCTCCCCCTTGCTCCCCTTTGCTCCCCCTCCATTAACATATGTCCTCTGAGTGGGCACACAGACCGACACACTGCTCCCTGTCAACACAGCTGTGATGTGTACAAGGCAGTAGTGCTGTGCTTTCAGAGTTTGTACCACTGTATTGAGTTTTTCTGATGAGATCCAAATGTTATGCATCTGAATTACTATGATACTGGCTGCAAAGAACATAGGTTGGATGGATTTTTGGAGGCAAGGATACCAACTTCACACATGAGGAGCCAGTCATGGTGTCGTGTGTACTCTATAAACTAGCAGTATATGCCACTTTGCTTAAGGTTTGCGGTTCAGTCCTTCACACCAGTGCATAGAGTGCATTTGCCGTAGTGTGCTTATGTATGAATGTGTTGAGAGAATGAGTGATTGTGGTGGTTGGATGAACTCCGAGGCAGCTGCGGCAACAGGTCCAATAAGCCTATCATGAAGAGTGAAGAGGGAATCATCTAAAGCATAATTTTCATATCTAAATATAGGATTGTATACATGGAAGGCACTTTCATCATATTACTGATGAGGTCTGGGAATCTTTATCAGATCAAATCATCAAAAAATTGACTCATGAGTTGCCAACTGAAATGTTTGTGAATGCTGATGCCAATGCTACTCTGTTAGACACGTAGCTCAAACTGTCAGTAGGTAATTAAGTGTTGCTTTGTAGCAGTCCAGAAACTGAAACTTTATAAACCAAAATCTTATTGTTCCATGTCCAAACCCAAATAAACACAAATGGTTGCAAATCAATTCCAAATCAATGTGCACATGATGTCGGAAGAAGTTCTAACTCCACACACTAGGGGGCAACCTTAATCACCACATCCATTCTCTACAGATGAGGTTTGCAGAAAGCAGTCATGCAATGCTTTCTCACACATTTGAACATGCCATACTGTCTGCATAAGCCCACTGAATTTGTTCACTTGGCATGCAGCCCCCACTCGCCCCTCTCGCTCCCTCTCCCTGCCAATCAGAGCCCTTGTATTTGTCCAGAAACAGCTGTGGAGCAAAGCTAAGTGGTGCATATGCTTCTAAACGCTCCCCTCAGGATGGGAGAGACTTCACGTGAGGCTGGGGAGTGCAGATCATCGTTTCCTGTGCAGCAGAGAGAGAGGCCAAGGGGACATGAGGCAGTTGCTGTTGTTGCACTGGCAATGAATGGAGAGCAATAGAAGAAGACAGTCAGGACATTAAAATGATGCAACAACTGCTCTAAGTGGATACAGTGAAGTTATTATGTGTGGGACTCATATTACACGAATAAACACTTCCACAATTGAAAACAGCCATGAGTATTTCAAATCTCATTCTCCTTAACCTAGAGACACGCCACAGATACAGTACTGATAATGGCTTTAAAACAATAGACCCCGTGCTGTTATCCAATGGAATTTAACATGCCTAAAACTTCCCATAACCTTATGACAGCTAAAGATGAATAAGTGGTGGGATATGTGCACATTAAAAACACTCCTATTTCCACTTTTACCCTCAACTGACGGCATTATTGTATCAAGTTATTTGGATTACATTTATTGCTCACAGTTCTGTAATAAAGTGGTTTATTGTGGTGCAGAAAGCAAATTCCTTATAAGCTTTCAACTGACTTGCCAATGACTGATGTCTCCAGATCTCGTAAGCTAAGCAAGACCGGTCCTGGTTAGTCCTTGGAAGGGAGATTGAGAATACCAGGTGCCACTGTGAGGGAACAGTGGCTCTAGTGGAAACTGCTGTTATGTTCTTAGACAAGGCACTTCACACACATTGTCTAGTATGAATGTTGTGTGTGAGCATTGTTGGTGGTCGGCTTTGAATAATCAATAAGTGCTATATAAATCTAATGCACTATTATTGATCAGAATAACTGAACCAGGAATAGATGACTTTCAATTTGTCTATGTAAACATAAATCTGAATTCACTGATCTAAGTATATTTAATTGTGCTGCGACCAAAGCCACAAAGAGTGACTGAATGACATCAGGCACCCAATGGCCATATAAATGTAACATTGAAACCTGGGATGCAGATGAACAGACAAATAAGTGAAAGATGAATAACTTTCTCTAAATGTGATAACTGTTTTGTAAGAAGGTAGCATCTGAATGGCAGTATGTATTTTCTATGATGATAATAAAGTATCTTATCTCCCCACAGAAACCACTGTGCCTATGTGGTCCAGAAGAACATCACATGTATCATGCAGGATGGGGCCATCCCGTTTGTGAAGGCCGAGTACACCACCAAGTGCATCTGGGGCCAGAAGTGTCCCGTTGTTATGTAAGTGTTTAAATGACTGATGATTTTAGATTAAAGGGGTGAGTCAGTGAGAGCAAGAACCATCCTGCTTTTAAATGCTGCCCTCTAGTGGCCACATTAATGACTGAGAATGTTGAGAGGTCAATAATTCAGTCTAATGTTCAATGAATTAATTTAATCAAAAATAATTGACAATATATGAACAATATTAGTAAAACATTTTCCCAATAGAAAATGGCACAACAGATTCTACAGAAGGCTCAGGAGGAGTTTGGCACACAATCAGAATCAATTTGGATCAAACATGGAAAAGTGAAGTTTGCCACTGACACAAATCCAATCCTCTGATAGCACATCATTTACATTACACTTCACCTTAATCTCCTAATCTCCCTCTAATCTGGTCAGTCCCATTGCCAACAACTTCATCCTTTTATTTCTGCTTCACTAATCCCATTTTCCCTTTCACTATCATTCTAATTCTATACACAACCTTGAAAAACTCAACTGCTTTGTTTACTCTCCATCAAGTCCCTATTTCTGCCAAATTTGGATTTTTTTGTAAACAGATCATTAAGAACTAATTGTGCGTTTTTGTATTTCTTTTCTGATTCAGGTACAGGACAATATACAAGCCAAAGTACAAAGTGGGCTATAAAACAGTGACTGAGCTGGAGTGGAGGTGCTGTCCTGGATACTCTGGGGAGAGCTGTGTAGAGGGGCCAACGTCTGAGCCTGGGGTGATTATGCCTCCATACAAAGGTGCATCTCTGCCCCATCGTCCCAGGGTAAAAGGCTTCCCCCACGGCCCCCGCCCCCCAGTTGACCACAAACCTGGAGAGGGACAAATCGAACCAGGCAGACCCCTCCCAGGTGTGCCCGATTCAAGGCCCATACCGTCAGGACAACTGCCGACTGGCACCGGTAAGGTCTGAGTTAAGAAGTTGACAAAAATGAATGATCCTATTGTGGTTCAAAAAACACACAAATTGAATTGGACTTAGACAGTAAAATGAAACATAAGCAAAGAAAAATCTATGGAGGATAGCGTTGCAAATGTGTGGTCACATTTATATGGGAGACAGTAGCCCATGAGTGTTGAGTGTTTGTCTACTGCTCTGAAGGTCGGCAGTTTGAATCTCGCTCTTGACACAAACATCATTGGTTGAGCGGTCAGATCCACTGATTGGTGGTGCGATTCCAGCTCCCACAGATGTATGCTGTGATTGTGTCCTTGGGCAAGACACTTAACCCACCTTGCCCCAATTGTCTGTGTACATTGGTGTGTGAATGTGTGTGTGAATGTGTGTGTGAATGGATGAGTTGTTCCTTGATGTAAGTAAGTAAGTAAACTTTATTTATATAGCGCCTTTCACAGATAAAATCACAAAGTGCTTTACAGAGTGCAAATAAAAATAGATAAAAATAGATAAACAACAACAATAAATGTTCAACAGATAAAATAAGACAAAGAGTAGTAAATTAACTTGTCTGAATAACAAGCTGCTTTTTAAAGGATGTAACGTACTTTGAGTGCCTTGAAAGTAATAAAGAATTATTCTTTTTTTTTTATGAACTCAATTAGCTTATTTTGACAATAATGTTGTTATAATTAATATAGTGTGTTTGACGTTATAATTTTGCGTATCTTCAAAATGTAGGTATCGTTATTAAGGCTGCAATGGTTAAATGGAATAACTGAACCTAATCGACTACACTTTCTGTAATTATTCTCTGACGAGAAGTCTAGAAGTAGAAGTAGAAGCATATTTCCAACTTGTTCTGATTAAAAAATGTATTTACGATAATCCTCATCAGCCAAAGTCTAATCAAAAAGAAAAAAAAAAAAAAGCTCTCTAGTCCACTTCTAGAATGATTGTTTATTTGAAGCCCCAATTATCTTGCAGATGTTATATTGCCCACCTCAAATATTTGGCTACACTTTGCAACACGATTCCTCAATGTGTCTTCAAACAGGACATACCTTTGGGGGATCTGGAGTGACTGGTGAGCGCTTGGACCGCATGGAGGCAGATTTGAGGCGTCTTTCCCATAGTTTGGACACATTGAACGGTGTGGTGGTCGGACTGGAGGAGCGGCTGAGGACTTCACTGAGAGAAGACACCAACAAGATCCTGGTGTCTCTGCTCCCAAACACGCCCCGAACCCCTGACTCCAGCGTGGGCTTCGGAGTGATCCCAGACGGACGTCCAGACGGCTTAGAGGGCCAGGAGAGCTTCAACGGATTTGGGGACCTGGCAGGAAGAGTAACAGAAGTGAGGGATGAGCTGAGGGCCAAGACACACATCATAGAGGAGATCCAGGTAAACGTGATCAACCATGTCCCTGTTCACACATTATTTTAGAAGTATTCATCCAATAATCTATCCAAAAACAAAGAAGTACATATATCTAGAGTAACCACAAATACTTAGATGCACTATGTAATTGGTGGAGGGTTGCCATAGAGATGCTATTGCTTTACCTGGAGTGTTCAATAGTATAATAGTAAACTTATCTATCTCCATGGAGACACACAGGTGACGTCACCAGGCAATGTACAGGTCAGATCTGTAGAGAGGCAACCTCATGCACTCTCAAAACGAAGGCATATTTTTAAAGGCATTTTTAACAACATAACACCTTGATAAAATAAATGCAAGGGAGGTACGTTTAATGCCATACTGTGGAATATTCTAGGGAAAGCATGTAATCATAATGAAAACAAACAGGTAGTGCAATTTTTTTTTGTGTTTGTGAAATGAGTTATATTAGACTAACACGTATGCATTTAACTAAAAATTTCCTTTTTATTGGGATGAAAGTAAACTTAATGTCTTATCTTATTTCAAGCCATATTTGACCTGTAAGACCACTGCACTCCTGTCTCTAGGGCATGGTCCTTGGTCATGATGGTCAGTTGAAGAAGTTACTAGAAACCCCCAGAGGACGACCCATCGCTGGCTCTAACCTGAACGTGGAGGAAATCGTTAATCAGAAGCTGGCTGGGGTGCGCTCTGAGATCCTGGATGGCTTTGAGCAGCGTCTGATCGGTCTGGAGTCCCACTGTGACAAGATGATCAGCGAAGTGCAGCAGCAGTGTCACCGCGACCACATGAACGGACAGGAGAAGATGCAACAGTCTCTGGATGGGAGGGAGACAGGACTGAGGAAGGAGCTGGGGACTCTGCAGGCTCAGATCCAAGGACTCACCCTCACTGAGAGCTGCTGCGGACAGGTATGGGTTTATGCAGCTAATCTGGTGTAGATTGTTTTGGGAAATGTTTAGGCACAAAATACATTCATGGGCTTCAGCTTGGCATTATTATGGAAACTGAATTTTGAAAACAATTGCAGACAGAATTAGTCCCTTTAGTCCAATTTGTTATTATAATGGATGAATCTACCTGTCCCTGATAAAATCCACTCAGCATTATTTTCACTGAAGAAGATGACAATTTTTCAAAATGGAGATATCTGTTTTTGCAGTTGAACTTGTCCTTATATTAAATTATTTACTTATTATAATTTATTTTCCAACAGAATATAGTTTCATCACTAGCACTAATTATTGGGAGAATATTTATTTATTTTTTATATGAGGGCAATGGTTTTTTTTCAGACCGAGAATACATTTATGCATTATTTGTTTGTGCAAAGAAACTTAAAAAAAATAAAAATAAAATAAAAATAAATGAATGAATAAATCAATAAACAAATAAATAAATAAATAAAAAGCATTTGTTTTTGCATCAGGTGAACAGCCTCTCCCAGCGCATGCTCTTGCTGGAGGACTCGGTGAAGGGCCTGACGGAGTCGCAGAGGCAGATGCAAACGGCACTGGCAGATCAGAACATCGAGGTGGAGACCCTGATCGAAACCCGCTTCCTGGACATCGAGAACCGGCTCAACTCCACCACAGATGGCGCCACCATCACCGCTGTGTCCGGGCTCCCCTCTGGGCTGGACGGCTTCAAAACCATGCTGGAGGACAAGCTGAAGATGCTGGAGGAGAAAGTGTTTGTGGCTGTGGGAGAGCTGAGCAATGCCACCTCACCTGCTCTACTGGAGGGTCAGGTGATCCCCGCTCTGGAGATAGAATCTGTTAAAAGGCGATTTGAGGGTGAAATCGGTGGCATCCAAAAACAGCTCATCGACTTGGAGCTCCTGTGCACCTCATCTTGCGTTCCTTCTACCTCGCCAGCAGGGGGCATCAATGGCAAAGGGGTAGAAGACTGTGAGGATGTGGAGAAAAAGATGAATGGTAGATTAGACAATCAATCCAACCAACTTGATCTGCTAAATAACACATTACAGAACTTGCTTTTCAAGATTGCCCAAGAAGAGCTGGAAGGATCAGTTAGTGGCGAGATCACGCTACTTAAAGTCAACATTCATTCAGTAAACAAGACTCTCAGAGGGCTGAAAGACTCCATAAGATTTATTGCAAGTGAGGTTGGACATGCCAATGCTACCTGGGAGCAGAGGGAGAACCAGATAGTTAACCAGGTTCAAGGAATAACCAAAGTAGTGGGTCACCAAGCTTCTCTCCTGGGTGCTGGGGAGAGGAGATTAGCACACCTTAAAGGGGAGCTGGTAGCACTCAAAAGACGCCTATCGGGTGAGCTTCAGGGCTGCAAAAGCACTGCACTGGAGGTGAAGAAGGAGGTCAAGGATGTGGACAGTAGGGTAAGCCAGGTAGAGGGCCAGTGTAGCGGTTTGGGAGAGCTAACGGAGCATTTGGAGCAGATCCGTGAAGAACTAGAGCGGCATTCGGATACGTATCTTGCCAAAGTGAATGGTACTCTTACAGTACATTCAGCACAACTGGCCGAACTCAAAGATGAGGTCAAAGAGTGTATCGCTAAGGAAGCTGCTGCGAGCCGAAAAGGTGACCAGTAGCATGATCATCAGTGCTACAGAAAAAGACTTAAAAAGACTTCCTGTATTGTCATTTCAAAACCAGCACAGATGCAGATTAACTGAAGTATTGAAAGATATGCATATGCTTCCTGCCCCAGTCTCCTAGTGCCTCCAGATGTGTGGGGAATTCTGACCAGCCAAGTGGAAAGATCCAGAACACAATATAATGTGCCTATATTGTGCATAGTGATGTTTTTATATGGGGCATTTTCTGCTTGGACAAATGTTATGTTTTCATACGTTTTCATTTTTTTAACTTATATGAGGTGACTGCATTGTGTTATCATGATTAAGTGGCAAATGTAAAAGAATTGTGTAATGTTGATGCGCAAAAAAGACTAATACGCTGCTACGGGTTTCTACTGACAAGCACACCAGATCCGTGTGGACACTTTAATAATACTGTACTGTCAACTATGGTGCTATATATGTACATTGTGTATGAATTATAATTGTGTTCCTGCTTTAAAAATGCCTTCCAGGATATGTTGGTATGTACAAGGAATAAAGTATCAAACTATTGTGGTGTTTAAAAAAAACAAAACAAATTGAGGATGTTGTATTTTTCAATAGAAATTCAATAAAGACTTAAGACTTACTAATCCTAACTAAGATCATATGGTACATTTAAAATTATAGTTCTTAAAGGTGCACTATGTAACTTTTCTGGTGTTGAGTTTGACATCTGCTTGTCTCCATGGAAATGTTATTGTTAATATGCATGATTATTAAATTACAAATGTTTTAATGCATAGTAATAATAATAATAGTTATTATTATTATTATTATTATTATTATTATTATTATTATTATTATTATTATTATTATTATTATTATTATTATTGTTGTTGTTATTGTTATTGTTATTATTATTATTATTATTATTATTATTATTGTTATTATTATTATTATTATTATTATTATTATTATTATTATTATTATTATTATTATTATTATTATTTTAAAATGCCTTGTGCCAGGAAATGCCAGGAATTGTTATTGTGAAGGTCTCCGTGGGGCCTCCTCTCCACAGATGCAGTCAAGTTTAATGCAATATTGTGGAACATTCAGGCGTAACATGTTAATGGAGACAAACAGGTGGCAGACCGTCCACTAGAAAAAAGTACATAGTGCACCTTTAAGATATTTTATCAACATTTCCAACAGAGTCTGGACACTGTAGTTCATATGTACAATTTATAATCAGAAAATCTTTCAAAATATTGGCACAAAACATTTTTTGGATGTTTTTTTTGTTGTTTTTTTTGGCTTTGTATAACCTTTTGACAGTGAATAATCTTTTATCTTGTGACTCTGGTCAGGCCAGATGTAAAATCATATGGCATCCCCACTACTATCTCCTGTCTACTTTGATAGAACAGGCTTTATAGTGTCACAACCGAAACATGCACGTCATCTTTGCAAAATAACAAATCTAGTATTCTATCTAGTATTACTTTAGGGCCATGCACATGTGTTTTCTATTGATTAAAGCTACTGATAAAAAAGAAAAAAAAAACTGGAAGACTTTGAAGTGATACATTCTGGAACTATTACTTAATATCTGATTTATGTACTTTTTACACAGTATTATTATTTTAAGCATATTTTAGTCTGACAAAATATGGACTTTAATACACCAAAACATCATCTCAATTCAGTACGAGCTTTTGCCTCTACCCCTCCCATTCCACAGTGTTCATCTCACAGTTGTTTCATTCCCTCTTTCCCTGTATCCCACCTTTGACCTCTGACCTCTTCATCCGCTCAATACTCTCGCACTGCCAGGATTTTTTTTTTATTGTTATTATTTTTATACCTCGCCTCTGGTTTTCATTATGCTGTGACTGCTCCATCCTGCTCTGGTTATATCAGTTGGAGATGTTGTGTTTAAAGAACAAGGGCATAAAGCCTGATGTTGTCCAGAGATCCAGGTGTAGAAGTGAAGTCTAACCTCATTGTGTGGCTCATTATAGTCAGCTTCATTCATTTATCACGTGCATTTGTCTCAACAAAAACATCATCTAAAAAATATTCCTTTTACTCATCTATTTAAAAGGGTCCTTCAAATGCTTGTTTCCACAGAGATGTTATTGCGTTGACTGGAATTTTCAACTGCATGGCATTAAGCACCACCAGGCCAAGTTACAGGTCAGATTTGTGGAGATGCGACTCCGCTCCTGGTAACAATGCATGTCATTCAAGACACTGTGGAGCAATAAAAACAGCTGTAATGATGTTTTATGTCATACTGTGGAACATTCCAGGCAAAGCAATAAAATCTCCATGGAGACAAATGGGTAGGGGCCCAGAAAGTTACATAGTGTATCTTTAAGTAATAGTAGTAGTAGTCAGTAGTAGATGCAAAAAACATTCCCACACCAGAGGAGCTCAAGAAAGACTTTTTAACCTCCGTGGAGACGAACGGGTAGGAGCCAAGAAAGTTACATATTACAACTTAAAGTATTCGTAATTGTAGTAATAGTAGTAGTAGTAGTAGTAGTAGTAATAGTAGTTAATAGTAGTGCCTGTAGTATGCAAAAAATATCCCCACATTAGAGGAGCTCAAGAAAGACTTTTTAATCTCCATGGAGACAAACGGATAGGGGTCCAAGAAAGTTACATAGTGCACCTTTTAGTAGTAGTAGTAGTAGTAGTAGTAGTAGTAGTAGTAGTGATGGTAGTAGTAGTAGTAGTAGTAGTAGTAGTAGTAGTAGTAGTAGTAGTAGTAGCTATAGTATGCAAAAAACATTCCCACATCAGAGGAGCTCAAGAAAGACCTTTTAATCTCCATGGAGACAAACGGGTAGGGGCCCCTCTACCAACCTTTAGTAGTAGTAGTAGTAGTAGTAGTAGTAGTAGTAGTAATAATGGTGGTAGTAGAAGTATTAGAAGTAGTAGTAATAGTGGTTGTAGTAGTTAGCAGTAATAGCTGTAGTATGCAAAAAACATTCCCACATCAGAGGGAGAGAAAGACATTTTCAAACAGTTGCACATTATAACTAGGTACTTTCTCATGACTCCACTTGAACTGCAAAAACTCCATGACAACCGCATCTATGTCAATATAATAATAATTTTAAAAAAGACTGTTAAAGAGTGGGCTCTCCTCTCTGACAAAACTGCTCACGTCAACAGTACATACTTCTTATTCCCACAGCCAATATAGTCCGAGGCATATTAATAATGATACATTTCTGGATCCTATTACAAACTGACAGGAAATTAATCAGGGAGGGATGTCGCTGTCTAAACTATGTGCTGATAAGGGCTGAAATCTGCCGACAGAGCAACCTGGCTTTGAGTTCAGTTGTAATTTAAAATGTGTTTACTGTCTCAAACCTGGGATAGTGAGATAGGATAGGAAAAGAAATGGGGGTGTAGCGCTTTGCAAATCTGAGTGAATAAATCATTGTTTGGGCTCGGCCGAAAGGAGATTCCAAAACATGATAATTTGGGGTTTAGTCCAACAATGAATGGAGAGGGAACAGCTTGAAGAAGCAAGAACTAGTACCCCACCCAGTGTCCATGTAGTTGCTCAAACATGATACCCGATAACGTAAACGCACAAATAAATCACGAGCAAGAACCATGGACTGTATATATATAAATTCTTCTTTACACAATTTTTGATACTAACTCCAGCCACAAGGGGTCAGCAAAGTGAAAAGTTATCCATTTTTTAGTATGGAAATGTGAATTATACAGTCTCTGGCTTGTAGTTTTTTTTGTTTTCGTTTTTTTTTTTCTAACTTGAGCGCATTTTAGACCTGATGTTGTTTCATTTTGGTTATAGTCTGAGTTTCGCTCCAGTTTTGATGGATGTGCAAGCGTGAACGCAGCCCTAAACGGAGCCCTGAAACTGACCAATGCACAGCTTAATGTGAGTGAGAAGTGAAGAAGAGGAGAGAAGACAGAGCTGCAAACAGCGACGAGACACTCAACAAAATAGTGTCAAGGACGTGTGAAGTGGAAGCTTGTACGGACAGGAGTCACAACATGCTGCTCATGACTGGAGCTCTGAGTGAGAAAGACAACTAAAACAAATGGGAAACGCACCAACCATGTCCATCCTGACCACCCCATAAATCCCTTGTTGGTGGAGATGTTATTCCTTTTCATGGAATGTCCCATCGTATGGCAAAATCTAATTCTATGGAGACAAGCAGGTGATGGGACCAAGATCTATGGGAAAATGAGCCCCTACACAGATATAGTCTATGTTTATTGTGAGGTATTTTTTAAGCCAGTAAATGCAAGATAGATAAGATAACTTTCATATTGTGGATTAATTCAAGGAAAGCTATAGCATCATAATGAAAAACGAGAAGAAAAGTTATAGTGCACCTTTCATTAAAGTTAAATTGGTGTTAAACATGTTTTCTCTTCACTCTGCAAACTGAAGCCAACTGTGGGTTTGGGTTTGCGTCCAAGTGTAATTTGTGGATTTTTTTGTATTTCCAGGGAAAATCTGTAATTGGTGGGACAAAATCCGTAAACGTACGATAGCCCTCAGAACAAACTTTCCACAAATGTTTGTGCAATTATTCACAATTTTGGAATAATCCCCTTCCAAGCAATCCTTAATATGCATTAGATTAACAATTTTGATGCAGGCCTAAATCAGACATTAATTTCCGTTGAGTTCTTTTTTCCCAAACAGCGCAGTCAATAACACCATATTGCAAACACTTTCAGACCAGACGTCATACCATGTCTTTATTTCTGTGGATACATTTACTTAGTTGAAACCAGACAAACAGGAGAGAAGCCCTCAGGCCGGACAGGTGCCTGTACCAGGATATCCCATGGGAGATATCACAAAACAAAGGATCAGCCTATTGTTAACCCGGAGATAACATGTGCACGAACAAAACAACAGCTATATGCATGTGAGTGTATGTATGCATGTGTGTGTGTGTTTGTGTGAGCCTGTATGTGTGTGCGTAGGCAGGGTCACAGCTGTCTACATGCTGTAACACTGAGCTCCTCTTTACACCTAACAGACCATGACAAACATTACATAACAGGCTGTGAAGTGATGAATGCCTATTACATTTGCACACATATAGAAACTCAGGGGAACCCGTGAGGCACTATTGTCCTATATTCTTCAGACCTGATTGAAGCTGATAGGAGAGAGCCCTGAATGCATGATGTCAGCACACATATAATAGAGAACCAAGAGGAAAGCTAAAAACTGCAGCAGGCTAAAGGGCATTTCTGGCTGGTTGAATCTCAAAGCTGAGCTAGTGCGTTTGCAGGAAGGACACAACACTGGCTGAAGCGAGGGCCTATTTTCACTGCGTCTGCACAAGAATGAGCAATGCACATATTGATTTACGTATGCTTGTGAGTAAACTTCTTCATGTAGATAGACCACAACTGTGTCACTCAGTATAGAGGTTAGTAGAAGTAGAGTAAAGTTCACAGATTAATGTAATTTTCCCTTTTGCTGCATAGGAATGGCTAAAATATTCTTCCAACTGTCACATGACCATGGAATTTTAATTTAGCATTTTGTATAAGAAAAAAGTAAGGTATAGGTTTGCGTCATATGCTTTTCCTATCATATCCCTCTTTGTTTTTCCAGTTTAAAAAAAATCACATTGACTACATTCTGAGGCATATATCATGTTATCATACCTCATAAGTGATATCAAACATTATAAAGCTATATGTATAAAACGGCATTTTCCCTAATATGGTAACAGTTCAATAGTAAATAAACAAATCTTACTCCCATAGCTGAAAGTTGTTTCTCTAAAAATGGCTGGATGATTAGTGGCAATAGGGAATACAGCCGTCCCAATGCTGACATAGTTTATATGTAACTTATACTGGGTGTAAGTGGAGCTGTTTGAAGTCAGTTGATGGACCCTCAGCTGTTTACTTGATCTTTCCTTTATCTCTCGCTTTTCTTAGAGTGCCGCCCATTGCACACAGAAATTCTCACTATCTTGTTCTTCTAATGGCAGGAAATGTCATAAAATAATGATTCATGCGTGCTCATTTACAGACAGCGACGTATGCAACAGTGGCAATCAAAACCAAAGCAAGTGTTATGTAAGGTTTATTTAAAAGGATCCTTGTGGAGTTGCAGATCATGGAGCTCTGCTGGGAAAAGTGCAGTGGAACAACAAACAGCGTACAAAGACAAGGATGGATACATCAGAGAGAGGGGGAGATGAGGCTGGAGACAGAGAGGTGCCGTGTAGATGAATTAATGTGGGCAGAATCATGTGCATACCAGAGCAGCTCTTGACTTCTGAAGAGGCGTCTCCTTATGTGTGCAAATGGAGAGTGTCTGAATGAAAAAATATATATGTCACTGAATGAACATGATAACTGAGCAGCATTTTTGCAGTGGTGTTGACTTTTCTATTGACTTGCACCATTATTACTTTTATCAATGACTTTAAGTTCTTACGTTATTAAATAATGCATCCAATTCATGTTTATGTAGAGCAAACAAGGTAGTACAGTACATTTTAGCAACAGGGGTTAACAGTAACAACTGTAGTAGTTTTCAGTTAAAAATGCATTATGTACCTGCTTGTCTCCTTGGTGATGTTATTGCTTTGCCTGGAATCCTCCTGTATCTGTTTTGGTATCTATTTTGCTCAGAAAAACTGAATAGCAATGGGGGTCATCTTTTCACAGAGCTGACCTGTAATTTGGTCTAGTGCTGTTACCTGCTTGTCTCAATGTTTAATACATATATAGTTACAATTTAACCCAAAGCGTTGCATGTACCAGAAAAATTACAAAGTGCACATATGATATTAACAATGCTCCTTTGTAAGGTACTTTTTATTTGATTTCTTTAAAAATATGATCAAATTATAACACCTCACAGCAGTTCATCTTTTCAAATGAACCTTTTCTTCTCTTCTGGGCACCCGTTACAGCCCTGATGGTAGGGGTGATGTTTGAATGAACAACTCCAGCAGTGTGCTCCTGCCAGAGCAGCTCTCACATCTGAAGAGGCTGCTCCTTATGTGGCTTGGTCTGAGGAGTGACACGACCACAGAGCCTCTGCCAACGATCCTTCACGCATTGGTCACACCGAGGCATCAACATAAGGGGCTTTTAAAACACAAGATTGTATTATTGGAGAACAATACACCACACTTGTTTGACACTTCTAAAATGAAACTAGCTATTTAATTGTCTTGCAGCTGCTGTCCAAAAAGAACAAAAAATACTGAGGGAGTGGCTTGCAGCAAACGGAGAATTTGCTGATAGAGCTCTGTGCGGCTAAAATCCGTGGAGCTGCAGAGAAAACATGTGTTACTGATTTGATGTACTGCCCATTTCAACTAATCTATAACAATTTGAGCTTTAAACATGTTATAGAGTCCTCATCAAAACTTGATTATAAGGTTGCGTTCATGTAAAGCTGTAGGACAGGTCAGACTTGTATGATGGAATTTACTGTATAACTGTCACATTGCAGAGTTGTTGATCTGGATATCTCTGTCATCATGAAACACAAACTGGCACACAGAAAGTTCAACATCTTTTCCTGACAACACATAATAATAATTTAAAACTTAAAACTGTCTTCACAAAAATCTCTAATGAGTAATTCAAGCACTACTTCAGCTGACCTGGAAACATGGAAAGTCCCTCTGCCTTTTTGCAGATTTACGTGGGTGGACAAATAAACTAATGAGTTATGGACTTCATTACAAAATCCCCCTCCTATTTGGTGTGTTGTTGTTTTTGCTGGAGGATAATTGAATCAGTTGTCACTCGCTAACTGGCCGAGATGTGCGGTTAATGTGCTAATCGCTACAGGGCTGCAGCTGTTTGGATTAAATGAATCTCAAGTGACCTCCACAGTCGAAGCTCCTCATTCTGCCTTTTGCTCTGGTCTCCAAGTGTCCATATGTGGGAGATAGAGTGGGCATCTAAGTATTTCTTTGTACACAGCTTAGAAATATCTGTACTGTGTCTAGATTGATGGCTGTTTGTAAAAGTTTTTCTTCAAACTTGTATAAAGAGCCAAGGGCACTAGCCTCACAGAAACAAGATCCCGATGTCAGTTACCAGTCTGGGTGGGGCGTTTCTGAGCATAGTTTGCTTGTTCTCCATGTCAGTTGATCTGTTTATAGGATCAGAGATTTTAATCAAGATCAAATTAAATTAGATTTTTTTTAATTTATGCATTAAAAAAAAGGAACAAGACATGTCAACGGAGTTTTGCTGCCACAGTAAAGCTAACAACAACAACTAGCATGCACTTCTGATAGTGGACAATAAAACACTTATAATTAGATGCAGATAACACGCAGCAGACTTATTTTGACCTCAAGAGCTGCTTATACAATATGTCTGCAAGACAAATTTAGCTCAAATACATGATAAAAAATGGGTACAGGCCCTTTAAAGGACATATGTATCATATGTAAATATGCCAGATTGAAGCCGCAGGCTAATTTCCATAGACAGTTATTCCTGACACCCATGTACAGTAAATCTAGTCAGGTTTTCTCTGGAAACTCTCAATTGCACCTAACAACATCAAATCCTCCAGCTAGGTAGTTCTGACCAAACATGGCACTGAAGCATGGGTCAAATGCAGATGACAAATTGGCGTACAGGGATACTAAAGTACAATTTCCCTTTTACTCAATTACATTATGCAGTTAGTGACATCATGACCGCTCTGAATGTGTCCAAATATCATATACAAATGTCTTCTTTTGTTTTGTGCTCTGTTTCTACACTAAGAGAGGACGTGGTGATATCTATATCCGTACCTGTTAGCAGAACACTTTCCCTGCTCTAGCTACTGCCGTTTCATCTGCACAATGAAATCAGAGATATTTTTAGACTCACCTCCAACTCTTCTGTCAACATCTAAAGTGTTCAAATGCTTTTTACCTTTTTTTCCTCTTGATCATTTTGAAGTATTATCTCATAGTTCAACACAGTGATAGCAGTGTGTGTCATGTGTTCCTGTTGGCTGCACTATTTGACATCTGCATTTTATGGAAGTAATAAATGTCTGTTAACAGGAAGCAGGTCTGTGCATGTTGTAACCACAACACAGAAGTAGTAGGCAATCCAGTGTGAGATGTTATTGCTTTGCTTGAAATCTTCAGCATAGCATTAAAATAATCTATTTGTTTTATTCAATTATGCATTCTTACTATGAGATCTGATCTATGACTTGTGACTGGAGTATTCCACGTCAAACAAAATAAATAAATGTACTATAACAATTTGTACTATTTTGGACGACCAGGCAATATTTGAGAACATATTTAGACGACTTCTTCCACCTTGGCTATGTCATCGGTTGGAGAAAAAAGAAACACCATACCATGATTTCATTAAGAGAAAGCATTGGGGACATGATATGAATCTTTACAAGTTTGTCTTTTATTATCGGTGTACTCTGACAATAACAATGATGGTATAAAAGAAAAGTCTCCATCATACAAATTTCAATAATCAAAAGATAATGTGCCAATACACAAACAGATACACATAAGGCTGACATCAAACTTTGACAAGTGGCTTCAAATGGCTTCAGGTCAAGGAGGACTATACCTCCTTACAATCAGGTATAACTGTAAATGTAGCAGTATTTTTTCATATTTTTATTCTAGTTTGCTTTCCTTCAAAATATGTGTTTTTGGAGTGGGTTGTGGTTCTTGTTTGGGTGCCATTTTGGATCGGTACTTGCTAATCTACAATGGTTTATAGTCAAAGATGTTACTCAAATATGGACATGAATACAATAAATTATGATACTTCTAGGACACTGGGATGAAGTAATGGGTGAAAATGATGTACTAGGAAGTATTTTGAGTACCTCTAAATGATACCACAATCACTTGTCCACAACCCCTCCAAAGTCTTGTTCTCAACACTAGCATCTGTAGTGATTTAAGTCCTTATAATTCGCTAAAACACTACACACAATATTTACAATGATTTTTTTCTTGATATGAACATTTTTTCTCAATTTAAACATTTCTCTTATAAAAATAAAAACTTAAAATGTAAAAAAACAAAAACACTGCAATAAATTAATAAGCTTAAGGCTGCCAGTTTCATCGGGTACATGGTAAAACAGCATACCGTCATTGAAACAGACACAGAATGGATCTGAACAGGGGAGCTCAACGGGTGTCAAAGGTCAAGTTTGTTTTCAAATGAGCAGCAGCAAGCCTGGTTATGGTCTACTATGAGACCACAAGATAAACATATTTTGGCATGCTCTTAAGAGGGTTTACCATCCATTTGTTTATTTAGATTGTGCAGAAAGATAAGAAAAACAAACAGAAATTAAAAAAAAAACATGCTCCTATTTGGTTACCCTTTTTTGAAATGATCATGTGAATTGCTTTGATAAAATGCAATGGCTGATGAAGCTGCCAGTTCATTGCACAAAAAAAATAGTTTTCTCTTTTTAGTTAACATTTGGCTTCTGCTATAAGTCCATCTAGCTTTTAATTTAAAGCAATGAAAAATAAACATGTGGATAATATAGAATAGGTTGAAAAACGAATAGAAAATGAAACCTTTTATCAACTATACATTAGCCATTTCACTCAAACACACAAGGAAAAGAAAACTTAACACATACAGTAAGTCGCTAGGGTCCATGACTGTCACAGTCACCTCTTAGTGAGTGGCTATGAGGTATACAACGTGTTTTTGAAGTGGCAACCAAATATCTATAGGCAGCTTGATGCATCACTGCTTAATGAAAAGGCAACGGCTGAATTTCACTACAGATAAAAGCATAAGATGAACTCAGTTTAAGATACTGTGCAAGTAGGACGAAAAGTGTACTATACGGATTCAGTAATTTTTTTTTTTTTAATGTTATTTTATTGTTACTTATGCATTTAGTTTGAATAACTTCATTTGTTACTTTAATGGATTTATTGTGATAATAAATATGACAATTAGTACAATCTTCACACTATGGGATGTAGTACTACGATTTACAGTATGTTCTTTCCATTGGCGGGGGTTAGGAATTTGAAGTAGACATCCAGTGAAGCACGTAGAGCATAGAGCAGCCATCGCAAAAGGTTAGCTCTGAAAAATCAGCACCATTGATTATCAATTAGTCCACAAGGTGCTTAGTGAAAGACAGAGACCACTAGCTCTTTTAGGCGTCTTGCCTTTCCTGTGGTTGTCACACAAAATGGCTTTATCAGATATAATACATGTCAGGCTACAAGGGCAGGTCCATTTCATCACAATGTATCAAAAATGTAAAATTTTGGTAAAATACATACAGCTGTGGTTGCTAGGTTTTTACAGGAAAACATAATAATGTTAAAGAATCCAAGTCACCTACACTAAGCTGCTTTAATACATTTTATACAGGAAACCTTCTGCCAACCACAGCTGCCATTATTTTACTGTAAAAATTTTAGCTTTTCATTGCACAATGTAGATAAGATGGACCACTTCCTGTTTAGCCTCAAAACCCCACATAAATACATATTAGGGACTACAGGTTTCAGTGCATCTAACACAGTCGGTCATGTGAGCCACCTACTTAATTATCACATCAACAACAAGATAATAGAACTCAACAATTACACAAAATAATTCTTAAAAGATCAAATAAATAAAAACGAGGTCCTGCCTCTTGTTATTTCATTGTGGTAACATAAACAATTAGCCACATTTTCCCCCCAAAAGACACATCTTATAAATGCATACAAGGCGATTTGTGTGAAGTATAGCTTCAAGACTAAAGACACACTCTGATGATGATGAAGATGTGTTGGTGAAAAATGAAGTTTTACAATAGTGGTCAAATTACTGAAAATCAACACTGTTAAACACGCAAATCAAAAAGACACTGTGCACTGCTGTTAGTTCACTGCATGCTGTTTCAAAAAATCTCCTGCCTGACATTTGGGCTGCAAGCTAACAAGCTAACAGGGTAATGAGTAGTTCATCACCAGATCTGATTTGTTATAGCATCAACATGTGAACTTCCCCTGTTTGTGTTTTTAACACACTTTATCATCCAAGTGGAATTATTTCAATAGTTACAGTACACATGCCTACAGACATTAAACTCAATTAGTCAATGTAACTGTGTATATTAATCCAACCACAAGAGGTCACAAGCATGTGCACTCTGACCAGGAAAGCATCTCGCTACAACCTATGCCAAATCTATGTTCAAAGGATCTACAATTAGGTTATCTGCTAATTTGATAAGAAAATGAATGCATGAATGAAAGTTCAGCAGGAAATTAACTATTGAAATAACACTGAAATAATTCCACTTTTCCACTGGGCCTTGCTTCACTGCAGTGAAGCAAGGCCCAGACAACCATTTTACCAACACAAAACTAATGGAAAAAACATCCAAGCTTCAAAACAGCTTTGGTAAACACCAGTGACAATGACAGTGATCAAGTATAGTCTCCAGATCCTCCTAAAAGTGAAAGTGAGTAAACATTATGGAACCTAAAATAGCCAGCTCGCTCTCTCTCTTTCGCTCTCTCTTCCTCCCTCGTGTCTGTTTCTACAGACGATACACACACACACACACACACACACACACACACACACAAACCAGCCCAAAGCTATCGTCAGTGCCACTCGTGCACTGGCAGGGACTTTGCATAGCTCCCCCTCTCCTCTCCAAACACACATACATGCGCACACACAGGGTTGTAGGGGATGGTCATGTTTGTTAGGCAAAGGTGTGTTTTGTGGAAACATTTGCATACACAGTCGCTCTTAGTCCAGTGGCTAAGCTAGCACCCGGCTATTGCATCTGTATACAGTGAGGAAGTCAGCTCTAAGTTTTCAGCTGTCTGGTATATTACAGCTTATTATTATTATTGCTAACATTGATACAGTCACGTACACAAGCCCGAACATCCGATTCTCCTATGCAAATACAAGGACATCACAGTACTTAAATGAAATGATGAATATATTAACTATTTCAATAAAACAGTCTTTCTATATCTTGTCTCTAATATAATTTGGCATACTATCTGCAGAACCAGCTGCAGGAGTCCAGGCTTCATCCCACGGCTGTGTATTGTACATGTGCATGCAAATATCTTTACTGCATTTGTGAAAATAAGAAGTGCAAGAGCAGAGCAAATCCCCAGGACAACATCAGCCCAGTAAAATGTGTGCATGTATGTATGAGGGACTGTTTTTTTAGCAAAGACAGAGCTGAGGGTTGTGGGAAATTGATGCTGAAGGCCAAAATGGTCTGAAAAGGCATGTGAAGACTACAATAAGCCCAAATGAGTGGAGTGATGGGGACAATGGCACAGATTAGCGCAACATTGATCCACATTTTTGTATGATTTACCAAACATACTTGTTTTGGTCATCCATTTTTTGCATACAAAAAAAAAAAAAAAAAAAAAAATCTAATGAAATGAAATTTCCTAAACAGTGCTGCGACTATGGTGACAATATGGCTGCTGTCCCAGGACACTTCCCAGTGAGGGCTTTGTTTTTGCAGTCCAGCTGAGGGTGTAGGTCAATAGTCAGCAACTGGAGCTAGTTTCCTGCTCAGGCTGACTGTGATGTTGGTGTACAGAGGCCTCCTGGACACCAGGGGAGAGTAGTTCAGGTTGTTAAGGCCATCCACTTTCTGCCGCTCCTTTGAATGGCGCAAAAGACTATACCTGTGGAAAAGTAACAGATATTACAAATTCAATAGAGGATAGAAATGGAACTTTTTCTTGCATGTGAAAATAAGGTGTGCTAAAGGAGGGGGGAGCGAGTAAGGGTGTGTTGGAGTACAAACACGTGAGTTGTTCAAAGTGAGAGTATGGTATGTAACAGTTGTGAATTAATAAACAATACCATGAAACTGGACAGGCAGGTTTTGTGATTGTTCATAGCATGCATGTGGAGTATATCTCTGGGTGTGATTTTACATATATATTACACAACTACAGTGGGTTAGAACTGAGGAAAAAATACAAACAAACATTTGATCATATTATTTAAATTATTTAAGACAATTTGCGTGTACAATTTACCAATATATTGAGCACTTTTTGCAAACAGTTTGAATTGCAAACTACAATTGAACTTTCACTAATTTAACCTTTAATTTTTCAAGTTTTTATCTTTTTGCCAAAATAGACAGTCTTGCCTGTTATATTGAATTACCAAATTGAGTAAAAGTGCAAAAGCATGATTGGAATCCGACCCTGACGCACATCACATGCAAAGTCTTTAAATGCTTCAAAACTCTGAAAGTCACTGCTTTGGGCCTTTCATGTGACTGGCTTACATCACATGAGCCTAAGCCCCCAGTACAATTATCAGCTGCCACTTTTCACCATAGACCAGAGTTTATTTCAGACTTAGACACACTCACCTCCCCAAGAACTGGACCTCCCCGCGATGGTGGTGTGGGATAGACTTGTAGCGCCCCTGGTCTCCTTGTGGACGGCTCACTGTGTAATTGGCGTAATGCACCCTGTACAAACAAAGTTACTCCATGTCAATCCATACAGCACACAGTAAGCTTTGAATGGCAACATGTTTTTAGTAAACAGTTATCTCAAAGATATGCGTACTGTTAAATTCCAAATGTTCTCCCATGATATAATCTAAAGAGAAAACACAGAGGAATACAATACTAATCATTATAGTAAAATGCAAACACAGCTTAATGAATTACAGCTGCCTTGGAGCCTTATGGTTGGACAATGATGCAGTGTGCCAAAGACAAATAGAGAGGAAAAAAGCATTATTTCTCAACCGGCCAAACCCAGTAGTTTGCAAACTGTTGTCAAGGTAACATTGGTTGAGATAGTTCTCTCTAATGACACTAAAAACCTGGCAAACAAGTGTGATCATAGGTAAACTTTAGAGTTACACGCCAAATAAATATTTGCCTTTCTTTAAATGAACTGTATGTAGTCTGCTCTCTTACAGTTTTAAATAAGGTCTTACAATCACAACTAAACCAGTGCCTTAGCGTGCATGTAGAGAGCACAAGTAAGTTTTTCTCATTCTCAGTATTTGGACAGGCCATGCCTCACCTGAAAGTTCAAAACCTCCAGAATTCAGTCACTGAGCTGCAGAGGCTGCACTAGCACTTATTAAGGATTGGCTGCACGTTCTGGGGTTCAAATAATGGGAATTCAGATCTGAGACTTGTTTTTGTCTTAAACCAACTGTCAGTGTTGAAACTGGTAACCCAAATGAGGGATTCATTTTAGTCCCCAGAAAGCCAAATATTTCCTGTTGTTGTATTTGCTTGATGGGTTGATGTGCAGATCTCACTAAAGTCAATGACACCAATACAGTCACATGGTTGGTGTGGGTCAATGACTCTTTATGTCAGTTCTTCCTCACCTGTTCCATAGGTCATCGTCCTCTCCTCCCCAGCCCCAGAATGCATTAGGAAATCCATTAATCTTTTTGAACTGCTTCACCATGAGGCCACTGACACCACCGAAGAATTCATTATACGGAAGCCTTGGAGGGACAGTGACATTAAACATTACAGATTAAGGAAAGAGATACTTATAAATCTCAAAGCGGGCAGGAGGGAAGCACTTACATGTAGGAGTACTTGTCCAAATGTACTGCAAAGTGCCGGGGCATGCCAGTGCAGCCATAGTAGTTTCTGTCATTCTCCATGAGGTGGTCTACGTCATGAAAGATCAGACAATCCCAGTCGAAGTCCTTCATGGCCTCCTTATAGCCAACGTTAAACAACATAGCTCTGTTGAATGGCTCTGTGCCCCCCTGGGGGAAAAATAATATTGAGGTTAATATTTAGTATATATAAATTATGCATGTTGTAATTTTTTTTTTTTTACAATTCTCTGAAAATTCGCAAATTTTGTGTTCACATAATAAAAACCTGACCCATTAAAATCTTGTGTGTAAAATTGAATGTTTAAAAAAAAAAAAAAAAAAAGAGATTATTACTATATTATGGTAACTCTCTTTTTGCATCTTTGGGCTTTAGGCAGGGTACATCCTAAAAAGTAGCCAGTTGCATGGTTCCACATTTGCTCAGTGAATGCATTTTAGATGCACAGATTATTTTAACCACAGAATTGTTATAAGCTGCTGATAAGATGCTATACATAACCAACACATTGTTTTGTGCATGTATTTTTCAAGATATTAGAAACAACAGTATTATGTGAAAATGAGTTGTTTTGTTTTTTAGAGGGTATGTACCTGCTCTATTACATAAAAGGCAAATTGGAGTCTTTGTTTTTGCAGCACGGGCACCAGGTGTCTCAGGAGGATGGGTAAGTGTTCGTGACGATTTCTAAATGGAACTAGAATTGCCACCTAAAAACAACAACACAAAAACACAGAATTCATGATATTGTTGAAAGTATAGAAAGATGAAAGCAGGGGTATAGGTATACATCAATTATGAATAGAAGGTTACATAGCAGAAAATTAAGCAACATTTGGATGTTGAAGAAAGGTAATAATTGACACTGCTCCAGGATACTGTGTACATAAAAACACACTCACAGCCCTTGGCATTTGCAGAATAAATGAGATGGATAAACATATGTTTCTTATTCAGAAGTCCTAAATAAAAAATGTTCCTTACGTTGTATCACTTCAACTGCTATTACTACAAACCTTAAATTCATATTGTGTTTAGATGGAATATTCATCTACAGTATCCAAATTCTATTAATCTTTATTTAGCAGGAGTCGTGCTTTTGGGCATAAAAACATTGTAGTGAACAAATACATGCATGTGACATGGCACTCTTGTAATAAGTTTATAATATTTGATAAATTACATTACACAAAATTAGAGGTGGGCGATATGGACAAAAATGTATATATCGATGTTTGATGTATATCATGATATCTTTTAATGTGATATCTTTCCCTATAGGCTGATGATACAAAATGTAGAAATGTAAATGTGAAACTTGCTTTGGTGATGTCTGTTCCTGAATAAAAAAAAAATCCAATATAAAATAATAGTATTTTAAATAACAGCTTACTTGCCCTCAGTTATAGCCTATTAGGGCTGGGTTTAATTTAAAGCAGCGCAGTATACAGCGTAGCCATATGTTAGTAGCCCCTGAAAACTCAGGGGCTGCTAACATATCCCTGTGGGTCCTGGTGGACAGTATTAGTCCAGACTCTGAGAGCAGGACATGCAGATGGAGCAGCCTGTGACACAGGCAACCATCAGGCTGCAGCTCTGTGCTCTATGTGATGGGAGGAGTCAGGGAAACAAACAGGCTGAGCATCGACTCTTTTTTCATAGGATTACATTATATCAATATTTACGATATGGCCAAGTTTATATCTTGTGCAAAATTATATCGATACATTTTAATATCAATATTGCCCAGCTCTACTCAAAATGACCTACAATGTGTTTATTATTAGTATCTACATTGAGTATTCATGACTTTCTTACTTTCCATCGAGGTAAACAGTCCTGGGGCTTCCAGTACCCTCCCATGGTTATTCCAGGCTGTACCTCCAGCAGCGACCTCTCCACATCCTCCAAAGACACCTCGCTCATGTTCACTTCAAGCCTACCCGCTGGGAGAGAAAAACAAACAGTAGAAATTACAATAGGCCTCACTGCCTGTGCATAGTAAAAGAAGCGAGCCACAACTAATTGCCCTGGCACATAAATCGCCAATCCATTAGTTGCAATAACCCCATTTTGCATGCATTTTAAGTGTAATAATGCATCTGGACCATTAAAATGATGTGTCATTAGAAGGGGCACCTCAATAAATCCCACAAAGCAATCTTGTTAGTGTGGTTTAAACACTTAAACATTAGCCACAAGTGCGATGTCGAAAGCTAAACTGTAAAAATGTACTCACTCATAGAGGGCAGTCGCTCAGGGCAGAGCTGTGATGAGAGATAAGTGAAGCCCTCTGGAAGGTATGTGGTGGGCGGAGCATCACTGTCACTCATGTTAAAGTCATAGGAGTAGTCTAGAATATGGCATCAATAGAAATGCATTAGTCACACTGAAGTTACAAAATGTGTGAATGTGGATGGGATTATATCTTACCTGTGCCATTGCTGTAGGTGCCCCTCACCACCTGCTCCAGGACCTGAGCTCCGATGTTCTTCACGTTCTCCCTGATCTGGATCCCTCTGGCTTGGACCATGAACACATACTCATTCACTGTGGACATAAAGACAACAGGGGGCGATGTTTAGAGACAGCAGATGACAATTACAAGCACCAATATTAATAATGCATTGGAGTCATACAGCGCCTTTTCTGTTATCTTGCCACTATAAACAAACAAGTGGTGGAAAACTAAAACTTGATTGGCTAAAATAGCAATGACCAACAGGAAGTCTTAATCTAAATACATTTGGGCACAAAAGACGTATTAGAAGAAGTAGTATTCTGCACAACAGCTTCTGGCTATGCATAATTGTAAATAATTATTTGTACAAACACAGCCTCATCTGAATGCTTTACAATTGTAACTAAAGTGCCATTTTCTCTGTCCTAATTCTTGGTCTTTATAGAAAATGAATAATCCATATGGTGGGATGAGATAAGCGGTCGAGTGCTCACAGCGGTTAAAGCCTGTCCACCTGATCTGCCCTGGTATTTAATGAGGGCTTCCCTTCCTCACACCAGGAGCTGACATCAGTCCTGTGACAGGAATGTTAATCAGTGATGAGAGGAGCGGGAAGTCTGCAGGAAGGAAATTTTTGGCCATTTAATAAATAACTGACTCACATTGACCTACACATTAAACATTGGAGAACTTATTTTCAGAGTTAAAATTGAATGATGAGGAAAAATGGAACTGTTGTAAAAGTGACAAACTTGCCAGTGTCCCGAGTGTGTCATGCCTAAAGCTCATAATTGGTGGGATAGGTTCAGCCAACTGTCACCAATAGTTATGGTAGTGGTGGTGTGAACAATATCAGTGTTTTACAGATATTCCTTGAATACTCATAGGACAGATCCAGAGTAAAATTATCAAAATCTCTGCTAAGTTGTCACCCGCAAACAGGACAAAGTTAAGATCAGTCCTTTTGCTTTAATTTCCGTGTCTAACCTTTGTTGCTTGTTTACACGCAATAACCACAAAACCATACAGAGATGTGCGATCATGTGACACACTTTTTCCTCATTTGTAATCTATTTGCATGGGAATCCTTATAAGAAACTTTGCCAGCTTCTCTTTGCATGTATGTCTCTGATTCCCTCCTATGACATGCATGAGCCGACCCGACCAGTCTGCAGAGAATTTCAGTGTATAGGAACAAAGAGGAGGGATGTGGTCCAACCGTGAGTCACCCTGATACTCCAGACACCTACTGTGTCTCTCACTACATGCCAGTTCAAGGAAAAGCCACACGACTACGTTAGAAAAATGAGCCGGTTCAGAGTAAAAGTAACCAGAGACTCGGAAATGTATAGGGCCTCATTCTCTCTGCTTCTATTGGTAGAAACTGTGGACTCATTTGACTTCACCTTTCACCAGGGTAGATAGAGTAGCCAAAATTTGTATGAAAGTAAGAATAATGTTAACTTTAAAATAATATTGCTCGAGTAAAAAGAAAAAGAAAAAAGTAGTAACCCAATAAACTACTCATGTAAGGGTAAAAAATATTTGGAGAAACCACTAATTGTATTTAACATCTGATCATGCATTAGTGTAATCTGACAGACAAAACATTCAATAATACACAGATTCTGGTATTCCCAAAAAATTGACATAGAAATGACAAAAAAAAAAACAATATGAAGCCTACGCATGAGGAAGCGCATTGGTGCAGTTCTGCGTGATTTACACCAGCTCTTCAGATCAGATCCAATCCATGCACACGTACACGTCACATAAAGATTAAACAACAAAGAGCACCACAACCAAAGTTATTCAGCTAAGACCTAAAAAGTATTATAATTTATACCAATGACAGGCCACAAAAATGTCACAAGTCGTATTTCATGGATCCATATAAAACCAATATATGAATCATAGCTCATGAGCTGAATTGTTTGCTGTGGAGTGAGACCAGAAAATTACAACTGTATTTGCAAATCCAAAAGTCAACAGTCTGAATCCATCTGAATCCATCTTTTGTTCTGCATCATCACACAATATTATCGGCTAATTCATTTATTTAGCATCTTTAGCAGCCACGCCTGCGTGCATGGACCTATATGCCTTGCAAACACAACTAAGCTAGCAATGCACTGGATGCCATTAGCAAATGCATTACTTTCCCATCACATTATTCTTGTTTTAACGCAAAGTGCCTCGCTTGCAGGGCAACTCCTACAGGCTATATGTGCTAACTGAAATCAATGTTCTCATTTTATCTCAAATATTATGTACTGTAGCTTGAAGCAGGGCAGCACAGGATATTAAAGGAAAAAAGATAGGCCTAGCGGTGGTTCAAGTCTATGGTATCACCTCAGAAAATAATTCTCTCTCAAAGCAGAAATGCACTGCAGTCAGTACAAAAGGAGAACCAAGTGAGACTAAACAATTGGCTAAACTCAACAAAATTGGCTAAATTCAAAGAAAAAGAATTGATACATACATACATACATACATACATACATACATACATACATACATACATACATACATACATACATACATACATACATACATACATACATACATACATACATACATACATACATACATACATACATACATACATACATACATACATACATACATACATACATACATACATACATACATACATACATACATACATACATACATACATACATACATACATACATACATACATACATACATACATACATACATACATACATACATACATACATACATACATACATACATACATACATACATACATACATACATACATACATACATACATACATACATACATACATACATACATACATACATACATACATACATACATACATACATACATACATACATACATACATACATACATACATACATACATACATACATACATACATACATACATACATACATACATACATACATACATACATACATACATACATACATACATACATACATACATACATACATACATACATACATACATACATACATACATACATACATACATACATACATACATACATACATACATACATACATACATACATACATACATACATACATACATACATACATACATACATACATACATACATACATACATACATACATACATACATACATACATACATACATACATACATACATACATACATACATACATACATACATACATACATACATACATACATACATACATACATACATACATACATACATACATACATACATACATACATACATACATACATACATACATACATACATACATACATACATACATACATACATACATACATACATACATACATACATACATACATACATACATACATACATACATACATACATACATACATACATACATACATACATACATACATACATACATACATACATACATACATACATACATACATACATACATACATACATACATACATACATACATACATACATACATACATACATACATACATACATACATACATACATACATACATACATACATACATACATACATACATACATACATACATACATACATACATACATACATACATACATACATACATACATACATACATACATACATACATACATACATACATACATACATACATACATACATACATACATACATACATACATACATACATACATACATACATACATACATACATACATACATACATACATACATACATACATACATACATACATACATACATACATACATACATACATACATACATACATACATACATACATACATACATACATACATACATACATACATACATACATACATACATACATACATACATACATACATACATACATACATACATACATACATACATACATACATACATACATACATACATACATACATACATACATACATACATACATACATACATACATACATACATACATACATACATACATACATACATACATACATACATACATACATACATACATACATACATACATACATACATACATACATACATACATACATACATACATACATACATACATACATACATACATACATACATACATACATACATACATACATACATACATACATACATACATACATACATACATACATAACTATTTGTCACAGTAAAAGCCCTCCAAAAAAAAAGCCATGTATTTAAAAGGGACTACCTGAAAGACTGCCTGGGTATATTACTTGCTTGTTGAACATTGATATGGGAACTTATAATACGAGATCTCATGATTGTATAAGTCTAAAAACCAGATGCAACACAAATGAAATGAGAAGAATAGGTTTTGGTTATTTTACTTCCCCTTATTCGATCAGTTAAAAAGCTTGTTTGATTCATTATTGCAGACCTCATACATATTCAGAAACTATATATAAGCAACATTTATATTCTACTTGAAAAAAAATGTCAGAACAACAGAAGACATTTAATAGGCTGCTTCTACCTCTCCTCTCAGCTACAAAACTCTAAAACATAACAGATACAATACAGCATTTATCTACTGTAGCAAAACCAAGAAACCCACAGCAATTTAATGTAAGTCCATTATCATAATGACAACCAGCTCTGAATACATACACGCTAACATCTTTACTGTGGGCCAATGCATTACTACTCCATATATATCCCACTACCCCCACTCCAGCCATCACGCCTGACGGAAGACCTTGAACGACCTTGTCCTCCTCAATAGGACAGGCTGTGCTCATGCCAAGTCCAGCCCACCTCCTCTCTTCACTCTCTCTTCCTCTCTCTCTCTCTACATACCTTCTGCCTCTTCCAGTTTATCTGTTCTCCTCCTATCTCCCCTCTTCATCTCATTGTGTCACTGTCGAGGTAATGTGGTTTGTATCATTTGTGTCAAGTCCGTTTGGGGCTAACTAAATAAAGTGCATGATGGATAGCAGGCTGACATACGCAGACACAGTAGAAACGCACTATAAGCTAGTGCACTGTATAAAGACGGTATATACCAAAGCTTGTATGGCTCTGTCAAAAATGTCACAGACAGACTTATAAATACTGAGTGGTATTGACATAGTTTATTTTCACTTATCAACACATGGGAGTATAGGAATGTATAGGGCCCAGGACGCCAGGGTCTGCAGAATTCAAAATAAATGTTACATTCCAAAAGACTTAACATTATGTTACCCATATCAGTAAATTCTTACTTTGAAGTAGTGCAAGTAGTACTCTAGTCTATAGTGCAACATAAATAATAATTACTGAAATTAAAATTAGGGATTGTCCTGGCTGTGGATTTAAACATGCCATTCATTTGCACGCAACATGAGCCAAAATAGTGTTGACCTATTCCTGCCTGCAGTGGCAATTCTATTTATGTTTTTCTCTAACCAATATATAGTTTCATTTCTGACCATGTTTCGCCCCAATTTAGGTCTGATATAGTCCAGGTTAAGATCTGGTGATACTTGGAAAGCTTATATTATCTTGAAGCTTAAGAAACTCACATTTTAAAACATGAAGCCTCACTCAAGGACATCACAGTTGATCTTTGACCTCTTAATCATGCCAGAGACCTCCCTCGCAGCTAAAACACTGGACTTTCTCTCCTGTGTTTTACACATGAGGGTGCTTTCCCCTTAGATAGAACCTAAACACCCCAATCACATTTTGAGGGACACACCAAAAGCCCCTGACCGCAGCTGCTGCAGTGGTGTAGGCCTCAAAAAGGAAACGCAATTAACTCACATTGATAGCTCAGCAGTGGGAGGCGATTTCTGCTTTTCTGCTGGCTCCCTGATAAGCACTATACCAGCACTTTCCCCTCCTCTCCACTATACCTCTCCACAAATGCCTTCTACAGTACAGTACACGCTCTCTCAGACACACGTGCACGCGCCCCCCTTACACACACCCGCATAGCTTTCAGGCATTAAAGCTGTCACTCTGGCAGAAACACATTTTTAGCACCAATGCATATCGGTGACACTCATATCTGCACGTGGATACAATTATGAGCGAGGAAGTGGGGCAAGCATGCAAATGAAGGTATAGTAAGTATGCCAACTTTTAAGATAAATAGATGTCCCTATCCAAGAAATAAAGACCCAAAATTAGCCTAGCGCAGCCCATTTGAATCCCTTATTGGAAAGTAAACACCTGATTACTCAAAGCATTAGCACTAAATCCTCACAATTAGCGAATACAATGACCCTAATTCCACATAATTGACAAAGCAAACGTGCAGAGTTAAAGATTTTCAATTTGAGTTGCCTTTTTTTTTAAGGTAGGCATGTGAAATATGCGTGGTGCTGCTGGATCATTATTGGACTTCATCTGTACAGGAACAGAGCCTCTACCTCTCGTGACCCTGGGTAAGTGATGCCGAGGAGGCCCTGAGGCGTGGAAGATCGATACAAACGCACGCACGCAGCATCTGGTCTGTCAATACTAAAACATGCGGTCAGTAATGCCATATGTGTTAGTCAGTGCCAATAAATCTCTCTTTTATGATAATATGAACAGCAAGTGATGTAGGACAAGGAAAGGGCTAAGATTGGTATTCATGAGGGTGCTTCAAAGGATTACAAAAAAAACCAAAAAACACATTGTCAAATATACTGACATTTTGTGAGTTTGTATCCTTGAACAATGCTGTATATGAGTGGACCACATTGCTTTTGTGATGCACTTCCTGTCTGGAAATAAGTGCAACAGTTTGTGGTTTGACCAAAATCTAAAACCAAAGAAAAGCTCACATGTTCACATCTAAGTTTGATTCAGGTTTACGGCTAGGCAATATAACCAAAGGTATAATCATTACTTTTTTTCCTCATATTGAATAATCTCGATTTATTTCTTGTCTTGTGTAAAAAGAAGTAAATGTGGCCTTCAATGTCAATTTCCTAAACATAAACAATGCAGAGATTTTTGTTCCTCCTAAGACTGAACTCCGAATGACACACGTTTACTGACAGAGGATTGGCTGTAGATCACTCTATTAAAAACACCAAAGCAGATCATTGACAAAGGAATGACTGAAGGAATTGCACAGCCCTATAAAAGAACAATTGCATGCACTTTCTGAGTGTCTGTGGTATAGCTCAATCTTTTTTATGTCATGTGAGGAGAGTATTCAAAGCCAAGCCTTTTTTCTCTTGTCACCAGGTTAGTCATTGTTTGGAATGCAGCGACTGCTGAGTAAGGAGTTTGGCTGAGATTAGGACAATAAACCTATTGTTATGTGACTTTGCCTGGATGTGATAAAACAATTAAAGTTTGAACACAAAGACCAAGCTAAAGTGTATCCACAAAAAACTATTATTTTAGCACCATTCAAATCAACTTTCTCAAATGACCATAATCACTCCTAGGTTTGTCTGATGACTGATGTCACAAACTCTTTCATAACCACAAGTTAGCACTTCCTGCTTGACTTGGGTCCAGTCATTCTCTTTCTCTTTGTCATTACTTGTCTTTCCTGTGTCCGTTTCCCCCACTCCTCTTCTCCTGACCTGTTGTATGCAAGCGGCACTGTACTGTCCCAAGAGCACACTCAGTGCACACTGTAGGGTCTATCCACTCTTACTGTGCAAGAGCATTTACACCACTGTTGCACTGAAATCACATTTTTAAACAGACCACAGAGACACACATATCTTTCTATCCAGTGTGATGTGGGTAACTTGAATTTAAAAAGAACTGGGTTGATAGGTTGGTGTGGCATGGCTAAACAGATGGCACTGCAAAGATGACAAGATTACCCAAGCAAATACACATGCAGGCTGTGCTTGTTAACCTGAAGTAGCACACATACAGAGGTCTAACGCCAGTAATATATGGTCACATGACTGCTGGTCATAAGTGGATCATGCGGCTTCCTCCAAACCCACAGCTGCACTGCATAGCTCTTTTATGCCACACCCACAAGCCTCCAGAAAACAAATTCTGAATGCATTAACATGAATTCTTAAGTCTACAAAAATATAATGGGGATTTTGACATAGAGCTTTTTGATTATGGACAAATCATTATCACAATGATTTGGGTCATAATAGAAATTAGAGCAGTACTGTAAAGCTAATCTAGTTTAAATCAAATAGCTTGAAGTTTGCAAGGATGGGTTTGGGGCTCTTAATCGAGTTCAAGAATCATAATATCCAAGAAAAAGATTTATTATCGGTTATTAGTAAGGTTTTGTGACTCATGTTTGATTCATGTTTTTAAAAGCCATACTTTAGATTAGACAAGTGGCTCTTCTCCAAGATTTTAAGGGCAGCACAATATTCAGAGCAATAATATTCAGTGTGATAAATTGGTCTAGTTGGACAGCATACCCACAGTAGCAAAAGGGAAGGCAAATGAACATAAATGGCTGAGAGGACTCTTGGTTTACCTCATCCCATGTGACGTCAGCACTTATCAGTCCTGGCATTGGGCCCTCTTCCTCCTCAGAAAATTCTCACTACTGCTGCTCCTACTTCCAACTTTAGCTCACATTCATCCATTCACTTTCATACTACTGCTATAAATGTTCCTCTTTATTATAAAAGCAAACAGGAAGTGGCAAAATCAGCATGGGTGGAAAATCACACTGTGTCAACATGTTGGTCAGTATTTTGTCAGAGATGACCTTGAGTAAATCGGAATTCTTACTTTTACTTACTTTAAGCCTGTGCGGTGAGAAAAGGGCTGGTTAACTGGCCCCAATCACAAATAAGCAGAAATTGTGCAGGGTAATATGACAAAATATATGATAGAGAAATAGGGAAATCCCTTAACTTCTGCCCTAGAATAGTTCCATGTTGAAATCAGGAACTTTGCATATTGCCTTGACACCTTGTACCATGATGCAAATAAGATGGTACAAGAACAAAATACTAAACAGCATTCAAAAGGTGTCAACAAATTAACATGGAATATGTTGCTATTGCTAATATTTAGTTAAAAGGTCCTATATTACACAGAATCAACTTTTCTGAGCTTCTGCGACATATTAGAATGTTGTTACCTCCTCAAAAACATTGTGATTTGTTTCATTCACACATGTTTGAAAAATCCTTTATTATTAGTGTGTCTACAAATGCAAAGCTCAGAATGCTCTGTTCCAACTTCTGATGTCAGCAAGTGTTTTCTATTTGAGAGAAGTACTCAGTGTAAATATGCAGGGTTTGTGTATTAAACATGTGAATGAAACAAAACAACAAAACAAGTGTTAGTTTCTGATGAGGAAAGAACATTATAACAGATCAGAATATAGTACGCTATTTTCTGATCTGTTATAATGTTCTTTAAAGGGCCTATATTACGCTGGACTACGTCTGGATAAATTATGAACAATGCATATTTTGATTACAAAGCAGACCTTTGGCATGCTAATTCAGCATTTGCAATCAAAAAACAGGAAGTTCACACTTGCATTGGACGTACAGTATTAAGTCTGCGTCATTTTATATGAATAGATTTTCTACTTCTGCTTTTAACACCGTTTTAAAAGGCCGCTTTTAATCAATGACACTAATCAATTAATTAACCTCTGGGCTGAGAGTGCATAGTGCTACCATAGCAAAAAGACAAAGCGGAGCATTTATCACTGTAAGCGGTGCTGAACTTTTCCCATTGATATTGAGAGGACTGCAGATAGTGGACTGGGAGTGGAGCTGATAACAGACAGTAAAGATACAGTAAGGACCCTACAGTACAAATAACTGGAAAACAAACTGTAATGGGATTTTGTTTTGGAGATAAGATAATGATTTATTACACAAGATACAGATGGATTATTCCATAATACAATCTAATACAATCTTTCCATTCCTAAAGGACCCATAAAACTGGTAGTTACTGGTATGTTATAGCATTTTAAGCAAATTTGTGACTATTGCTCTGTATCTGACTGCTATTGTGTTTTTACTACAACCACTACAAGGAGGACTACGCAATTCATTCAACTTTACTGGAATCTGAGATACCATCATTTCTAATCGGCAATGATATGTTTGTGTACTTTTAATCAAGAAGTCTATAGCTAATTCTCTGCCATTAAAAGCGTGTGGTTAGGAGCAGAGTTTAGACTTTTGGAGAAGCCATTTTTAATACACTAAAATAGCACTGAAATTTGTGATTGAACAATTCCAGAGGAAAACGTGAACTACTGCTTCTATTATTAGTATTAATGCAATACCAAAATAATGAGCATAGACTATTTAAACTTTGATAAAACATCAATAACACCTAAATGGAAACAAAATGCCATATTATGCACCAGCAGGGACAGCATGAGTCCAGTGCCAGTTGAGTTTTTCTATCCTGTAGTCGTCTGTCTGTCCATCTGCTCTTCTGTCCCTGTGTGGCTCTGGGTCCCCTGAGACGTACACACAGGCAGATGTACCACAGAACAGTACATGAATGCTACAGTAATGTCAGGAGTCATAGTTTATGGTTTTAAATGTAAATCAGACCACAAGAAAACCTGAAAGGGTTTCATAGTAATTCATAGGGGAAAATGGTAAAAGGTCATGGTCACACTTTTATGTAGGGTTTTTCCACATTGGAGGTAAGGTGGGTTAAGTGTCTTGCCCAAACATACAACAACAGAATTCTGTGGGAGCGTGAATCACACCGCCAACCTGTGGGTAAGTGAATCTGACTACTCTACCAATGATGTTTGTATTGAGAATGGGATTTGAACTGCCAACCTTCAGATCACTGGCTAAGACTCTCTACCAGTTGAGCTACTGTTGCCCCATGGAGCACCCAATGGAAACCCACCCAGACACAGGGAGAACATGGAAACTCCACACAGAAATTCCCCATTCACCCAGAAATCAGATCTTCTTGCTATGTGGCAGGAACGCGATCTATTCAGTCTAAAAATACATGACTCATGGCCAGCTATGGGATGTCAAGAAGATTTTTCAGTTAATCAATAATTGCAATTATTCAGGTCACAATGTAATCCTAAAAATGAACTGTGGCAAATTTGAAAACAACATACGTTCTTTTAATCTGTTTTTCATATTATCATTCCAAAACTCTAATTACGTAAGGTGTGATGTCTTAATTTAAATCCTGTTGTGTGGGGGCTTGACAATAAAACTACACTATGAAATAATTCCGTCTGTCAGTTTGTTACTATGACATAATAATTAGCAAATAACATGGCTAAATGATTCTACAAGTCCACCTGTTCACTACCATACTTGTTTAGCTGAGAGCTAACTATCTCTGTAAATAGTTCAGGTGATAACCAAGTGTAGCATGTTGTTAAAGGCTTTTAAATCAGCGTTTATCTTACCTTAACACTGACTTAAGGAACAACCACACCACTGTGAATATATACTATGATTAATCTAAGACCGAGTTCAAATTCGATCAAATGACAGGAGTAGTGGATAGTGGTAGTGGATAACAAAATGTAGCCCAAATAGATCCAATACTGCAATGAGGAAGAACCTGATTCGATTGATTATCCATGCATTTGTCTCCAGTAGGTTAGATTACTGTAACGTCCTGCTCACTGGCCTCTCCAAACGAGCCTTAACACAGCTGCAGTACATCCAGAACGCTGCTGCTCGGGTCCTGACTAGAACCAGGAAGTACGAGCACATAAGTCCTGTGCTCAGGTCTCTGCACTGGCTTCCTGTAGCTCAAAGAATAGACTTTAAAGCAGCTCTGCTTGTGAATAAGTCTCTCCATGGCCTAGGTCCAAAGTATATCTCCGACATGTTAGTGCCATATGAACCATCTCGCAATTTGAGGACTTCAGGGACCGGCCTCCTGCTGGTGCCCAGAGTCAGGACTAAACATGGGGAATCAGCGTTTCAGTTTTATGCAGCTAAAACTTGGAACAGTCTTCCTGAAGATGTGACACAGGCCTCTACTTTGACAATATTTAAATCCAGGCTCAAAACGGTTCTGTTTAGCTGTGCAGACGACTGAACGGTTTTTATTCTGCACTCTTCTTTTTTAATGGTAATTTTATGATGACAAAAGAAACATGGACTGATGGACTTTTATTAGACATAGTAAAGTGACAGGAAAGTATTTGAGAAGTGACAAGAAAGTTTTTTTTTTTTGTTTTTTTTTTTGTAAAGTAATGGGAAAGTTATTAAACTGAGCAAGACAGTGTTTAAAGAGTGAAAGAGAGTTTTTAAAGGGTGCAAACGAGTGGGTGAGAGAGTTGCAGATTGGGTGATTATTTATGTTTTGATTTGTGTAATTTTAATGTCTTTCTTCTTCTGTAAAGCACTTTGAATTACCTTGTGTATGAATTGTGCTATACAAATAAACTTACCTTGCCTTGCCTTGATAGCTCAGAAGTGGTTTAGCTAATTTGATTTCAATCCAAAGCAATGCTCTGGGTTTACTAACTTACAACGATATAGTGGGCGTGGTCATCAGTGTCATTGGAAGGATTCATGTTACAGCCCACAGAACTTCTTGATAGTGATCAAACTTGTGCTGATCAAGGCCTTAGAGCAGAAATGTTCCTGTTTTTATAGGTCAGTAAAAAATCTCATGACTTTTACCAACCCACAGTTCTGATTTAGATTTACCGGTACTTACCCATAAATGTCTTGAGCTGTTTTTTCTCTTGGGGCAATTATTGTGGAATGTGAGGTAAAAAAAAAAAAAAGAAAAAATCTAAGTTACAGGGTATGAGGTCTGATAAGTTACTGCTAGTAGTGGTCTATTACAATTCATTTTATAAAGTTGTTTCTTGAAATGTCCCATCTTACCTGTTAATATGATATGATATAAGCAGTATACAATTATGACATACTAAATGGTAAAGGGTCACACTTATATCGCACTTTTCTACCTTCTTGGCACTCAAAGAGCTTTAAATCAAGGAACTACTCACCCATTCACGCACACATTCATACTTCAGAGTACGTAAACACAGGAGGCAAGGGGGTTTAAGTGCCTTAGAATCGCACCAACCTGTGGGTCGGTGGATCTAACCGCTGTATCAATGACGTTATTTATGTCGAGAGAGGGATTAGAATCGCCAACCTTCGGATCAGTGGACAAACACTCGGTATGTCCACTAATAACACTAGTATGGTAATAATAAAAAACTAAACTGAATAAAAATTGAACTCTATGTATTTAAAATGTGGTATAACAGATATTCTATTGTTGAGTCAAATGCAATACATCACACGTCATTGTCTGATAAGAATCCTTGTTCTTACCTAAGATCCCTGCCCAGGCCTAGCTAATCCTCTGTCTGATTCACAACAACTCTCTATCACTCTCTATCTGTTTAAGGTTAAGCTAGTGTCAAAAAGCACACTGTCAAGGGACCAGTTTGGATAAAAATAATCTGCCGTGACCCTCTGCCTACCTCTCTTCCACCAGGCCAGCCCATGTCCGCCTGTGTTTTCATATTTGGCAGTCATCCAGCACATTCTTCAGTGTACACATAGGCAGGTACATAGTTTCTAATGCAGCGTTTCCCATCGACACTAGCCCCCATAGTATTAAACGAGCTAAGTGTTCTTCTTTCTTTATCTTTGTATGTATACACTGCATTAAGCATTGAAGTTTTGCTTGCTGTATTATGACATATAGAAGTAACTTTATTTAATCTTTAATCATCAGTCTGTTCAGCTTAGTGGAATTAAAAAGTGTTGTATATTCTGAAAGTTGCATTCAATAAAATTATTCATGTAGCTTGTCCGTACCATCATAGTCTTGTATATAAACCTGTGGGAAACACTATGTCATATGAACCTACTGTTTATGTGACTTTATGTGAGGTCCCACTCAGTTAAAGAGGGCTGCACAGCTGGAGGTGACTTCTGACTGAATAAATAAGTCAGATTGCTACTACTGCTACTTCTGCTAATTGTACTACTATTACCAGTACCGGTAATACTTTACAGATACTAAGAACTAACCCCATGAACTGACCCCTGTCACAATAACACATTTTGAAGTGCGATATATTGCTGAAGTATAAAACGATATATTAAACGATAATATTGAAACCTAAAAAAAAAGCAGAATTATCCAACAAAAAGTTCTTAATGTACAATATTGTTAAAAACCTCCACAAATTTCAATAAATAAATAACAGAATGCAACACAAGTAGTTAGTTTATGTTTATAATGAGTCATAGAATATCATAATTTACATTCAGCTCAAATCTCATTGCATTGCACGCAATTTTTCCCATTAGTACAAGGAAAAAGTACATGAGAAATACTGACCCCCAAAAAGTATTGTTCCATCTGTCTACTATTTATCATGACAGGCCTACCCATGTAAATGACTAAGTAATAACTATCACGATTACAACATGACTATGACTACCGGTACATGACTTGCCTACTACAGATATTAGCAAAGATCCTATTGCATCCATTTCAAAACCAGCAACGTGTGCCAAATTATTACCCAAATGAAGTGTTGAAACCCAATATACTATCACTACTACAGTACTATTTTTACCATACAACACATTACTACTTCCGCATATGAACTATTTATTTTCCCGTTGCTTGATATTCACGAAAATATGTTAAATGGCTTGGCATAACTATCAAAGTAAGGAGCATAAAAACTACAATGTACAATATCCACTGTAAACTACATCTTAGGAACATGTTTTCTTTTACCATATCATACATATAGGATTGTTAAATGATGAAGTCACACAGGGAGTATTTCTTGGTTTCTGATTCAAAACACACCCGACGGCTGATAGCAAACAAGTAGTATGCTTACAATTTTTGTGCTAGTTGAACACTATGGAGCACAGCATAGTGGCATAGTGTCAAAATGCCAAAGTCTGTTAAGTTTCCAGCTGCTTGGACCGGAAGTCAGAAATACGCCAAGTGACTTAACAATCCCATAATATCAGTGTAGGATACCCAAGTGCTTTGCTAATCAATTTGAACTCACAAAGGATTTATTATAGTCACTTCTAACAAGTCTCTTTGATTGTGTGTTGATTGTTTACATTTGCTGCCATGGCCGACCAAAGCTGCTGATGTGGACACTTGAGAGTGAGCGCTGTTGGTTGACTGGAAACTATGGCAACCTGGTTTCTAATGACAACCTTTTGTGTAGGTCTTGTGGGGATTTTATGGCCAAAGCAGTACGGCAGTGGCAGCGATATTTTAGAAATCAATCTCTCAAAGCCACAGTGGAATGACGTGCCAAAGGAGAAAGACTGACCAGCCAGCATTGTTCTTGAGGTGCAGACAGTATTTTGAGAACTGAACTATGAAACCATCCTCTCATGAAAGTTAATAGAGCTAGGGATTGAACGCCAAAGACTGTAAACATCCCCAGAGAAACATTAGTAAAAACAGCGTAAAAAGGAGGCTAAAAGAAGCTTGGAACAACCCAATGCACTGATGGGCCACTACTGGTAAACACAGAATACTTGAAAAACAGTCCTAATGTTTTCTAAACCTCTGCTTGACTTTGCAATCAAACTGTTCAACCACCAAAGTACAAAAAGATGCTCCGTTGCCAGAGCCACAAGCAATAGCCTCTTGGGACATAATACTAATAATAGATATTGAATTCTGCAAAATGTTTCCGTAGTTAGACACATTGTCTGGTGTGTTTTCACAGTTGTACACAGGAAACATTATACCTAGGTGCCTGTGTATTACGTCACCTGCTATCGGGAAGCACACCTGTCGTCATACTGTGTTTCTGTAGTCCACCTTAGAGTCTTATCTTATGACCACTGACTCAGGTAACCACGGTAACACTCTCAACAACAAAGGCAGACACGGACAAGGATAGCAGTGACGGGATTCTCCTCGGGATGATTAGGTTACATAAATAATTAGTGAACCAAACACAAGACGGGCATTGTGTCTGTGACAGGAGCTCTGCACACGTCCTCCCCTTCTCACCTCTGCGGCTTAGCCATCTGTCCCACGAGCAAGATAAGGCGCTGGTCATCTTACAGCCAACATCAATGGGTTGGTCAAGATACAGGCAATAAACAGAAGAGTCATAATTTAGTTCATCCTAATCACACAACATCTGGATTTACCAGCGTCTTAAAGCCTATAACTCCATATGTCTGAATCAGTTTTATGTATGCAGCACAATAATGATATGTTTTCAGAAATGCAAGGGTGAATTATTAAGATTATTAAGACTATTTCTTAATAAAGTTCTCAGTAAATCTTTATGTCAAAAATCTACATTTGGTGGGAATAATTTAAAAAGGTCTAAATCGTAAACGGTCACATTTATATAGCGTTTTACAACTTCTTGAGCACTCAAAGCACTTTACATCAAGGAACCATTCACCCATTCAAAAACATTCACACACCAGTGTACACAGACACGGCTTCCCCAAAGACACAATGACAGCATTCATTTGTGGTAGCTAGAATCACACCGCCAACATGTGATATGTCATTTTATTGAAAGCACGCCTGTCGCGATCTGATCTCTGTGACAATACGTGTTTTCTTATCTGTTAATGCAGTGAGTAGTGGCAATGTTTAGACACACACAACTTTAGTTACTTCTTAAAGCTGATGTAAAGACACTAAGTAAGCTGTAGTAAGATAAATAAGCTAATCCATCCACAGCTGCATGGTCTCAAGATAATGAATGTCATGTCATGGTCTATTGCCTACAGATGGTTGGACCAGGAAGGGCATCCGGAGCTAAACACAGGAACTTAAAGGGTCATATATATAAGGACATATCTTTTCCCCACAGCAGTCATGTGAGCTCGAGAGGGTAAAAGGGGGCTGAACTTAAAACTGCAGTCTATTCAAACAACACACGTCACTCAACACACTCATGCCTGGAAACACTCTTATCACTTGTATAATTTTCTCATGTCTTTCCAATGCCATAGCACCTTATCAGACTTTCAGAATTACTCACATTGAGCAAATACAACTGATTCAACAGCAAAAGAAAAAGGCAACCACATCCGACTGTGACGTAGTAAAACTGTGATTTCAGTGTTTCCTGTATCAACAAAGGCAGAAATCCCTACAGAAACTCAATAATGCAAGGCTAACAACTGTAGAGGGTTGACCCAAGTTCAAAGACAAATTTGTTTTATCATTAATATTTATTGTAGGATTATCTTATCATTCTGCAGTTTAAACATGAAACAGTATTGTTACCTAGCAGAAGGTTCATTCATATTCCTAAAAAGGACTTTGGCATTTGTCTGAATTTAAACAAAGTGTCAAGCTCCATCACAACCATAACAAAAGGGTTATGTCTTTGTTGTGGTAGTTTTACAGTGAAATGTCAGTTCATAATCTGCATAATAACACTACTACTGCAAAACATTGAATTTCATTTGAATTGGGATCCAATCAACAAATCATCAATGATCACCTTGGAGTATTTTCAATAAAGATGTTGATACAAGTATGGAAACCTCATATTCAAACAGCATTCTACACTTAAATAACTTCAATAGGACCAACTTGTTTTAATTACACAAAATGCATATAATTATACTCATTATATACCCATCCTCAAGCAGGGGGAAGTTGTGGTTTGACAAAGGAAGAATGAAACGATTATGTAACCTATATTGAGGATAATACTTATTGTACTTTTAGCATGTTCTGAACAAAGTATGTGAGGTTGTGTGTATAAGAGTAGTGGAGACAGAGGGGTTGGGTATCACACGGTCAATGAAAGGCTGTAAGAGGATTGCTGCTGACTCTAAATGACTCACAAGATGCAATGAACTGCCAGTCTATTGATGTTTAACCAAATTCCATTGTTAATAGAGTAATTACGTTCACATGGCCTTGGACTGTGCACATGCATTTACATGTAACACTCCCAGCTCCTGTAGCCAGCCAACAGAGGAAAAACACTTGACTTAATGTTTGTTTAAAATCTCGGACAAGTGGAGTACTGTGACACAAATTCGATTATTCCCTAAGGTATTCAATTTGTATTTTGAAAAAGTTATTTACATTATTTAAATTTACATTCACTGCATATACTTTACTTAGATGCTGTAGTACTTAAGAGTCATAAAAAAGACATAGTACAATTAGTGTTGACTTAATTTGTCACGTCTAAGTGCAAACAACCTCATTTATTTAGTCAAAACAGTGCGCGGTGTAGAGACATGTAGCTTTGCAGTGAACATATGTCCGACATGCAGTGGCCCTGTCCCCAATGACACTAATGGGGGTTTCTTGGGGAACGAGGATGGCATGTTTTGGTGGTTGCTTTGACAATAAAAAAGGAGACAGTTCTGGATGGGAACACGTCCTCAGGGAACCATGGCAACTGCAGTGGAAATGTCAAACTGGAGACCTTAACAAGAGCAGCAGTGGTGGTGATGTGACATACTAGTGATGCTAAATTTACTTTAAAATGACCAAATACTTCAAATACATAGTACAGATTAAATGCACTAAAATAAAGCAAATCAACAAATTAAATATTGTTTGTGTATAATTTGACTATCAGATGTGTACCTACATGTAATACAAATCAGGACCGTTTTTAGTTTATTACAATATTAAACAGTGCATGTTTGTTTGTTTTCAGAATATTATGTTGACCTAAAGATTAAATAGCACTTCACAACAGCAACACAGTGAGTGGCTGCATAATTTATAACCTGCTTGTTTAGTCACAAAGGAGTCCCTCTATATCAAGCTGGCACTGAGTTAATATTTCACTCATGCTGACCATCCTTCTCGGACATTGGAAATTAGCCCAAAGGAAGCCTGGTTTAAAATTGACGGATCATTTAGCCAGGTGGAGGATGGGGACAAGTAGTTCGGGACAGCCAAACAAGGCAATACTGCATATATACATAGTAAACATAGTGAGGCATTAGCAGAATAACAATGAGTGGGTGGGATACAGTGTCTGTAGGCTCCAGTGACTATAGAAACCCATAAAACTACTGCTTTGTGACAGCAGAAGGGTTAAATTGTTTTGTG